>NC_137352.1:32740167-33340167 GCF_965287045.1 Carcharhinus amblyrhynchos
TGATGGAGACAGCACTGTGCAAGTGATTCCTCACTGGTGAGTGGCTACATTTCCCCACTCAGCACCATGACTGTGCCCGGGATACCCTGTCCAGTCACTAGGCCTTGCCCAGGGATCCAGTTTTGCCCAGTCATTAGGCTCTGCCCATTCACTAGGCCCTGCCCAGACACTAGGCCTTGCTCAGCCACTAGGCCTTGCCCAGCCACTAGGCCCTGCCCAGACACTAGGCCTTGCCCAGTCACTAGGCCCTGCCCAGACACTAGGCCCTGCCCAGACACTAGGCTCCATCCGGTCACTAACCCCTGTCTAGTCACTAGGCCTTACCCGGTCACTAGACCCTGCCCAGCCACTAGGCCCTGCCCAGACACTAGGTCTTGCCCAGACACTAGGCCCTGCCCAGACACTAGGCTCCGTCCGGTCACTAACCCCTGTCTATTCACTAGGCCTTACCCAGTCACTAGACCCTGCCCAGCCACTAGGCTCAGCTCAGCCACTCGGCACTGCCTAGCTACTAAGCTCTGTCCAGCCACTAGGCCCTGCCCAGACACTAGCCCCTGCCTCGTCATTAGGCCTTACCTGGTCACTAGACCCTGCCCAGCCACTAGGCCCTGCCCAGCCACTAGGCCCTGCCCATTCGCTAGGCCCTGCCCAGCCACTAAGCCTTGCCCAGCCACTAGGCTCTCTCCAGGCATTAAGCCTTGCACGGCTACTAGGCCCTGTCCAGGTACACCTTGCAGCAGCAGGCCTTACATTGAGAAAACACGTGCTCTCCCACTCAGTAATGTAGGTCAGGAAGAAAACAATTCGCTCAGCCTTACAAGAGCTATAATTGCCCCATTAGCCATCTGAGTAATCTCAGCTAGGGTACAGGGGACAGGGTTAATGGCTGCTTCAGCATGAGCCCTTTGCTGGTTCCTTTCCCTATCTCAAAGAGATTTGGAATAATCTTTGACCAGCACCCTCCCATCTCTCATTGTTTCTCCAATCGCGATGTATCTCCATGCGTGATTATGTCACCTTGTACATCAGCACATTATTTCCACACATTGCAGCCCTGGTCAGTTTTAATTGGCTCCAGCATCAGCCACCTGAGAGTTAACACAAGGCCTGAGTCAGTGCCCCGGGCCTGGGTGAACAGAAGGCCTGAGTCAGTGCCCTGGACCTGGGTGAACGCAAGGCCTGAGTCAGTGCCCTGGACCTGGGTGAACACAAGGCCTGAGTCAGTGCCCTGGGCCTGGGTGAACACAAGGCCTGAGTCAGTGTCCCGGGCCTGGGTGAACACAAGGCCTGAGTCAGTGCCCCAGGCCTGGGTGAACACAAGGCCTGAGTCAGTGTCCTGGACCTGGGTGAACACAAGGCCTGAGTCAGTGTCCTGGACCTGGGTGAACACAAGGCCTGAGTCAGTGCCCCAGGCCTGGGTGAACACAAGGCCTGAGTCAGTGTCCTGGACCTGGGTGAACACAAGGCCTGAGTCAGTGTCCTGGGCCTGGATGAACACAAGGCCTGAGTCAGTGTCCCGGGCCTGGGTGAACACAAGGCCTGAGTCAGTGCCCCAGGCCTGGGTGAACACAAGGCCTGAGTCAGTGTCCTGGACCTGGGTGAACACAAGGCCTGAGTCAGTGTCCTGGACCTGGGTGAACACAAGGCCTGAGTCAGTGTCCTGGACCTGGGTGAACACAAGGCCTGAGTCAGGGCCCTGGGACTGGGTGAACACAAGGCCTGAGTCAGTGCCCCAGGCCTGGGTGAACACAAGGCCTGAGTCAGTGTCCCGGGCCTGGGTGAACACAAGGCCTGAGTCAGTGTCCTGGGCTTGGGTGAACACAAGGCCTGAGTCAGTGTCCTGGGCTTGGGTGAACACAAGGCCTGAGTCAGTGTCCCGGATCTGGGTGAACACAAGGCCTGAGTCAGTGTCCCGGATCTGGGTGAACACAAGGCCTGAGTCAGTGTCCCGGATCTGGGTGAACACAAGGCCTGAGTCAGTGCCCCGGATCTGGGTGAACACAAGGCCTGAGTCAGTGTCCCGGATCTGGGTGAACACAAGGCCTGAGTCAGTGTCCCGGATCTGGGTGAACACAAGGCCTGAGTCAGTGTCCCGGATCTGGGTGAACACAAGGCCTGAGTCAGTGCCCCGGATCTGGGTGAACACAAGGCCTGAGTCAGTGTCCCGGATCTGGGTGAACACAAGGCCACAGTTAGTCCCTTTCATCAGTGCAGTATAAATGTTTTCACTTTGCAGTTTGACTGATTTTTGATCGAAATATATCTCTTTGAACTCTGGCAGCAGTAACTCCAATCAGTCACCCGGTGCCTGGGGAATCATTGCTCTGTTGCTCATAGATCAAAGGGAAGTCCAGAGCTGTCAAACCAGCAGAAAGGTCTCAGCACAGGGAAATGGATGGTGCTGCAGCGTCCTGGTTAAATGTCCCAGCAGGAAAGAAATTCGCAATTCCCCAGAGAATCCCGAGAAAACTAATACCAACCAATTCACCGTTACTCTCCCAATGATTCCAGCATTTCAAATCCAACGCAATATACACCACTCCCTGATGTTAGAAGTAGCAATCGTGTGTGTGTGTGAGTGTGTGAGTGTGTGTGAGTGTGATGTGTGTGTGTGAGTGTGTGGGTGTGTGTGTGTGACTGTGTGAGTGTGTGTGAGTGTGATGTGTGTGAGTGTGTGTGACTGTGAGTGTGCGTGACTGTGTGAGTGTGTGTATGAGTGTGATGTGTGTGTGAGTGTGATGTGTGTGTGTGTGACTGTGTGAGTGTGTGTGTGAGGGTGATGTGTGTGTGAGTGTGTGTGACTGTGTGAGTGTGTGTGTGAGTGTGATGTGTGTGTGAGTGTGTGTGACTGTGTGAGTGTGTGTGACTGTGTGAGTGTGTGTGTGTGAGTGTGTGTGACTGTGTGAGTGTGTGTGTGTGAGTGTGATGTGTGTGTGTGTGTGACTGTGTGAGTATGTGTGTGTGAGTGTGTGTGACTGTATGAGTGTGTGTGTGTGAGTGTGATGTGTGTGTGAGCATGAGTGTGGTGTGTGTGAGTATGATGTGCGTGTGAGTGAGTGTGATGCGTGTGTATGTGTGTGTCTGAGTGTGAGTATGATGTGTGTGTGTGAATGTGTGATGTGCATGTGTGTGAGTGTGATGCATGTGTGATGTGCGTGTGTGTGAGTATGATGCGTGTGTGTGTGTGTGATGTATGTGTGTGTGAGTGTGATGCGTGTGTGTGTGTGATGTATGTGTGTGTGAGTGTGATGCGTGTGTGTGTGTGTGTGGTGTGTGTGTGAGTGAGTGACTGTGCTGTATGTGAGGGTGTGTGAGTGTAAACACAAAAAGTACAGAAATATAGAAACCACAACCACACACACACACACACACACACACACACACACTCAAGCATTCACACTCACATTTAAACTCACTCACACACACACAGGCACACGTGCATGCACACACATGCATACGTAGGCACACAGATACACACAGAAGGTGGGATTTTCCAGCCACACTCGTCCCAAGACCAGAAAATGCAGTCCGAGGTCAATGAACCTTTGCACGGTCCCTGTCTGTGCGCTACGATTCTCCTGACAGGCGTAATGGGAAAATTCTATCCCGAGACACAAATACCTGCCTGGATTCCTGTCAACACAAACACACAGATATAAACTCACAGATTATAGCTGCATATAGCATTAGACTTATATCAAACTTTTATTACACCACACTTGGTGTACTGTTCTCAGCTCTGCTCCCCATTGGCCAGACTTTTACAAAACCTGTATTGTAGCCAAGTTTATTGACGATACTAGGACAAGTGGGAAAGCAAGTTGTGAGGAGGATACAAAGAGTCTGCAAAGAAATACAGATCAGTTAAGAGCGTTTGCAAGAATTTAGCAGATGGTGGATTATGTGGGAAAATTTGAGGTTGGCTACTTTGAAAGAATAATATTTGAATAATATTTAAATAGAAAGACACTATGGGCAGGATTTTATGACTTATCTCGAAACTGTAAAATCCCATTCAAAGACCATAAGACCATAAGACATAGGAGCAGGATTAGGCCACTCGGCCCATTGAGTCTGCCCCACCATTCAATCATGGCTGATATTTTTCTCATCCCCATTCTCCTGCCTTTTCCCCATAACCCCTCATCCCCTTATTAATCAAGAATCTATCTATCTCTGCCTGAAAGACACTCAATGATGTTCTCACGCTACATCCTTCACCTGTTCCCATTCCCGTTGTGGGAAGACCAGTAAAATTCCCGTCTTTGATTTGATTTGTTATTTTTATCACGTGTATTGGCATACAGTGAAAAGTATTGTTTCTTGCGTGCTATACAGACAAAGCATACCGTTCATAGAGAAGGAAAGGAGAGAGTGCAGAATGTAGTGTTACAGTCATAGCTAGGGTGTAGAGAAATCGATTTAACATGAGGAAGGCCCATTCAAAAGTCTGATGGCAGCAGGGAAGAAGCTGTTCTTGAGTTGATTGGTACGTGACCTCAGGCTTTTGTATCTTTTTCTCAACTGCAGTCAGCTGCAGTGCAGAGGGATCTGGGTGTCTGACCATAGGAATTACTAGCTATCAACATGCAGGTACAGCATGTAATTCGGAAGGCAAATTAAATGTTGTCCTTTATTGTAAGAGGCGTTGAGTATAAAATTGGGAAGGCTTGCTCAGTTCTACAGAGCACTGGTGAGACTACAGCTAGAGTATTGCATACAGTTTTAGCTGTTCCACCATGATACGCCTTATTCTCAGAAAAGACTCTGGAAGACTTTCACTAACACGTGACCTTTTCTCCTTCAGATGGATGCCCGGGGAGTGGTCAACTCCTTGAATATGATAGCTGTTCATGTCAAAATCTCCAATCGCTCTCACAGCTACTATGGGAGCTAAGGTGGCTGTAATCTTGGCTTTGAGGGCTCGTTGACTGATAGTGCCAAAGCACTGCCTCATTCCAAACTCCAGTGCCACACAAAGATCTCAGCATGAACGGGCATCATTCCTGGAAAGCAGCTTTGGCTACACGGGGGGAGATGCCAGCTGTTCACCATTCCCTTGCTCTGCCAATGTCCCTGATATTGCCTTGGATATTGGTGTTGAGGGACAGTCCAGCTGCCACTGAATGCTTTATTTTTAATGTAATGCAATCTGAAATAGACACGGAACTTTTCTTATTCTTTTATTTAATTTTATTTCATTTATTTCACCGTGGCCCAATATGGATACTGGCATAAGAACATAAGAACTAGGAGCAGGAGTAGACCATCTGTCCCCTCGAGCCTGCTCAATAAGATCATGGCTGATCCTTTTGTGGACTCAGCTCCACATACCCACCCGCTCACCTTTACTATTCAAAAATTTATCTATCTTTGCCTTAAAAATATTCAATGAGATAGCCTCAACTGTTTCATTGAGCAGAGAATTCCACAGATTCACAACCCTTTGGGTGAAGAAGTTCCTCCTCAACTCAGTCCTAAATCTGCTCCCCCTTATTTTGAGGCTATGCCCCCTAATTTTAGTTTCATGTGTCAGTGGAAACAACTTCCCTGCTTCTATCTTATCTATTACCTTATAACGTTTCTATAAGATTCCCCCTCATTCTTCTGAATTCCAATGAGAATAGCCCCAGGAGCAAGGATGGACATGAAGGGTGTTTGGGAAAATATTAGTGGTTGTGAGGGCATGTGCTGGTGTGAGTTGGCAATGAGTTGGCATGGGATTTGTTAGGGCCAAGAGGGGGATAGAGTGGTTGGTATCGCAGCTATGAAGAGTCATGGGAGAGGTAGAGGGTCATAGGTTGTCGCAGTGTGTATGAGGGGCCATGAGGGACATATACTGGCATGGATGATATGATGGAATGGCATTGTGGCATGGTAGTTAGCACTATTGCCTCACAATGCCAGGGACCTGGGTTCAGTTTGGGTGATTGTGTGGAGTTTGCATGTTCTTCCCGTGCCTGAGTGGGTTTCCTCTGGGTGCTCTAGTTTCCTCCCACACTCCAAGGATGTGTAGGTTAGGTGGATTAGCCATGGTCAATGAGGTTATGGGGATAGAGTGGGGGGTTGGCCTGGTTAAGATATTCTTTCTTGAGATTGGATAGGATGGATGGTCATCTTGTGAACTGCAGGGATTCTATGGTCATGAGAGGTGGGTGTGATAAATTGATATGAGTTGGTATGAAAGGGCCATGGAGAGTGTGTGGTGCTGTGAGGGGTGAGAGCTAGATGGATATTGTATGATTTATTGTTTTTATGGTATTGGGATGATATTCGGGAGCACTGATGCGGGCCTTTCTAACCTGCCAGCCATGTCCCCTGGCAGCCCTTGTGATTGCCTCCAATTTCCTTCTGTTGGCAGCGGAACCAACACATTAGCAATCATCCCTCTGGAACAAAACTCTGAAGATTCAAGATCCTTCCTTCCAAACCAGGACATTTCCCAACTCTGCACTCCCTACTCAGGAGGGGAAATGAGACCATAAGCTACAAGCTATAGGGAGGCAGTGGTGTAGGGGTATTGTCACTGGACTAGTAATCCAGGGAACCAATCAAAATCTGGAGTGAAAAGTTTAATAATTATTATGAAACAATTGTCGATTGTCAGAAAAACGCATCTGGTTCACTAATGTCCTTTCGGGAAGAAAAACTGCCCACATGTGACTCCAGGCTCACTCTGGCTGTCTCTTAAATACCCTCTGAAATGGCCTCATTCCATTGTATAAAACTGTGACAAAGTCAATGAAAAGGATTGAAACTGGGCGGACATTAATTCAGGCCTGGAAACGAGAACAGCAAACCCAGCCCTGCAAAGTCCTCCTCACTAATACCTGGAGGCTCGTGCTAAAATTTGGAGAGCTGTCTCACAGGCTAGTCAAGCAACAGCCTGACATAATCACACTCACAGCATCACACCTTACAGATACCACCCCAGACACCACCATTATCATCCCTGGATATGTCTTATCCCACCGGCAGGACAGACCCAGCAGAGGTGGCAGCGGAGGGGTATACAGTCAGCGGGGAGTTGTCCTGGGACTCCTCAATATCGACTCTGGACTCCATGAAGACTCACAGCTCCAAGTCAAACATGGGCAAGGAGACCTCCTGCTGATTACCATGTAGCTCTCAACTGGTTAATGTACTCCTCTATTTTGAACACCGCTTGGAGAAAGCACTGGGGGTGGTAAGGGTGTCGTGCGTACTCTGGGTGGGGGACTTCAATGCCCATCACCAAGAGCAGTTGTAGCATCATCAGAAACCAATCTGTCCGAGTCCAATGGGTCTGCACCAAATGGTGAGAAAATCAGCGAGAGGGACAAACATACTTGAGCTCATCTTCACCACCCTGCCTGATGCATCTGTCCACTCCAGTAAGAGTGACCACCACACAGTCCTTGTGGAGACAAAGTCCCATCTTCACATTGAGGATGCCCTCCATTATGTAATCTTTATTAATGATCTGGATGAGGGTATAGTTGGGTGGATTAGTAAGTTTGCTGATGACACCAAAGTCGGAGATGTGGTAGATTGTGAGGAAGGGTGTCGAAGTTTGCAGGGTGACTTGGACAGGTTGCAGAGCTGGGCCGCGAGGTGGCGGATGGAGTTTAATGCGGAGAAGTGTGAGGTAATCCATTTCGGTAGGAATAACAGATGTGTTGAGTATAGGGCTAACGGGAGGACTTTGAATAGTGTGGAGGAGCAGAGGGATCTAGGTGTATGTGTACATAGATCCCTGAAAGTTGGGAATCAAGTAGATAAGGTTGTTAAGAAGGCGTACGGTGTCTTGGCGTTTATTGGTAGGGGGATTGAATTTAGGAGTCGCAACGTCATGTTGCAACTGTACACAACTCTGGTGCGGCCGCACTTGGAGTACTGTGTGCAGTTCTGGTCCCCACATTACAGGAAGGATGTGGAGGCTTTGGAGAGGGTGCAGAGGAGGTTTACCAGGATGTTGCCTGGTATGCAGGGGAGGTCCTATGAGGAGAGACTGAGGGATTTGGGGTTGTTTTCACTGGAAAGAAGGCGGCTAAGAGGGGATCTTATAGAAACATATAAGATGATTAGAGGTTTAGATAGGGTGGATGGTGATAGCCTGTTTCCTCGGATGGAGAAATCTAGCACGAGGGGGCATGGCTTTAAATTAAGGGGGGGTAGTTATAGGACGGATGTCAGGGGCAGGTTCTTTACCCAGAGGGTGGTGAGGGTGGTGAGGGACTGGAATGCCCTGCCTGCTGCAGTTGTAAATGCGCCTAGTTTGGGGGCGTTTAAGAGATTGGTGGATAGGTTTATGGACGAAAAGGGATTGGTTTAGATTAGTGGATCAATGTTTTTTTTTAAAAATAAGACTGGTCGGCGCAACATTGTGGGCCGAAGGGCCTGTTCCACGCTGTAATGTTCTATGTTCTATGTTCTATGTTGTGGGGCACTCACACTGAGCTAAATGGGTTGGATTTCGTACAAAGCTAGCAACTCAAGATTGGGCAGAATCGGTGCAATTCAATGGGCCAAATGGCGTCCTTCTGCACTGTAGGGATTCTGTAGCTTTCTTCCCACCCGATGATCCTATGAAATGAAACACAGGAAAGCTAGAATACAATTGCCAACTCACTGGCACCCAATTCACACAATTGCACAATGTTAGGATCTAGCTCACACTCTGTCAGAGGGAATTTGAAACTCATTCACCCAGTAGACAATGGTTCTGATCAGATGAGGCTGTGTGACGCACTGATTAATCTGACATTCCCTCCTAATCAATAGGAAGTAAAACCAAGCAGCGTGTAAACCAGCGTCCAGCCAGAGAATTCCACTTCAAATGGTTCAAACTGTGCTGAGTTCAGTGGCTGGAAATAAGGCTACTGTCCTCTTGCTGTGATAAAATCATCTGTGCAGCCTCAGTAAAGTCAGCAGGCCCAAGAGACAAGAAGCTGGAGGGACAGGAGGTCGGAGGGACAGGAGGTCCGAGGGACAGGAGGTCAGAGGGTCAGGAGGCTGCAGTTAAGGACCAATAGGATCAGTCCCCAAAATTCAGGTCAAGTTTGGGATGTGGCAATGGGAGCTTGAAGAATAAGAGCAACTGGAGGAAAGGGAGGTGGAAGCCTTGGTTAAGAGAGGTCCACAGGTTCTTCACGAGACATAAAGCAACATTTCATTAACTGCAAAATATTTTTGCAGTTCACATAAATTACTAATTAATGGCAAATCTTTCTTCCCCATTGTCCAATATCTGAAATGCAACAGTGAATTAACGCAGCATAATCCCACTCACAGCAACGTAACTTGTTTTGATGTTGGGTTGGTAGTAGAACATAAAACCCTACAGTGCAGAAAGAGGCCCTTCGAGTCAGCACAGACCACAATCCCACCCAGGCCCTATCCCCATTCCCCACTATTCCCTCTAACCTATACATCCCTGGACACTAAAAGGGGCAATTTTAGCATGGCCAATCAACCTAACCCGCACATCTTTGGACTGTGGGAGGAAACCAAGCACCTGGAGGAAACCCATGCAGACACAAGGAGAATGTGCAAACTCCACACAGACAGTGACCTGAGCCGGGAATCGAACCCAGGACCCTGGAGCTGTGAAGCAACAGTGCTAACCACTGTGCTACTGTGCCACCGTAATAGCTGCTGGCAGGTACTGATTGGTCAGCATGGGAATGAGCAGCCACTTTGTTTAAGAATGGGGATTTGAATTCACAAATTCCTGACCCAGAGATGAGAAAATGAAATGTGGAGATGCCAACCGTCCAGGGTTGGAGTCTTCAGGAACTGGAGCTCAATCTCCCAGGACACTGCTGTGTGCGACCCTGGGGAAAAGTCATCGGGAGACTAAAACATTTCTTTGTCATTTTCTTTGAACATTTCCCTTTAGCAAAGGGTTGAAAATGGGGGAAAGGCTGTTTTGGCTGACAGGCAAGCTTCATCCAACTGGGGAATAAATCATTTTGCTTTCCGATTGATGTAGGAAGGCAGAGCATCACAAGGATGGGAGTTGTGGAGGGAATGGCTGTGTGGCGGGGGATGGATGTGTTGAGGGGCTGGATGTGTGGGGGGGTGGACGGAGGGGCGATGGATGTGTGGGGGGGGATGGAGGGGGGATGGATGTGTGGGGGGAGATGGAGGGGGGGTGGATGTGTGGGGGGGATGGAGGGGGGATGGATGTGTGGGGGGGGATGGAGGGGGGATGGATGTGTGGGGGGGGATGGAGGGGGGGATGGATGTGTGGGGGGGGATGGAGGGGGGGGATGGATGTGTGGGGGCGGGGAATGGAGGGGGGGGATGAATGTATTAGCTGATTCATTGCTGGAGCATAAGGAAAAGTCATGAGATAAACGTGTTGGAATACATTTAATCACAATTAACAACCTGAACATTGAGCCGGGATTGGCACTGCTGAAGCTGATGATTCAGAAATAAATGTGAGCCTAGAATTTATATTTAAAGAACTTGATAATGTTGGTATAGTAACACAGAAACATCAGACCTGGGAGAAGACCATTGTTCTGTCCCAAAGCTTAGTTAATGCTTCAATTTCATTCATTTTCCTTTTACTTGTCATGATGATTAGATGATCAAGGAGGCCACGTTTGGGAGCATGTGGTCAATCTGATAACTTTCTCCACTCCATTCTCTGGCCCTTTCCCCGTAACCTTTGATTCCTTCACCAATCAAGAACCTCCCCATCTCAGTCTTCAATCCACCCGATGTTCTGGCCTCCACAGCCTTCTATGGCAATGCACAGACTCACCGGCCTCTGGCGGGAGAAATTCTTCCTCACCTTGCTTCCAAAAGGGATAAGGAAGGGTTAAAGCTTGTTTTACCCGAACATCCCAACCATCTCTATCCCTCTGCACCCCCTCTACCTCCAGCCTGGAAGGGTTAAAATCCAGGCCGGGATCTATGATGAATGAGTCAAACTCGCAAGTCACAAACTGAGCTGAAACAGTGAAACCCAATCTAACGTTGTGTGTTTTATTTATTGGATTAGTGTGAAGTGTATGTGGCTGCAATGTAGCTCTCCACCAACTGGCTGATTGTGAATGCAGCTCGAGAAATATAACCACGCTGTGATCCGCGTGAACTCCATCAATAAACAGTTCCCTCCAGCCTCCCACTTGGCAAATAAACAGGAACACAGGCCAAATTCTTTCAGAGAGATTCAACTCCTTTTATTTTGTTAAGCGCAGAGTGCAGGGCTGCCGGAGACCCAGGAAAAGGGTGAGTGCAACAATAAAAGTAAAAGCGTTTAAACAGCTATTTTCTGTAACATAAATCTTCAGACCGAACACTGCAGGGGCTCCTGAAACACACAGAGTGAGGGAGGCTCCTGGGGAGGGGGGTTCATTCATTGCACAGGTTAAAGGTCAGCCATTTGCAAACTGTTGGGATCTGTTACATGAAGAGCAGACTGCTCCTGTCAGGCTATAATTATGGCATCACATTTCAGGAGAGTGTTTGAATGAAATAGCCTCAGATCTGCGACCATCAGGGCTTCCACTCGCTCGTTTCGAGGTCTCTTGCCCTTCTTTTTAACCCACAGAAGCCTCATGCGTGTTGGAGCTGATGTCCCCTTCGAGTGCCTGAGAACAACTTTGCTTGGAACTCATGACCAAGAAAAGACCATCTAACTCACCTTGGACCATACTCCAGTAGCAAAATGCAATAATAATGGAATTGTTGACCGTAACAACAACCGATCTCTACCAAGTAAAATTAAAATGTAACTCTCAGAAAACTGCAATGTTAGAAAGCTCTTGGAAATCATTGTTCAAATTCCCCTGTTCCTCAAAACATCTTAGACTCAGGTCACATACAGTCCGGAGTTTTACTGTCCCGCCCACCATGGGAATCGGAGCGGGTGGCACGGTAGCACAATGATTAGCACTGCTGCTTCACAGCTCCAAGGGCCCTGGGTTCGATTCCCGGCTCAGGTCACTGTCTGTGTGGAGTTTGCACATTCCTCTCGTGTCTGCGTGGGTTTCATCCGGGTGCTCCGGTTTCCTCCCACAGTCCAAAAGATGTGCGGGTTAGGTTGATTGGCCGTGCTAAGAAATTGCCCCTTAGTGTCCAGGGATGTGTAGGTTAGAGGGATTAGTGGGTATAATATGTAGGGATATGGGGGTAGGGCCTGGGTGGGATTGCTTTCGGTGCAGATTCGATGGGCCGAAGGGCCTCTTTCTGCACTGTAGGGTTTCTATGGGTGAGGGGCGAACCATGGAAAGACGTGTGGACCTCGAGCGGGATTTTATGGTTTCGAGACGAGCAAGGCTGTTAAAATCTTGCCCAGAGTCTTCAAAAACGCCACTCCCGAAATATTATGTTGTGAAAGAGTTCAGTCTGATTTATATTTGAATGAATGTTATGTTTCCACTGCTTCGATCGATAGACCAGGGAAATATAATTACCGCAAGTGAGTTCTGAATTTATCCCCTTCAAGGAGATGACATTTTCTGTGGTCCTGCTGTTCTGGACAAGATGAGGCAGTTTATCAGTGTCTACGCTGTCCTATCCTCTTAGAATCCTAAAAGCAACAATCATATCACCTCTCAACCTTCTCCTTTTCAATAAAAATAAAGTTGTTTGGAATACATGACCGAGAAAAGACTGTCTGATTCACTTTGGATAATATTCCAGTAGCAAAATACAATAATAATGGAGTTGTTGACTGTTAGAAGAATCGATCTCTATCAAAAAAAAATCAACATCAGATTAAAATGTAACTCTGGGAAAACCACAATGTTGGGAAGCTTCGGAAACCATCGTTCCAAATTTCCCCGTTCCTCCAAAGCATCTTAAAGTCAGGACACATATAGGCCGGAGTTTTACTGTCCACCCGCCATGGGAATCAGAGCAGGCAAGAGGCTTGGTCAATATATATAATCGTTCCCAATCCAATCTCTTCATCCCTTCACACCAATGATGATGGTAATATTACCTCAATATTTCAGCTTAATCCAGTAATAATGAGCCTCTTGAATGGCAAGGTTTCGCAAGGTCATGTGGCCCGGTCAACCAATCGGGCCAAAGAGCATGAGTCCCAGGGCTGAGCGCGAGCTTTTCCAGGCAGAACCAATCCTGGAGCTGTAGAAGCTGGTCCTACATCCGAGCACCCTGTATATGGAAGGACGTGGAGGCTTTCGAAGGAATATAGAAAAGGATTACCAGGATGTTGCCTGGAATGGAGGGTATTATTTATGAGGAGAGATTGAATTAACTGGGATTGTTCTCCCTGGAAGTTGGAGGCTGAGGGGCGACCTGGTAGGAGTTTATAAAATTATGAGGGGCACAGATAAGATGAACGGTTGGAAGTTTTGGCCCCAGGGCAGAAATGGCAATTACCAAGGGGTACAAGTTCAAGGTCAGGGGGAAACATTCAGTAGAGGGGGAGGTTTCTTTACCCAGAGAGTGGTGGGGGCCTGGGATGCACTGCCAAGTGAGATGGCTGAGGCAGACACATTAGCCACATTTGAGACTTATCAGGATTGGCACATGAACAGACGGGGAATAGAGGGATACGGGCGTTCGGTCTAGACAGGACAATGTGAATGGCGCAGGCTTGATGTCTGAAGCGCCTGTTCCCGTGCTGTTCTTTGTTCTTTACTATAGTTATTCTAATGAATTGTTCAAACCAGTTGGTCGCCAATCAGATTGGTGATGAGAATCATCAGAAGCGCCTTCAAATCATCGTGGGGAAAAGAGGAAACAAACATTATGTTTAAATAATTCAAATCAATCAGTGAATCACCAAAATGCTTCTTTATGGCAAACACGAGCCACTTGACCCGGACTCAGAAGATTCGGTTCAATTTGCTGACATTTGCAGCTCTTTACCCAGGCAAATCAAAGAGAGGGAGGAGAATAGAAATGATACAATACTTACAGCCTGTGGAGCCCAAACGTTTAATTGAACCAGGGGTTTAACATCTCCAGATACAAAGACTTTCACAGAGTTAGCAGTTCTGGTCAAAGTTTGTGTACTCTCCTTATGTCTGTGTGGGTTTCCTCCGGGTGCTCCAGTTCCCTCCCAAAGGTTTGCGGGTTAGGTGGATTGGCCATGCTAAATGGCAGCTCAGTGTCAAGGGGGTTAGCAGGGTAAATGTTGAGTTCCGGGGACAGGGACTGGATGAGGTTGTTGTCAGTGCAGGCTCGATGGGCCAAATGACCTCTTTCGACACTGTAGGGATTCTATCCAATGCCCTCAGTAATTATGCAAAGATATAAATTCAGTTCAAAGACAGGAGCCCTGGAGAAGCGATAGCAGCCCTCTGTGGCCAGATTAAAGCAAATAGCAGAGCACTGTGAATATGGGCCTGTCTTTCACGATATGCTAAGTGTGTGGAGTGAATAGTATAATGATACAGAGTCGGAGATAACTCTGAAGAAGGTGCTGGAGGATGCTCCAGCTACGGAAAGCGCAGAAATGGTTCTCCAGAACTCCAAAACGAACAGGGTGGTGAAGGTTTGGAAAGAAGTTACTAAAGGCAGCAGTGCCAAGACTGAGGGTTTAATGAGCAGAGCAATGCAGCGAATGAGAATTCAGAGATGCAAAAGATTCAGTCAGCAGCCCAGAAGTGAAGGTGAGGGGGTAGTTAAAGTAGGGTGGCATGGTGGGGGGGTTAGCACGGCTGCCTCACAGTGCCAGAATCCCGGGTTCAATTCCAGCCTCGGGTCACTGTCTGTGTGGAGTTTGCACATTCTCCCCATGCCTGCGTGGGCTCCCTGCCGATGCTCCGGTTTCCTCCCACACTCCAAAGATTTGCAGGTTAGGTGGAGTGACCGTGCTAAATTGCTCCTTAGTGTCAGGGAGATTAGTAGGGTAAATATGTGGGGTTACGGAGGTAGGGACCAGGTGGGATTGTTGTCAGTGCAGGCTCGATGGGCTGAATGGACTCGATTTGCACTGTAGGGATTCTACTCGCAGGAGAAGTACTGATTTAAAGAAGCTTTGTGTTTTGTCTGTGATAGAACATGACATGTGAGGTACAAGGACAGGAATAAGCAAGGCCTGTCCTGTGCTAGCAGGGTCAGCAATGCTGGTGCACAGGTTGCAAAGTAACTCAGAGGGGTTCAACCACTGAGACCAGAGAACATTGCAGCCAGGCTGGCCACTCATTCAGATGAGGCAATCAAGATTGAGGGTGTAAAAATGACCCCAGTGAGTTAGAGACAGCCATCCACCCAGCTACCCTTACTCATGGTTTTAGGCCCAGGACAAAGTTTCATGGGGGTGAGATTGGCTCCAAGAGATGAAACTAAATTGGATGGAAGTTTTTAAGATAGACTGAGGAAGCCTGCACAAAGTCTGAAGGAAACACCAGGAGTTAATTCAGGAGTAGTTGGGTGAAACCAGAGGGTTAAAATCCAAAATTCACGTAAAGCCTAAAATTGCACTGAGGTTCCATAGGGCCTGAGCTGTGCTTTACTCACTGCATCAAAAAGCAGAAACTGAGTTGAGGGAGTTAGAGGATTCCGGCATCATCAAAGCCCATACACTTTGCAGAGTGGGCAACACCTACTGTACCCGTAGTCAAGTCCGATAAGACCATTTGTATCCACTGAAACTACAAGTTGATGATAAACCAAGCAACAAAATTCAACATGTACCCCATCCTGAAAATAGAGGCCCTGACTGCGGAGTTGGCTGGGAGTCTAACATACACAAAATAAAATGCACAAGTTAAGACATGAGTCATGCATATCAGCAGCTGGAACTGGATGAGGCTTCCAGAGAATTGTCACCATAATACACACAAAGGGTGACATTAGCGCACACATTACATCTGGGGTCACATCGGCTTGTATCATTTTTCAATGCACTCTGGAGAATCTGCTGCAAGATTTATCAGAAATAGTCATTCACTTAGATCTCATGTTGGTAACGGGAACCACTGAGGGAGAGTATTTGTCTAGCCTGGAGCAAGGTTTAAAAAGGTTCCAAAATGCTGGAGTGTGGTTAACAAGACAGAAATACAGATTTACAGTGAATGAGGCTTATTTTAGTAATAGAGTGGACCACAAGGGCTACACCCCAGGGAAGAAAAATTAGAAAAGAAGAAAAAGCAAGATTTCAGCGCATGTTTCTGACCCCAATCTGTTCCTGGTAAAAAAGATTCCTAGAAGGAGGCACAGGGAACTCCACCTCACCCACTGAGTGTTGTAACTGAGACCTTTGCAGCAATTATCACCAGCAGACAATAGTGGAAGGCATGGTCTGGAGTTTAAAGTTTATTTATTAGTGAGACAAATAGGCTTAAATTAACACCGCAATGAAGTTACTGTGTAAATCCCTTAGTCACCACACTCCAATTTCTATTTGGGTACACCGAGGGAGAATTTAGCACGACCACTGCACCGAACCAGCACATCTTTCAGAGTGGGAGAAAGCCAGAGAACACAGAGAAAATCCACACAAACACTGCTTACAGGTACCTGCAGGATCTGAAGATGGCATGGTGGTACAGTGGTTCGTCCTGCTGCCGCATGGCGCCAGGGACGCAGGTTCAATTCCAGCCTCGGGTCATTGTGCAAACTCTACACAGACATTATCCTCGTGTCTGTGTGGGTTTCCTCCGGGTGCTCTGGTTTTGCCCCAACAGTCCAAAGATGTGTGGGTTAGGTTGATTGGCCGTGCTAATGTCGGGGAGATTAGCAGGGTCAACATTAGAGGTTACAGGAATAGGGCCTGGGTGGGATTGTGGTTGGTGCAAACTCAATGGGCCAAATGGCCTCCTTCTGCACAGCAGGGATTCTATGAAACAAGACGTAAAGCTACATTTCGCTTCAGTCACACCACAGCTTGGCAGCTCTCCCTCAGTGGCACGCACAACACGGCCACAGAGAGCCAGTGTCCCTTTTAGTCGTGGATAAAGTCGACAAGTTTCTTCTGACTGACTGATAGATAGCCTTGCATTGCAGGATGCAGTGTATCAAATTTTACAGACTATTGCAATATGCAGCGCATCAGACTTTATACACCAATGCAGCATGTAGTGTATCAGAGTTTATATACCATGCACTGTACAATGCAACAGATATTACATACATTGTAGCTGGCAGTCGTTAGGGATGAGGTCAGGGTGTATTAAGACATAAACGAAAGCCTAACTATTTTTTTGATTTTGGCGTTAGGGTGAGCATAAGGTGTTTTGGTCCAGGTGTGATTCTATCAACCCACCAGGAAGCTTTCGTGAAAATAAACTTATTTTTTAAACAACATAGTTAAAATATAACAAAAATAATTTGCATAACTGTTAGCAATTGGAAATACTTAAAAATGAGGTAAAATTATTAACTGCTAGCTATCTCTATAGTTCCAATGTAAGCAATATCCACATAAATGTAAATTCCACTTGAGAATCAGTTAGCAAAACACATCAGCTTATGTGAATTCCCAATCCTCCAATTTATTAACCCCTCCAGACAGAGATATAGAGAGGCATCCACCTTCTGAATCTTAGACAGCAACCTTCAGAGGAAAGACAGAGATATCACCTTTTGCCGACCTTTGGAGAGGGAATACCTATTTCCTAGCAGGCCCCCAACGTCAGAGAGAGAGAGAGAACTTCAGTGTCTGGTACTTTGTCTTGCCATCGGATGGGTAATATTCTGCGATGACAAGTCATGTGGAAATGATTGAGCTGTCTTGCATGCCTTCGATACACAGTCCACGTTTCACAGGCATACAGGAGGGTAGTGAGTACCGTGGCGCTGTAGACCTTCAGTTTTGTTGCTGGGCTGATTCCTCGACGTTCCCATACAGTGGAGCGCAGTCTACCAAAAGCAGAACTTGCCTTTGCTATTCTGCAGTTAACTTCTATATCAATAGTCACTGCTTGGGAGAGGGTGCCACCAAGATAAGTGAACTGGTCCACTGCCTGTAGTTTCTACCCTTTGATTGTGATTATGGGTTCTGTGTACGGTGCATGAGGAGCAGGCTGGTGCATGACTTCAGTCTTTTTAATGTTGATGGTGAGTCCAAAGCCGTCACAAGCTGTGGAAAATTTGTCCATACTGACTTGCATCTCTGGCTCTGAGCCGGTATACATGGCACAATCATCAGCAAAGATGAAATCTCTCAGAACAGTCTCTTTCACTTTGGTAATAGCTTGAAGTCTCCTCAGGTTGAAAAGCTTCCCATCCATTCTGTACTTGAGGCTGATTCCAGCAACACTGTCCTGGAAGGCATCATTCAGCATGGCAGTAAACATCATGCTGAACAGTGTGGGTGCGAGCACACAGCCCTGTTTGATGCCATTAGTGACTGAGAATGTCTCAGAGGATTCTCCGCCATCCAGTACTCTGGCCATCATGGAACTGGCGTACCATCTGAATGAATTTGGAGGGGGGGCAGCTGAAATTTGACATAGCACAGACCTTGCCAGCTCACAGTGTCAAAGGCTTTCGCGAGGTCAACAAAGGTTGTGTAGAGTTTGCGATTCTGCTCCTGGCACTTCTCCTGAAGTTGGTGCGCAGCAAAAATCATGTCAATAGTCCCATGACCTTTGTGGAAGACACACTGTGACTCTGGAAACAGGCCCAGCTCCAGATGAGTGACCAGACGATTTAGCAGGACTCTTCCGAGGGTTTTTCCTGAGATGAAGAGCAGTGAGATTCCTCGATGGTTGTCGCATACTTGCCGATTGCCCTTCCTCTTATAGAGGTGTACGATGGAAGCATCTTTAACTTCCTGAGGAATGGATCCTTGCTTCCGAAAGGACTGGAAGAACTCGGTGAGCTTCTCGATAAGTGCAGGACCAGCAGCTTTATAGATCTCTGTGGGTATGGCATCTGCCCCTGGGGCTTTGCCACTGGATAGCTGGCCGACACCTTTCGTGACTTTGGCTACTACCTGTGGGTCACCCATGGCGCTGTTGATATCAATGCGGCCAAGCTAAAGAGCCCTAGCGTAACTTCAGCACTGGCTGAAGACTTAGAAATCAAGCTTGCTGACCCACACCTCGCAGGCAGCACTGAGGACGACTGGGAACACTTCAGGGATGCTGTCCGTACATCTGCGCTGATGACGCTTGGGTCCTCCACCCACAAGCAGCATGATTGGTTCGATGAGAATGATGAGGAGATACAGGCTCTACTTGTTGAAAAGTATCGTCTTCATCGGGCCTGTCAGAACATAGAACATAGAACATAGAACACTACAGCACAAACAGGCCCTTCGGCCCACGAGTTGTGCCGATCACATCAACACCTAACGACCCATCTTTAGCTGCCAAGAAAAATGTTTTTACCAGGGCTCGCAGGGCAGCCCAGTGTAAGATGCAGGATGCCTGGCTGAGTGCCAAGGCAGATGAAATACAGGGATACGCTGACAGAAACAACTTGAAACGGTTCTATGAAGTCCTCAACACTCTCTATGGACCTCAGTTTCTCAGGAGCTCCCCCCTCCTGAGTACAGATGTTACAACTCTCGTTACAGAGAGGGCTCAGATCCTGCAGAGATTGGCTGAACACTTTGAAGCCGTCCTCAACCGACCGTCATCTATTAACGATGAGGCAATAGACAGGATTCCCCAGGTTGATATCAACAGCGCTTCACATTATACAAATCATAACACGCAGAGCATTCGAATTTTCATCATATTATAGCGCAAAATATATCAGAATTTACACACCATTGCAACACACTGTGTATAAGGCTCTGTACACCACTGCAGCATGAAATGAATCAGATTATACACACTATGGGCAAAAGTGTCATTTCAGGTGAGAAAGTCATTGTGGTCTACCACGAATCCATCGCAATTTCCCCACTCCATCACTTTCTTGGAGAGTGATGAACTTTGCATCATTTCTGGGGCCTAAAAATACCAGTAAGTCTGCCCCCACCAAGATCGGGCACTGTTTTTAAAGTGCACCCCGATCTCAAGTTATAATTGAGGACCCCCGTGGATATTGGAGACCCGCCCAACACCCTCCCCTCATTGAAAGGATGTTTCCCCACCCTTGTCCACAATGAAGATCGCTGACGTTGGGGGTCCAGAGACAATGAAGGAACAGCCATGTATTTCCAAGTCAGGATGGTGAGTGACTTGGAGGGGAACCTCCGGGTGATGGTATCTGCTGCCCTGGTTAGATGTTAGTGGACTGGGAAGGTGCTGCCCAGGAAGACTTGCTGAGTTGCTGTAGGACCTCAATGGTGAATATCCCACACCTGAGCTCACAATACTTTCAGCCCAAGGTAAGGGAGAGCGGAAATGAGGCCGTGTTTATTTCCTCGCACTGACACTTCAATAAGTACAAAGGCTCCGCAAAGCAAATACAGAAAGAACATTGAATCCCGCACCTCCTCACACCTTCTACTGAACGGAGTGAATGGTGCCTGACTTAAAGCGAGGATCAATGGGGCTGATTCTCATTCCCTTTCCCATCAAATGGTTGGGATGAATCAGGGAGAGGAGATTGAAACCAAAATTACCATAAAACCTCCTGCTGTGGTCAGGTCCACAGCAATTTTAAAAATAACCAAAAAAGGCATGATCCTTAAGAACATAAGAAATAGGAGCAGGAGTAGGCCATCTAGCCCTTCGAGCCTGCCCCGCCATTCAATAAGATCATGGCTGATCTGTTGTGGCTCAGTTCCACTTTCCCGCCCTCTCCCCATAACCCTTAATCCCCTCTCTTATCAAAAACCCATCAACCCGCTTCTTAAAAATATTTAGCGAGGCAGCCTCCACCACTTCAACGGGCAGAGAATTCCAGAGATTCACCACCCTTTGAGTGAAGAAGTTCCTCCTCAACTCCGTTCTAAACCGCCTCCCCTTTATCTTGAGGCTGTGCCCCCTAGTCCTACTGTCTTTTTTGAGCGGGAAGAGTCTCTCCACCTCTATCCTATCCATCCCATTCATCATCTTATACGTCTCAATGAGATCTCCCCTCATTCTTCTAAACTCTAACGAGTACAAGCCTAGTTTATTCAGCCTCTCCTCATAGCTCAATCCCCTCAACTCCGGTATCAGCCTAGTAAACCTCCTCTGCACTCCCTCCAGGGCCAAAATATCCTTGCGCAGGTGCGGCACCCGAAACCGCACACAGTACTCCAGCTGCGGCCTCACCAATGCCCTATGTGGACCACCTTATTAATATATATTAACCAGGTTATTATAGTTGCAAGTTTGGGGCAACCTTCATCACTGAATGGAACTGAGTGTTGAGTGGTCTATACTGGTACGACCATTAGTGACCGTGTTACCACTGAGGGGACACTTTTATCTGAAGTTTATAGATTCTGTCAGAGTCTGATTGCTCGAACAATCTTCCTACCCCTCGCCAGTCCCTCCTGTGCTTGGGCCTCCCCTCTTCATAAATCCTGTCCTCACCGAACCAATCCTGTACAGGGGCTGCCAGAGTCTCTGGTGCAGTCACCCCACCTCAATTCTCGAGAGTCAGAGCCCGCTGTGTCAGCGCCAACTATCGAGCACTGATCTATTTTAATCCCATTTCTCAGCACTTGCTCCGTTGCCGTGTGCTATTGGGTTTTAAGTGCTCATCTCAATGCTTCTTAAATGCTGAGGGTTTCTCCCTCCACCGCCCTTTCAGACATTGGTCAGGATTCTGCCAAAATGATTCTATGCCCCCAAAGTGTGGGAAAGAGGGAGCAGATCCGCTGGATATCTTAGCGTGATTTCCAGAATGAATCTCTGAGTGCCCTGGTGTGATTCACTCTGAAAAGTGCTGGGCCGGGGCCTATTCCTGCCGGAGAGGCACTGCCCAATGGGCACCTCCCCGCTTACCCCTGACCTCCTGAGGAGGTTTACTAGGCTGATACCGGAGTTGAGGGGGTTGAGCTATGAGGAGAGGCTGAATAAACTAGGCTTGTACTCGTTAGAGTTTAGAAGAATGAGGGGAGATCTCATTGAGACGTATAAGATGATGAATGGGATGGATAGGATAGAGGTGGAGAGACTCTTCCCGCTCAGAAAGGACAGTAGGACTAGGGGGCACAGCCTCAAGATAAAGGGGAGGCGGCTTAGAACGGAGTTGAGGAGGAACTTCTTCACTCAAAGGGTGGTGAATCTCTGGAATTCTCTGCCCGTTGAAGTGGTGGAGGCTGCCTCGCTAAATATTTTTAAGAAGCGGGTTGATGGGTTTTTGATAAGAGAGGGGATTAAGGGTTATGGGGAGAGGGCGGGAAAGTGGAACTGAGCCATGACAGATCAGCCATGATCTTATTGAATGGCGGGGCAGGCTCGAAGGGCTAGATGGCCTACTCCTGCTCCTATTTCTTATGTTCTTATGTTCTTATGCTCCTGGAGGGGACCTCAGTGGCCTACCTTCCCTCCAATGGGGTCGGGCCATCACCCCCCCCGTTAGTTGGTGGAGAGCAGGAGTAAGTCCTTCTGGAGGGAACCACTCCAAGCGAAGGGAGTTGTTGGGGGGGTGGGGGGCATAGAGTGGGGAGGGGGGGGGGGGTCACTAATAAGCCCGGGACTGAAGTCAAAGAAATGCAAATATTAATTTCTGTATTGTAATCAGCTCCACATCGATTTCCAGCTGGAAGCTGATGATGCTGGAGATTTTGTTTCCGGAGACTTGTGGAGACATGAGAAGCCCATGAAACGGCTGACGCCCCCCCCCCCAGCCTGTTCAAACAATACAGAAAACTGGGAGAATTGCCCCCAAATTCCCACCACTCTTTGGGTGAAAAAGAATTTCCTGTCAACCACCCCCCCTCACCTTAAATCTACGTCCCCCAGGTTATGGATCTCTCCACTAAGGGGAGAAGTTTTTCCCACCTGTCCTGTCTATAACCCTCATCATTTTGTGCACCTCAAACAGGTTGTCCCTTTGGCCCTCTCTGCTCTCAGGAAAGTAACTCCAGCCCTCTCTTCATAGGGGCAACATTCCAGCGCAGGCAACACCCTGGTAAATCTCCTCTGCACCACCTCTACTGCAAACAGGAGGAGGCTATTAAACTCTTCCTATCTCAACTAAACTTCCACAATCCCAATCACTTTGTCTCTCTCTCTCAATCTGCTCATACTTATTTACTACCTGAACCAATCAGTTAGGAGAAATCGCTCCAATGTTCTGTAACTCTTTGCCTGTACCTCCTGCTACAATCTGATGTTTATTTTGAGAAGTTTTCGCCTCACCTTCAATTCCCTAGCCAATGAGATAATCAGTCTACATTTCACTGTCTATGCTGGTGATACCCCGAGATGCACCAGGCCTCCCCCATAATTCAGATCCTTTGTACTGCCCTCCTCAATCTTCAGGTTCAAAGCCCTAAAGGAGATTGGCGATCATGGACACCCATTGGATTGGTCCATGATATGCTTGGCAAAAGTAAAGCAGTGCTTACATAGAACATAGAACACTACAGCACAAACAGGCCCTTCGGCCCACAAGTTGCGCCGATCATATCCCTACCCACCAGGCCTATCTATAACCCTCAATCCTATTAAATCCCATGTACTCATCCAGAAGTCTCTTAAAAGACCCCAGTGAGTTTGCCTCCACCACCACTGACGGCAGCCGATTCCACTCACTCACCACCCTCCGAGTGAAAAACTTACCCCTAACATCTCCTCCGTACCTGCTCCCCAGCACCTTAAACCTGTGTCCATTGCATTCTGCAGTGTGGCTGACAAGGAAATCTCCCACAATTACTATCCTGCTGTCAGACACATTGGACAGATTTTCAGGCTAATAATCAACCTGTTATGGACACACTTTCCACAACCATCAAGTCCTGAGCCTGGAGTAGTCTGACCCAAGGGTAGGGAAGTTACCCATTGCACCACATCCCTTTATCATCTTTATAATTACATGCTGCTGTACTCTTGGCATCAGGACCAATACCCAATGTCCTCCTGCCTCCATTGGAAGTAAGGTCTGGGTGGGAAAGGCCATGCTCCATCTCTCTACACTGCCTGGACTTGAGTCCTTTAAGTGGCCAATTAAGGACCGCTTAAGTGTCTTTGCCTGCCTCGTAAGAAGTCTCCATGACTATCACAGGACTGATCTTCCTCTCAAACCAGCTGTTCAGTATTATCTGAATGGAGATAAGGATAAGCATTGACAAGGGTCATGGGTGGAGGGAGACTCATAATGTTAAAATGGCGGCGCGGGCTCGTTGGGCCGAAGGGCCTGTTTCCCGGGCTGTTTTGTTCTTTCTTTCGAGATCAGAGAGGAAACTGACAGAGGGGGTGCCACATTGATAGACAAAGCTGCGTGAGTGTCCCTCTATGGACATGTATAGAAGGTAACTCTATGGATTCAGGATAGGACATGTGATTGCCTTATTAAACTGCCTGCTCCAAGACTTGCTTAACACTCTGGTGGTAAAAATAGAAATCATCCGCGGTATCTCTGCCGTGGTAAAGACATGAGCTGTACAGAATATTCCAGTGTATCCTAACCACCATTTGGAGTGTTCCAATGTCCTCTTTGGTATTTTGCTTTTCTGGGGCTAATTCCACTTGTCTTCTAATTGGCTGTTTTGCTTTGACCATCTGCTTTTTAAAGAAAGGAAGATCTGGCATTGATGAACATTGTGACCTCAGGATATCCCACAGTGAGTCCCAGCCAGTGCAGTGTCTTTGAAGTACGTCACTGGTGTTCTGGAGAAATATATCCGAGTCTCGGCACACACAACGATGTCCCACAGACAGGAATGAGATCAATGGCCAGCTTGTCTATTGTGTGTTTTGGTTGGGTGACAGCATGAAAAGGCCCCGGATCATTTTGAAATGATGCCAAAGATATTTCACACCAGCCCGACTGTTAAAATCACAGTTTAACATCTGTCTGAAGCATGAGAGCATGTGTTCAGCACTGACCCTCTGACAGTGCGGCACTCCCTCAGCACTGACCCTCTGACAGTGCGGCACTCCCTCAGCACTGACCCTCTGACAGTGCGGCACTCCCTCAGCACTGACCCTCTGACAGTGTGGCACTCCCTCAGCACTGACCCTCCGACAGTGCGGCACTCCCTCAGCACTGACCCCCTGACAGTGCAGCACTCCGTCAGCACTGACCCTCTGACAGTGCGGCACTCCGTCAGCACTGACCCTCTGACAGTGCGGCACTCCCTCAGCACTGACCCTCTGACAGTGCGGCACTCCCACAGCACTTTGTTTAAGTCACTTGGGCGGGTTTAATATATTTTGGCAAGGTGGAGGGACCCAAATAAGCAGGGAGACAGAAGATAAGGTTGAGGGCAGCATGGAAGTTAAAGAGAGCAGATTGAATAGTAAAGGCAGTGTCAGTATTCCAGATACCAGACAGGTCAGGCAAGAGCTAGGGAAATCCAGATTAAACTGCACTCATGTCAACACAAGATGGGTAAGGGTATGGATGGGTACGTGGGACTGGGATATTGTAGCAATTACTGAAACATGGCTAAGGGGGGACAGTGCTGACAACTCAACGTTCCAGGGTCCGGATGTTTACGGGAATTTAACAGGAGGTTAAAGGAGAGGGAGAGTCGCACTTTTGATTAGGGAGAACATCACAGCAGTACAAGATAGTTATGAATAGTGATAGATCTGGCCCAAAAGTTAAAATTCTAAATTGGGACAAGGACAGTTTTGATGGTATCCGACAGGAACGTTCAAAAGTTGAGTTGGGGAGTCTGTGAGAAGGCACAGGGATAAGGGGAAGGCTTTCAGAAGTGTGTTCACCAGGGTTCAGGTTCCTATTAGAGTGAAACGCAAGGCTGGTAGAAGCAGGGAACACTGGATGACTCGGGACATTGAGGCCCTGGTCAAGAAGGAAAAGGAGACACATGACATGCAACCGGGATCAAATGGATCCCTTGAAGAATATAGAAGGTGTAGGAATAGAGTTAAGAGGGAAATCAGGAGGGCACAAAGGGGGCACAAGATTGTTTTGGCAAAAAAGACAAAGGAGAATCCAAAGAGCTTCTACAAATACATAAAAGCCAAAAGAGTAACTAGGGAGAGAATAGGGTCTCTTAAGGATTAACAAGGTTATCTATGTGTAGATCCTCATGAGATGAGTGGGATCCAAAATGAATATTTCTCATCAGTATTTACATTGAGAAAAGCATGGATGTTAGAGAACTTGGGGAAATAGTGATGTCCTGAGGAGTATACATATTACAGAGAAGGAGACGCTGAAAGTCTTAAATTGCATGAAGGTAGATAAATCTCCAGGACCTGATGAAGTGTATCCCAGGTAATTGTGGGAGGCGGGGGAGAAAATTGTGTGTCCTCTGGCAGAGATATTTGAATCAAGAACAGGTGAGGTGCCTGAAGATTGGAGAGTGGCAAATGTGCCTTTGTTTAAGAAGGGCTGCAGGGAAAAGCCTGGAAACTACAGGCCAGTGAGTCAAACATCTGCGGTGGGTAAGTTATTAGAAAGTATTCTGAAAAACAGGATCTACAGGCATTTAGAGAGACAAGGACTGATTAGGGACAGTCAGCATGGCTTTGTGAGTGGAAAATCATGTCTCATGAATTTGATTGAGTTTTTTGAAGGGATAACCAAGAAGGTAGATGAGGGCAGTGCAGTTGATGCTATCTACATGGACTTTAGCAAGGCCTTTGGCAAGGTACCTCATGGTAGGTCTTTATATAAGGCGAAATCTCATGGGATCCAGGTAGCCAAATGGATACAAAATTGTCCTGATGGCAGAAGACAGAGGGTGGTTGTATAGGATTGTTTTTCAAACTGGAGGCCTGTGACCAGCAGTGTGCCTTAGGGATCAGTGCTGGGTCCACTGTTATTTGTCATTTGTATTAGTGATTTGGGTAAGAATTCAGGAAGTATGGTCAGTAAATTTGCAGATGACACCAAGATTGGTGGCATAGTGGACAGCGAAGAGGTTATCTAGGATTGCAACAGGATCTTAATCAATTGGGCCAGTGGGATGATGAATGGCAGGTGGAGTTTAATTTAGATAAACGCAAAGTGGTGCATTTTGGTAGGTTGAATCAGGGCAGGACTTACCCAGTTAATGGAAGGGCATTGGGGAGAGTTATAGAATGAAGAAATCTTGGGATACATGTTCATAGCTCCTTGAAAGCAGAGTCACAGGTGGACAGAGCGGTGAAGGAGGCATTCAGCATGCTTGGTTTCATTGGTCAGAACATTGAATACAGGAGTTGGGGTATCATGTTGAAGTTGTACAAGACATTGGTAAGGCCACACTTGGAATACTGTGTTTATACTGAATACTGAATTCCAGCCTCAACTGCTTTCCCAGGCATTGCATTCCAGATTCCCACCAGCCCGAGTAAAAAATCTTTTTCTCCAGTCCCCTCTGAATCTCCTGTACCTCACCCTAAAACTGTGCCCTGGTGATTGACCCCTCAATAGCTGCTCACCCTGTCCATACCCCTCATAATCTTGTACACCTCAAATCATGCCCCCTTCAGCCTTCTCTGCTCTAGAGAAAGCAATCCTAACCTATTCAGTCTCTCCTTATAGCTCAAATGCTCTATCCAAGGCAATATCCTGGTGAATCTCCTCTGCACCCCCTCTAATGCAATCACATCCTTCCTATAGTGAGATGACCAGAACTGCACACAGCACTCCAGATATAGCCTAACCAACAGTCTGGACAGCACAAACGTTGTATGGTATCGAGCAGCATCCAGCCTTCATGCAAAGGAGCAAAAGAATCGAGCTAGTTCCTTACGGCACAACCCAATAGCTGAACCTGAAACAAGGAATGGAGGACTTGACACCATTCTCGCAACCTTTAAAACCATTTTACTCAAAGCAAAAAACTCAGTAAGTAATAGAATGAGCATGTTTAACCAAAGGTCAGAAGGAGCCAGGAAATCGATTGGATTATCCCTCACCGAGCTGCAGTGTCTTGCCCGTTCTAGAGGATACAAGATGTTAAAGGATGGGCCAACGCATGATTGCATCCTCATGGGGTGTTCAGGATGAAAATCTCTCTGACATTCTGCATGGCCTTACTTTGGATCAAGCAGTCTAGTATGTGAGACAGGCAGAGGCTTAGAGTATTTCACCGGGCTATAATTTGGGATCATTCCAAAGCTTCACACAACATTGTTGATCGAGTTGCCCCTCAGGCAGACGCCCCACCCATCGGAAAAACCTGCCAAACTGGGCAAAGTGGTGGGGAACGCCACAACAGCAACTATTTTCAAATTCATCTATTAGAGTCATAGAGTCATCGAGGTTTACAACATGGAAACAGGCCCTTCAGTCCAACTTGTCCATGCCGCCCTTTTTTTTTGAAACCCCTAAGCTAATCCCAGTTGCCCGCATTTGCCCCATATCCCTCTATACCCATCGTACCCATGTAACTATCTAAATGCTTTTTAAAAGATAAAATTGTACCCGGCTCTACTACTACCTCTGGCAGCTTGTTCCTGACACTCACCACCCTCTGTGTGAAAAAATTGCATCTCTAGATACTTTTATATCTCTCCCCTCTCATCTTAAACCTAAGCCCTCTATTTTTAGTCTCCCCTACCTTTAGGAAAAGATATTGACCATCTAGCTGATCTGTGTCCCTCAGTATTTTATAGACCTCTATAAGATCACACCTCAGCCTCCTATGCTCCAAAGACAAAAGTCCCAATCTATCCAGCCTCTCCTTATAACTCAATCCATCAAGTCTGGTAGCATCCTAGTAAATCTTTTCTGCACTCTTTCTAGTTTAATAATATCCTTTCTATAATAGGGTGACCAGGATTGCACACAGTATTCCAAGTGTGGCCTTACCAATGTCTTGTACAGCTTCAACAAGACGTCCCAACTCCTGTATTCAATGTTCTGATCAGTGAAACCAAGCATGCCGAATGCCTTCTTCACCACTCTGTCCACCTGTGACTCCAATTTCAAGGAGCTATGAACATGTACCCCTAGATCTCTTTGTTCTGTAACTCTCCCCAACGCCCTACCATTAACTGAGTAAGTCCTGCCCTGGTTCAATTTTTGTCACTTCCTTGAAAAACGCAATCAAGTTAGTGAGGCATGACCTCCCCTTCACAAAACCATGTTGTCTCTCACTAATACGTCCATTTATTTCCAAGAACCCTCTCCAATAATTTCCCTACCACTGATGTAAGGCTCACCGACCTACAATGACCTGCAGTATCCTTCCTACACTTCTTAAACAAAGGAACAACATTGGCTAGTCTCCAATCCGCTGATAGCTCCCTGTAAGAAGCCTCACAGCACCAGGTTAAACTCCAACTAGGGGCTATTGAACATGAACATCGGTGTGATATCAAAGATTGCTACTTTCCTAAAATGGGAGGATTAGCAAGCTGCCTGCTGGAGGCAAATATGAACAAGCTGAGAAAATAAACAGCTGGGTTTATATGTGAGGCAACACATCAGGAACAAGAGTAAAAATGGAAAGCTACCTTTAACCAAAGATCAAAAACATCAAACATTTGTAGCCACATGATTATGGAGGGGGGCAGAACCCCGTCATGATTTTTGTCTCAGTATTTGCAGAATGGCATGAAGCCCATTTTGTGGATGAGTAAATTTTAGACAATTGTCTATAGGAAACTGTCTTAAAATAGGGTTTTGGATGGTTCCTCTGATCTGTGGATGTTTAGCATGGTTCCTGGTTACTAATAGATGTGATCTATCTGCCTCTGTATTCACTATAGTCATCATACTCTAACATTCACTCTTTATTAATATTGCATCCAGACAGATTACAGAGCAGATATGTAATCCCTGATTGTGGTGTGTTTCAACTCCTCCCTGGAGACAGTCTAACACAGGACTGATTCATGTCAGTGATACATCATCACCTGCTCTCATATTACTGTACCCGTTTCTTTTAACCCTGATATTATACCTTCTCCCAAGTATGTGATCCACTTTTTTAACAGCAATATGAAACTATGAGGGCAATTATCCATCCCTTTTCTCCCAGATTCGACTCAACTCCAAATCCTACCCTTGCTCCCTCCCCACATCACAGTTCTGAGGATTCGGTCTCTCTGTGTTCTCAGCCCTTGAGGATGATAACTTGGAGACGTGAGAGCTGTCTTCCTGCCTGTGGAGGATATCATCATCATCAGCAAAGCAGGGCAGCACTGTGCTACTGTGTGGGTGGCACTGCTGCTTCACAGCTCCAGGGTCAAAGAACAAAGAACAAAAACAGCCCGGGAAACAGGCCCTTCGGCCCAACGAGCCCGCACCGCCATCTCAACACCACCAGTCCCCCCTCTCCCCCCACCACCCCTATCTAATGTTTTATGGCCATCCAGATTGAGGGAAACTGATTTCGGGACAATTTATTCCTGTCAATCAGCCTAACAGCGCATCTTTGGGGTGTGGGAGGAAACCGGAGCACCCGGAGAAAACCCACACAAGCACGGGGAGAATGCGCAAACTCCCACAGACACCGACCCAAATCCATGTGTCTGCACAGCAATCAGTGATAGTCACTGAGCTGTCGTCTTGCCCAGTATCTGGTCCAGTTTAAGCACACACTAACAACATGAAGCACTAGGCCAATCTCGAACAACCAAGAGCAGCCCCAGTACGACCCATCGCGTGTATGCCCCTCGTTGGACACGAGGTGGACCGACTTAAAACCTGTGAATGAAAAGAGAAAGAACATTATTATCATACCATATCCATTTACATTACCAGGGACGCCCCAATGCTAATGACCCTTATTTAAAACAATCTCCTATATCCACCCATCTCCAACCCAGTCATGTGCCTGTCTAAGTTACTCTTAAATGACTCTAGCGTGTTTGCCTCCACCACCTTACTTGGCAGAGCATTCCATACCCCCACTACCCTCTGTGTGAAAAACCTCCCTCTAATATCTGTGTTGTACCTCTCCCGCCTCACCTTAAGTCCATGGCCCCTTGTCCTACGTGTCTCTATCATAGGAAATAGCTTACCTCTGTTTACTCTATCTATACCCTTCATAATCTTATATACCTCTATTAGATCCCCCCTCAGTCGACATCTTTCAAGGGAAAAGAGCCCCAATTTCTTCAATCTTTCCTCATACCCCAGTCCTTCCATACCAGGCAACATCCTGGTAAACCTCCTCTGCACTCTCTCCAGAGTCTCCATGTCCTTCCGGTAGCAAGGCGACCAGAACTGGATGCAGTACTCCAAATGCGGTCTAACTAAGGGGCAACTTTACAATGGGCAATCAACCTAACCTGCACATCTTTGGACTGTGGGAGGAAACTGGAGCACCTGGAGGAAACCCACTCAGACACAAGGAGAATGTGTCTAACCTCTCCAATCTTTCCTCATTAGACAATGCAGCATCCCAGGTGTTGGTTTAGTAAACCCTCTTTGAACTGCTTCTAACATGTTTACATATTTCCTTAAATAAGGGGACCAATACTGGACACAATTCTCCAGGTGTGGTCTCACCAAAGCCCTGTACAATGGAACATTCCTACTTTGGTGATCATTTCCCTCACAATAAACACTAGCATTCCCAGTAGCTTTTGTAACTATTTGTTGCACCTGCACATGAGTCTTTTGTGATTCATGCACTCGGACACCCAGATCCCTCTGCGCCTCAAAGTTCTGCAATCTCTCTCTATTTAGACAATAAGCCTCTTTTTGTTCTTCTGCCAAAATGGACAATTTCACATTTTCCCACATTATACTCCATTTGCCAGGACTTTGCCCACTCACTGAACCTTACTGTGCCCCTTTATAGTCCCCTCACATCCTCTTCACAATTTACTTTCCTATCTATCTTTGTGTTGTCAGCAGATTTAACAACCACACCTGTGGTTTAACAACCACACCTATGGTTCCTTCATCCAAGTCATTTATATAAACTGATAAAGGTTAAGGCTCCAGCACTGATCCCTGTGGCACACCCCCTCATTATAACGTGCCAACCAGATAAGACCCATTTATTCCAACTCTTTCCTTCACCTTTGCTTTACCCTGGGCGGCACAGTAGTACAGTGGTTAGCACTGCTGCTTCACAGCTCCAGGGTCCTGGGTTACAAAGAACGAAGAACAACACTGCCCAGGAACAGGTCCTTCGGCCCAGCGAGCCCGCGCCGCCATTTTAACATTATGAGTGCCGTCCTCCACCCATGACCTTTGTCTACAACTATTGGGGAAGATTGACGGAAGACTAATTTAGGGAGATTGAGGGAAGACTAATTTAGGGTTCAATTCTCGGCTCGGGTCACTGTCTGTGTGGAGTTTGCACATTCTCCTCGTGCCTGCGTGGGTTTCCTCCGGGTGCTCCAGTTTCCTCCCACAGTCCAAAGATGTGCGGGTTAGGTTGATTGGCCATGCTAAGAAATTGTCCCTTAGTGTCCAGGGATGTGTAGGTTAGAGGGATTAGTGGGTATAATATATCAGGATATGGGGTTAGGGCCTGGGTGGGATTGTGTTCGGTACAGACTCGATGGGCCGAATGGCCTCTTTCTGCACTGTAGGGTTCTATGATTCTATGATTGACCTGGAGAAAACCCACGCAGACACGGGCAGGGCATGCAAACTCCCCACAGATAGTGACCCAAGCCAGGAATTAAACCTGGGTCCCTGGTGCTGTGAGGCAGCAGTACTAACCACTGTGCCACCATGTTATTCGTAACTTCTGCTCCTTAGCTATTTCTCTTTGGCCTGATTTTAATGCTCAGGGTGTGCCTGAAGTAGACAAGAGCAGGAGCAGATGTGAAACCCGTCCTATCCAAGATTACGTTCGTAACATGATATTACACTGGCTGGCCAACTAACAGTCATTAGCGTAAAACTTCCTTTGTGAATGGCTGGGTGCTGTTGGCGAGGGCGGGAGGAGCGTGGGTTCCCAGTAAAGGAAGTGTGTGGGTTAAATCTTCCACTGTGTTCCCTCAGAGGGACATTCACTGCGGGGATATCTGAGAGAGCTGCAGACACAGTGAAAAATAAATATCGACATTAAAACTCAGCCACAAGTGTCTGAGCTCTACAATCTCACACTGACCTCAATCCCCAGACACAATTATTCATTTTATTCGCGCTCTGGCCTTTCACCCTGTCTTGGATCAAGGCTACAGTTTCAATAAGAAGGCTGCCTGGTCTATCAGCCAGGCCGCCAACCGTAGAGGGTAACAGAAATTCCTGGTTATTTGATGCTAAATTAATTTAAATTGGCTTTTAGATTGTTGGCTTCTAACTCACACCCACATCCGTTGATTAATTATCGTGTGAGAGCGCAACGGGGACACATCTCCACATGATTTTACGCACTTTGAGATTGGTGCACGCCTGCCCGAGTATCGTCTTTGTATTGGCAGAGATTACTCTCATGATTCCCTTTATCTTTGGGTTACTTCCCTCTGCCTTTAGCTAGTTCCAAAGTTTCCTGTACCCATCATTGACAATGTTGGAGCCTAGACGAACAGATACAAGACTATTCAGCTGCTAGAACCTGCACAGACATTTGGCTGATCTGAACCTCCATAACAGTTCCCCTTCATCACAGCTCAGCAGCAAATTTCTCTGGTCTTATGGAACCCAAGACAGGAGCAGACTGATACTGACCAACGTGTACTCCGAGGTCAGCTTGTTGACTATGAAGTAATGTGCAAACTCACACATGGAGGACAGATACTGGAGCCAGGTACTGGAGGGGTTAATGTTTGAGGAGCTGTTGCTCAGCAAGACTTACCAAGCGACAAACAAAGACATTTATATAGCACCATTCCCAACCTCAGGGCATCTCAAAGTACTTTACAGGCAATAAAACACATCTGAGGTGTAGTTACTGTTGTAATACAGGAAACAATTTACAGACAGCAAGCTCGCACGGTCAGGAGTGTGATCATTACCAGATGATTTTCAGTTACGTAGGGTGAGGGATGAGACAAGAACACTGGCTAGATTCCCTTTGCTCTCCTTCAGCAGAGTGTGGTGGGATCTCTCACTGCAACTTGGAAAGGCAGATGAGACCTCAGTTTGGATGACACGGTAGCACAGTGGGTTAGCACTGCTGCTTCACAGCTCCAGGGACCTGGGTTCGAATCCCAGCTCGGGTCACTGTCTGTGTGGAGTTTGCACATTCACGGGCAGCATGGTAGCACAGTGGGTTAGCACTGCTGCTTCACAGCTCCAGGGACCTGGGTTCGAATCCCAGCTCGGGTCACTATCTGGGTGGAGTTTGCACATTCTCCTCATGTCTGCAGGGGTTTCCTCCGGGTGCTCCGGTTTCCTCCCACAGTCCAAAAGATGTGCAGGTTAGGTTGATTGGCCATTCTAAAATTGCCCCTTAGTGCCCTGGGATGTATAGGTTAGAGGGATTAATATCTTATCGGCAAGGTGGTGATCCCTCAGTACTGCACTGGAGAGTCACCCTAAGCTGTCAAAATGTGAGCAGAGTTTTCAAAACAGGTTGTTGGATATAGATTGGGCTGAAGCCTCCTCAGTGAGATGGCAGCTCTTCATAAAAAAATATTTACAGTAGTTACAGAGCATCAACCAGACTGGGAAAGCCTCGAGGAAGAGCTCAGTGTACGAACATTGAGTTAACACAGCATGGTGAAGGTATGTAATCCAGTTACTCATCATTACATTTGCCCCAACTAATTTACAGGATGAAGCTGGGGGAATCATTGAATTAATGTTTTGATCCTTTATTGGTCTGTTCTTTTATACCATCAGTCCTGGATTTAGATATTGGCCAGTGAGAGAGATGACACTGTGATAACCAATAACGGGTTAAATGACTTGACATCAACTTGGCAATATTTACTGAATTTTCACTTAGAGCTCAGTCCCCAGAAACTGATGTAACATTGATGTTGGCCGACTGCATCTGATTGAGTAACAGATACCCGCCTGAAAACTCTCCTGGGAGCTGGGGGAATATCGCAGACGGTAAAAAGAATAAATGCATCAGATCCTGCAAATTCCCCCCAAAGTATATCACAGGTGAACTCATTTAAACCCCGCTTCAGATAACCTGACAACTGGCCGCAGCTCGAATGCGAGGTGGGAGTATCAGCCAAGTACAGGATAGTTTCTTTTTCCTGAATCCCAGTTTACTGCAGACCTATACTTGTGAAATTTGGGTGAAAAGTTGTACGATTCAAAACTACCCAGCATTGCCAAAGTTATGCCAATATGATGTGGAAGTCCTCATGTTAATAGGAACATTGCAAAGATCTTAGCCACTCACTCACTCACTCACTCAGAGCAAATGTCCAGTGTCTACGTGACTCAGACAGGGCAGAGATGAAGCAGGGATGACAGAGCGAGCGAAAGCCTTCAGGAGAAGGCCATTAGTCAGCTCGCTGAAATAGCAAATACCCTCCATCCCCATGGGTCTTGTAATCACCGTAATTACTAACATCAGGGATTTGACAAGGCACATTCTCCAAATCTGTGCGCTCACCCTTCAGCCAGATTAGAAAGTTATGAGTGTCCCGCCATCCCCTCTGCTCTGTTAATCACAGGTCAAAGGTTATTGCTGAGGGTTAACCTTCACGTTCGTGGTTACAGTTAGACGCAGCTCGAAGATTCAGGCTCATGTTAGGCAAAGTATTCAAGGTAAGAGCTGCAGGGCCTTCAATTTCCTCAGGTCAGGAGTTGAATGTAGACATTCCTCTGTAGAAAACTGAAGTTTAACTCTTTGAAGAACTGAGAAGCATTTCCCACACTGAAATAAAAAGTTAACACAAGCCATGGTTCCTCCAAATAGGCAAACGCAGTAAGAAGTCTCACAACACCAGGTTAAAGGCAGCAGAGTACAACATTCAGAGCTTGTCTAAAGTTACACTCGCTATTGATTCATTAACCCATTCAATAGGCCTTCTGAAATATCAAGGAGAGGAATTTTCAACGTAGCATAGACACAGCCAGCATCTGAGATACAGAAACAACGAGAAGTTTCATCCCGTGTGGTTAGCATTGCTGCCTCTCAGTGCCAGGGACCCGGGTTCAGCTTGGATCACTATTGTGAGTCTGCATGTCCTCTCCATGTCTGCTTGGGTTTCCTCCGGGTGCTCCAGTTTCCTCCCACAGTCCAAAAGATGAGCCGGTTAGATGTATTGGCCATGCTATATTCTCCCTCAGTGTCCCCGAACAGGCGCCGGAGTGTGGCCACCAGGGGATTTTCACAGTAACTGCAATACTTGTGGCAACAATAAATAAACCTAAAACTGTACATCAATGTGACCTTACCTGTGGATGTCGGGTGTGAGAGAATTTATTTAAGGTTTGGACAAAGTGGAACCAAGGAAGTTTTCATTGTTTACAGAATTTGGGGTACAAAGTATTCCACTTAGAAACCGATCACCACACTCGGGCGCCTGTTCGGGTACACTGAGGGAGAATTAACCATGGCCAATGCACCCAACCAGCGCATCTTTTGGAAATTGATCATAGAGTCAAGCTGCACAAAAGGAAACCATTTGGCCCATCCAGCCCCTGCTAGCTCTTCCAAAGAGCTACATAAACAGCCATATCCCGCACTCTTTCCCAATAACCCAACATTTTCTTTTCCTTGTCAGGTATTTATCCAATTCCACTTTGGAAGTCAGACTTTCCAGAGGCAGCTGGGCTCCAGCCATGAGGGGAGACCAAAAGTGGGAGGATGGGGATAATTGGGCACCACCCCCCACCACCTTTGGCAAGTAGTGGGACCTGGGAGCCAAATAAATGGCCCCTCAAGCGAAATTCCCCCAGTGCTCCTGACCCAGAGGGCAGCAGCATCGATGGGGAGTGCTGGTCATTATTAGCATTGCGTCTGGAGGAGGAGGTTAACCAATGGCCGTGGCTTTCGGACCAAGGCCAATTAGGCAGTACCCGGCGAGGGGGTCACTGAGGGCAGTTAGCGCAAGACCATTGGGGCAGCTATTGCCACCTCTGGAGATCTTTCATGGGCCAGAAAATGCCTAAATGTAGGACCCTCATTCCACCCCTCCCCTAGGATTCACCAGGGTTTCCCTGAATGGAGCTGGGAGGTGGCTGTTCATTGACCACTTAAGTGGCTCATTTGGGCTCCAGATGGTTTAGCCGCTCACCAACTTTCCTGTTGTTGGCAGGAATGATGGGGGCATGCCACCCAGGCCTTCTGTGCCTTTGTGCCAGCCTTTCCTTCGAACCTGCACCCAAAGCCCCAAAAAATTCTGACCATTGGTGGCACGGTGGCACAAGGATGGCAGTGTGGCACAGCAGTTAGCACTGCTGCCTCACAGTGAGGGTCGATTCCTGGCTCGGATGGCTGTCTGTGTGGGGTTTGCACGTTCTCCTCATGTTTCCTCCAGGTGCTCCGGTTTCATCCCAAAGATGTGTAGGTTAGTGGGATTGGCCATGCTAAAATTGCCCCTTGGTGTCAAGGGGAATTAGCAGGGTAAATACATGGGGTAATGGGATAGGACGTGGATGGGATTGTTGTCCGTGCAGGCTTTATGGGCTGAATGGCCTCCTTCTGCTCTGTAGGGGATTCTATGAAAGAAATCCCACAACACCAGCTTAAAGTCCAACAAGTTTATTTGTAGCAAATGCCACAAGCTTTTGGAACACACTGTTCCTTCGCCGGGTGAGTGGGAGTTCTGATCACAAACAGGGCACAAAGACACAAACTCAATTTACATGAATAACGACTGGAATGTGAAGGCCGCCTTGGAGAACGCTTACCCGAAGATCAGAGGCCGAATGCCCGTGGCCACTGAAGTGTTCGCCAACAGGAAGGGAACAGTCTTGCCTGGTGATTGTCGAGCGATGTTCATTCATCTGTTGTCGTAGCGTCTGCATGGTCTCCCCAATGTACCATGCTTTGGGACATCCTTTCCTGCAGCGTATCAGGTAGACAATGTTGGCCGAGTTGCAAGAGTATTTACCGTGTACCTGGTGGATGGTATTCTCACGTGTGATGATGGTATCCATGTCGATGATCTGGCATGTCTTGCAGAGGTTGCTGTGGCAGGGTTGTGTGGTGTTATGGTCACTGTTCTCCTGAAGGCTGGGTAGTTTGCTGCGGATAATGGCCTGTTTGAGGTTGTGCGGTTGTTTGAAGGCAAGAAGTGGGGGTGTGGGGATGGCCCTGGCGAGATGTTCGTCTTCATCAATGACGTGTTGAAGACTCCGGAGAAGATGTCGTAGCTTCTCCGCTCTGGGGAAGTACCGGACAATGAAGGGTACGCTGTCCACCTTGTCCCGTGTTTATCTTCTGAGGAGATCGGTGCGGTTATTCGCTGTGGCGCGTCGGAACTGTCGATCAGTGAGTTGAGCACCATATCCTGTTCTCATGAGGGCATCTTTCAACGTCCGGAGGTTTTTGTTGCGATTCTCCTCAGCTGAGCAGATCCTGTGTATACGGAGGGCTTGTCCATAGGGGAATGGCTTCTTTATCATGTTTAGGGTGGAAGCTGGAGAAGTGGAGCATGGTGAGGTTATCCGTGGGCTTGTGGTACAGTGAGGTGCTGAGGTGATCGTCCTTAATGGAGATGCGTGTGTCCAAGAACGTAACCGATTTCGGAGAATAGTCCATGGTGAGTCTGATGGTGGGATAGAACTTGTTGATGTCATCATATAGTTGTTTCAGTGATTGTTCACCATGAGTCCAAAGGAAGGAAATGCCACTGATGTATCTAGTGTATAGCATCAGTTGAAGGTCCTGTGCGGTGAAGAGGTCTTGTTCGAACCTGTGCATGAAGATGTTGGCATATTGAGGTGTGAATTTGGTCCCCATGGCTGTTCCGTGTGTCTGGATGAAGAACTGGTTGTTGAAGGTGAAGACATTGTGGCCCAGGATGAAGCAGATGAGTTGCCTCCAAACAACCGCACAACCTCAAACAGACCATTGTCCGCAGCAAACTACCCAGCCTTCAGGAGAACAGTGACCACAATACCACACAACCCTGCCACAGCAACCTCTGCAAGACATGCCAGATCATCAACATGGATACCATCATCACACGTGAGAATACCATCCACCAGGTACACGGTAAATACTCTTGCAACTCAGCCAACATTGTCTACCTGATACGTTGCAAGAAAGGATGTCCCGAAGCATGGTACATTGGGGAGACCATGCAGACACTACGACAACGGATGAATAAACATCGCTCGACAATCACCAGGCAAGACTGTTCCCTTCCTGTTGGCGAACACTTCAGTGGTCATGGCCATTCGGCCTTTGATCTTCAGGTAAGTGTTCTCCAAGGCGGCCTTCACAACACACGACAGCGCAGAGTCGCTGAGCAGAGACTGATAGCCAAGTTCCGCACACATGAGGACGGTCTCAACAGGGATCTTGGGTTCATGTCGCACTATCTGTAACCTCCATGACTTGCCTGGGTTTGCAAAATCTCACCTACTGTACCGTCTGGAGACAATACACATCCTTTTAATTTGTGCTTAATGCTCTGTCCACTCACATTGTCTGCATCTTTAAGACTTGATTAGTTATAAAGACTCACATTCCAATCATTATTCATGTAAGTTGAGCTTGCGTCTTTGTGCCCTGTTTGTGATCAGAACTCCCACCCACTGGATGAAGGAACAGCGCGTTCCAAAAGCTAGTGGCATTTGCTACAAATAAACTTGTTGGACTTTAAGCTGGTGTTGTGAGACTTCTTTCTGTTTTTACCCCAGTCCAAATCCAGCATCTCCACATCGGGATTCTATGATCTGTTTCCACCTTCTCACGACGGAATTTACCCCATGCAGACTCCTCACCATTTTAAAGAGGTCTGTGAGTTTTTCCCACACTCTTCAGTTGCAGTGTGGACACCTACTCAATTTGAGTGTAACTCATCCCATCGCTGAATGTGGCAGCATCTCACCTATTGAGTGGGGTTGCAGGGAGTGCAGTTCAGATTCATTCGAATGAGTTCAGGACAAAAAGGGTTAAATTAAGAGGTGAGCTTCCATAGACAACATTGTGTTCCCTTCCAGTGTAGAAGATTGAGAGGAGTCATCCTATCAAAGTGTTTAAGATGATGAATAGGGTTGATAGTGTGAATAAAGAGAAACTATTTTCTCTGGTGGGGAAGTCCAGGACAGAAGACCGGAACTTTCTAATGAAAACCAGGCTAAAGACCAGTTGAAAATGTTAAAACTGAGATTGATAGATGTTTCTTGTGTAAGGATATCCAGGGTTCTGGAACTGAGGCAGGTAGATGGGAGCTATGATCGAATCAAATGGGCGAACAAGCTTGCTGCATATCCAAAAATAGAGGAAGTTCACTAATCAACATCGCAAAATCAAATCTGGGTGCTTTTTGTGTGAATATTGACTGCTATGTTTCCCATATTGCAACAGTGACAAGAAATCAAAGAACCATAGAACCCTACAGTGCAGGAAGAGGCCTTTCGGTCCATCGAGTCTGCACCAAACACAATCCCACCCAGGCACTACCCCCATATCATACCCACTAATCCCTCTAACCTACACACCCCTGGACACTAAGGGGCAATTTCTTAGCATGGCCAATCAACCTAACCCGCACATCTTTGGACTGTGGGAGGAAACCCACGCAGACACGAGGAGAATGTGCAAACTCCACACAGACAGTGACCCGAGCAGGGAATCGAACCCAGGATCCTGGAGCTGTGAAGCAGCAGTGCTAACCACCGTGCTACCGTGCCACCTACATTGACTGTAAAGTATATTGAGATATCCAGTGGCTATATAATTGCCAATCTTCCTTTCTAACTTCTATGAATCGTTTGTGATATGCAAAAATAAAGAGAACCCTACAGTGCAGAAGGAGGCCATTTGACCCATCAAGTCTGCACCAATCTCAATCCCACCAAGCCCCGATCCCCGTAACCCCACACATTTATCCTGCCACTCCCCTGATGCTAAAGGACAATTTAGCATGGCTAATCTATCTAATCTGCACACCTTTAGACTGTGGGAGGAAACCGGAGCGCCCGGGGGAAACCCACGCAGACACGAGGAGAATGCGCAAACTCTACACAGAGAGTGACCTGAGGCTGGAATTGAACCCGGGTCCCTGGCGTTGTGCTAACCACTGTGCCAACCTCTCACTGCTCCGTCTCTCCCTGCAGCACTGTTCATTCTTCTGCTGTGAGACACTGGTCGGATTCTTCAGACCATTCCCACCGGCGGAATTTTCCAGGCCCGCAAATGGCCAACCCCCAGTGTCGGGAAACTTTGTTGACAACGGAAGGACTGGAATATCCCAGCCAATGGCAGGTTGCCTCCGTCGCCATGTGGGGGTGGAATAGCCCCCCCCCCCCGCATTCATCTGCCTCTGTGTGTGTGTATGTGTGTGTGTGTGTGTGTGTGTGTGTATATGTACATGTGTGTATGCAAGTGTGTGAATGTGGTTAAGTGGATGAGCCGTGATAAATTGCTCCAGGTGGATTAGCAGGGTAAATGCATGGGGTTATGGGGACAGAGTCTGGGTGGGATTGTGGTCAGTGCAGACTCAATGGGCCGAGTGGCCTTCCTCTGCACTGTAGGGATTCTATGGTTTTATGAACAAATGAGTATGTATGTGTGTGTGTGTGTGTGTGTGTGTTGTGTGAGTGTGGCCAGTTGAACTGGTTTGCTTGGAAATGCCTTGTTTTTTTTGCGCTACCCCTTTAAGGGTAAGCAGACTGTACACGGCCTGAGCTCCCCAAGGACAGCGCTGCCTCTTTTTTAACTTCCTATGTCTGCTCCGCTGTGACCCCTCAGATACTCGCTCCCCTCCCGCCCCGTACTGGCAGGCCTGTTCTCCATTCTCCCTGCTAATAGGCAGACTATGAAATCATCCAGTCAACTCCCCAGTCACCACAGAAGTCGTGACAAATTTCTTTCATATTTATGGCTGAGGGAGCCAGCAGATTGAGGCAGTGGAATATTGCCCAGTATTGTTCACAGTCTCCCTGGGTGATTTAAACGTGGGGCCTGCAGAGGTCACTCCCTGTTTGCTGGCAGCTCCTCACTCTGACTCCCAGCCCATGTTGAACTTATTAGAGAGAAGGAAGTGAAACTTGACATCGCTGACACTTAGCACCCTCTCCATATCCTGTCTACCAGACGATAATAATATGCCTACTATATGTTTAATGACACTGCCATATTTAGATCATTTATTGAAATGAAAGTATCCTTCGCAGCTTGGCATGTGTGACTTTCTTGCTGTGTTCAGCGCAAGGAAGCTCTGGGTGCAAGTTACCGCGGGGAAACAAGGGGGAAAGTACTCCCCCCAACCCTCCCCCATCGCCAAACCCACCCTCACCTCCCGCTATCCCACCCCAAGAGTTTGGAACGCAATGTAAATAGTACATTCCTGTCTTTTATAGGAACTTTGCCTGAAGGAAAAGCTTAAGTTTAGACTCCCACCAAACCCCTCGAACATTTTTTTAAGAATGGGTTTTAAACAGCAAGTTAAAGTTTAGCATTTCTGTAACGATGCCATGTTATAGTTTTCAGTAAGTGTATAAGTACATTCACACACACACACACACACACACACACACAATTCCAGCCATACTCAGTGTTATAGACAGTGTCTTACTGCCCCCTGCTGCCCATTGCAATGCTCCCAGGGATGGGTGATGACGAGTCCCCCACACTCCTTGCTTCCTGTGGGGTTGAGCTGGGTGCAGCGATTGATATCCATGCTGTGTCACTTTGTAATTAGCCGTGAAAGTGAGCAGCGTGGTTTTCAGAGCGGATCAGATCAAAGCAGCAGAGACACCATACTGCAACTGTGTACTGTACGTAACGCCAGTCATTGCGTTTATTGTATAAGAATCCAGAACTACTGTTTCTTCAGGCTGCTGACTATAACTGGACAGTGTCACTAGTATGGCACTAGGGTGGCACAGTGGTTAGCACTGCTGCCTCACAGCGCCAGGGACAGGGTTCAATTCAGGCCACGGGTGACTGTCTGTGTGGACTTTGTATGATTTCCCCGTGTCTGCGTGGGTTTTCTTCGGGTGCTCCAGTTTCTTCCCACAGTGGATTGGCCGTGCTAAATTACCCCTTGGTGCCCAAAGATGTGTAGGTTAGGTGGATTAGTAAATGTGTAGGGTTACGGAGATGGAAGAGGGGAGAGAGTCTTGGTGGGATGATTTTTCAGAGAGATGGTAGAGACTCGATGGGCCGAATGGCCTCGTTCTACACTGTAGGGATTCTATGAATTTAACTTGTTCAAACCCGTTCACTCAAACTGCGGGCAAAACTGGCCCGTGGTTTGTCCAGGATAAGGATAGAGTTAATGTTTGCTCAGCAGAGCAGGGGTTGCTCATCGTGCAAGTATTTTAATCACTAAACTGCGTGATCAATTATCTATAGAACATACATTCTCATTGCTGAGTTCCCATTGCTGTTATTTTCTCAGTTATTAATATTAATGTCGACTGTACTTTAGTGAATGACTCACTGGTCGAATCTCACAGTCACTTGACCCAGCTGTAATAAACACACCATCTGGTGTTGGTTCTTTGTGTGAATGGAGCTGGATGTTGTTTTACTGGCAAAACAGTTTCCAAAAGATGTGAAGTCGAACGTCATTCCTTCACCAGTGGGAAAAGCTATCCAGAATGTTTCCTAATGATTGTCCGCACTGTTTCCGATCTGACTTCGTTTTGTTACAATCAGAGTGAGACTAACACAGCTTGGAAATTCAGTTCTGTCAAACTGCTCGAATTGCTGTGAGATCGTTGCAGTTCGATTAATCCGGGGCAAACTTACAGGCAGTTGAGTTGCGCATCCCTGAACTACAAGCACCGACTTCCAATTTCAAATCATCCATTAAGGGTTGAAAAGGAAGGCATCAGTTTACAAGGTTTTTTTTGCGGCTAACGAGTGACTTTTCGAAGTGCGATCGCTGTTGTGAGGCAGGAAAGGCAGCAGCCAACCTGCACACAGCAAGATCCCACAGACAGCAAGGAGGATAAAAGTTGACAAATCGTGTTACAGTTATTGTAAAACGTCGGTTAGTCCACGTTTGGAATGCTGCGTCCAGTTCTGGTCGCCACACCACCAGGAGGATGTGGAGGATTTGGAGAGAGTGCAAACAAAACGAGAACTAAGAACAGTACAGCACAGGAGGCAGGCCCTTCGGCCCTCCAAGCCTGTTCCGTGCATTGGTCCAACTAGACCACTCGATTGCGTCCCTCCATTCCCAAGAGAAGTTGCAGGAAAGTTTTACCAGGATGTTGCCTGGGGTGGAGGGTGTTAGCTATGAGGAGAGGTTGAATAAACTGGGATTGTTCTCCCTGGAAAGACGGAGGCTGAGGGGCGACCCTGTAGAGGTTTATAAAACAATGAGAGGACAAGGTGAACAGTTGGAAGTGTTTTCCCAGGGCAGAAGTGGCCATTACAAGGGGCCATAAGTTCTAGGTAAAGGGGGGAAGGTTCAGTGGAGATGTGCGGGGAAGTTTTTTTTTACACAGAGGGTGGTGATGGCCTGGGATGCACTGCCAAGTGAGGTGGTTGAGGCAGACACATTAGCCACATTTAAGACTTATCTGGATAGACACATGAACAGACGGGGAATAGAAGGGTACAGGCGCTTGGTGTAGGTAGGACAATGTGATCGGCACAGGCTTGGTGGACCCAAGGGCCTGCTCCTGCCAAATAAGGTGGTGGAGGCAAACACGCTAGAGTCCTTTAAGAGTAACTTAGACAGGCACATGACTGGGTTGGAGATGGGTGGATATAGGAGATCCTTTTAAATAAGGGTCATTAGCATTGGGGCATCCCTGGTAATGTAAATGGATATGGTATGATAATAATGTTTCTTCTCTTTTCATTCACAGGTTTTAAGTCGGTCCACCTCGTGTCCAACGAGGGGCATACACGCGATGGGTCGTACTGGGGCTGCTCTTCGTTGTTCGAGATTGGCCTAGTGCTTCATGTCGTTAGTGTGTGCCTAAACTGGACAAGACACTGGGCAGGACGACAGCTCAGTGACTATCACTGTTTGCTGTGCAGACACATGGATTTGGGCCGGTGTCTGTGGGAGTTTGCGCATTCTCCCCATGCTTGCGTGGGTTTTCTCCGGGTGCTCCGGTTTCCTCCCACACCCCAAAGATGTGCTGTTAGGCTGATTGGCAGGAATAAATTGTCCCTAAATTAGTTTCCCTCAATCTGGATGGCCATAAAACATTAGATCGGGGTCGTGGGTAGAGAGGGGGACTGGTGGTGTTGAGATGGCGGCGCGGGCTCGTTGGGCCGAAGGGCCTGTTTCCCGGGCTGTTTTTGTTCTTCGTTCTTTGTTCTTTGTTCCTGTGCTGTACTGTTCTTTGTGATGATGAGCGGACAGTCTGTTTTTGTGATGTTAACAGAGGGATAAATATTAGCCAATTGATCAGTCATAAGACCCCACTCCCCCACCTCCTTTTCTTCAAAAATTGTGAATGAAATCTTCCACATCCACACGAGCAGGCAGATAAGGCCTTTGTTTCACACCTCATTTGAAAGACAGCACTTCCAACAGAGTGGCACTCCCTCAGCATCACACTCGAGGGTCAGCTTTGGTGTTTGTGCCCAAGGTCTGGAGTGAATCAGAAAGTTCCACCTAAAGCAAGGCTGACCACAATAAGTTTCAAATTATTGAAATTAACTACAAGCTGAAATTACCAATTGGGTTGAATGAATGGAAATCTCAGTTTATGGACTTTCATGAATGTTACTTTCAGTTTGGTGAGTTTAATTGGCCAAATGATTTTTACAAATCGACATTAGGTCAGTAATAGAAAGCTCCTCTCTATAAAATTAATCTGAAGTGCTCATTAATAAACAGAAGTAGTGAGGTTTGTAACGTTCCAAACACAGGTCACCACGAGAAAATGGCTCCCTTGAGACACCCATGAGTCCAAGGTTAGATTTTCCTCAGAGAAATCAGTATCTAATTTACATCGCTCGGTTCTTATTCCCACTGAGCTCACTGGAAATAGAACAGTGGCAGATGTCAAGCTCAAAATCTCGATCCTAGGGGGGATGAACTTACCAAAAGCATTTGAAGTATCTTGAAATATTCTCTGGAATTCTCTGCCCGTTGAAGTGCTGGAGGCTGCCTCGCTGAATATATTTAAGTCACGGGTTGATAGGTTTCTGATAGACAAGGGAATTAAGGGTTATGGGGAGAAAGCGGGAAAGTGGAACTGATCCACTTCAGATCAGCCATGATCTTATTGAATGGCGGGGCAGGCTCGAGGGGCTAGATGGCCTACTCCTGCTCCTATTTCTTATGTTCTTATGAGCGTGAAAACTGGAGTAAAATCGCACCCATTTTTCAGCGAGAGAAAAATTCAAATCTTATGCCATTTAGAGAAAACAAAATGAGGCAAAGTGTGATTCGTGCCAGCAGGGGGAGTGGATGGAGTCTATACTTGGGAATACAAGTGATGGCTGCTATAGGGCGCCATTGTGCATGTGCACAATCTCCTAGTGCACACCGTTAGTGCACTGGGAATCTGACACTCCCCCAACTCCCCCCCCAAGTCATGCCCCCTCCCCCCCAAGCAGATTGTGGCCCCCATTCACCCCCATGGCTGATCACAGCCTCTGTTCAGCCTCTCTCCAGCCGATTGTTCACTCCCTCCCCCAGTCGATCGCTGCCCTGGCAATCCTGAGCAGAGTGCACAGTCCCCCACACACAACATCCTCATCAGGCTCCCAACATCCCCTCGGGTTCCTTGGCTCTGTATGCCACCCAGTAGACAGTGCTCGGGTAACTGGTGGTCACAGCCAGGCCAGCAGTGCCTGGGCATCCAGTGGGCAGTGCCAGGGTTGTCACTGCCAGCTTAGTACTGTCAAGGGGCACTGCCCCCTCCTTGACCACCCTGGGGGCCTCAATGGCCTCCAGCCTCACTAGCGCGAGGCTGATCACACTGGCAATCCAGTGCTGGTATCATCGTGAGATGCAAGAAACCCGATTGGGTGCGAACCCAATTTTTCGCAATCTTACTGGCTCTCCACGCCAATAGACTGACGTGGATGAGCCAGGAAGGTCACCCTTAGCTGTCCAAGAACATAAGAACATAAGAAATAGGAGCAGGAGTAGGCCATCTGGCCCTTCGAGCCTGCCCCGCCATTCAATAAGATCATGGCTGATCTGAAGTGGATCAGTTCCACTTTCCCGCTTTCTCCCCATAACCCTTAATTCTCCTGTCTATCAGAAATCTATCTACCTGTGACTTAAATATATTTAGCGAGGTAGCCTCCACCACTTCAATGAGCAGAGAATTCCAGAGATTCACCACCCTTTGAGTGAAGAAGTTCCTCCTCAACTCCGATCTAAACTGCCCCCCCCCTTATCTCGAGGCTGTGCCCTCAAGTCCTGCTATCCTTTCTAAGCGGGAAGAATCTCTCTACCTCTACTCTATCCATCCCCTTCATTATCTTATATGTCTCTATAAGATCCCCCCTCATCCTTCTAAACTCCAACAAGTACAGACCCAGTCTATTTAGCCTCTCTTCATAGTCCAACCCCCTCATCTCCAGTATCAGCCTAGTGAACCTTCTCTGCACTCCCTCCAAGGCCAATATATCCTTGTGCAAGTGCGGCGACCAAAACTGCACACAGTACTCCAGCTGCGGCCTCACCAGTGCCCTGTACAGTTGCAGCAAGACCTCCCTACTTTTATATTCTATCTCCCTCGCTATAAAGGCCAACATCCCATTCGCCTTCTTGATCACCTGCTGCCCCTGTAGGCTGGGTTTTTGCGACTTGTGCACAAGGACCCCCAGGTCCCTCTGCACCGTAGCATGCTGCAGCTTTTCGCCTTTTAAATAATAATCCCTCCTACTATTATTTCTACCAAAGTCCTCAAAACCAGGTGACAAAAGATATCAACATTATTCAGATACAATTTATACCCTCTTTAGTGTGACTGGGTCAAAATCCTGGAACTCCTTCCCTAACAGCACAGTGGGTGTACCTACACCCCAGGACGGTAGCGGTTTAAGAAGGCAGCTCACCACCACCTTCTCAAGGACATTTAGAGTTGGATGATAAACGGTGGCCTAGCCATCCACACCCCACAAAATACAGCATAGAAAAACTACAGCACAAACAGACCCTTCGGCCCACAAGTTGCACCAATGATATCCCTACCTACTAGGCTTACCTATAACCCTCAATTCTATTAAATCCCATGCACTCATCCAGAAGTCTCTTGAAAGACTCTATCAAATTTGCCTCCACACCATCTTTTAAAGATTAAAAACTAATTACTTATCTGTGGAATAGAGCTTGCAGTTTATTGTAATATGTTCTTTCAACACATCAAACTCATGTAGAACATTTCATGGTTCTAAAGTTCCAGCTGTATTTTGATAAGAAATATTCAGCGTGACGGGTATTATACCATGAATGGTGCCTTTAATTTTGTACCAGGTCTGGCGGATGTGATTTGCGGAGTATCTCCGAGTGGTTTTTTGCAGTAACGTGGCAATCCGAGTTTCTCGCCAATGGGAATTACCAAATTTAGCTAGAAATAGTCAAAAAGCAGATCAGTGTGACTGCTACATATCCAAAATCAAAATAGAAAATAGTAGAATGGGGGTGAATTCAAGGGTGAGGGAGAAGGGGGTGACGTGGACCGACTTTATTTTGCATGAACCCCCCTCCCAAAAAAAACGCACCCAGATGGGGGCAAGTAATTTACCACCCATCAGCACAGAACAAGCAAACTGCAATCTGATAACCACCAGATCATCGATTGAGGGATACTTCCTGACCGGAATACCAGAGATAGTTCCCCCGGCTCTTCCTCAAAACAGTGCCAATGTGGGGCGGGATTCTCCAATCTCATCCATACTCGCCGTCACTGCCAACACGAACAGGGAATACAGCATTCAGTCAAAACTCAAAATCACTGCAGCAGCACCGGAGAATCCCAGCCGCGGGGGGAGGCCGGTGTTTTCCAGCGGTGATCTTTTACATCAGCCCAAAGGCTGAAAAGGGGCCTGGCTTTTAGGCCCCTTTTGTGGGTGTGTTTTTGTGAGTTTTCTACAACCAGGGAGGGCAGGGAAGGGAGGCGTGTGATTAATTTGGGGACAAAGATAATTTATAATAATGGAAATAACTAATGGTGAAAGGCCAGGGAGGCAATAATGAGAGAAATAAAACCTGTATTAGTGGTTGTTAGGGACAAGGTTATATTATGAAGTTAGACTAGACCACCCAAATATTTTGATATTAATGTGAGAATATGGTGTTTCACTCCAGCACAATTCTACAGATGAACTAGGAAGCTTTTAATCAAAAAAAACTTTATTTAACAACACAGTATAACTATAACAAATGAATTAGCCTAATCTTTAGCAAGTGAACAATACTTAAACATGACAAAGTACATGCTAACCTATCCAAAGTGCATGCTAACCTAACCTCAACTGCTAACCTATCTCTACGAGTTCCCAATTAAGCAATATTTCTCATACAGATTTAAAACCCCTCCTCAAATCAGTTAACAAAAAACACAGGCTTACGTGCTTGTAATTAGATTGCCAGTTTGAGAGTTCTCAGAGCACTTCTGGAGAGAGACAGATCGAGACACCTATTGCTTCTTCAGAACCAGGCAGAAACTCCTCCCACTAGCACATGACTCCGCCCTCGGACAATCAACTAATTAAAACTCTACTCTGACTCAAAGGCATTAACTTTCTTTAAACAAACACATCCCTAGCTAAAATCAGTCATTATCCTGCATTCATGAAATGGAACTGCTTGCTGCCCGGACAAATTGGCACCATGTAAAACAGAGTTGAATTTTAAACATACCCCTTACAAGAAACATGATGAAATTACACTTCTTAAAGGCACAGTCTCATCACATGACCTGGAGGATGCGATGTTAGACGTAGCTGGATAACAAAGAGGGAGGGGAAACATGTTAAATATCTGACAAAGCTGGAGTCCATGCAGGCCGGGTGGGACCTGTACCTAAGTGATTCAGGTTATCTGTTAACCATGTCCAACTTAAACACAGCCCAGTATGGAGTAGCCCATCTCAGCCAGCCCTTAAGGAGACAGTGAAGTTAGTCTGTTTCAAACACACACACACACACACACACACATGTACACATGCACACGCATGTGCTTTCACACATGCACACACACACACGTGTAGATGAATGCACTCACCACATTCTCACATCATCATCATTCTAAGCTGTCCTTACAACTTGCTTCACTTTTCAATTTTCACAAAGAATCTCGATTTCCCGGGTGACTCAGTGACACCGGATCAGAGCATCCAGTTCTCACAGGCCTCTACAAGGATGAAAAGGCTGAAAATGTGATCAGATATATTGAAGGGAAGCAGACAGTACAAATCTCCAAACCAGGACTGACATCGAACACACAAACACTAGCTGCCCTGCACAGAGATCCATCCCAGATTCCTTCCCTCTTCATTTCATTTGGTCATTAACAGAGTCCAGAAGCTACAGGGTGAGGGTGAAACAAGTGAGACCCACAACTGATACAAATATTGGAAAACAGCAGAATGATCTTGTCCAGTCCCCACCTTAAACTTTTCTCTCCTCTATTGATCACGATAACTGAGCTCCCATCACCCAAACTCTCACCCAGTTCTTATTGACTCTGAATAGAAGCTTGTTTTTATTTATTCATTGGACATGGGCGTTGCTAGTTGGCCAGCATTATTGCCCATCCCTGGGAGCCCAAGGGCAATGGAGAGTGACCCACATTGCTGTGGTTCTGGAGTTACATGTGGGCCAGACCGGGTAAGGATGGCAGATTTCCTTCCCTAAAGGGCATGAGTGAACCAGTTGGGTTTTCCAATAATTGACAATGTTTTTATGATCATCAGTAGATTCTTAATTCCAAATTTTTTTATTGAATTCAAATTCCATCACCTGCATGGTTGGGATTCGAACCCGTGTCACTCGAACATTAGTTTCTGGATTAATAGTCTAGAGATAATACCACTAGGCTATTGCCAGCCCATATGATTCACATTCAACGTAACGATGAATCTCTGACACTCAGGAAGAAATTGCTGAACGGCTGGCAAGTCTATGTTCAAGAACTTCCAGAGTTCTTGGTAATGGAAAGCCAGAGGAAATGGGTGAGGTATTAAATGAGTATTTTGCATCAGGATTCGCCAAAGAGAAGGACTTGGTGGAATATGAATCTGGGAAAGGATGTGTAGATAGTTTGAGTCATGTTGAGATCATAAAAGGAGGTATTGGGGTTCTTGAGAAACATTACTTTAGACAAGTCCCCAGGCCCTGAAGGGCCCCAGAATACTGAGAGTCAAGAGAGGAAAATGCCTTGAGATAAATCTTTGTTCCTCACTGACTACAGGGGAGATCCCAGAGGTTTGGAGAATAGCCAATGTTGTTCCTTTGTTTAAGAATAATATATATATAGCAAGAATAACCCAGGCCAGTGAACCTTACGTCAGTGATACGGAAATTATTGGAGAGGATTCTTCGAGGCAGCATTTATTCGCATTTGGAAATAAGTGGACACAGTGAGAGGCAACATGGTTTTCTGGAGGGGAGGTAGTGTCTCACAAACCTGATAGAGTTTTTCGAGGAAGTGACGAAGATGATTGATGAGGGTAGGGCAGTGGATGTTGTCTACGTGGACTTCAGTAAGGCCTTTGACAAGGTCCCTCGTGGCAGGCTGGTGCAGAAGGTGAAGTCGCATGGGATCAGAGGTGAGCTGGCAAGGTGGATACAAAATGGTCTGGCCAAAGAAGACAGAGGGTAGCAGTGGAAGGGTGTGCTTCTGAATGGAGGGCTGTGACAAGTGGCATTTCTCAGGGACTGGTGCTGGGACCTTTGCTATTTGTAATATATTTAAATAATTTGGAGGAAAATGTAACTGGCTTGATTAGTAAGCTTGCAGATGACACACGGGCTGGTGCATTTGGATTTGCAGATAGCGATGAGGACCATCAGAGGATACAGCAGGATATTGACCGGTTGGAGACTTGGGGGGAGAGATGGCAGATGGAGTTTAATCTGGACAAACGTGAGGTAATGCATTTTAGAAGGTCTAATACAGATAGGAAATATACAGTAAATGGCAGAACCCTTAAGAGTATTGATAGGCAGAGGGATCTGGGTGTCCAGGTACACGGGTCACTGAAAGTGGCAATGCAGGTGGAGAAGGTAGTCAAGAAGGCATACGGCATGCTTGCCTTCATCAGCCGGGGCATTGAGTTTAAAAATTAGCAAGTCACGTTGCAGCTTTATAGAATCTTAGTGAGGCTGCACTTGGAATATAGTATTCAATTCTGCTCGCCACACTAACAGAAGGATTTGGAGGCTTTGAAGAGGGTACAGAAAAGATTTACCAGGATGTTGCCTGGTATGGAGGGCATTAGCTATGAGGAGAGGTTGGAGAAAGTTGGTTTGTTCTCACTGGAATGATGGAGGTTGAGGGGGAGACCTGATAGGAATCTACAAGATCATGAGGGGTGTGGACAGAGTGGATAGTCAGAAGCTTCTTCCCAGGGTGGAAGAGTCAATTACTCGAGGGCACAGGTTTAAGGTGCAAGAGGCAAGTTTTAAAGGAGATGTACGAGGCAGATTTTTTTACACAGAGGGAGGTGGGTGCCTGGAACTCGCTGCTGGGGGAGGTAGTGGAAGCGGATACGATAGTGACTTCTAAAGTGGCGTCTTGACGAATACATGAGTAGGATGGGAATAGAGGTTTATGGTCCCCAGAAGGGTAGGGGGTTTTAGTTCAGTCGGGCAGCATGGTTGGAGCAGGCTTGGAGGGCCAAAGGGCCTATTCCTGTGCTGTAATTTTCTTTGTTCTACCCTTATTGGCTAACAGGGAGCCAATGACTCATGCTGCAATCCACACCCCAAACTCAATGTGACTGAGACATGGAGTGTGCTCACTCCTATACTATATTTCACATTGTCCCTCAGCACTTTCTGCTGTGTAGTAACATGACCCTCGAAGGGGTGGCATATTGAGGGTCACATGACCAGCAAGAAGCCTATGGTAGCTGAGCCAATTGGCAGGAGGGTGCAGACCTCAAGCCGAGAAGATACTGACAATTGGAGTCCGAGATTCCAGAGGGACAGTCAAGTACTTGTTGTACTTGTGTATCAATGCTTTGTCAGCAATAAAGCCTTTATAGTTCAAGCTTCATCAAGTCACCATCAATCCTGTGACCTATCACTAGCCAGACAAATGGAGGGGTTGAACATGGGCATCAAGATGAGTTTAATGTGGCACAATTGGCGATGGAATTGGGCATGGTTTGTGCAGAATCAATAGTCTGGTCATATTTTTAACACTGGAGTTTTTAACCTGTGAAATCATTAGCCAAAGCAGAGGTTAAAGTTCAGCATCAATTGACCAGCCTATAGGGGTTTCAGCACTCACCAAACTGTGACCAGGTGATGTGGAGACATCTCTATTTGCACCAGATACCAGCGATACCCACCCGGTGATCGGGCCCACACACAGTTAAAGTACTTACATCCAAATGGTGAGATGTGATCAGAATGCAGATATAAACGGGCAATTGGGGTCTCATCGAAGAGTAATGAGATCGTTCCAACTTTATTCCACAGAGCTAAACGATCTGATCATGCTCTGAATAGTCAGAAATGATTATCGAATGGTCAGTAATAATTATTGTTCAGTTAAATCTCAGGGAAATACCTCAAAGTCATCGCAAATAGTTTAGAACCATAGTTGACTGCACCTGGAGTGTGGGGCTGCCAGCAGAAATTCACTCTTTCCTGTTATTTTTATGGTTAATCACAGACGGGATCAAATCAAAATGTTTCAATTTATGGTTACAAATTGATCCCTGACTGACTTCAAGGTGATGGACACGGGATCCGTGATGGACATGGGGTCCGTGATGGACACGGGATCCTGTGATGGATAAGGGATCGGTGATGGACATGGGGTCCGTGATGGATCCGGGGTCTGTGACATTCATGGAATCTCTGATGGACAAGGCACCTGTGATGGATTTGGAGCCTGTGATGGAGAAACCCTTACTGTAAAGCACATTGCAGTAACTCACCACCCTCCCTCCTCCCATACACCAGAGCGTTCCCCCAGCTGGACTTTGGAAAATAATCCGACTGTAGATTGAGGAGAAGGTGAGGGTTAACAGGACCCTACGCAGTTACTGTCAGCTACTAACCTCTCACAGACCCCAGAACTCCAGTCATGGTTAGAACCAACCTCCCAATCCCAATGGCTGCTGTTTATAAATAACCCCATTGTTTCAGGGCTATTCCTGAGAGGAAATCCTTTTGCACATTCCAGATTAAACCTCCAACTGCTTCATCTTGCAAACACGCGGCGTCTGGGATGGTGGATATCCCGAGTGTGTTCGTTATCCCCTAGAAAGAACATCGCCCCCCACCCCCCAAAACTTCAGCTGTGGGGGTACTAACAGCTGATCAGTGCAGCTACTAAACTATCCTCACTCCTAATGCAAAGTGAGATCTCAGTTCCAGGATTAAATAGTTTTGGTCCACGATGCTGCGATGGGTTATTCTGAGAAGATGAGCAGAGTTCCCAGAATAAAAAACACAGTCCAGACTATTAGATACAGAGTAAAGCTCCCTGTATACTGTTCCCATCAAACACTCCCGGGACAGGTACAGCACGGGGTTAGATACAGAGTAAAGCTCACTCTACACTGTTCCCATCAAACACTCCCAGGGCAGGTACAGCAGGGGGTTAGATACAGAGTAAAGCTCACTCTACACTGTCCCCCCATCAAACACTCCCAGGACAGGTACAGCACAGGGTTAGATACAGAGTAAACCTCGCTCTACACTGTTCCCATCAAACACTCCCAGGACAGGTACAGCATGGGGTTAGATACAGGGTAAAGCTCCCTCTACACTGTCCCCCCATCAAACACTCCCAGGACAGGTACAGCACGGGGTTAGATACAGAGCAAAGCTCCCTCTACACTGTCCCCCCATCAAACACTCCCAGGACAGGTACAGCACGGGGTTAGATACAGAGTAAAGCTCCCTCTACACTGTCCCCCCGCCATCAAATACTCCCAGGACAGGTACAGCACAGGGTTAGATACAGAGTAAAGCTCCCTCTACACTGTCCCCCCCCATCAAACACTCCCAGGACAGGTACAGCACAGGGTTAGATACAGAGTAAAGCTCCCTCTACACTGTCCCCCCATCAAACACTCCCAGGACAGGTACAGCACGGGGTTAGATACAGGGTAAAGCTCCCTCTACACTGTCCCCATCAAACACTCCCAGGACAGGTACAGCACGGGGTTAGATACAGAGTAAAGCTCCCTCTACACTGTCCCCCCATCAAACACTCCCAGGACAGGTACAGCACGGGGTTAGATACAGAGTAAAGCTCCCTCTACACTGTCCCCCCGCCATCAAATACTCCCAGGACAGGTACAGCACGGGGTTAGATACAGAGTAAAGCTCCCTCTACACTGTCCCCCCCCATCAAACACTCCCAGGACAGGTACAGCACAGGGTTAGATACAGAGTAAAGCTCCCTCTACACTGTCCCCCCCATCAAACACTCCCAGGACAGGTACAGCACGGGGTTAGATACAGGGTAAAGCTCCCTCTACACTGTCCCCATCAAACACTCCCAGGACAGGTACAGCACGGGGTTAGATACAGAGTAAAGCTCCCTCTACACTGTCCCCATCAAACACTCCCAGGACAGGTACAGCACGGGGTTAGATACAGAGTAAAGCTCCCTCTACACTGTCCCCCCATCAAACACTCCCAGGACAGGTACAGCACGGGGTTAGATACAGAGTAAACCTCCCTCTACACTGTCCCCCCATCAAACACTCCCAGGACAGGTACAGCACGGGGTTAGATACAGAGTAAAGCTCCCTCTACACTGTCCCCATCAAACACTCCCAGGACAGGTACAGCACGGGGTTAGATACAGAGCACTCCTATTTTTCCATTTTGCTGTTTTTTTTCCTTCAGGATTTTGCAGGGTTGAGGAATAGGTAATTTTTACCCAACTCCTCACTTGGGAAAGTAATGAGCTCCCAGTTGTTGTTTACTTCGAGTTGATTTCCCATCGAATGAGGATAAGATTATGCAATAGAAAATGATTTCTAGAATTCCTACAGTGTAGTAGGAGGCCATTCAGCCCATCAAACCTGCACCGACAACAATCCCACCGAGGCCCTGTCCCCATAATCCCACATATGCACCCCTCTAATCCTTCTAACCTATGCGTCCCGGGACACTAAGGGGCAATTTAGCAGGGCCAATCAACCTGACCTGCACATCTTTGGGCTGCGGGAGGAATCCGGAGCAAATGGAGGAAACCCACTCAGACACGGGGAGGATGTGCAAATTCTACACATGCGACAACCCAAGCCAGGAATCAAACCTAGATCCCTGGAGCTGGGAGGCAGCAGTGCTAACCGCTGTGCCACCGAACCGCTGAACCATTGTGGACGAGATTCTCTGATCTCATCTAGGGCCATCCCGCTGTGAATGAGAATGGAGAATTGGGCAACTAAAATTCCATTCACTTCCAGTAGCACCAGAGGTTCTCAGCTGGTTTCATAAGGGGACAGTGTAGAGGGAGCTTTACTCTGTATCTAACCCCGTGCTGTACCTGCCCTGGGAGTGTTTGATGGGGGACAGTGTAGAGAGAGCTTTACTCTGTATCTAACCCCGTGCTGTACCTGCCCTGGGAGTGTTTGATGGAGACAGTGTAGAGGGAGCTTTACTCTGTATCTAACCCCGTGCTGTACCTGTCCTGGGAGTGTTTGATGGGGGACAGTGTAGAGAGAGCTTTACTCTGTATCTAACCCCGTGCTGTACCTGCCCTGGGAGTGTTTGATGGGGGACAGTGTAGAGAGAGCTTTACTCTGTATCTAACCCCGTGCTGTACCTGTCCTGGGAGTGTTTGATGGGGGGACAGTGTAGAGGGAGCTTTACTCTGTATCTAACCCCGTGCTGTACCTGTCCTGGGAGTGTTTGATGGGGGGACAGTGTAGAGGGAGCTTTACTCTGTATCTAACCCCGTGCTGTACCTGTCCTGGGAGTGTTTGATGGGGGGACAGTGTAGAGAGAGCTTTACTCTGTATCTAACCCCGTGCTGTACCTGTCCTGGGAGTGTTTGATGGGGGACAGTGTAGAGGGAGCTTTACTCTGTATCTAACCCCGTGCTGTACCTGTCCTGGGAGTGTTTGATGGGGGGACAGTGTAGAGGGAGCTTTACTCTGTATCTAACCCCGTGCTGTACCTGTCCTGGGAGTGTTTGATGGGGGGACAGTGTAGAGGGAGCTTTACTCTGTATCTAACCCCGTGCTGTACCTGTCCTGGGAGTGTTTGATGGGGGGACAGTGTAGAGGGAGCTTTATTCTGTATCTAACCCCGTGCTGTACCTGTCCTGGGAGTGTTTGATGGGGGGACAGTGTAGAGGAAGCTTTACTCTGTATCTAACCCCGTGCTGTACCTGTCCTGGGAGTGTTTGATGGGGGGACAGTGTAGAGGGAGCTTTACTCTGTATCTAACCCCGTGCTGTACCTGTCCTGGGAGTGTTTGATGGGGGGACAGTGTAGAGGGAGCTTTACTCTGTATCTAACCGTGTGCTGTACCTGTCCTGGGAGTGTTTGATGGGGGGACAGTGTAGAGGGAGCTTTACTCTGTATCTAACCCCGTGCTGTACCTGATTTGGAAATGTCTACTGCTTAAATTGGGAATGGCCTTTTCCCTTTTGGTTATGATCCCACAGTTTATTTCACAGGTAGTGAAAGTCCAGGCCTGTATATAAGTTTGAGAATTTGGTGATATTGTGTTTGGAATTTTCCAGCAGGGTACTATAATCAAGAAAGAGTGCGGCCTTGCAAGTGGCATTGTGACAGTAAGCATATGGCCGCAGTTAAATGTGATGTGGTGTTAGTGACTGTAAACTATATAAAATGTGACAGAAATCAGTATGAAAATAAACAGGGCCTGTCACAGGCAGAGCAGAAATGCTTTCAGTTTTGAAGCTGAAATTGTATCTGATCATCAGAGGTGCTGAATTCCAAAACGGTTCTGAATGGTCAGCTCTGGAGATGGGGAATCTGGTTTTTAACATTGAAACTGTGTGAAAGAATGGACCATTGTTTCCACTCTGGCTTCTCTAGTCAGTGATGTGGAAATGCCAGCGTTGGACTGGGGTAAACACAGTAAGGAGCCTCACTCTCCACATTAAAGTCCAACAGGTTTATTTGTATCAAACACCACTAGCTTTTGGAACGCTGTTCCTTCATCAGGTGGGTGGATCAGAACTCCCACCCTCCTGACGAGGGAACAGCCAGTTCTGAAAGCTAGTGGCATTTGCTACAAATAAACCTGTTGGACTTTAACCTGGTGTTGTGTGACTTCTTACTGTGTTCTCCAGTTACAGCCATGCTTATAACAAGCTGTTTTTTTTTTACTGGAGACGCATTCCTGCTCCTCATCTTCAGAAATCCTGCTTCAAAAACTGTTATTAAACAGCGGTCAGATACTGAGTGTGTCTGCTCATGAACGGTGAGACTGAGCACACCCTAAAACCACAAAGATTCTCCATCCCGAGACGGTTACTGGAATCTCACCAACTTTTACAGATACACCGTAGAAAGCATTCATTCACAGCTTGGTATGGGCTCCTGCTCTGCCCAAGACCGCAAGGAACTACAAAAGGGTCGTGAATGTAGCCCAATCCACCACGCAAACCAGCCTCCCATCCATTGACTCTGTCTACACTTCCCGCTGCCTCGGCAAAGCAGCCAGCATAATTAAGGACCCCACGTACCCCGGACATTCTCTCTTCCACCTTCTTCCTTCGGGAAAACAACACAAAAGCTTGCGATCACGTATCAGTTGACTCAAGAACAGCTTCTTCCCTGCTGCCATCAGACTTTTGAATGGACCTGCCTTGCATTAAGTTGACCTTTCTCTATACCCTAGCTGTGACTGTAACACTACATTCTGCACCTTTCCCCTCTCTACGTACGGTATGCTTTTCTGTATACGGTGCAAGAAACAATTCACTGTATGTTAATACATGTGACAATAATAAATCAAATCAAAGGTTTAAAATTAGATTCTTATCTCACCATCCGAGTATGACATCTCTCTCTGCCTCAGTGCACAAAGCAGGGATTGAATACTTACTTTCAGCAAGGCAGCCCTGCATTTCCGGCTCCTTTCATGACCTTCGGATGATCCAAATTAAATTGTTATGATGACCACAAAGGAGATCATCGATAGATTTCCCACAGGCTTTGTCGGGCACAGGTTTCCTTACTGAGCAAGTGGAGTCTCGCTCAGTGAGAAGCAGTTAGCGGGTCTCGAGATGTGGACTGTCTGGGCAACCCTTCTCTTTCATTCACAATAAAAAGTCCTTGGTGATGGGAAACAGGCATTTGGTTGAATCACTCCATTGGTGACGAGGGGATTTTCTCTTTTCTCCCTCCGAACAACCTCCATGGGTCAAGAAACTTTTCCAATTTTAAGAAGACTCATTCTGCCTCTTTTTGGGAAACATGAAGCTTGGACTAATGTACAATGCACATGTATTATTTCTTCCATGTTACTAGCATTGAAGGAGATGAGAAACAAAAAGTGATGTTGTTGCGGTACACAGAGTGATAAAAAGTTTGATCTTCCCAGGTGTCCCCAACTCAAAAACTTTAAATGAGCTGGTAAAAAAAAAACACTACAATCCAAAGCCCCCTGTAATTGTCCAGGGATACCGTTTCTACATGGCTGGGAGAATCCCTGGGGAGCCTATCCCTGAGTTCTTGGCTAGGATGCAGAAATTGGTAGACTATCGCAAATTTGGACAACTTCTAAATGAAACATTGCGAGACAGATTGGTATGTGGCATAAATGACACAACCATGCAAAAGAACCTGTTGGCAGAACCCAATTTTGGACCTAAAGCAAGCACTCTGCAAAATCCCACCAAAACACGGCAGAGTGTTGCTTCAGAAAAGCTTACTCACTGCAATCATTGGGGAACACCATACAAACGCTTCCCTAGCACTTGTTCCACAACAACTGGAGGGGAACGGCAGCCAAGAAGTCCGCACCACACTTTTCGAAGGGGAATCTTCACCAGGATGCTGGATGGAGTGGAGCAGAGGCAGGACACACTCTACCCCCACCCCAGGAGATTGCCTTCCAGCAGGGTCACCACCTCCGCCTGGGATGCAGTGGTCAGTGCGAGCACGCTCCAGAAGAGAATGGGGCAGCAGTGTCAGAAAAGGAGATGGTAAATTACCAGAGCAGAAACCCAAAGTACGTTACGAAGCCTGACTAGACCCCAACAGTTTTTTCTGTATTTTGGCATTAGTGTGAGGCTAAGACGTTTCACTCCAGGTAAGAGTCTGTTGACCCACTAGGAAGCTTTTATCAAAAAAAAACAAAGAAATAGTGAAGGGTAGTGATGTGGCTAATGATAAACAGGGTGTGATGAGAAGGAGCAAAGTGAAGAAATGTCAGCGTGCACCAACAAGTACTGTCAAATGTTGACAAAGACATAATGAAATCTCTTTAACTGAATGCGTGCGGCATTGGAAATGAGATGGATGAGCTGAGAGCACAATACAAATAAATAAGAATGATATGATGGTCATTGCAGAGGTGTGATTGCAAAGTGACTGAGAGATGAACATTCAAGGATATGTGACAAGGAAAGGAGAAGGGGAAAAAGAGGTGGAGTAGCTCTGTTAATCAAGTGAGTCCAATCAGTGAGAAATGATCTTGGTTCAGAACACCGATGTGTGGAATCTGTTTGGTGGAGATAAGAAATAGCAAAGCTCATAAGTGCATGGTGTGAGAGGTTTATAGGCCTTCATGGCAATAACTCTATTGTAGAATGGAATATGAATCAAAAAGTACTGAGGGCTTGTCACCAAGGTACTGCAATAAAAGTGGGGCATTTTAATCTTCATTTGGATTGGATGAATAAAATTGGTAAAGGTAGCCAGGAGGATGAGTTTGTTTGGTGTAATCAGGATCATTTCTTACAACAATACATTCTGGAATAAATTAAGTAATGTACAACAAGGCAGGATTATGTAGTGATATCACAGGGTAGAATCCTGTCGACAACAGTGGTAGAACACGGAGAAATTCAGATTCAGCTTGAGGGTGAGAAATGTGGGTCTAAAACTAGTGTTTTAAGCTTAAAGAAAAGTCATGATGTGGAGATGCAAGCATTGGACTGGGGTGGGCACAGTAAAAAAAATCTGACAACACCAGGATAAAGTCCAAGAGGTTCATTTGGAAGCAGGAACTTTCAGAGCACTGCTCCTTCATTAGGTAAATCTTACTCACCTGATGAAGGGGCAGCACTTAAAGGATGGTCATTACTAGGGTATGTAGTCAGTGTTGGTCAAACTAAAATAGGTTAAACGGTATGACAGGAGAGAATCAGGGGAGCAGCCATTGAAGGAGATCTCCCAAAACTCCTAACCATGTTATATTTGATTGAGAAGAAAGAAAATGTAAAGGACACACCAGCGGTGACGAACAAAGGAGGTTCAGCTGCATATCAAATGGAACGAAAGAGCATTCAATAATGTGGCGGTAACCGGGAGGTCAGAAACTTGGGGAAATTTCCGAAAACAGTAAAGGATGATTTAAAAAAACAAAGATGAAGCATTTATAGCCTGAAAAAAAAGCAAAAAATATAAAAACCCATAGAACCCTACAGTGCAGAAAGATGCCCTTCAAGTCTGCACCAAACACAATCAGACCCAAGCCCTATCCCTTACACATTATACCCACTAATCCACACATCCCTGGACACTAAGGGACAATTTCTTAGCATGGCTAATCAACCTAACCCACACACCTTTGGAAGGAAACCCACACAGACACGAGGAGAATGTACAAACTCCAAACAGACGGTGACCCGAGCCAGGAATCGAACCCAGGACTACTGGAGCTGTGAAGCAGCAGTGCTAACCACTGTGCTACCGTGCTGCCCAACAGTAAACAGCCGGTATCAGCTTGTACAATTACATTAAGATAAAGAGAGCAGCTAAAGTGAACACGACACCACTCAGGTGAGTCTGGGGAATTAATAATGGGAAATTAAAATAGGGCAGAGACTTTAAAGAATTATTCTGTATCTCTCTTCATGGTGAAAGACATGGACAGCATTCCAGGGTTAGAAGAAACTCAAGGATACAGTGAGGGGAAAAGTTAAACTATCAGAACTGCTGAGAAAAAAAGATCCACACTGACCATCACTGACTGACCCACCCACAAAACCGAGTGTGTATCAAAGGGTGTGAGTCAGTGGGTCAGTGAGTGTGAGTCCGTGAGTGTGAGTGTGAGTTAGTGAGTGTGAGTGTGAGTCAGTGAGTGTGAGTCAGTGAGTGTGAGTTAGTGAGTGTGAGTGTGAGTCAGTGGGTGTGAGTCAGTGAGTGTGAGTTAGTGAGTGTGAGTGTGAGTCAGTGAGTGTGAGTCAGTGAGTGTGAGTCAGTGAGTGTGAGTGTGAGTCAGTGGGTGTGAGTCAGTGAGTGTGTTTCAGTGAGTGTGAGTCAGTGAGTGTGAGTCAGTGAGTGTGAGTCAGTGGGTGGGATTTTACACCCTCACTGAGGCAAGGTGGGGAATTCCCACCCGGGGTCAGCGGGGACGATGGGGTGACGGAGTTCTGGGCAGTGACTGAGTGTTAGTTTTGGTGAGTCTGAGGCCTGATTTTGTCGCTATTGTAAATGATGATGTGAGTGCGGTTTGCACTGTGTTGATGTATCTGTCTTAATCAATTCCGGTTACACAAGAGAGGGACTGCCTGCCAAAGGGAAGGGTGTAATCCGGGTGCATTGGACATTTCCAAACACAGAATCTCAGTGGAATCTGCCCCTTCGCGGCTCAGACACTGAGCTCTGTCACCATCCACAGTACAACATTGCCCCCAAGTGGTATCGTTAAAACAACCACTTCCTTATATTGCCTCGATATTCCTGGGAGAACGATGAGATTCTGCAAACCAGGTGAGAAATGAAATATTTGAATTATTTGATGAATATTTTTAGCATATTTTAAGCACTGAAATTGGTTGAATAAAGAAGACACAGTGTTCTTTTTAATTGGTTCATCTTTCAAACTTCAAGTGCTGGGTTTTAACTCTGGGTCTGGTTTCAGTGTTTGAGAGAGAGTTACAAATTGATCTTTGCTCAAGAGATGAGTTTTGGGATATTTTATCCCCTGACACTCATTCAAATCCCACTGGCTCCCAGTTCAGTCGAGTGGACTGACATGGACTTGATCGCTTCACAGAGATTGCAATCTGGAATGATTCTAGGGATGAGAATCTTCTGTTCTGGAAATAGATTGGAGAAGTGGGGACTGGATAGATTGGACGGAGCTATTCAAAGCTACGAGGGATCGGGAGAGAGAGCCGAGAGATAGGAGTGGCCCCCACTTCAGGCAGCACTGTGGCACAGTGGTTAGCGCTGCTGCCTCAAGGCGCCAGGGTCCTGAGTCCAATTCCAGCCTTGGGTGACTATGTGGAGTTCGCACGTTCTCCCTGTGCTTGTGTGGGTTTCCTCCGGATGCTCCAGTTTCCTCCCACAGTCCAAAGATGTGCGGATTAGGTGGATTGGCTGCGGTAAATTGCCCCAGTGTGCCAAAAATCTAGAGGTTAGGGGGATTAGAGGGGGTGGAGTGGGCCTGAGCAGGATGCTATTTCAGAGAGTCTGTACAGACTTGATGGGCCGAATGGCCTCTGTCTGCACTATAGGGATTCTAAGGATCAGAAACGAGAGCACAGATTTAAAATAAATGGCAAAAGAAGCAGGGAACAATACTTTTCACAATATCCCAATGCAGGTGACAATAATAAATCAAATCCAATCAAAAAATGATGGGAGAAACAGAATTTCCAAGTTGCGATTGGTTAAAGCTTCAAATGTGCTGCCTGAGAGTGTGGTGGCACATTTTCAAAGTAAATTTCGACAGTTACCTGAAAAGGAAGAATGTGCAGAGTTATGGGGGGAAGGCAGGAGAATAGTGCTAAGCTATTTGATCATTTGGAGAGCTGGTGCAGTCGTGATGGGCTGAATGGCCTCATTCTGCACTGTAACAATCTGTGATATCCCCGGGATTAAGGAAATTTGCTGACCTCAGCCATGTGTCCAGGTGGGCTTTGGGGGATTTGATAACCTGGACTGAATCTAATTCTGTAACAGGGGATATTGAAGCTACAGGTGGCAGAGAATGTGAGACACTGAGAAACCTCTCCACCTTATCCCATGTAGAGAGTAAGCACATTTCTCTGTTCGGGCTTTGTTCAGTTCCAGTTCTCACTCCCACGGTTTGTGCCCAGCAGGGAAAGCTGTTTCAGCTCCCCCCGCAGTCTGTCAAATTCAAATTACAATCGTAAAATGCTGCAGACAGAGGAGACCTGAAATAAAAACAGAGGACGCTGAAAATCCCCCGCAGGTCTGGCAGCATCTGGGTGGCACGGTGGCACAGTGGTTAACACTACTGCCTCACAGCGCCAGAACCTGGGCTCGATTCCCAGCTCGGGTCACTGCCTGTGCAGAGTCTGCACATTCTCCCCGTGTCTGCATGGGTTTCCTTCAGGTGCTCCAGTTTCCTCCCGCAGTCCAAAAGACGCGCTGGTTAGATGCATTGGCCATGCTAAATTCTCCCTCAGTGTACCCGAACAAGGTGACTAGAGGATTTTCACAGTAACTTAAGAACATAAGAACATAAGAAATAGGAGCAGGAGTAGGCCATCTGGCCCCTCGAGCCTGCCCCGCCATTCAATAAGATCATGGCTGATCTGTCGTGGCTCAGTTCCACATTCCCGCCCTCTCCCCATAACCCTTAATCCCCTCTCTTATCAAAAACCCATCAACCCGCGTCTTAAAAATATTGAGCGAGGCAGCCTCCACCACTTCAACGGGCAGAGAATTCCAGAGATTCACCACCCTTTGAGTGAAGAAGTTCCTCCTCAACTCCGTTCTAAACCACCCCCCCTTTATCTTGAGGCTGTGCCCTCTAGTCCTACTGTCCTTTCTGAGCGGGAAGAGTCTCTCCACCTCTATCCTATCCATCCCATTCATCATCTTATACGTCTCAATGAGATCTCCCCTCATTCTTCTAAACTCTAACGGGTACAAGCCCAGTTTATTCAGCCTCTCCTCATAGCTCATTGCAGTGTTCATGTCAACCTACTTGTGACACTAAAATAAATGAACATTGGTATCCATAGAACCCTACAAATGCAGAAAGCGGCCCTTCAGCCCATCGAGTCTGCACCGAACACAATCCCATCCAGGTCCGACCCCCATATATTATACCCACTAATCCACACATCCCTGAACCCTAAGGGGCAATTTCTTAGCACAGCCAATCAACCTAACCCGCACATCTTTGGACTGTGGGAGGAAACCGGAGCACCCGGAGGAAACCCACGCAGACACAAGGAGAATGTGCAAACTCCACACAGACAGTGACCCAAGCCGGGAATCGAACCCAGGTCCCTAGAGCTATGAAGCAGCAGTGCTAACCCACTGTGCTACCGTGCCGCCCTCAGTATCAGTGGGGAGAGAAATAGCGTTATAAAGATTTACAGCACGGAAAGTGACAGAGTGAACATCTCCACTCAAATATCTCTCATCAGAACTGGGAAAAGTTAAAAATATTTGGACAAGTAAAGTAGGAGCGGGGTAGGCCATTCAGCCCCTTGAACCTGCTCCATCACTCAGTAAGATCATGGTTGATCTGATTGTGGCCTCAACCCCACATTCCGTCTGTGTTCAATAAGCTTTGACTCCCTTGTAAGTAAAAGAATCTGTCCACGTCAACTTTAATAATAGTCAATAGCCTGCACTGCTCTCTGGGGAAGAGAATTCCACTGACTAACAACCCTCGGAGCAAAAACATTCTCCTCATCTCCGTCTTAAATAGAACACCTCTTAATTTAAAATAATGTCCCCTAGGCTCTCCGATCCTTTCAGTATCTCCCCTGCCACCGTCAGGATCTTCTACGTTTCAACAAAATCACTTCTCAGACTTCTGTAAATATAATCTCAATCTGCTCAACTTTTCCTCATGTGATAACTCTTCATCCCAGGAAGCAACCTCATGAACCTTCTCTGAACTGCCTCCACTGAGAGTATATCCCTCCTCAAATAAAGAGACTAAAACTGTGCCCAGTTCTTGTACATCTGTAACAAAACACCCCGACTTTTATATTGCATTCCCCTTATGATAAACGCTATAGTCTATTTGCCTTCCTCATCACTTGTTATATCTAAATTTTAACTATTTCTGACTCATATACCAGGATACCCAGATCCCTCTGTATCACTGAGTTCTGCAGTCTCCATTTAGACAAGCTGCTGCTTTTCTATTCTCCCTGCCAAAGTGGGCAACTCATGTTTTCCCACTTTACCCTCCACCTGTCGAATTGTAGCCCCTGTCAGGGACCCGATCACAAGCTCCATGGTACGCTATAAAGTTAGCCTAGACATAGAACATAGAACAGTACAGCACAGTACAGGCCCTTCGGCCCTCGATGTTGTGCCGAGCTATGTCCAAACCCAAGATCAAGCCATCCCACTCCCTATCATTCTGGTGTGCTCCATGTGCCTATCCAAAAACAGGTTGAAAGTCCCTAAAATGTCCGACTCCACTATCACAGCAGGCAGTCCATTCCACACCCCAACCACTCTCTGAGTGAAGAATCTACCTCGGACACCCCTCCTATATCTCCCACCATGAACCTTATAGTTATGCCCCCTAGTAACAGCTACATCCACCCGGGGAAATAATCTCTGAACGTCCACTCTATCAATCCCTCTCATCATCTTATAAACCTCTATTAAGTCACCTCTCATCCTCCTCCGCTCTAAAGAGAAAAGCCCCAGCTCCCTCAACCTTTCCTGATAAGACCTACCCTCCAAACCAGGCAGCATCCTGGTAAATCTCCTCTGCACTCTCTCCAATGCTTCCACATCCTTCTTATAGTGAGGTGACCAGAACTGCACACAATATTACCAATGTGGTCTCACCAAGGTCCTGTATAGTTGCAACTTAACCCCACAGCTCTTAAACTCAAATACCTTATTAATAAACACCAACACACTTTAAGCCTTCTTCACGGCTCTATCCACTTGAGTGACAGCCTTCAGAGATCTGTGGATATGAACCCCAAGATCTCTCTGTTCCTCCACATTCCTCAGAACCCTGCCATTGACCCTGTAATCCGCATTCAAGTTTGTCCTACCAAAATGAATCACTTCACACTTATCAGGGTTAAACTCCATCAGCCAGTTTTTGGCCCAGCTCTGCATCCTATCAATGTCTCGTTGCAGCCTGCAAGAGCCCTCCACCTCATCCACACCTCCACCAATCCTAGTGTCATTGGCAAATTTACTAACCCACCCTTCAGCCCCCTCTTTCATTGATAAAAACCACAAATAGCAGAGAACCCAGCACTGATCCCTGTGGTACACCGCTGGTAACTGGCCTCCAGTCTGAAAATTTTCCCTTCACCACCACCCTCTGTCTTCTGTGAGACAGCCAGTTACTTATCCAATTGGCCAAATGTCCTTCTATCCTTACTTTCTTCATGAGCCTACCACGGGGAACCTTATCAAACACCTTACCAAAACCTTACTAAAATGCCTTACCTGAACCTTTTTTTTCATTTTGGCATTAGTGCAAACATAAAGTGTTTCACCCCAGGTATTAGTGTATTGACTCACTTGAAAGCTTCCATTAAAACAAATTGTATCAAACCATCCAGCTTAACTATAACAAAAATAATTAGAATAACTTTTACCAAATGAAATACTTAAACATGACAAGCTATAATTTTTAACTGCTAGCAATGCCTATAGTTCCAATTTAAGCAACATTCCCATGGGACATAAACTCCTCTTCGGAATCAGTTAACATAAACACACAAGCTTACTTGAGTTGCTCGTCTTCCAGCCTTTTAGCCCGTCTGGACAGAGATACAGAGAGAGACACTTGGCATCTGGCTTTCAGACAGCAGCCTCCAGAGAAAGATCCACCTTCACACAGCAGAACTCCAGAGACAGAGAGAGATAGAGAGGAAGAAAACAACTCCTGTCTTTTGCGGACCTCTGCAGAGAGATACCTATTTTCTAGCTGGTCCCAGACATCAATCTCCAGAGAGAGAGAGAGAGAGATGTTTCGGGGGTGGATTTTCACATCCCATCCTCCACTGAAATTGTAGCAGGCAGCAGGGGGGTGGGGAGGGGGGTGGGGTTTGACGGACCATATTAGGGTCTTGACCTCGGCAGCATTGTCCAGTTTTGGGACAAGTGCGGCTGGAAAATTCGATCCAGGATATCAGTTCAATCTATCCGCCATCTCCTTATTGCCCTTTATTAATTCCCGCCTCCCACTCTTTAGAGAACACTTCAGATACTCTTTTCGTCTTGAAATGCCTGTCACAACTCATACTCTCCGTTAATAATGCTAAGAGTCATAGAGTGTACAGCATGGAAACAGGCTCTTCACCCCCAACTTGTCCATGCCGCCCAGTTTTTACCACTAAGCTAGCCCTAATTACCTGCACTTAACCCATATCCCCCTATACCCATCTTATCCATGTAACTTTCTAAATGCTTTTTAAAAAAACAAAGTTGTACCCACCTCTACTACTACCTCTGGCAGCTTGTTTCAAACACTCACCACCCTCTGTGTGGAAAAGATTGCCTCTCTGGACATTTTTGTATCTCTCCCCTCTCAACTTAAATCTATGCCCTCCAGTATTAGACTTCCCTACCTTTGGTAAAAGATATTGACTGTATAGCTGATCTATGCCCTCATTGTTTTATAGATCTCTATCAGATAACCCCTCAGTATCTACTTCTAGCTATCTTTCACTCATATTCTAATTTGTCCTTCATTATTTTAAGTCATTTATAATGGGTTTAGATTCTCTCCAATCTTCTGATCTACTGCTAATCTTCACAGAATTGTATGTTTGTTAATTGCTCAGCCAGGCATTGGCCAGAGAAATGTGCCCAGGGTCACACAGGTTAGTATGCTGCACTCCTCGCTCTGTGAAATCTACCAGGTCAGGACCTGTCCTCCACCAGCACAGCGATCCTGCTCCAGGCGCACCGGGACCAGAATGCTTACCGCTCCAGCTCTGTTACAGCACAAGATCCCAATGTGAATGATGCCCCCAAGCAACACAAAATGAGAAGGAAATGGTCGAGACGCCCGCAGACTTGACCCTCTAACAGCTGGTCAAATGGTTGGGATTCAGACAGCCACCACAAGGTGGCGGTGGTACAGAGCCATGCCCCGTGGCCAAACAGTTCCATGGTAGCCTCAGATGGTGCGCAGTACCCACCATCACCACCTATTGGTATCAGAATCAGCACCAACAAATGAATCAGCACCCCAGTCATATTTGTAAAGGTTACACAATGGTTTTATTGTGTGTGAAGGTTTCGTTCAACATTTTAATAATAGAGAATGTCAAAAGGAAAGGTTGAATGAGAAGCCCTTCATTCTCAGTCCTCTCCTCCTGGCCAATCATCTCCAAACCTGCCGACATTTCCCCATTTCATAAACGTTCCAGAATCTCAATCACACTCATCCTCCTCAGCTCCTTCTCCTTGGCTGCTAATTTTGGCCTCGTGCTCATTTTTCGCCTTTTCTGTGAATACATGGTCAGTCCATGAAGCTCCCATCTTTCCACCTCCTGCAAAGTCACAATTATTCACAGTTTCGGCATCTGCTTTGGCCACTGAAATGAGTGAAGACATCACATAGTCAGTGTTGACCGTGTCAGTTTCACTGAGGTTTGGTTTTATCTCCGTCCTAGCTGAATCAAACTTTCTTTTGTGAATTCTTGTTGGCTGAATATAAAGAATAAATTTCCATTCCGGGGTCCTCCCCCTGGCTGTGATCCAATGGCAGCTCACCGAGCGCAGATTTCCCTCCAGCATTGCCCCTGGGCCTCGCTGGAGTGTCTACGGTTCCCAACTACCTGGGAGCGGTTCTGGAAAATCTGCACAACAAAACTCCGGCTCATGGTCACCCGGCCTACGTTACAGGCCCCCAGACACCAGCGAGCATGAATTCTTCTCCAGAATCTAACCCAGCACCCACGGAACGCACTGACAGAATGTTCCAGATCGTCCACACTGAGGACACCAGCCTGAGAAAGATTACCCCATCTCCAACCGGCGTCACCACATGCTCGGGGGTGTCTGAGCAAAACAAACAGAAGGTTCCAGAACTTTATCAACTAGTCTAGAACTGGTCTTCAAATCTCATTTCTCTACAGCGAGAAAGGAGCAGGGGGGAAAGGGTGAGGGGGAAAGGGTGAGGGGGAAAGGGTGAGGGGGAAAGGAGACGTAATGGGCTATGCACCAGCTGCATCACTGAATCCATGCCTCACCATCTGTGAATCGCTACGTATTTTAGCCTGTTTGACTTGTACGTTACTGTTATCGGACAACAAATTTGATGAAATTGGGCACACAAAATGGAAGCAGACTAAAGTGACACTCAGAGTCTCTCCACTAAAAATCACAAAGTAACAGACACCGATCAGTAGGCAAGAGCATGCTTTTAGAATGCAAATGAGGGCTCGCACATAAGGGAAATTGGACAGGATGGCACCGTCAGGAACTGAAATCTCCACCCCATCAAAATCAGCACTTCTAAAAGTCAAACACGGAGACACCTAAAATTAGCATAGCTAAGGAAACATTCCTTGCCCCTCAAACGTCTTTTGAGATCAACGACACACCTAAGGTTCAAACCCCGGAGATTCTAGACTATTAAATAACCAATCAGACAAAAACGATTAACACACGCCTAAAACAATTCCCCCAACGCTCGAAAACATCGAGACGGGGTGGCTGAAGTCAAATACTGTAAATAAAGGATTAGCATTTGAATCGCGTACTACACCAAAGTTCAGGTATAACTGTAGCCCGTTGCGGGGGAGTCTTTAGTGAGCTTTCGGGACAGTCCGATTGTATGTCCTGACCGCACCTCCGTCGACGTAAAAGAAAATGAAGCTGTGCCGCTATTGAACTTCACCCTGAGTCCGTAGTGGTCGTTTCGCCCACTCGCGCTAACAGTTACAAACTGATCTGTGCCTCGTTTCCATGCATACACTCTGTTATATCTCATGCCATCGGGTTTTCCAATTAAATGGGGAAGAGTTAGTGGTCACATGATGATACGATGACGCAACTACAAAAAGCATCACATGTTGGGAATGTGGGAATTCTCCCCGGGAACACAGGGTGGACACAAGCACAAAGTAACTGCTCAGCTAGTGAATAAATATTGTTGTCAGTGTTTTGGGAACTGAACCCATTTACCAGGTACACAATACAGTGCTGCTAGTAAGGATTTTGACTCAGCGGCTGCGAAGGATATATTTCCAAGTTGGGATGGTGAGTGGCTTGGAGAGGAAATGCCAGGTAGTGGTGCTCCCATCAGTCTGCTGCCCTTGTCCTTCTAGATAGCAATGGGCGTGAGTTGGGAGGTGCTGCCTAACGACACTTGGTAAGATCCTGCAGTGTATCTTGCAGATGGTACACACTGTTCATCAGCAGTAGACGGAGTGACGATCTAAGGGCAGAGATGGGGTAGTGGTCAAGCAGACTGTTTGTGTTGAGCTGCTTGGGTGTTGTTGGAGCTTCACTCATCCAAGCAAGCGGGGAGTATTCCATCACACTCCTGATCTGTGCCTTGTAAATGCTGGACAGGCTCTGGAGAGTCAGGAGGTGAGTTACTAACAGCAAGATTCCCAGCCTCTGACCTGCTCTTGCAGCCACTGTGTGAATAGTTCAGTTCAGATTCCGGTCAATGGTAACCCCTGCCCAGGATGTTGATTATCTGGGCTTTAATTGATTGGTGGAGTTCGCTCGGTGAAAATCTGCTGCTTGTGTTTCTTAAATTGCAACAGCAACTTCACTTCAAATAAACTTCATTGGCTACAAAGTGCTTTGGAACGTCCTAAGGTTATGAAAGGTTTTAGATAAATACAAAAATGCAGGGTGGCATTGTTCACAGAGATTATCACTGCTGCCTCACAGCACCAGGTTCGATTCCAGCCTTGGGTGACAGTGTGGAGTTTGCACATTCTCCCCGTGTCTGCGTAGGTTTCCTCCGGGTGCTCTGGTTCCCTAACACACAGTAAGAAGTCTCACAACACCAGGTTAAAGTCCAACAGGTTTATTTGGTAGCAAAAGCCACTAGCTTTCGGAGCGCTGCACCTTCGTCAGGTGAGTGGGAGTTCTATTCACAAACAGGGTATATAAAGACACAAACTCAATTTACAAAATAATGGTTGGAATGCAAATCTTTACAAGTAATCAAGTCTTAAAGGTACAGACAATATGAGTGGAGAGAGCATTAAGCACAGGTTAAAGAGATGTGTACTGAAACAGTTAGTGAGGTTTAGCAAGCCCAGGAAAGTCACGGGGGTTATAGATAGTGTGACATGAACCCAAGATCCCGGTTGAGGCCATCCTCATGTGTGCAGAACTTGGCTATCAGTCTCTGCTCAGTGACTCTGCGCTGTCGTGTGTCGTGAAGGCCGCCTTGGAGAACGCTTACCCGAAGATCAGAGATTGAATGCCCGTGACTACTGAAGCGTTCACCAACAGGAAGGGAACAGTCTTGCCTGGTGACTGTCGAGCGATGTTCATTCATCCGTTGTTGTAGAGTCTGCATGGTCTCCCCAATGTACCATACCACTTAACCCTCTCTCCACTCACATTGTCTGTATCTTTAAGACTTGATTACCTGTAAAGACTCGCATTCCAAACATTATTTTGTAAATTGAGTTTGTGTCTTTATATGCCCTGTTTGTGAACAGAACTCCCACTCACCTGACAAAGGAGCAGAGCTCCGAAAGCTCGTGGCTTTTGCTACCAAATAAACCTGTCGGACTTTAACTTGGTGTTATGGGACTTCTTACTGTGTTTAGTCCAGTCCAACACCGGCATCTCCACATCATTCCTAACACACTCCAAAGATGTGCTAGTTACTTGGATTGGCCATGGTAAATTGCCCCTTAGTGTCCCAAGATGTGCAGGTTAAATGCATTAATTATGATAAATATGTGGGGTTACGGGGATAGGGTGGGGGAATGGGCCTGAGTAAGATGCACTGTCAGAGAGTCAGTACAGATCTGATGGGTGAATGGCCTCTTTCTGCATGTAGAGATTCTATGAAATGCTTTCCTTTAGCAGGTAAATTAGGGATGGATGATAAATACCAGCGACATGCAACTCCTGCACATGGATGGGAAGTATTTTCCCCTTGCCTACTCCCATCTGTAGAACCTTTCCTCCTCTCTAGGGTAGCACAGTGGTTAGCACTGCTGCCTCACAGCTCCAGGGACCTGGGTACGATTCCCGGCTTGGGTCACTGTGTGGAGTTTGCACATTCTCCCCGTGTCTGCGTGGGTTAGAACATAAAAACATAAGAAATAGGAGCAGGAGTAGGCCATCTAGCCCCTCGAGCCTGCCCCGCCATTCAATAAGATCATGGCTGATCTGTCGTGGCTCAGTTCCACATTCCCGCCCTCTCCCCATAACCCTTAATCCCCTTGCCTATCAAAAACCTATCAACCCGTGTCTTAAAAATATTTAGCGAGGCAGCCTCCACCACTTCAACGGGCAGAGAATTCCAGAGATTCACCACCCTTTGAGTGAAGAAGTTCCTCCTCAACTCCGTTCTAAACCACCCCCCCTTTATCTTGAGGCTGTGCCCTCTAGTCCTACTGTCCTTTCTGAGCGGGAAGAGTCTCTCCACCTCTATCCTATCCATCCCATTCATCATCTTATACGTCTCAATGAGATCTCCCCTCATTCTTCTAAACCCTAACAAGTACAAGCCTAGTTTATTCAGCCTCTCCTCATAGCTCAACCCCCTCAACTCCGGACATGGTTACCTCCGGGTGCTCGGGTTTCCTCCCACAGTCCAAAAGACATGCTGGATAGGGTGCATTGGCCATGCTACATTCTCCCTCAGTGTACCTGAATAGGTGGCGGCTAGGGGATTTTCACAACAACTTCATTGCAGTGTTAATGTCAGCCTACTTGTGACACTAATTTAATAAAGTCAAACTTATGCAGCTAACCTTTTCAAACTGCAGGGTGACTTCCTGCTAAAGTTTTTGTGTTTCATGGGAGCAGTGGTTAAAATATCGCTGGTCTCAAGGATGGGGAGGGGTCAGGATTAGAATGGCCATCCCCTGCATGGTGAAGAACTCTGGAGTGGAGCCGAGATAACGGCCACGATTTTCCTGGCCCACTGCGGTGGGCGAGCAGTTGGCCGCAAATTTCCCAAGCCGTTATTTATGACCTGATCAATCTGGTGCCCAGGAACAGGATGATTGTAAATATTCATTCGCTTACTGAAATCTCTTTAGTGAGCCTGGGACGGTTTTGTCTTGGATCACATATGTTTCAGAGCTTGCCAGTGGAGAGCTTGCCAGCGGGGATCACATATGTTCCCCAACCATCAGGATCTGATGTGATAGCCTCGCTGGTGGGACCAGAAGCTATTGAAGCCTCCCGGGTAGTTGGGGGCAAGGGAGTGCAGTTACCGTTGGACAGTGACGGTCTGGCAATGCCCACCAGGCACACTGGCACTGCCAACCCGGCACATCTGCATGAGGGAAGGACTGTGGGATGGATGGGGGTGTCAGGGCCATTGATATCAGGTGCTTACCCAGTGGGCCCCCCTGGGCACTCTCCTGCTGGCCTCTCTGTCAGGATTAGCCCCCACTCCCTATCTGCGCAATTCCCTGAGAGTCAACATGTTGCACAGAGTATTATAAATTTATTTAATTCTACTCGCCCAAACAACAGGCAGGAAAACCCCCTGTTTTCTCACTTGTTGGGATCTTTAGGGGAAAATCGCACCCAATGTATTATGAGGTCAAAGGTAATTGGGGGAGTTGTCAGGCACACATCTCAAGTTTAAGGATGAAGGGTAATAAGAACATAAGAAATAGGAGCAGGAGTAGGCCATCTGGCCCTTCGAGCCTGCCCCACCATTCAATAAGATCATGGCTGATCTGTCGTGGCTCAGTTCCACTTTCCGGCCCTCTCCCCATAACCCTTAATCCCCTCTCTTATCAAAAACCCATCAACCCGCTTCTTGAAAATATTTAGCGAGGCAGCCTCCACCACTTCAACGGGCAGAGAATTCCAGAGATTCACCACCCTTTGAGTGAAGAAGTTCCTCCTCAACTCCGTTCTAAAACGCCCCCCCTTTATCTTGAGGCTGTGCCCCCTAGTCCTACTGTCTTTTTTCAGTGGGAAGAGTCTCTCCACCTCTATCTTATCCATCCCATTCATCATCTTATACGTCTCAATGAGATCTCCCCTCATTCTTCTAAACTCCAACGAGTACAAGCCTAGTTTATTCAGCCTCTCCTCATAGTTCAACCCCCTCAACTCCGGTATCAGCCTAGTAAACCTCCTCTGCACTCCCTCCAAGGCCAAGATATCTTTGCGCAGGTGCGGCGCCCAAAACTGCACACAGTACTCCAGCTGCGGCCTCACCAATGCCCTATACAGCCGCAGCAAGACCTCCCTACTTTTATATTCAATCCCCCTCACTATGAAGGCCAGCATCCCATTCGCCTTCCTGACCACCTGCTGCACCTGCAAGCTGGGTTTTTGCGACTCATGCACAAGGACCCCGAGGTCCCTCTGCACCGTCGCCTGCTGCAGTTTTTCGCCCCGTAATAGTCCTTCCTACCATTCTTCCTACCAAAGTGGACCACCTCACACTTGCCAACATTAAATTCCATTTTCCATTTCCTGGTCCATTCGCCCAGCCTATCTAGATCCTTCTGCAGACTCTCCACACCCTCCGCACAATTTGCCGTTCCCCCAATCTTGGTGTCATCCGCAAATTTCGACACCCTACACTCGGTTCCCTCCTCCAGATCATCTATATAAATGGTAAAAAGCTGAGGCCCCAGCACCGACCCCTGGGGCACTCCACTAGTCACCATCTGCCAATCCGAATAGCACCCGTTGACCCCCACTCTCTGCCTCCTATTTGACATCCAATCCTCTATCCACGCTAACACCCTACCCCCAACTCCAAGTCCCCTGACCTTCTAATGGGGGAAGCCTGGTGGGTGACAGGGGGAGGGTAGAAGGTGCTGGACTTTCCTCAATAGGAGATGCGCACCAGGGTCTAATTGTAACATTGCAACACAGTCCCACAGTGAAAGCGGAGTGGAAGGTGGGTCTTCCGTGGTGGGTGGAATTATTGGTGTGCTTATTGAACCAACTAAAGGACCACCCAAATAACCATCATCAACTGACGGGGAATCTTACTGAGATAGGTCCTCATCCCTATGGGTCAAACTCCCGAGTCACACAGCATTTCAGCAGAGCTGGAGTAGCACTGAAGCTTGAGCAGAAAGCCATCCCCTTTTTGACCGAGACTGGGAGAAACGGAGTGGGAGAAACAGAGTGGGAGAAACAGAGTGGGAGAAACGGAGTGGGAGAAACGGAGTGGGAGAAACAGAGTGGGAGAAACGGAGTGGGAGAAACAGAGTCAGAGATGGAGTGCAACTCCATCCAGCCCCAGTACGGGATGGTTCCAATATGCAACATTGGAAATTTAAACTATACTGCTGGATATCTGCTGGTCTGAGTGAGAGGCAGCCACTGTGTGATCTATTGGGCCTAGATCTCCAAAACTGCTGCCATCCTTGCCATGAGGTAGCCAAGCACTTGCACGCGCCAATCACGACAGCAGAACATGGATAGACTCCCCCAGCCTCCTGTCCAGTACGCACAGGGTCTCTGGGTCTCTGTCTGATGCTCCCCAGCCTGTCTCTGCGTCCTCACAGGTCTCTCAGGGCTGAGTTGGGGGCTCATCATCTGCATGGGTTTAACAGGGGCCTGTTCTCCAGCAAGTTCTCCAAGTGTCAGAGACCTCGGCTGCCACCGTCTCCACCAGCTATGGGCTGCTGTCTGTGAGACTCTGAGAAATCCTACAAAACCAGTTTAAAGTCCAAACAGGTTTATTTGTAAGACTCTGACCAAATTGTGACCCTGAGCCTACTCTGGAACGCACACCCATTGATTTAAATGTCTCAGTGCCAGCAGAGGTTGTAGTGAACATAGTGATGGTGCACCCTGAGGTTCTGAGGCTCCCTCCTCAGAGGTGGGTTTGGGGCTGCTTCGCTGACTGGTCTCCCCTATTGGCCTCTCTCTCTTCTGAAATAGAGAAACAAAAGAGTGGGTGACTGGCGAAACAGGCTCCTCCATTAAAGCGATGTCTCACTCTGTAGTTGCATCTGCCAAGTGCATCCTCACTGGCCTCTTGGGGAAGTACTATCTCACTCTTAGCGCAGGCTAGGTCCTCCCCAAACTGCTCCTCACGTGGGCTGAAAACTCAATTCTGTAATTCAGCATCTGCTCTCAGACCCCTCCATGGTGGAGAACGTGCCCCTGTCTACATCAAAGGGGAAGAAGTGGAAATTGTCGAGAGCTTCGAGTCTCTAAATCACCAACAACCTGTCCTGGTCCACCCCATGCTGACACTATAGTTAAGAAAGCCCATCAATGCCTCTACTTTCTCAAGAGACTAAGGAAATTTGACATCTCCGCTACAACTCTCACCAATTTTTACAGATACACCATAGAAAGCATTCTTTCTGGTTGTATCACAGCTTGGTATGGCTCCTGCTCTGCCCAAGACCACAAGAAAATATAAAGGGTGGTGAATGTAGCCCTGTCGATCCTGCAAACCAGCCTCCCATGCATTGACACTGTCCACACTTCCTGCTGTCTCGGAAAAGTGGCCAATATAATTAAGGACTCCACGCACCCAGAAAATTCTCTTTTCCACCTTCTTCCATCGATAAAAAGATTCGAAAGTCTGAGGTCATGTACCAACCAACTCAAGAACAGCTTCTTCCCTGCTGCTGTCAGACTTTTGAGTGGATTTTCCTTGCATTAAGTTGATCTTTTTCTACACCTCAGCGACATATTCTGCACTGTCTCCTTCCCTTCCTAATGAATGGTATGCTTTGCCTGTATTGCGCGCAAGAAACAATACTTTTCACTTTATACTAATACGCATGACAATAAAAAACCCAATCAAATCAAATTTTGGGCCTCTCTGCCCTGCAGAAAGATTGATTGTTATGGATGTTTGAGCAGCTGAGGGACATGCATGTCAGACAGCTGTGTCCACCCCCTGTTAATAATAGCATGGTGCAATCGAAACCATACTTTATTGAAGCGGCTGTCCCCAGCTGGGGCAGGATTAGGAAATCATTGTAGGAGAATATAAACCAGTTCACTCCGAGTGTCTGGGAGGAACTGGGAGTGTCTGTTGTGGAGCAGGGGAGGCTGGGGGTGGGGGGGGAGGTGGAACGGGAATCTTCCAAAAATAAATTCTAAGTGCTGAATGAACGAGAGTTTCAGCCTCAATCTTTCCAGCAAGTTGAAAATTGCAATCTTATGGCACTCAGTCAAACAAAAGGTGCCAGCACCAGCATGCAATTCTCACCACTAGGGGGTGGGGTGGAGCCTAATCTCACTGGTGGAGCCGGCTACTGAGCTCGGGGGGCACCATTGCGCAGGCAGCCCGGTCTCCCACTGTACTGGAAAATCCCACGGACATCTCTCCCTGTGCTGATTTCTCCCACCTCTCCCCTCCCCGGGCATCAGAAATAACAAACAGGAGAGTCTGCAGCTGATAGGGGTCTGAAAGCATCAAGTGGCTGACATACATATTCAGTCTGCGTGTTGGGGCGGCAGGGTAGCACAATGGTTAGCACTGCTGCTTCACAGCTCTAGGGACCTGGGTTCGATTCCCGGCTCGGGTCACTGTCTGTGTGGAGTTTGCACATTCTCCTCGTGTCTGCGTGGGTTTCCTCTGGGTGCTCCGGTTTCCTCCCACAGTCCAAAGATGTGCGGGTTAGGTTGATTGGCCGTGCTAAGAAATTGCCCCTTAATGCCTAGGGATGTGTAGGTTAGCGGGATTAGTGGGGATAGGGCCTGGGTGGGATTGCGTTTGGTGCAGACCTGATGGGCTGAATGGCCTCTTTCTGTACAGTAGGGTTCTATGATTCTATGTTCCAGCCCTCGGGCTCAGTGGTTGATGGGAAGAAGCTGCCAGATCGTTAGTCGGTACATTTTACAGACAGAACTGCGACAGCATTTGACCATCTTTCAATTTCTGATTTCCGTTCCTGATTCACGCTGTACCTGCTGGTGAGCCATAGCATCCCTACAGTACATCAGGAGGCCATTCAGTCCATCGAGTCTGCACCAACTCTCCAAAAGACATCCCTATGCACTTGGACTGCCTGATGTCCATGTGAGTGTCAGTGTACAGTCAAAGGAGATGGTGCTCCAATCCTGGCAGACTGCATGTGGCACACAGACCTACACCCCAATGAGATAACGGAGGGGGAGGTGACGTTGTGCCCACTCTCGCCACACGATTGGCTACGTTCCTGAATGGAAAATTTTCCCCGTCGTTTCAGATAGATACACCTTCAAAAGGTACCGATTGCATTAAGATCTGTTTAAACCCCACCCAAGGTACATATTGTGTTTCTGCCTGAACACAGTAAGAAGTCTCACAACGTCAGGTTAAAGTCCAACAGGTTTATTTGGTAGCAAAAGCCACTAGCTTTCGGAGCGCTTGCTGACCCTTCGTCAGGTGAGTGGGAGTTCTGGTCACAAACAGGACATATAAAGACACAAACTCAATTTACAAGATAATGGTTGGAATGTGAGTCTTCACGTATAATCGAGTCTTAAAGGTACAGACAATGTGAGTGGAGAGAGGGTTAAGCACAGGTTAAAGAGATGTGGATTGTCTCCAGACAGGACAGTAAGAGAGATTTTGCAAGCCCAGGTAAGTCATGGGAGTTACAGATAGTGTGACATGAACCCAAGATCCCGTTTGAGGCCACCCGCATGTGTGTGGAACTTGGCTATCAGTCTCTGCTCAGCGACTCTGCACTGTCGTGTGGTGAAGGCCACCTTGGAGAATGCTTACCCGAAGGTCAGAGACCAAATGCCTGTGACCGCTAAAGTGTTCGCCAACAGGAAGAGAACAGTCTTGCCTGGTGATTGTCGAGCGATGTTCATTCATCCGTTGTTGTAGCATCTGTATGGTCTCCCCAATGTACCTTGTCTCGGGACATCCTTTCTTGCAACGTATTAGGTAGACAACGTTGGCCGAGTTGCAAGAGTATTTACCATGTACCTGGTGGATGGTGTTCTCATGTGAGATGATGGTATCCATGTCGATGATCCGGCATGTCTTGCAGAGGTTGCTGTGACAGGGTTGTGTGGTATTGTGGTCACTGTTCTCCTGAAGGCTGGGTAGTTTGCTGCGAACAATGGTCTGTTTGAGGTTGTGTGGTTGTCTGAAGGCAAGAAGTGGGGTTGTGGGGATGGCCCTGGCGAGATGTTCACCTTCATCAATGATATGTTGAAGGCTCCGGAGAAGATGTCGTAGCTTCTCCGCTCCAGGGAAGTACTGGACAATGAAGGGTACTCTGTCCACTGTGTCCCGTGTTTGTCTTCTGAGGAGATCAGTGTGGTTTTTCGCTGTGGTGCGTCGGAACTGTCGATCGATGAGTCGAGTGCCATATTCTGTTCTTATGAGGACATCTTTCAGCATCTGGAGATGTCTGTTGCGATCCTCCTCATCTGAGCAGATCCTGTGTATACGAAGGGCTTGTCCATAGGGAATGGCTTCTTTAACATGTTTAGGGTGGAAACTGGAGAAGTGGAGCATTGTGCGGTTGTCCGTGAGCTTGCGGTACAGTGAGGTGCTGAGGTGACCGTCCTTAATGGAGATGCGTGTGTCCAAGAATGCAACTGATTCTGGAGAATAGTCCATGGTGAGTCTGATGGTGGGGTGGAATTTGTTGATATCATCATATCATTGTTTCAGTGATTGTTCACCATGAGGCCAAAGGAAGAAAATGTCATCGATGTATCTAGTGTATAGCATCGGTTGAAGATTCTGTGCGGTGAAGAAGTCTTGTTCAAACCTGTGCATGAAGATGTTGGCATATTGAGGTGTGAATTTGGTCCCCATGGCTGTTCCGTGTGTCTGGATGAAGCCTCCCCAGATACCTTAGTAGAAAACACCACCACCGCAGGGAAGCCCATTGTCAACCTGTTCGACCTCACACTGCAACCAGATGAAATCAAAGTTCTCAGCCGAGGGCTCAATTTCTGCCCCACCACCAAAATAGACCCCTTCAGTCTCGCAGCGGACACAGAGGAATTCTTCAGGCGAATGAGACTGCGGGAGTTCTTCCACAAACCCCAACAGACCAACAGCGAACACATTGAGACAGCCAATGAACAGCCAACAGACAGATCCGCAGTGCAGCAACCAAAGAGGAAAGAGTCCAATTGGAGTCCTCCAGAAGGCCGCTGCCCTCGACTGGACTTGTATGCCCAAATCATCAGGAGGTGCGTCAACACCAGATTCATCAGCCGCACTCACAACATGGCCCCGAACATCACCCGAGCACAACGCAACACCATCCATGCTCTCAAGACAAACCATAACATTGTCATCAAACCAGCAGGGCCGTCATCATACTGGCCAGAACAGATTACTGCAAAGTGTACCAACAACTGAACAACGAGGAACACTACAGACAGTTACCCGCAGGTCCAACCAAAGAACACACCCGTCAACTTAACAGACTGATCAACAACTTTGATCCGGACCTTCAGAGCACCCTCCGTGCTCTCATCCCATGTACTCCATTCATTGGCGATCCCTACTGCCTCCTGAAGATACACAAGGCAAACACACCCGGCCATCCCATCGTATCAGGCAATGGGATCTGTGCAAGAACCTCTCCGGTTACATCAAGAGCATCTTGAAACCCATTGTATAAAGAACCCCCACTACAGAGTTCCTACAGAAACTCAGCACACACAGAGCAGTTGAACCAGGGACACTCCTCGTCACAATGGATGTCTCGGCGCTCTACACCAACATCCCCCACAACGATGGTATTGCTGCAACTGCCTCATTACTCAATGCTGACAACTGCCAATCTCCAGATGCAACTTTAGAACTCATCCACTTCATCCTGGATCACAATGTCTTCACCTTCAACAACCAGTTCTTCATCCAGACACACGGAACAGCCATGGGGACCAAATTCACGCCTCAATATGCCAACATCTTCATGCACAGGTTCAAACAAGACCTCTTCACTGCACAGGACCTTCAACCAACGCTATACACTAGATATACCGATGGCACTTCCTTCCTTTGGACTCATGGTGAACAATCACTGAAACAACTATATGATGATATCAACAAGTTCCAGCCCACCATCAGACTCACCATGGACTATTCTCCGGAATCGGGTGCATTCTTTTACATATGCATCTCCGTCAAGGGCAGTCACCTCAGCACCTCACTGTACCGCAAGCTCACGGATAACCTCACAAAGCTCCACTTCTCCAGCTTCCACCCTAAACATGTTAAAGAAGCCATTCCCTATGGACAAGCCCTCCATATACACAGGACCTGCTCAGATGAGGAGGATCGCGACAGACACCTCCAGGCGCTGAGAGATGTCCTCATAAGAACAGGATATGGCGCTCGACTCATCGATCGACAGTTCCAATGCACCACAGCGAAAAACCGCACTGATCTCCTCAGAAGACAAACACACAACACAGCGGACAGAGTACCCTCATCATCCAGTACTTCCTTGGGGCGGAGAAGCTACAACATCTTCTCTGGAGCCTCCAACATTCATTGACGAAGATGAACATCTCATCAAGGCCAACCCCACACCTCCACTTCTTGCCTTCAGAGAACCACACAACCTCAAACAGACCATTGTTCGCAGCAAACTACCCAGCCTTCAGGAGAACAGTGACCACAACACCACACAACCCTGCCACAGCAACCTCTGCAAGACATGCCGAATCATCGACATAGATGCCATCATCTCACGTGAGAACACCATCCACCAGGTACACGGTAAATACTCTTGCAACTCGGCCAACATTGTCTACCTGATACGTTGCAGGAAAGGGTGTCCCGAGGCATGGTACACTGGGGAGACCATGCAGACGCTACGATAATGGATGAATGAACACCGCTCGACAATCACCAGGCAAGAGTATTAGAACATAGAACATAGAACATCGAATAGTACAGTACAGGCCCTTCAGCCCCCAAATTTGTGCCGAGCTATATCTGAACACAAGATCAAGCTATCCCACTCCCTATCATTCTGGTGTGCTCCATGTGCCTATCCAATAACCGCTTGAAAGTTCCTAAAGTGTCCGACTCCACTATCACAGCAGGCAGTCTATTCCACACCCCAACCAGTCTCTGAGTAAAGAATCTACCTCGGACATCCCTCCTATATCTCCCACCATGAACCTTATAGTTATGCCCCCTAGTAACAGCTACACCAACCCGGGGAAGGGTGTTCTCTTCCTGTTGGTGAACACTTCAGTGGTCACAGGCATTCGGCCTCTGATTTTCGGGTAAGTGTTCTCCAAGGCGGCCTTCACGACACACGACAACGCAGAGTTACTGAGCAGAGACTGAGTTCCACACACATGAGGATAGCCTCAACCGGGACCTTGGGTTGATGTCGCACTATCTGTAACCCCCATGACTTGTCTGGGCTTGCAAAATCTCACTAACTGTTCTGTCTGAAGATAATACGCGTCTATTTAACCTGTGCTTAACCCTCTCTCCGCTCATATTGTCTGTGCCTTTAAGACTTGATTACCTGTAAAGACTCGCATTCCAACCATTATTTTGTAAATTGAGTTTGTGTCTTTATATGCCCTGTTTGTGAACAGAACTCCCACTCACCTGACGAAGGAGCAGTGCTCCAAAAGCTAGTGGCTTTCGCTACCAAATAAACTTGTTGGACTTTAACCTGGTGTTGTGAGACTTCTTACTGTGTTTACCCCAGTCCAATGCCGGCATCTCCACATCATTGATCCAGCAAAGATATATTTACCTTCGAGGCAGCATACATGGGCATTGGTTGCTCAGACTATCCCGGTCTTCCCTTGTGTATAGATGATTAATGAGTGATCTAATAAAAGTGTTTAAGGTGATTTAATGATTTGGGAGTGTGAGAATTAATTAAAAACTTTAAATTAAACCAGGATGTTCAGGGGTGATGTCAGGAAGTAGTTTTTCACACAAAAAGCACTGGGAATCTGTTACTTTCTGTCCAAATAGCTGTCAAGGCTGAGAGTCAATGAAGAATTACATTGTCGTGATGAATGATGTTTTGTTGGGAATGCATCTGAAAATATGACAAATAGATGGAGCTATATGACATAGAAACATAGAACAGTACAGGCCCTTCGACCCTCGATGTTGTGCCGAGTTATGTTCGAACCCAAGATCAAGCTATCCCACTCCCTATCATTCTGGTGTGCTCCATGTGCCTATCCAATAACCGCTTGAAAGTTCCTAAAGTGTCCAATTCCACTATCACAGCAGGCAGTGTATTCCACACCCCAACCACTCTCTGAGTGAAGAATCTACCTCGGACATCCCTCCTATATCTCCCACCATGAACCTTATAGTTATGCCCCCTAGTAACAGCTACATCCACCTGAGGAAATAGTCTCTGCACGTCCACTCTATCTATCCCCCTCATCATCTTATAACTTTGTATTAAGTCACCTCTTATCTTCCTCCACTCTAAAGAGAAAAGCCCCAGCTCCCTCCCCTTTCCTCATAAGACATACCCTCCAAACCAGGCAGCATCCTGGTAAATCTCCTCTGCACTCTCTCCAATGCTTCCACATCCTTCTTATAGTGAGGTGACCAGAACTGCACACAATATTCTAAATGTGGTCTCACCAACATCCGGTATAGTTGCAGCATAACCTCACGGCTCTTAAACTCAAACCCCCTGTTAATAAACGCTAACACACTATAAACCTTCTTCACGGCTCTATCCACTTGAATGGCAACCTTCAGAGATCTGTGGATATGAACCCCAAGATCTCTCTGTTCCTCCACATTCCTCAGAACCCTGCTGTTGACCCTCTAATCCACATTCAAGTTTGTCCTACCAAAATGAATCACCTCACACTTATCAGGGTTAAACTCCATCTGCCACTTTTCGACCCAGCTCTGCATCCTATCAATGTCTCTTTGCAGCCTGCAAGAGCCCTCCACCTCATCCACTACTCCACCAATCTTGGTGTCATCAGCAAATTTACTAACCCACCCTTCAGCCTCCTCTTCCAAGTCATTGATAAAAATCACAAATAGCAGAGGACCCAGCACTGACCCCTGTGGTACACCGCTGGTAACTGGCCTCCAGTCTGAAACTTTTCCTTCCACCACCACCCTCTGTCTTTTGTGAGATAGCGAGTTACTTATCCAATTGGCCAAATTTCCTTCTATCCCGCACCTCCTTATTTTCTTCATGAGCCTACCTTGGGGAATCTTATCAAACACCTTACTAAAATCCATGTATACAGCATCAACTGCTCTACCTTCATCGTCACACTCAGTTACCTCCTTAAAGAATTCAATCAAATTTGTGAGGAAGGACTTACCCCTCACAAAACCGTGCTGGCTATCCCAGATTAAACTGTATCTTTCCAAATGGTCATAAATCCTATCTCTCAGGACTCTTTCCATTAACTTACCGACCACTGAAGTAAGACTAACTGGCCTATAATTACCAGGGTCATTCCTATTTCCTTTCTTGAAGAGAGGAACAACACTCGCCACTCTCCAGTCCTCTGGCACAATCCCCGTGGACAGTCAGGACCCAAAGATCAAAGCTAAAAGCTCTGCAATCTCATCCCTTGACTCCCAAAGTATCCTAGGATGTATCCCATCTGTCCTGGGGGACTTATCAACCCTCAGGTTTTTCAAAATTGCTAATACATCTTCCCTCAGAGCATCTACCTCCTCTATCCTATCAGTCTGTATCACTCACTCCACAAAAGTTGCCCAGTTAAAGTTTCCCCAGACGTAATCTCCGTTGTAATCAGGATTTGATGACAATATTCCCCCTAAGACTGTTAGTCTCACTGTAAAAGCCCTGGGGAAGTTATAACTTGTTACTGAACTGTGAGTTTTTAATGATGCAGTAACTACTGATAAAGACCCTCACTGGCCCTGAAAAAACTCATTTTATATTTCACTCCTTTGCTTTGGCAACAGATTTAAACTGATATTGGGAAAGGTGTGGCACAGTGAGGGTCAGTGCCAGGCCAGGGGTGGCACAGTGAGGGTCAGTGCCAGGCCAGAGGTGGCACAGTGAGGGTCAGTGCCAGGCCAAAGGTGGCACAGTGAAGGTCAGTGACAGGCCAGGGGTGGCACAGTGAAGGTCAGTACAGGGCAGAGGTGGCACCATGAGGGTCAGTGCCAGGGCAGAGGTGGCACAGTGAGGGTCAGTGCCAGGGCAGAGGTGGCACAGTGAGGGTCAGTGCCAGGGCAGAGGTGGCACAGTGAGGGTCAGTGCCAGGGCAGAGGTGGCACAGTGAGGGTCAATGCCAGGCCAGAGGTGGCACAGTGAGGGTCAGTGCCAGGGCAGAGGTGGCACCATGAGGGTTAGTGCCAGGCCAGGGGTGGCACAGTGAGGGTCAATGCCAGGCCAGGTGTGGCACAGTGAGGGTCAGTGCCAGGCCAGAGGTGGCACAGTGAGGGTCAGTGCCAGGGCAGAGGTGGCACAGTGAGGGTCAGTGCCAGGCCAGGGGTGGCACAGTGAGGGTCAGTGCCAGGCCAGGGGTGGCACAGTGAGGGTCAGTGCCAGGGCAGAGGTGGCACAGTGAGGGTCAGTGCCAGGCCAGGTGTGGCACAGTGAGGGTCAGTGCCATGCCAGGGGTGGCACAGTGAGGGTCAGTGCCATGCCAGAGGTGGCACAGTGAGGGTCAGTGCCAGGCCGGGGTGACAGAAGGAGGTATGAAAGGGAGACAGAAAGATCACCTAATGTTTGTGAGCAGCTTTCTTTGGGGTAACATTGCCTTGCTGTTGAATTCCAAGTTTAGCCATTAAACCTGAACAGATACATTAATTCCTCACCTGTGATACCATTATCGCGTCGTCAATTCTCAAACGAGTGACCCCAGGAGGGAGATTGTCACTGGGAGACTAATTATAGAATTCAGTCCTTTAAATAAAAACCCTAGAGATTTATTTCAGCATTTAAACTTTTTTTATTAAATATTTTATATTCTCAAAAATAACAATAAGATCTGTATGTGTTCCATTGAAACAACTAGGATTTTTCAAAAAATATTATTGATTTTTAAAATTCTCTAATTTTCTTACAACAATTGAACTTTTTTAAAAATTGTACCTAAATATATATGTGATTAAAAGTGAGTCCCACCCGGAGACCACATCCTCAATTCTTCAATTTTGGATTATCAGAGTGCTCATTCACCAAGCTGAGAAAGTGAAGGCTGTGAATCAAGAGCGATGGACCTCATGAACCTGTCGAAACTCAGAGAGGAAGGGACAATGCTGAGGCTGTGACGGAAAGTTAACTGGAACTGGAGGCAGCGTGACGAGTCTCACTATCGGACATCGAGGACAGGTGAAGAGTAATGTCGGACAGTCTGAGTGGAGTCAGGGAGTCAGTGAGAAAAATTTGGAGGAATGATTGTCAATGCGATGCCGATGAACTGTATAGAGAGGGGAGCTATTGTAACACAGGTTAGACCAGGAGGGTGGAGAATTGGGATCAGAGAGTTTCTTTTTTGGATCACTGCAGCTATCAATGCGGGTAACACTTTTTCAGGAGTCTCTATTTCACGGTGAAACGATGTCAAAGTGCAAATTGTTATGCACCTGACCAAGAAATAGCACAAATATTTCCAGATTCAGTCACAGGGTGTACAGAGGTTGTTCGATGAGAAAAAGGACTCCTCGAATATTAAAGGCACATTGTTGAAGTGTAGGAAAAGCTTCACTCGGTGTCTGATTGGATCTGGAGCTAATTTACACGGCTCAGTCCAAACATTAGCACATTCATGAGAAGGAAGTATTTTCATATCTCCCTGTGTCACCCACCCCAGCCTGGCACTGACCCTCTGTGTGTCACCCACCCCAGCCTGGCACTGACCCTCTGTGTGTCACCCCCTGGCTCGGCACTGACCCTCTGTGTGTCACCCACCCCAACCCAGCACTGACCCTCTGTGTGTCACCCACCCCAGCCTGGCACTGACCCTCTGTGTGTCACCCCCTGGCTCGGCACTGACCCTCTGTGTGTCACCCCCTGGCTCGGCACTGACCCTCTGTGTGTCACCCCCTGGCCTGGCACTGACCCTCTGTGTGTCACCCCCTGACCCCACACTGACCCTCTGTGTGTCACCCCCTGACCCCACACTGACCCTCTGTGTGTCACCCCCTGACCCCACACTGACCCTCTGTGTGTCACCCCCTGACCCAGCACTGACCCTCTGTGTGTCACCCCCTGACCCCGCACTGACCCTCTGTGTGTCACCCCCTGACCCCGCACTGACCCTCTGTGTGTCACCCCCTGGCTCGGCACTGACCCTCTGTGTGTCACCCCCTGACCCAGCACTGACCCTCTGTGTGTCACCCCCGACCCAGCACTGACCCTCTGTGTGTCACCCCCTGACCCCGCACTGACCCTCTGTGTGTCACCCCCTGACCCCGCACTGACCCTCTGTGTGTCACCCCCTGACCCCACACTGACCCTCTGTGTGTCACCCCTGACCCCGCAGTGACCCTTTCTGATTTAAGCTGCGTAATGGTTTCTCTGGATAAATGTGAATGTTCAAAGACAAACAAAATGTTATTTTTAGAGAGAAAGTTCAGATAAATACCAATTATTAAGCGGTGAAACATATCTTTACATTTTGGTCTCATTGACCTCGTTGAGTTGGAATGCAGGGTTGTCGTAAGCTTTCTTTTCTTTGAGCTTAGCTTCTCTCTCAGTCTGCAGGCAATAGGCACAGTGCGGAGTGTCCACCTGCAGAGTCTTACCAAAGTTCGAGAAATCAACTCTGTATTTCCCTTCTTTAGATTTAGAGACAATGGGGGCAAATCTGTAGCCCCAGAATACCTCCTCTGGGATGTAAGAGGTTCTCACCTGGCAGGTGGCACTGGTGGCTTCTATTGTGCCATCCAAAAAGACCACCAGCTCAAAGTCTTGCTGCTTGATGGTCTCGGCAGACATCTCATAAAAGGGACTGGTTTTGTCAATGATGTGATAGATAGTGAGAGGAGATATGAAGAACAGATTCTCATTCCCAGCATCAACAATAAAATCAATGTTGACTTGATCCATTATGATGGTCTCGCCCTCCAGGGTCACTGTGGTTTTCAAGAGTTTTCCGTAAATATGGCTGCCAATCAGGAGGCTTTTCCTGAGGTTGGCTACTCGAATCAGGAGGCAGAGTTTGCCCCCGCGCTTGCTGATGACGGCGCTCTTGCTGAACGTGATGGTTTTGGCTCTTTTCTTTGGTCTGGAGATCTTGGCCAAGATGGCGCCGCACATGAAGGAATTAATGATGACACCGAGGATGGATTGAGTGACCAGGAGGAAGATGGCTTCACCGCATTGCTCCGTCACACATCGGAAGCCATAACCAATCGTGACCTGAGTCTCCAGGGAGAAGAGAAAGGCGGATGTCAGCCCATTGATGTTCTGCACACAAGGCATGTGATTCTCGGTGGGTGAAAATTCCGGCAGGTCCTTGTGTACGTATGCGACAGCGTACCACAGCAAGCCAAAGAGGAACCAACTGCCCAGAAAGGCGGAGATGAAGATGGTCATCTGATACCTCCACTTCAGGTCAAGGACAGTCGTCCAAATATCCACGAGGAAGCCAATCCTCGAATGCTCTTTGATGTTTCCAAACTCTATGTTACACCTCCCATCTTTGGAGACGAGCCGAGCTCTCTGACGATTTTGCTCTGTTAAGTTTCTGGTGAATCTCCTGTGGAGGTATTTGAACATTCCGCGGAAAAATACCTTTCAACCTGTGAAGACAATGCCAAAGAGTACATTAGACTCAATGATTTACCCTCCAGTGATCTTGGAGTCGCCTCCAAACACATTTCAACAGCAAAGCTGGAAAGGAAACTGAATTTTGTCACGGCTGCTGTAGTCAAAATGTTCAACCTCATTTCCATTCGTGTCCTGAATCTCGACCTATGATTCATTGAGAGGTCAATGGGAAATACCTATATGTGTTTAAGACAATAATGGGTCAGATATTGTTGCAAAGTGGACAAATGCCTGTTAATGTTCAACTGCTAGTTAACACGAACCTGACAAATAAAGAAGATAAGAGCAATTTCCTCTGGTCGCTGGCCTCTTTCAGGTGAAACATGGAAGTTAAACAATCCAAATGCTCCATTGAGCAGCAGCAGATAAAACTCTGCCTCCGCAACTGGCAGGGTTACTGTTATTTTTATATTAAATGGAGGGTCATTAACAAGTCAAGTGGGGCACAGTCAATTCTGATCTGGAGATAACCATTGAGATTGACATTGGTTTAATCCCAGGCTGGAACTGAATCAATGCCTGTGTTAGCAGCTGTAATCTGTCTTTGTGGGGCAATTGCAGAAACTCCAGCTTTGAACAAGGTTAGTGTAACTTTAGCCGCAAATCTCAATTATTTGGTGGTCTTCACTCAGACGGACGTTGAAGGGCTACGTGCAAGTTTAACATTAGAACATAGAACACTACAGCACAAACAGGCCCCTCGGCACACAAGTTGTGCCGATCATATCTATATCTACCAAGCCATAGAACTATCTATAACCCCCAATCCCATTAGATTCCATATACTAATACATAAGTCTTTTAAAGGACCCCAGCGAGTTTGCCTCCACCACCACCGACGGCAGCCGATTCCACTCACTCACCACCCTCTGAGTGAAAAACTTAGCCCTAACATCTCCTCTGTACCTGCTCCCCAGCACCTTAAACCTGTGTCCTCTCGTAGCGACCATTTCAGCCCTGGGAAATAGCCTCCGAGAATCCACCCTATCTATTCCTCTCGACATTTTATAAACCTCTATCAGGTCGCCTCTCAACCTTCGTCTCTCCAGGGAGAAGAGTCCCAGCTCCCTCAACCTACCTTCATAAGGCATGCCTCCCAATCCAGGCAACATTGAGAGGGAGTTCATTAGGAAACTTTGAAAGTGTTTTATTGCGAGATGTACGTGTCGCTGGTAAGGTCAGAATTTATTGACCATCCCTAATTACCTAAGTGGCAGTGAGTGACCTGCTTGAAACACAGCAGTTGGAGTTGGTGTAGGAACATCCACAGTGCTGTTAGGGAGGAAGTTCCAGGATCTTGGCACAGGAGCAGTGATATATCCTCAACTAGGATGGTGCGTGATTTGGTGGGGAGTTTGCAGTTGCTGGTGTTCCCATGCCTCTGCATCCCTAATGTTACTACGTTCTTGATCATGAGGATTGGAGGTTTGGAAGGTGCAGCTAAAGGAGAGTTGGCAAGTTATTGCAGTGTGCCTTGCAAAGCATACACACTGACACCACCGTGCGCTGTGGGTGGAGTGAATGCTGAGGTTGTGTCGGGTAAGCGTTCAACTCAGCTTCAGTCTGAGGAGACAGCCTGGGAGTTTTATAATTAGTGCCAGAGGCACATGACTACTTTCTGGAAAAGATACCCTCGAGGTCAACTTAGCTCAGTAATAGCATCTTTGCTTCTGAGTCGGTGGTCAGGGGTTGAAGCACCACTTGAAACGTGGGCAGCACGGTGGCACAGTGGTTAGCACTGCTGCCTTACAGCTCCAGGGGCCTGGGTTCGATTCCAGGGCTTGGCTCACTGTCTGTGTGGAGTTTGCATGTTCTCCCCGTGTCTGCATGGGTTTCCTCCAGATGCACCGGTTTCCTCCCACAATTCAAAGATGCGCAGGTGAGGTGCATTGGCCATGTTAAATTCCCCCTTAGTGTTCCAGGATGTGTAGGTTAGAGGGATTAATAGGGTAAATATGTGGGGGTTACGGGGATAGGGCCTGGGTGGGATTGTTGTCAGTGCAGACTCGATGGGTCAAACGCTCCTTCTGCACTGCAGGGATTCTAGGATTCTGTGTTGTAGGCAGTCTGTGCTGCCACTTCAGCACAATAGTGAGGGGCACCCTGCATTGTTTGAAATGATGAATCATCAACCCAAGATCTTGCCAGCCTAGCAAGATGTCAAAGATCCCAGGGATCTGGTTAAAGAGTAGGTTCAATGCTCTGAGTGTTTTTGCTAACACAGATCTCTGAAACAACACCAGCAGAAAGAGATCAGTTGGTCAGTCATTGAATGCTGGAGCTTTCTGTCTATAAATTGACTGCTGGTTTGCTGATAGGGCAAAGGTCACTGATGTAATACACCCTTAAAGGATAGCAGCAAGGCATCACTTTAAGGAAAGTGTGTCATATGATCCAGTCTCAGTTCCACTTTGACCTGGAGCTGAGCACACGTACACAGCTCTGCAGGTCTGATTGACTCAAACTTTCTGTCTGTGCACGGTTGTCCACATTCACCTATTCTTAATAAATGAACCCACAACATGTTTGCAAATCCCTTATGAGTGATGGTGCCTTTATATCATTAAAACACACACAACATGGGACCCAGCAATGGTTCTTTCTGAATGACATGACTGGCAGCAAAATGAAGTATATTATAATATGGTGAACAGTCTGAGATCGTGCTGGATGACATGAGACAACCCTTGATCAGACTGGAACAGAGTGAGCGCTGAAACCACAGCAAGGTGACAGCACTCTAGGCTTTAAGGATGCAGTGCCCAGAGTGTGCTCCAGTAAGGAGCTGGTAAGCAGACAGGTCCCTCTTGAACATAAGAACATAAGAAATAGGAGCAGGAGTAGGCCATCTAGCCCCTTCGAGCCTGCCCCGCCATTCAATAAGATCATGGCTGATCTGTCGTGGCTCAGTTCCACATTCCCGCCCTCTCCCCATAACCCTTAATCCCCTCTCTTATCAAAAACCCATCAACCCGCGTCTTAAATATATTTAGTGAGGCAGCCTCCACCACTTCAATGGGCAGAGAATTCCAGAGATTCACTGCCCTTTGAGTGAAGAAGTTCCTCCTCAACTCCGTTCTAAACCGTCCCCCCTTTATCTTGAGGCTGTGCCCCCTAGTCCTACTGTCCTTTCTGAGCGGGAAGAGCCTCTCCACCTCTATCCTATCCATCCCATTCATCATCTTATACGTCTCAATGAGATCTCCCCTCATTCTTCTAAACGCTAACGAGTACAAGCCTAGTTTATTCAGCCTCTCCTCATAGTTCAACCCCCTCAACTCCGGCATCAGCCTAGTAAACCTCCTCTGCACTCCCTCCAAGGCCAAAATATCCTTGTGTAAGTGTGGCGACCAGAACTGCACACAGTACTCCAGCTGCGGCCTCACCAATGCCCTATACAGCTGCAGCAAGACCTCCCTACTTTTATATTCAATCCCCCTCGCTATGAAGGCCAGCATCCCATTCGCCTTCCTGACCACCTGCTGCACCTGCAGACTGGGTTTTTGCGACTCATGCACAAGGACTCCGAGGTCCCTCTGCACTGTCGCATGCTGCAGTTTTTCGCCATGTAAGTAATAGTCCTTCCTACCATTATTCCTACCAAAGTGGACCACCTCACACTTGCCAACATTAAATTCCATTTGCCAGTTCCTGGCCCATTCGCCCAGCCTATCTAGATCCTTCTGCAGACTCTCCACACACTCCGCACAATTTGGTCAGTAGAACAACATGTTGAGAGGATCAGCATTGAATGGGAAAGGCCAGAGTGCGGGAGAGATCGATACCAAGCAAGAGAGAGTCCAAAAATCCCAGGAGAGAACACAAACAATATAAAAATCAGGCTGGAGAAGATTGTGGTTATAACGAGTGGCTTCAGGAGTCGCTGAACAACAAACTGAATAAAACAAGAAGAAAGGTCAAAAGGATATTGTCCAAACATTTACAAAATCCCTGAGTTTGAATCGGGTAACAGCTGACTTACTCTCTGAATTCAAAATATTTCAACAATACATAGAGCTCGGGCTTCTGGATTCAGGTCAGAAAGTCTTGGGGAGTGAACTTATCAGATTGTCATGTCGATCATTTGGAGTTGCGATTGGGCAAGAGGTGAAAAACCTGGCACTGCCAGCCTGGCACTCTGGCATTGCCCACAGAGCACTCTGGTAGTGCCAGCTTAGTACCCGGCAGGGCCTGATGGGTGCAGGACCTGAAGGAGGCAGGGCCATAATAGAGGGAGGTGGGAGGAGCTCCGTAGGGAGGAGCAAACTGCACTGGGGTTGGGCAATCTGTCGGGGCAGTGATTGGCTGGGATCGGAGGGGGGCGGGGTCATGCGGGGTGGTGATCAGACAGTGCATCATTTGGCCAGGGTGGCAATCAGAGAGGGACCATGGGGGAGGGTGGGGTGAAGTCCGGAACAAAATGGAAGCATATGGTAGGTATAGAGTGCTAACAATGGAGGAGACCCTTCAGGGGAATAGAGAGTGTAGGGGACTGTTTAAAAAACAAAATAGGAGGGCAAAGAGGGTCCACTAGATATCGTTGGCAGAGAACATTAAGAATAACATAGAGGTATTTTATAAGTACATTAGGAGCAAGTAGATGACCAGAGAAAGAGTGAGGCTCATTAGAGACAAAAACAGCAATCTGTGCGTGGTGCCAGAGAATGTGGGCAGCACGGTAGCACAGTGGTTAGCACTGCTGCTTCACAGCTCCAGCGTCCTGGGTTCAATTCCCGGGTCACTGTCTTGTAGAGTTTGTACATTCTCCTTGTGTCTGCGTGGGTTTCCTCCGGGTGCTCTGGTTTCCTCCCACAGTCCAAAGATGTGCAGGTTAGGTTGATTGGCTGTGCTAAAAATTGCCCTTAGTATCCTGAGGTGTGTAGTTTAGAGGGATTAGTGGGTAAATATGTAGGGATATGGGCGTGGGGCCTGGGTGGGATTGTGGTCAGTATAGACTCGATGGGCTGAATGGCCTCTTTCTGTACTGTAGGGTTTCTATTAGTTCTATGACTTAAATTAATATTTTTAATCTGTATTCATTAAGGAGAAGGATATTGTAGCTAGAGATTTCAGTTGCGACGGTGAATGTTAAGATTAACAAGTCAGAGGTATTCAATGTTTCAGTGGGCATAAAGATTCATAAGCTCCCCCAGGGCCTGATGAGATGTATCCCAGGCTGCTGTGGGGAGCAAGGGAGGAGATTGCAGAGGCCCTGACAGAGATATTTAACTCTGCACTGGTCAGAAGTGATGACTGGAGGATACTTAATGTGGTTTATTTATTCAAGGGCAGCAGGGATAAGCCAGGTAATTACAGACCGGTTAGTTTAATGCCAGATGTAGAGAAATTATTGGGAAAAATTCTGAGGGACAGAGAGTGATCAGGGATAGTCAGCATGGATTTGTGGGTAGGAGATCCTGTCTAACTAATTTAATTGAGTTTATTTGAAAAGGTAACTCAATATATTGATGAGGATAGTACAGTTTACATGGGCTTCAACAAGGCTTTTGACAAGTTCCACATGGAAGGCTAGAGTCCCATGAGATCCAAGGCAAGTTGGCAAATTGGATCTAAAATTGGTTTGCCTATAGGAGACAAAGGATGATAGTGGAGGGTTGCTCTTGTGATTGGAAGCCAGTGACCAGCAGTGTATCTAGGGGTTGGTGCTGGGACCCTTCCTGTTTGTTATAAACATTAACAATTTAGATGTGAATGTACAAGGTTTAATTAGTAGCTTGCAGATGACACAAAAATTGATGGTGTTGTTGATAGTGAGAAGGATTGTCTGAGGTTTCAGACTGATATTGATCAGCTGGTAAGCTGGGCACAGCAATGGCAGATAGAATTTCATCCTGATAAATGTGAGGTGGGAGATCTAATCTGCTGCAAGATTTAATAGATCCCTGAAGGTGGCAGGATAGGTAGATAAGGTGGTGAAGAAAGCATACAGAATTCTTGCCTTTATTAGCTGGGTCTCAGAATATAGGAGCATGGAGGTCTTGGTACAACTTTATAGAATATTGGTTCTATAGATGTGGTTCTATATATGTGGTTCTCCATCCACAGATGGAATTTGTGTGCAGTTCCTGGTCATCACACTATCAGAAGGGCATGATTACTCTGGGGAGGATGTAGAGGAGATTCATCAGGATGTTGCCGGGGATGGGAAGTTCCAGTGTGAGGAGAGACAGACGAGGCTGGGTTTGTTTCCCCTGGAGCAGAGGAGGCTGAGGGGGGATCTGATAGAGATATACAAAATTATGAGAGGCATAGATAGGGTAGATCATAAGAGTCTTTTCATGGCAGAGGTGTCTAAGACCAGAGGACATAGGTTGAAGGTAAGGAAGAAGTGATTTAGAGGGGAATCTGAGGAGGGTGGTGGGAATATGGAATGCGCTCCTGAGAGGGTGGTGGAGGCAGGAACTCTCGTAACATTAAACAAACATTTGGACCAGCACCTAATTCACTATCATCATCATTGGTTGGATTACCAAGTACTCCAGTTGCGGAACCTCCATGCACACTCATAGTGCTATTTGCAGTTTATTCAGCATGCCAAAAATAACATCAGGGACAGTAATCCGCAATTTACTGGTAAACCGTCTCAGAATATGTGCAAGAAATGGAAAATAGATTACACTCTTCTCCTCATTACCCTGGACGTAATAGATTAGCTGAACGAACATTTGCACGGTGAAATCCCTAATTCTCAAATATAACCAGACAAAGCAAAATTTATAGATCACAATGTCACATCTGACTCCTTTAAATGTAATGATTCCATCATTGGCACAGCTTGTCTTTGGCAGGCCAGTGCCCTCCCAGTTTACCTACCCTTACCCATTCTGTTCTCAGAAACTATACAGCAACTTTAAAAACTGCAAGAGAGGATGATCAAAGTGCATGATAAAAATGCAGAATTGCCAAGTTTACAGTCAGGAAAAGTTCCCATCGGGGATCTCACAGAGGTACATGGTAACAAGGAATTGTTCAGAACTAACCTTCTGTGTAATTGCTGACAAGGGTGCAATGGTGAGGTGTAACCAAGGACAAATCAGAACCATTCCAACCCCTCAACCACCATACAGTCAGATTGTGTCTCAGACAAGATCCCAAATGTAACCAGGAACCACATCCAAGAATGTCAATATCACAGATAAATAAACCTTGAGGCAAAGTTACCAATACAAGATCTGGTGTGCCAGTAGATATCCTTTACACTTTAGAGATTCAGGGATTCACTAGTTCTACGTTCTTAAGCAGTGGGCACTAAATATGAATTGTAAATATTTGTGCTTCTTGTGAAGGGGGGAGGTATCTTTAAAAAAAGAATGAGGAATGGTGTAATATGCTTTTAAGGGATGGCACCATGACTCCATTAGAAGGCAAATGGGTCATGTGATCCAGTCTCAGTGTCACTTTGGCCTGTGAGCAGAACGCAGAACACTCAGCTCTGATGTGGATGTCTCCAAGCTTTATATCCATGCCTACAACATCAAGCATTAATAAATGAACTCATCATGTATTTACACAATCCCTAATGAATAATTGGTGCTTTTATATTATTATTATCGCACACACAACAGTGATGGCACTTCAACATTTGGCAGTGAAGAGCTTTGGCACAGCTTTCTAATGCAAAATTTCCTACTTAAATGCAAATCCTTTATTCCAATGTTTTTGTCCATTACTACGCCCTTCACTTTCTGTTCCATAATGTCTTTGTTCTTCAATCTCTGCTGTCTTCTAACCTATCCCTAACCTGTCCTTTTTGTTATATCTGACTGCGCCTCCCCCCTGCTGCCCCTTTCCCCCCCTTCCTTTAAAACCCATCATATTTTTACCTCTTCAATTCTGAAGAAGAATCATGTTGAACTGGAAACCTGAACTCTCTTGTCTTTTCCGAGATGCCACCAGCCCTGCTGAGTTTCCAGTATGTTCCGTTTTATTTCAGGTTTCCAGCATCTGCATTATTTTGCTTTTATTCCTTTGATCCTTTGAGAAAACGTTCTTCCCGTTGACAGACGGCAAAGGAAGCTCGATAGAACGTGGAGGAACCCGAGCCTCCTTCCGCACTGTAGATTCTCTGATTCTATAACCAACGAGTGTTGAGTGGATGATCCATTTGGGCTTCCTCCTGAAATCCCCAGAATCAGATATCAGTCAATCTGATTCACTCCAAACAATGTCAAGAACCAGCTAAAGACACTGGGAAAGCTCTGGGCTTTGACAACATATTACTGAAGCTCCAGAACTTGTCATTCCCCTAGCCATCTCTTTCAGTACAGTTATAACATGGCATCTACCCGACGGTGAGGAAAATTGCCCTGGTATGTCCTGCACACAAAAAGTAGGACAAATCCAACCCAGCCAACTACTGCCCCGTCTGTCTACTCTTGATCATCAGTAAGGCAATGGAATTGACAGCGCTACTCAGCATTAACCTGCTCACTGACACTCAGTTCGGGTCCCACCAGGGCCGTACATCTCCTGACCTCAATACAGCCTCGACCCAAACATGGACAAAAGAACTGGATTCCAGAGGCGAGGCGGGAGTGACAGCTCTTGAGATCAATGCAGCTTCTGATCGAGAGTGGAGCCCTGGTCAGTGGGAATCAGGAAAACTCTCCACGGGTTGAAGAATATCTGACATAAAGGAAGATGGTTGTTTGTTAATCATTTCAGTGCCAGGACGTCATTGCAGGAGCTCCTTGGAATAGTGGCCTACGTTCAACCACCTTCAGCTGTTCCATTGATGGCCAGTGCCACATTATAGTGAGTGGGATGGAATGCTCTCCACTTACCTGGATGAGTGCGGTTCCAACAACACTCAAAGCTCCATGCCATCCAGGACAAAACATCCCGCGTGATTGGCACCCCATCCACCACCTTCACCATTCATTCCCTCCACCATTGACACAGTGGCAGTTGTGTGTACCAACTACAAGATGCACTGCAGGAACTCACCAAGGCTCCTTCTACACCACCTTCCAAACCTGTGATGTCTACCATCTAAAGGACAAGGGTGGTTCATACACCACCACCAGCTGCAAGTTCCTCTCCAAACCACACACCATTCTCAACTGAACATAAAACACCATCCCCTCACTGGGTCAAAATCCTGGAACTCCCTCCCTATTAGCATCCTTCTCCATAAAAATTACAGCAATTCAGGTGGGTTCATCTTCTCAAAGACGATTGGAAATGGGGGATAAATATCAGCTTTGCCTGTGCGGGTAAGAATAATCCAAAATCAGTTCCTTAAATCTTTTGTACTTGAAGAGTAGCCTGAGATATCGACTCTCAGATCCTATCTTGGAAGAATGTAAGGTTAAGAAGATGGCACAGTGGTTAGCACTGCTGTCTCACAGTGCCAGGGTTCAATTCCGGTCTCAGATCACTGAGTTTGCACATTCTCTTGGGTGGGTTTCCTCCGGGTGCTCCAGTTTCCTCCCGCAGTCCAAAGATGGGCATGTTAGCTTGACTGGCTAAATTGATCCTAGTTACGAGGGGGGGGGTTAGCAGGGTAAATATGTGGGGTTTTGGGGATAGGTTGGGATTGTTGCCGGTGCAGGCTCGATGGGCCGAATGACCTCCTCCTGTGCTGTAGGGATTCTATGATTCTAAAAGGAAGAAAGGCACGTTTGTACACCAATGGGAAGCTCAGAATGTGGAAGGAGTTACCCGTACAGAGGAGATGGAGCAGTCGTGGGCTCATTCTTTCAGTTGGATACTCCCAGGGTGACAAATGGGATCCTCACTGGGAACTTTTTAATCTGGCAGTGAATGTTCCCCAGGATCAATTGGGTGACCTGAACACTGCAATGTGACACATGTAAATGACCTGAGGGAGTCATTTTCACTCCCAGTGTGAATCTCCGGGCTGTGCAGTGAAGCATGGGTAGCTGATGCCAAGAACACTCACCCCTCCTTTATCTCCGTCTCACATACTGCACACAAACAGTGGAAGTTATACATACCTTTGCAATCCAGCAACTTTCATAAATTTAGATGAGTTCCTGTATCATGGACAGAGAACATGGTGCTCCAATAACTGTACCCCCACATCCCATCTAACTGCAGTACACCCCTCCCCGCTGGCCCCCAGCAAAGACTGTCAGAAATTACGTTCCGCTCATGTTCCACGTGTTTCACTGTTCTCCCTTCTCTGACTTGCTGCTACATCTGTTAAATCACCAACTGCACCGTCCATTCTCACTGCAGCAAAATGGACCCATTTCCTTTCTCTGAAAGGGGTCAAGATGAACAAAGAACAGCCCGGGAAACAGGCCCTTCGGCCCAATGAGCCCGCACCGCCATTTTAATATTACCAGTCCCCCCCTCCACCTATGACCTTTATCTATTGTTTTTATGGCCATCCACATTGACTAATTTAGGGACAATTTATTACTTCCAATCAGCCTAATAGCACAGCTTTGGGGTGAGCCCCTTAAAGAGGCGGGCTTTTGAAGTGTCACATGACCTAGGCCAATCCAACCGAAGCATACAAATCCTGGGGCTGAGGTAGGCATTAGAGTAATTGGTGGCATCTCCCTCACTCTCTGTATATAGTCTACATAAGGGTGACACAGTGGTTAGCACAGCTGCCTCACAGTGCCAGAGACCTGGGTTCGATTCCCGGCTTGGGTCACTGTCTACGTGAAGTTTGCACATTCTCCCCGTGTCTGCATGGGTTTCCTCCGGGTGCTCCAGTTTCCTCCCACAATCCAAAAGACATGCTGGTTTGATGCATTGGCCACGTTAGATTGCCCCTTAGTGTACCTGAACAGGCGCCGGAGTGTGGCAACTGGGGGATTTGCACAATAACTTCATTGCAGTATTAATGCAAGCCTATTTGTGACACTAAAAAATAAACTTTTACTTATCCCTGTTCATAGACAGTTCTTGATCGATCCACTTGGTGGATGCCACTGTTTCTAAGATGCTACTAAATTTCTCCAAAGCCTTGGGTAACGGTGCCACCGCAGCAACACAGAGTCATTTGATAAGTGTGGAAGCTGCAGAGATTTCTCAGTAGCTTTTGGGCTCATTAAGGAGCCCCCTCAGGGACCGATCCCAGTGCTGGGCCGTGCATCCAACACAAACATGTCCGTCGCCCTCGGAATATCCCCTCGGCAACGACCAGCGATTTCCTTGCTTTCGTTGTTGAAATGTGGAGCTTGCCAGGCACTCGTCCAGCCAGCAAGGACCTGGTTCAGTAATTGCACAACCAAGGAGGTCAGCAGAGAAAAGCACTGGGAATTTAAAGTGCTACTCGAAGCCTCTACAGCGCAATCAGGCGCTGCTTCACAAGTGGATTTACAATGCACTGCATTGTGAGGCCTCAAGAGTCATCAGGGAAATGTAGCGAGATCTGTGGGTTGCATCCACCCACAAGAACACACAATCACACAGGAGGATACTCAATCACAGGAGCACAGCTTATTGTCGCACAGAAGGAGACAATTAAGCCCATGGTATCTAGTTTTTTGTTGTCAGAATTGAAATACTACAGCCCTGCCCTTTCCCCCATACCTTCCTTCACTACAAATGTTAATCTATCTTTCCTTTAAAATATTCAGTGACGTCTACTTTCACCACGTCGGATAGCAAAACAATTCAACAAATGAGGACATTTCACTGCAACTCTACTCAATCCCTTGGTGAGCATTTCAAGTTGAGGATGTTTTATCTGTGACTCCCGATCCAGAGGAAATGGTCCCTCCTGCTAACTGCATTAAAATTGATTAACCAATAACTCAAAAATAGATCAACTGTTTCTGAAAAGTCACATGGTAGAACAGATCTTGGGTATTGGTGGAAAAAAAACATGCTGTCAAAGTTTTTCGTTTTGCACTCATCAGAAGAGATTTGCAAGAATAACAATAATTTATGCTACATCGGATTGGTTATCAAGTGGACTGTGATTGGTAGAGACATTGTAAGAAGTCTGACAACACCAGGTTTAAGTTCGACCGATTTATTTGATGGCAAACTCACAAGCTTTCAGGGTTTGCCCCTTCGTCAGGTGAATGAAGAGTTCTGGCCTCAGACAGAGCACATAACAGCACAGACAGTTTACAGATTACTGATTAGAGTGCATTCTAATCTCTGATTGAATCTCTGAGTCCATGCGGACTCTGATTGTTCAGACATTGCCCTGGGAAATAAGAACATAAGAACTAGGAGCAGGAGTAGGCCATCTATCCCCTCGAGCCTCCTCTGCCATTCAATAAGATCATGCTTGATCTTTTTGTGGACTCAGCTCCACTTACCGCCAGCTCACCATAACCCTTAATTCTTCTGGTGTTCAAAAAATTATCTATCCTTGCCTTAAAAACATTCAATGAGGTAGCCTCAACTGGGCAGGGAATTCCACAGATTCACAACCCTTTGTGTGAAGAAGTTCCTCCTCAACTTAATCTTAAATCTGCTCCCCCTTATTTTGAGGACATGTTCTCTAGTTCTAGTTTCACCCGCCAGTGGGAACCATCTCTCTGTTCCTATACTCTTTATTCTTTTCATAATCTTATATGTGTCTACGAGATCTCCCATCATTCTCCTGAACGAACCAGTGAATGGCTGTTCCGCAAGTTTTTATTTAGTTGAAAAGATGCGATGTGGGGATTTGCTTCCATTGTCTGCAAAGGACAGGGATCAGTGTGTGAATAAACGTGACTTCCAGTCCAAGTGAGTGAGCCACACTATGAGCTCAACTAATAACCTTAAACGGCTCGTTATTCCGAGCACATTTGGGATCGTTTTGTAAGTTGTGTGTCGATGGGGAGGGGGGGGGTTTGACCATAACCAAAAATCGGTTTTACACCAGTATGAATTTTCTGTGGGGTCCTCCAACTGGTCTGCACCACGGTAGACTGTGAAACCCTGGGAGCGGTGAATGGGATACAGATAAATGCCGGACTGGAATTTTCCAGCCACGCCTGATTCTCCCCAATATTCCAGTCCAGCACGCATCTAGAACAACGTGCAGAGGTCGGGTCTCACCTAAACGAGACCTGAGCTTCCTCAGGGATGGAGGCTGCAATCCCGGATAACCCTGGGACGTCCCCAGAAAAAGGTGGGGGGAGGAAGGGCGTTGACAGGTGGACCTTCCACATTCAGTGTCATTGCAGAGTGTTGCTGGAGATCCACCTTCTTTTTCAGGTTGTCCACCATTTTTCTTCAATGGTTACGTCAATGATGTTGGACGCCTTTCCAATATGGCGTCCAGATACGATGGGTAAGACACGCGCCATCAAGGCCACTCCACCCCGCTGGAGAATATTGTGCTAAACTCTCAAGAGCATAATTAATGAGGTCAGAGCCCGAGGCTGTGTTGAGGGCTCCCACTTGCCTTTGCAATGGAAAATGTTCCTGTCGCAGGACTTAGTCCCAGATGGGAGAATTCCACCCTATGTTGAGTGCTTCACAAGCACAAAAAGCAGTCTGGCAGCACCAGATTTAAGTCCAACCAATTTATTTGGACTTAAACCTGGTGTTGTCGGACTTCCTACTGTGTTTACCCCAGTCCAACGCCGGTATCTCCACAAGCACAGGCAGGTTGGGTACAGTTAGTACTCTGTCTGTTGCAAACAGCTGAAGTAACCTGCTTTTTAATAGCATCCGCCTGCCACCAGTCACAGGCCACAAACAGCCATCATTCCTACATCATGAAATCCATAAAAGAACACAAGAACATAAGAAATACGAGCAGGAGTAGGCCATCTAGCCCTTTGAGCCTGCCCCGCCATTCAATAAGATCATGGCTGATCTGTCGTGGATCAGTTCCACTTTCCCGCCCTCTCCCCATAACCCTTAATCCCCTCTCTTATCAAAGACCCATCAACCCGCGTCTTAAAAATATTTAGCGAGGCAGCCTCCACCACTTCAATGGGCAGAGAATTCCAGAGATTCACCACCCTTTGAGTGAAGAAGTTCTTCCTCAACTCCGTTCTAAACCGCCCCCCCTTTATCTTGAGACTGTGCCCCCTAGTCCTACTGTCCTTTCTGAGCAGGAAGAGTCTCTCCACCTCTATCCTATCCATCCCATTCATCATCTTATATGTCTCAATGAGATCTCCCCTCATTCTTCTAAACTCTAACGAGTACAAGCCTAGTTTATTCAGCCTCTCCTCATAGCTCAACCCCTTCAACTCCGGTATCAGCCTAGTAAACCTCCTCTGCACTCCCTCCAAGGCCAAAATATCCTTGCATAAGTACGGCGCCCAAAACTGCACACAGTACTCCAGCTGCGGCCTCACCAATGCCCTATACAGCTGCAGCAAGACCTCCCTACTTAGAGACAATCTTTCTCCCACACAAATGAACGCTGTGATATATGGAGGAGGAGATGGAGGAGGAGAAAGTGGGTTCCCGGACACGCGTCCTTTGTTTGAACAGAGGGGAGTATGGTAGGATGAGAGAAGAATTAGCTAATGTGGACTGAGGGAGCGCGTTGGAAGGTAGGTCTGCTGAGGAGCAGTGGAGGATCTTTAAGGAGATCTTTCTTGGTGCTCAGCAGAAATTTATTCCGATGGTCAAAAAGGACCGTAGGAGGAGAGGTAATCAGCCGTGGATAACGAAGGAGGTGAAGGAAAGTGTTAAATTAAAAACGGATGCGTTTTGAGTAGCTAAGAGTAGTGGGCGGGAAGAGGATTGGGAGAGGTTTAAATGTCAACAAAGATTGACAAAGAAGTTGATAAAGAAGGGTAGGAGAAACTATGAAGCTGGGCTAGCACTTAATATGAAAAAGGATAGCAAGAGTTTTTATAAATATATAAAAAGGAAGGGGCTGGCTAGGGTGAACGTTGGACCCTTAGAGGATGAGAAGGGGGACTTAGTGGTAGGGGATGGGGAAATGGCTGAGGTCTTGAATAACTTTTTTGTTTCGGTCTTCACGGAGGAGGACGTGAATAATTTGCCGGGTGTTAGAGATGGAAAGGTGGTAGGACTGGAGGGTCTCAATGACATTATTGTTACTAGAGAGGCAGTGCTCGACAGACTGGAGGGACTGATTGTGGACAAGTCCCCAGGACCGGATGGAATGCATCCGAGCGTTCTGAAAGAAATGGCGGAGGTGATAGTGGATGCCTTGGTGGTTATTTTTCAAACGTTGCTGGATTCCGGGGAAGTGTCCCTATATTCAATCCCCCTCGCTATGAAGGCCAGCATCCCATTCGCCTTCCTGACCACCTGCTGCACCTGCAGGCTGGGTTTTTGCGACTCATGCACAAGGACCCCGAGGTCCCTCTGCACCGTCGCCTGCTGCAGTTTTTCGCCACGTAAGTAATAATCCTTCCTACCATTATTCCTACCAAAGTGGACCTCGCACTTGCCAGCATTAAATTCCATTTGCCATTTCCTGGCCCATTCGCCCAGCCTATCTAGATCCTTCTGCAGACTCTCCACACCCTCCATGCAATTTGCCCTTCCACCAATCTTGGTGTCATCAGCAAATTTTGACACCACACACTCAGTTCCCTCCTCCAGATCATCTATATAAATGGTAAATAGCTGAGGCCCCAGCACCGACCCCTGGGGCACTCCACTAGTCACCAACCGCCAATCCGAATAGCACCCATTGACCCCCACTCTCTGCCTCCTATTTGACAACCAATCCTCTATCCACGCTAACACCCTACCCCCAACTACATGTCCCCTGACCTTCTGCAATAACCTCTTGTGAGGTACCTTGTCGAACACCTTCTGAAAATCAAGAAAGACCACATCCACCGGCTCTCCTCTATCCATCGCCCTAGACACATCCTCATAGAACTCCAGTAAATTTGTCAGACACGACTTCCCTTTAATGAAACCGTGCTGCGTCCGCTCTATCAAGCAATTCCCCTCAAGATGCCTCGCTATTTCCTCCTTGATGACGGATTCTAACATTTTTCCTACAACAGACGTTAAACTAACCAGCCTATAATTCCCTGACTTTTGCCTGGCACCCTTCTTAAACAACGGTGTAACATTAGCCGTTTTCCAATCTTCCGGCACTTCCCCGGAATCCAGCAACGTTTGAAAAATAACCACCAAGGCATCCACTATCACCTCCGCCATTTCTTTCAGAACCCTCGGATGCATTCCATCCGGTCCTGGGGACTTGTCCACAATCAGTCCCTCCAGTCTGTCGAGCACTGCCTCTCTAGTAACAATAATGTCATTGAGACCCTCCAGTCCTACCACCTTTCCATCTCTAACACCCGGCAAATTATTCACGTCCTCCTCTGTGAAGACCGAAACAAAAAAGTTATTCAAGACCTCAGCCATTTCCCCATCCCCTACCACTAAGTCCCCCTTCTCATCCTCTAAGGGTCCAACGTTCACCCTAGCCAGCCCCTTCCTTTTTATATATTTATAAAAACTCTTGCTATCCTTTTTCATATTAAGTGCTAGCCCAGCTTCATAGTTTCTCCTACCCTTCTTTATCAACTTCTTTGTCAATCTTTGTTGACATTTAAACCTCTCCCAATCCTCTTCCCGCCCACTACTCTTAGCTACTCAAAACGCATCCGTTTTTAATTTAACACTTTCCTTCACCTCCTTCGTTATCCACGGCTTATTACCTCTCCTCCTACGGTCCTCTTTGACCATCGGAATAAATTTCTGCTGAGCACCAAGAAAGATCTCCTTAAAGATCCTCCACTGCTCCTCAGCAGACCTACCTTCCAACGCGCTCCCTCAGTCCACATTAGCTAATTCTTCTCTCATCCTACCATACTCCCCTCTGTTCAAACAAAGGACGCGTGTCCGGGAACCCACTTTCTCCTCCTCCATCTCCTCCTCCATATATCACAGCGTTCATTTGTGTGGGAGAAAGATTGTCTCTTTGGCTTGATATCAGCTTCCTGTTTGTGAAGAATACTACTCGTGACTAGAAGACATAGAACATTCCAGCGCAGTACAGGCCCTTCGGCCCTCGATGTTGCACCAACCAGTGGAACCAATCTAATGACCCTCTAACCTAAACTATTCCAATCTTATCCATATGCCTATCCACTGACCATTTGAACACCCTTAAAATTGGCGAGTCCACAACTGTTGCAGGCAGGGCATTCCACACCCTTACTACCCTCTGAGTAAAGAACCTACCTCTGACATCCGTCCTATAATTACCACCCCTTAATTTAAAGCTATGTCCCCTCGTGTTAGCCATCACCATCCGAGGATAAAGGCTCTCACTGCCCACCCTATCTAACCCTCTGATCATCTTGTATGCCTCAATTAGGTCACCTCGTAACCTTCTTCTCTCTAATGAAAATAACCTCAAGTCCCTCAGCCTTTCCTCACAAGACCTTCCCACCATACCAGGCAACATCCTGGTAAACCTCCTCTGCACCCTTTCCAATGCTTCCACATCTTTCTTATAATGCGGCGACCAGAACTGTACGCAATACTCCAAGTGCAGCCGCACCAGAGTTTTGTACAGTTGCAACATGACCTCACGGCTCCGAAATTCAATCCCTCTACCAATAAAAGCTAACACACCGTACGCCTTCTTAACAACCTTATCAACCTGGGTGCCAACTTTCAGGGAGCTATGCACATGTGCCCCGAGATCTCTCTGCTCGCCAACACTACTAAGAGTCCTTCCATTAGCCCTATATTCTGTACTCCTGTTAGTCTTACCAAAGTGAATCAGCTCACACATTTCCATATTAAACTCCATTTGCCACCTCTCTGCCCAGTCATCCAGTTTGTGCTCGACTAGTTTCACGCTGCTACTTTGCAGCGATAACAAAAGTGGCACAGTTTCTGTGGAGGATTTATTAAATGAGGACATGACTGAATTGAAAGATATCAGTTCTTGAGCATTTTTACCTGATGGGTGCTGGAAATGTTATCCACCTGTTTGTCAGTGTGTGATTCTTGTGATTTTGAAAGATGGTTCAGTAACTTTAGTTTAAGAATTTTATAATCTTATAACCTTTCCTGCATTGTTATTTATTCAATTCAAGTCTGAAATATTGGAATAATTTAAGTGTTACAGCGGGATGGATCCTTGGGAATGTTTCCCCTTGTGGGAGAGACAACACTCAGGAGGATCGGTCTAAAAATATGGGCTTTCTTCTTTAAAATGGCAATGAGCAAACATTTTTCTCACAGTCATTTATCTGTGCGGAACAGTTGGCATGCAGCACAGTGATTAACACTGCTACCTCACAGCCCCAGGGACCCAGATTCGATTCCCGGCTTGGGTCACTGTCTGTGCGGAGTCTGTACATTCTCCCCGTGTCTGCATGGGTTTCCTCCAGGTGCTCCGGTTTCCTCCCACAGTCTGAAAGACTTGCTGGTTAGGTGCACTGACCATGCTAAATTCAAATAGGAGGCAGAGAGTGGGGGTCAATGGGTGCTGTTCGGATTGGCGGATGGTGACTAGTGGAGTGCCCCAGGGGTCGGTGCTGGGGCCTCAGCTATTTACCATTTATATAGATGATCTGGAGGAGGGAACCGAGTGTAGGGTGTCGAAATTTGCTGATGACACCAAAATTGGTGGAAAGGCAAATTGTGCGGAGGGTGGGGAGAGTCTACAGAAGGATCTAGATAGGCTGGGCGAATGGGCCAGGAAATGGCAAATGGAATTTAATGTTGGCAAGTGCGAGGTAGTCCACTTTGGTAGGAATAATGGTAGGAAGGATTATTACTTATGTGGAGAAAAACTGCAGCAGGCGACGGTGCAGAGGGACCTCGGGGTCCTTGTGCATGAGTAGCAAAAACCCAGCTTGCAGGTGCAGCAGCTGGTCAGGAAGGCAAATGGGATGCTGGCTTTCATCGCGAGGGGGATTGAATATAAAAGTAGGGAGGTCTTGCTGCGGCTGTATAGGGCATTGGTGAGGCCGCAGCTGGAGTACTGTGTGCAGTTTTGGGCGCCGTACTTACGCAAGGATATTTTAGCCTTGGAGGGAGTGCAGAGGAGGTTTACTAGGCTGATACTGGAGTTGAGGGGGTTGAGCTATGAGGAGAGGCTGAATAGATTAGGCTTGTACTCGTTAGAGTTTAGAAGAATGAGGGGAGATCTCATTGAGACGTATAAGATGATGAATGGGATGGATAGGATAGAGGTGGAGAGACTCTTCCCGCTCAGAAAGGATAGTAGGACTAGGGGGCACAGCCTCAAGATAAAGGGGGGGCGGTTTAGAACAGAGTTGAGGAGGAACTTCTTCACTCAAAGGGTGGTGAATCTCTGGAATTCTCTGCCCGTTGAAGTGGTGGAGGCTGCCTCGCTCAATATTTTTAAGACGCGGGTTGATGGGTTTTTGATGAGAGAGGGGATTAAGGGTTATGTGGAGAGGGCGGGAAAGTGGAACTGAGCCACGACAGATCAGCCATGATCTTATTGAATGGCGGGGCAGGCTCGAAGGGCTAGTTGGCCTACTCCTGCTCCTATTTCTTATGTTCTTATGTTCTTATGTACCCAAACAGGCGCTGGATTTTGGCAGCTAGGGGATTTTCATAGTAACTTCACTGCAGTGTTAATGTAAGCTGACTTGTGACACGAATAAATAAGCTTTAAACTGTGGAATCCTCTTCCCTCGAGGGCATGGTTTATGGGGTTGTTGGATAGATTTTTGATCACCAAGGGAGTCAGATGGATTAAGGTGTAGACATGAAAGTTGAAGCCACCACCAGACCAGTCATACAGCAGAGCAGGTGTGACGGGCCAAATGGTCTCCTGCTCATAATTTGCATGTTTGTATATTGTTTTCCTTAATGCAGAGATATTACGAGAAGCTTTGATAGATGTTGTTAAAATCATGAAGGATTTTGATAGATGGGAATAGACTGTGACGATGACAAAAGTGTCAGTCAAATTTTAAAAATAGAGAAAATGATCAGAGGTGGCGTGAGGAAATATTTTTTAATGTAGAGAACTGTGCGAGCTTGAATGCATCACCTGAGAGAGTACTGGAAACAGATTCAATTCTAACTTTTATCATGCCAAGAAAGCATGAAAGAAAATGTATATATATATATTTATATTATACTGGTTACATTATAAAATTATTTTTTAAGACATATATGTTATAATCAACAAAGGTTTTACACTGACTGAAGCCATGACTGACTACAACTCACACAAAAGGAATTTCTAGCCTTCAGAATATCACAGCAATCTCATTATCTCCTAATTAGTGCAAATGCCCCGTGGCTACAGAAATTAAATTCCAAGGAAATGTACAAAGCCCCCGTTACATTTCGGAGATAAAACCCTGGCCAATGGAGACAATCTGACTGTGAAGACAAAGGACTCTGAAACCTCTGGTAAACTTATTCATGGATGAAACAAGGATCTGGACCAGGAATCTCCATCCTTTGTCCAAACCAAAGGGAAGAAGTGGGAGTTAGGTGGCATGACCCCACCCAAGCTGCTAGAACCTGTAATATTGCCTTGTGAAGACAAAGGAAGCAGTCAATCATCTTCCATCAACCAGAGCTCTTTCCAGGTTTAACTTGCCTAACCCTCATTGGCACTGTTTCTACTGGAACATCTGAAGTCCTGTATCAGTGCCAACGGTAAGACTAATTCACCTCTTGCTCTACTGGAAACGGGGATCAGTTTCAGCCTCCGAACCTCTCTGAAGGAACACATCACTGGATTTTTGACTCTGGACACCCTTCAAACAATAATTCTTATTTCCCCTGGTCTTTGTCCGGACCTATTGCTTTCTCTTATTCTTCTTTTAATGTGTGAATGTACCAGAGGCTACAAAGTGATACCCCCTCCCTGTGTTTGAGTGTTTGTGACATTAACTAAACCTCTGATTTTTACACTACCCGGAGTATACCATGGTGTTATTGATAGACAGTTGGATCGTGCCAAAACTGAAAAGCTTGGGAAACTATGCCGACACTTACAAAGCGGGAAATCAAAAATCTGTTTACGGGCAGGAGGTGAAGGGGGGAAAATAAAGACTATTTTAAACTAAACCCCCTCCTGTCTGTAAACATAGTCATAGAATCATAGAACCCTACAGGGCAGAAAGAGGCCCTTCAGCCCATTGAGTCTGCACCAACCACAATCCCACCCAGGCCCTACCCCCATATCCCTACATATTTCACCCACTAATCCCTCTAACCTGCGCATCCCTGGACACTAAGGGGCAATTTTAGCACGGCTAATCAACCTAACCCACACATCTTTGGACTGTGGGAGGAAACTGGAGCACCCGGAGGAAACCCACGCAGACACGAGGAGAATGTGCAAACTCCACACAGACAGTGACCCGAGCCGGGAATCGAACCCAGGTTCCTGGAGATGTGAAGCAACAGTGCTAACAACTGTGCCACCGTGCCGCCCACGGTATATGGTGGCACAGAGTTAGTGCGCCTGCCTCAGAGTGCCAGGTAACTGGGTTCAATTCCCAGCTTGGGTCACTGTCTGTGCAGAGTCTGCATGTTCTCCTCATGTTTGTGTGGGTTTCCTCCGGGGGCTCCAGTTTCCTCCCTTAGTCCGAAAGCGCTGGTTAGGGTGCATTGGCCATGCTAAATCCTCCCTCAGTGTACCCGAACAGGCACCAGAGTGTGGCAACTGGACGATTTTCACAGTAACTTCATTGCAGTGTTAATGTAAACCTGTTTATGACACTAATTAATAAATTAACCTTTAAAAAAATATTTAAATGACTGAAATGGGAAAAAGGAAGGCAATGGGGAAGGAAAGTGGACTTTGTTCAATCATTCTTTCAAAGAACCCACACGGGAATGATGGGCCATATAATCTCTTTCTCCACTCAATGATTTGCTGATTCTTCTGGCCTTACAGGAATTAGCTGGACATTAATCTTTTAGTACCCGTCCCCCACCAGGTTAACTGGACAAATCCAAATCTGTTCAATCTCAGCAGCTCTGCAATGGGTGATTTTAACTGTTCAGCTTTCTAAGACCCTGGTCAGACCCCACTTGGAATACTGTGCGCAGTTCTGGTCCCCTCATTACAGGAAGGATGTGGAAGCCATTGAGAGGGTGCAGAGGAGATCTACAAGGATGTTGCCTAGATTGGGAGGCATGCCTTATGAGGATAGGTTGAGAGAGCTTGGTCTCTTCTCCCTGGAGAGACGAAGGGACCTGTGGGCCGAAGGGCCTGTTTGTGCTGTAGTTTTTCTATGTTCTAACTGGCTGGGCACTCAGTATCTGTCTGGTGACTAGGACTAAAATGGCTCCCACTAAGTGAGGAGTGGATTATTTGTCCCCGTCCTGTGTCACATTCTCCCTCGTCGTCAAGGAAACTGTAGTTAATGACAGCGTGCTGAGTCTCCACCTGTGATCAGATCCAGCAATATCCCACTGGAAGCAGGCAGCAAAATCCATCATCTTGGATCTCCGGTGAGAGAGAACATGTCTCTTGACCAAGAACTCAGTTCGCGTGCTGGGAAAACAGCACCAACTCCGGCTGATGAACTAAACGTGCAGAGAAACTGATGCCCAAGACCAAGAGGCTGATCAAGGCTTGTATTCCCAGCACACTGCTGTATGGCAGTGAATAACTTACACCTACTGAGAGAAAAGACTCAATAAGTTCCATCTGCAGTGTTTACGACACATCCCCAGTATTGCACACAAAGTCACCAATGAAGCCATCCTTTCTGGGAAAAACATGCTCGTGCTAACCAATCAAAGAAGACTTCATTGGCTTGGGCATGTGCAAGGATGGAAGATGGCCACATTCTGAAGGATCTGCTTACTTTGTGTTAAGGTATCCCACACCAAGAAACCAACTGGGTGCCCAAAGCTCCTATCAAGGGTAGGACTCTTAGCTGTGTGGAAGATCAGAAGGATCTTGGGGTCCGGGTCCATAGGACTCTTAAATCAGCCTGGCAGGTGGAGGATGTGGTCAAGAAGGCGTATGGTGTACTGGCCTTCATTAATCGAGGGATTGAGTTTAGGAGTCGGGAGGTAATGCTGCAGCTTTATAAGATCCTTGTCAGACCCCACTTGGAGTACTGTGCGCAGTTCTGGTCACCTCACTACAGGAAGGATGTGGAGGCTATTGAAAGGGTGCAGAGGAGATTTACAAGGATGTTGCCTGGATTGGGAGGCATGCCTCATGAGGATAGATTGAGGGAGCTAGGTCTTTTCTCCCTAGAGACACGAAGGTCGAGAGGTGACTGGATAGAGGTTTATAAAATGTTGAGAGGAATAGATAGGTGGATTCTCAGAGGCTATTTCCCAGGGCTGAAATGGTCGCTACGAGAGGACACAGGTTTTTAAGGTGCTGGGGAGCAGGTACAGAGGAGATGTTAGGGGTAAGTTTTTCACTCAGAGGGTGGTGAGTGAGTGGAATCGGCTGCCATCAGTGGTGGTAGAGGCGAACTCGCTGGGGTCTTTTAAGAGACTTCTGGATGACTATATGGGATTTAATGGGACTGGGAGTTATAGATAGGCCCGGTAGGTAGGGATATGATCGGTGCAACTTGTGGGCTGAAGGGCCTGTTTGTGCTGTAGTGTTCTATGTTCAAAGATGCTCTCAACAGAGTTGTGAAAGACTTTGACATCAACAAGTGGTAAACCCTACTGATCATCAACACCAATGGTAACAAGAGCTGGTGAGGGGTGTTCACCACCATTTTGATGTGTGCTTTCAGACACTCTAAAACACATGCCCTGTAAACAGGGCAGAGATTATCTGTTCCACCAGTAAGAGACAATATCATGTGTGACATAGTGACAGGCATTGCCCTTCCAGAATCGACCTGCTCAGACATTCATTTTTATAAATGATGTGGAGATCCTGGCGTTGGACTGGGGTAAACACAGTAAGAAGTCTTACAACACCAGGTTAAAGTCCAACAGGTTTATTTGGTAGTAAACGCCACAAGCTTTTGGGGTTTGCCCCTTCGTCAACTATGATCGTATTGAATGGTGGCACAGGCTTGAAGGGCCTGGTGGCCCACTCCTGCTTCTATTTCTTCTGATTTTTGTGAAATTATCATGATCAATAGGGGAAAAAAAAGGAAATTCAGGATTTCAGCAAGGCCTTTGATAAGGTCCCTCATGGGAGGTTAGTTAGGAAGGTTCAGTCACTAGGTATAGATGGGGAGGTAGTAAATTGGATTAGACACTGGCTCAATGGAAGAAGCCAGAGAGTGGTTGTGGAGGATTGCTTCCCTGAGTAGAGGCCTGTGACGAGTGGTGTGCCACAGGAATCGGTGTTGGGTCCATTGTTGTTTGTCATCTATATCAATGATCTGGATGATAATGTGGTAAATTGGATCAGCAAATTTGCTGATGATACAAAGATTGGAGGTGTAGTGGACAGTCAGGAAGGTTTTCAAAGCTTGCAGAGGGATTTGGACCAACTAGAAAAATGGGCTGAAAAATAGCAAATGGAGTTTAACGCAAATAAGTGTGAGGTATTGCACTTTGGAAGGGCAAACCAAAGTAGAACGTACAGGGTAAATGGTAGGACTCTGAAGAGTGCAGTTGAACAGAGGGATCTGGGAATACAGGTACAGAATTCCCTAAAAGTGACATCACAGGTGGATAGGGTCATAAAGAGTGCTTTTGGTACATTGGCCTTTATAAATTGGAGTATCGAGTATAAAAGTTGGAGTGTTATAGTAAGGTTATATAAGGCATTGGTGAGGCCGAATTTAGAGTATTGTGTACAGTTTTGGTCACCTAATTACAGGAAGGATGTAAATAAGGTTGAAAGAGTGCCGAGAAGGTTCACGAGGATGTTGCTGGGACTTGAGAAACTGAGTTACAGAGAGAGGTTGAATAGGTTAGGACTTTATTCCCTGGAGTGTAGAAGAATGAGGGGAGATTTGATAGAGGTGTATAAGATTTTGATGGGTATAGATAGAGTGAATGCAAGCAGGCTTTTTCCACTGAGGCTAGAGGAGAAAAAAACCAGAGGGCATGGGTTAAGGGTGAAAGGAGAAAAGTTTAAAGGGAATATTAGGGGGGGGATTCTTCACGCAGAGAGTGGTGGGAGTGTGGAATGAGCTGCCGGATAAATGCGGGGTCACTTTTAACATTTAAGAAAAGCTTGGATGGGTTCATGGATGAGAGGGGTGTGGAGGGATATGGTTCAAGTGCAGGTCAGTGGGACTAGGCAAAAAATGGTTCGGCACGGACAAGAAGGGCCAAAAGGCCTGATTCTGAGCTGTGATTTTCTATGGTTCTACGGAAAACTAATGGGTGATTAAAGTCTGACAAGTTCCCGGAAGCCTCCACCCTTCAAGGAACTGTCTGCTGCAGAAATATTGGGTGGGATTTTACAGCCTTGCTCATCCCAAAACCATGAAATCCTGCCCAGGGACAACAGACTTTCCCATTGTCCTCCCTCCCTCAACTTTGCCTATTCCGATCCCTGTGGCAGATAGGACAGTAACATTCCAGCCAGTGCATCTTTTGTTGCAATCTTCCATAATACTAACTTTTAGGGAAGACTCAACAGATTGGAAAACCGCAAAAATAGCGCTACTATTGGAAAGGAGGGAGACAGTACACAGGGCCTGAATTTTACCCCCCAACCCCTGCCCCGGTGGGGTTTCAGGCAGGTGGGATGGAGTGAAGTGGGATGAGTGGGATAGACATGCTTCCCTCTTGGTTCCAGCCGACCCTGATCCAGAAGTAATTTTGTGGTGGGCTAGGAAGCCTGCCCATTCCCCAAGTGGTTTACTATCGAACCATAGATTCCTTAAGGAAAGTATACTTGCATTAGAAGTAGTTCACAGAAGATTCCCTAGGCTGATTCCTGTGATTGAAGGGGTTGTCTTGTGAGGAAATTTGGAGCAGATTGGGTCTATGCTCACTAGAGTTTAAAAGAATGAGTGGTGATTTTATTGAAACGTAAGATTCTGAGGGGGGTTGACAGGATAGATGCTGAGAGGATGTTTGCCCTCATGGGAATATCTAGAAGCGGGGGGGGGGGGGGAACGGTGAACAACTTAAAAAACATGGAGGTTCCTCATTTAGCATGGAGATGATGAGGGATTTCTTCTCTCAGGAGTTGTTAGTCTGTGGAACTCTCTTTTACGGAGAGTAGGGGAGATTGGGTCATTGAATATACTCAAGGCTGAATTGGCTTACAAGGGAATCAGGGGTTATGGGGGCCAGGCACGACAGTGAAGCCCAGAGCACAATCAGATCGGCCAGGATCTTACTGAATGGCAGAGCAGGCTTGAGGTGTCCAATAGCCTGCTCCTGCTCCTAATTTTTATGAGAAAGGAAGTGCCTCCAAAGTCATTGTGAAAGAGAAGGTAGTTGAAGGCCTGAATGGGCCAAAATTGTCAAACAGGAGGTATTAGATAGGCTTCGAGTTGACATCCACCAGATACGTCCATTCCTGTCCGAGGCTGGGTTTTCGGTAGTGCTGATAGAGTTTTGGCTGAATGCCAAATTCTCCAGTCTTGCTGACAGTGGGGAAGGGATGAACGAGGTCAGAGAATCCTGCCTGGAAAGGATTGGATCAGGTGGCTGAGGCAAGAAAGGGTGTTAATTGCGAAGACTCTGGCCATTATCTCCCAATCCTCCCTGGATACAGGGATAGTGCTAGAGAATTGCTGAATAAGCAAATGTTCCACCCTGTTCAAAAGCTGATGTAAGGGAAAGCCCACAATGCAGGCCCGTCAATTTAATCTGGAGTTAGTTAATAGTTGCTTTGACAAGTGCATTTTCATTTGGAAAACCCACGTGGATTTATTAATGGCAAATAATGTTCAACCAACTTGATGGAGGTTTTTGATGCGGTAGAGATTATATTTGCGAAGGCGGCATATTGGACATGCAATAGTAGACACGGATTTCCACAAGGTGTTTCATAAAGTGTTACATCAGACTTAGCAACAAAGTTACAGCCCGTGGAATAACAAGACGGACGGCAGCACGGATAGGAACTTGTTTGAGTGACAAGAAACAGAGGTTAGTGCCGATGGTTGTTTCTCGGACTGGAAGTCAGTGTACAGTGCAGTTCCCAGGGGTCAGTGCTAGGAACACTGGCATTCACAAAATATTATTAATGACCGAGGCTCAGACCTGCAGAACACAACTTTCAATTATACGGGGTGACACGAAATTTAGAAATGAACTGTGAGGGGGATAATGAAAGAGTTTACAAAGACAGAGACAGGGTGGGATGGTCAGAAACATGACAGATTAAATCTAATGCACAGAACTGTGAAATGGTGCATTCTGGTAAAAAGAATAAGGAAATTAATCATAGAATCACACAATGCGGAAGAGGCCCTTCAGCCCATCTGGTCTGTACCAGCACACAAGAAACACCTGAATTCCCACCTAATCCCATTTTCCAGCACTTGGCCCATAGCCTTAACTCAGCACCAACAACAATCTCTCCCAGGCCCTATCCTCGTAACCCCACATATTTACCCTGTAAGTCCTCCTGACACTAAGGGGCAACTTAGCATGGCCAATCCATCTAACCCGTGCAACTTTGGACTGTGGGAGGAAACTGGAGCACCCAGAGGAAACCCAGGCAGACACGGGGAGAATGTGCAAACTCCACACAGACATCCAAGGCCAGAATTGAACCTTGGGTCCCTGGCACTGTGAGGCAGCAGTGTTAACCATTGTGGCACCCCAAAATAAAGGCTGAAGGGGGTGTAGAAGCAGAGGAACCTGAGGATAAATATGCAACTCCATGGTGGTGGAAGGGTAGGTTGACAAAGTTATTAAAACGGTATCTGAGATTTTAGCCTTTATAAATAGAGGCACATGATGTGGAGATGCTGGCAGTGGGCTGGGGTGGGCACAGTAAGAAGTCTCACAACACCAGGTTAAAGTCCAACAAGTTTAATTGGAATCATGAGTTTTCAGAGAGCTGCTCCTTCATCACGTGACCTACTTTTGATTTGATTTGATTTATTATTATTATACGTCTTAACATACAGTGAGAAGTATTGTTTCTTGTGTGATATACAGACAAAGTATACCGTTCATAGAGAAGGAAATGAAAGATTGCAGAATGTAGTGTTACCCATAGCTAGGGTGTAAAGAAAGATCAACTTGATGCAGGGTAGGTCCATTCGAAAGTCTAACAGCAGCAGGGAAGAAACTGTTCTTGAGTCAGTTCGTACGTGACCTCAGACTTTTGTATCTTTTTCTCGACAGAAAAAGGTGGAAGAGAGAATGTCTGAAGTCAGTGGGGTTGCAAAAACCCAGCCTGCAGGTGCAGCAGGTGGTCAGGAAGGCGAATGGGATGCTGGCTTTCATAGCGAGGGGGATTGAATATAAAAGTAGGGAGGTCTTGCTGCGGCTGTATAGGGCATTGGTGAGGCCGCAGCTGGAGTACTGTGTGCAGTCTTGGTCGCCGTACTTACGCAAGGAAATTTTGGCCTTGGAGGGAGTGCAGAGGAGGTTTACTAGGCTGATACCGGAGTTGAGGGGGTTGAGCTATGAGGAGAGGCTGAATAAACTAGGTTTGTACTCGTTAGAGTTTAGAAGAATGAGGGGAGATCTCATTGAGACGTATAAGATGATGAATGGGATGGATAGGATAGAGGTGGAGAGACTCTTCCCGCTCAGAAAGGATAGTAGGACTAGGGGGCACAGCCTCAAGATAAAGGGGGGGGGGTGGTTTAGAACAGAGTTGAGGAGGAACTTCTTCACTCAAAGGGTGGTGAATCTCTGGAATTCTCTGCCCGTTGAAGTGGTGGAGGCTGCCTCGCTAAATATTTTTAAGACGCGGGTTGATGGGTTCTTGATAAGAGAGGGGATTAAGGGTTATGGGGAGAGGGCGGGAAAGTGGAACTGAACCACGACAGATCAGCCATGATCTTATTGAATGGCGGGGCAGGCTCGAAGGGCTAGATGGCCTACTCCTGCTCCTATTTCTTATGTTCTTATGTTCCTTAATTATGCTGGCTGCTTTGCTGAGGCAGTGGGAAGTGTAGACAGAGTCAGTGGATGGGAGGCTGGTTTGCCTGATGGATTGGGCTACTTTCACAAACTTCTATAGTTTCTTGTGGTCTTGGGCAGAGCAGGAGCCCCGACCAAGCTGTGAAACAACCAGAAGCAACACTCTGAAAGTTCGTGATTCCAAATAAACCTGCTGGACTTTAACCTGGTGTTGTGAAACTTCTTATAGAGTACACAAGCAAGGAAGCCGTGATGAATCTTCATGAAACAACGGTTCAACCTCAACTGGAATGATGGACAGGATTCTCCGAACTCATCTGAGGCCATCCCAGTACGAGTGAGAGCGGAGAATTTGGCATTCCAGCCAAAACTCCCCTCACTGTCAGCAGAACCAGAGAATCCCAGCCACCAGCGAGGGCCTTGGCTGTTGTGTCCTACTCTGAGCACGTTTGGACTGTGAGAGGAAACCGGAGCACCCAGGGGAAACCCAGGCAGACACGGGGAGAATGTGCAAACTCCGCACAGACATCCAAGGTCAGAATTGAACCTTGGGTCCCTGGCACTGTGAGGCAGCAGTGTTAACCATTGTGGCACCCCAAAATAAAGTCTGAAGGGGGTGTAGAAGCAGAGGAACCTGAGGATAAATATGCAACTCCATGGTGGTGGAAGGGTAGTTTGAGAAAGTTATTAAAATGGTATCTGAGATTTTAGCCTTTATAAATAGAGGCACATGATGTGGAGATGCTGGCAGTGGGCTGGGGTGGGCACAGTAAGCAGTCTCACAACACCAGGAAGATGTGGAGGCAGGACGCAGAAAAGTATGTTTCCAGGGACAAGGAACATCAGTTACGTGAACAGATTGGAGAAACTGTGGTTATTCTTATTAGAGAAGAGGAGATTTGATAGAGGTATTCGAAATCATGAGGGGTGTAAAGTTTATTTATTAGTCACAAGTAAGGCTTATATTAACACTGCAATGGAGTTATTGTGAAATTCCCCAAGTTGCCACACTCTAGCGCCTGTTTGGGTCAATGCACCCTAACCAGCACGTCCTTCAGAATGTGGGAGGAAACCTGCGCAGACATGAGGTGAATGTGCAAACTTCACGCAGACAGAGACCCAAGCCGGGAATCGAACCCAGGTCCCCGGTTCCCTTTAGGGAAGGGAATCTACCATCCTTTCCTGGTCTGGCCTACACGTGACTCCAGTCCCTCAGCAACATGCACGCTCTCAGAACCGGCCTAGCAAGCTATTCAGTCCACGGGCAATAAATGCTGGTGCAGCCATAATAAAGAAAAAGAGAAATGTGACTATTTCCGCACCACCCCCCCCCCCATGTCTCAGAGAATCAAAACACAAGGGAATGGAAACTCAGCACAATGATCTCCAAACCTTTATTTTCATCTTTGAGCCTGAGAACTGAGCAAATCAGAGGAAAATCAGTCACCTTCACATATAGATATAAAGATAAACACACACAGAGTCACAAACACATTCTGAGGTAAATAACAGAATCCTTACAGTATAGAATGAGGCCATTGGTCTCAGTGAGCCTGCACCAACAACAATCCAAATCCAATCAAACAGGCCCTATCCCCATAACCCCACATATTTACCCTAGCTAGTTCCCCTGACACTAAGGGGTAATTTACTATCGCCAATCCACCCAACCCACACGTCTTTTGGACTATGGGAGGAAACCGGAGCACCCGGAGTAAACCCACGCAGACATGGGGAGAAGGTGCAAACACCACACAGACAGTGACTCGGGCCAGGAACTGAATCCGGGTCCCTCTCACTATGAGGCAGCAGTGCTAAGCACTGTGTCACCGTGCTGTGACTCACAGTTATCCAATACTCTTGATAGATACGCAGACACACAACCTCTATCTCTCTCAGAGCATTTAGATATATTGAGCAAAATGGGTAAAGTTGTTGTCATTCAGGATGACAAAACAATGCTGGAGGAATCAGGAGAGACTATCGAGTCCTACATACCGCGTCCTTCCTTCTGTCTGCAGGGCTGACCCTTCGCCTGGGTTCCACCGCCAGACATGGTGCTTTGCTCGTTGGAAACTGTGTTTAATCTACTGCGTTTGTTCTAATCCTGGGCACATGCCGCAGTTTAAGAACCCAAGCACAGAGAGTCTTGTTATAAAGGGGAGTGCGTCAGCTCCAACACGTTGCTCAGATTTCCCGAACAAGACTTATTGTTTATTGCCATGGTTGCGATTAAGTGAGTGTATAAAATGTATGATTAAAAACAGATTAAAATAATTAAAGCACATTGAAAACAAAGACTCACCTAAAGGGGGCCCATAAACTTGCCCTTTTGATTTGACACCTATTAGCCTGCATCTCGCCCAGAGTACCCCAACTCTACTAACCTCACACTCATTCCACAGACATAGACTACTGCTCCTTCCTAACCCTCACTGAGTCTCACCATTCTAATGTTTTACAGAAGAAATATCTTCCTTATTTATGGTGGTACCACTGACGAAAGAACTTTCAAACAAATCCCGTTCCATTAAAGGTTGTCGGGCTGAAAATCCCGAAAGGATTTGACAAGGATCTGAGTGGAATTGGAATATTCAAATCCAGTTTTGATCTCAGGATCAGTGCCAAAGCGAGCTCCTTCATCTGTACTCCATGATCCCGAAATGGACAGCACTGCCCTGGGAAAGCACCTAATCGTGGCAAAGGATTGAATCCTGGGATACTGAAGGAGGCTGGGAAGAGTCAGCAGAGGACTGGCTGTATTCCAGGAATCATAGAATCATAGGTCATAGGATCCTACAGTGCAGAAGGAGGCCATACGCCCATCGAGTCAGCACAGACCATAATCCCACCCAGTCCCTATTTCTGTAATCCAATTTATTCACCCTGCTAATCCCCCTGACACTCGGGGCAATTTAGCGTGGCCAATCAACCTAACCCGCACATCTTTGGAGTGTAGGAGGAAACTGGAGCACCCAAAGGAAACCCAGGCAGACATGGGGAGAATGTGCAAACTCCACACGGACAGCGACGCAAAGCCAGAATTGAACCTGTGTCCCTGGCCGTGTGAGGCAGCGGTGCTAACCACTGTGCCACCCAACTGTGGCAGAGAACTGGGAAATATCACAGATCGTTCACAACAGGAGAAAAGGGAGAAACAATTAGATTATGGATCAAATAGCCTTATTGTGGTTATGGAGAGTGGGGGTCCACTCCAGTGTTTGGAGTAGATACACTGATGGAGGAGAGCACAAAAAATCCATAAATGATTCTGGGCTTCGTACGTATGGGGAGGAATGTGGATAAATCGGCCTCGCAGGTGGAGAAGGTGGTCAAGAAGGCGTATGGTGTACTGGCCTTCATTAATCGAGGGATTGAGTTTAGGAGTCGGGAGGTAATGCTGGAACTTTATAAGACCCTTGTCAGGCCTCATTTGGAGTATTGTGCGCAGTTCTGGTCGCCTCACTATAGGAAGGATGTAGAAGCTATTGAAAGGGTTCAGAGGAGATTTACAAGGATGTTGCCTGGACTGGGAGGCATGCCTTATGAAGTTAGGTTGAGGGAGCTGGGACTCTTTTCCCTGGAGAGACGAAGGTTGAGAGGCGACCTGATAGAAGTTTACAAAATGTTGAGAGGAATAGATAGGGTGGACTCTCAGAGGCTATTTCCCCGGTTTGAAATGGTCGCTACGAGAGGACACAGATTTAAGGTGCGGGGAGGGAGGTTCAGAAGTGATGTTAGGGGTAAGTTTTTCACTCAGAGGGTGGTGAGTGAATGGAATCGGCTGCCGTCAGTGGTGGTGGAGGCGAACTCGCTGGGGTCTTTTAAAAGACTTCTGGATGAGTATATGGGGTTTAATGAGATTGAGGGTTATAGATAGGTCTGTAGGTTGGTAGGTGATGTGATCGGCGCAACTTGTGGGCCGAAGGGCCTGTTTGTGCTGTAGTGTTCTATGTTCTATGTTCTATGTTAAAAGTAAGTGTTATTGAGTCAGTGCAAAATATTAGGATACGCCCAAAAAATTCTCAGAGAGTAATATCCTAACACTCGCTGATGACACCAAATTGTGTTGGTTAATGGGAGAAAGGAAAGAGACCTTGAAAGAACAAAGAACAACACAGCACAGGAAACAGGCCCTTCGGCCCAACAAGCCCGCGCCGCCATGTTAACACTCAGTGAGCGCCTCATTCCAATCCTTCTTCTACCTATGACTTTTGTCTACACCTCTTAGACAAAGGTGTGCAAATTTAGAGAATTTTATGTGTGCCAGATTGAGGGAGATCTAATTTAGGGGCAATTTGTTAACACCAATCAGCCTAAAAGCACGTTTTTGGGGTGTGGGAGGAAACCGGAGCACCCGGAGAAAACCCACGCAAGCACGGGGAGAATGTGCAAACTCCCACGGACACCGATCCAAGTCGGAGATCCGACCCGGGTCCCTGTACCTGCACAGCAAACAGTGATAGTCACTGAGCTGTGGTGTTGCCCGTCAGTTGGTCCAGTTTATGCGTTTACTAACGCACATGAAGCACTAGGCAACTCTCGAAGCAACATCCAAGAGCAGCCCTCGCACGACCCATCGCGTGTACGCCCCTTGTTGGACAACAAGGCGGACCGAATCGCCTGTGGATGTTAAAAAAAAGGTGATGGATGTGGTATGGGCTGAGGTTGGAATGTGAATGTATGTGAGGAAGGGCATTGAAGAGTCGAGCACTGGATTCTTGTACACTTCTCCAGGGCTGCTGCAGACAGTCCACTGGAGTTATTGTGGAATTAAAAGATAACTTTTGTATTTGTTGACTGCCTCATGGCAACAGGATGTCTCAGAGAATTCTACAGCCAGTGAAATATTTTTTTGAAGCACTGTCACAGTTTTAATACAGGAAACGTGGCAGCCGATTTGTGCACAGCAGGATCCCACAAACAGCAGTGAGGCAACTGGTCAGATAAACTATTTTTGTGTTGTGGATTGAGGGATGAATATTCACCGTAGCACCAAGGGGAACTCCTCTGCTCTTCCTCAAGATCAAATCGTGGGATATTTTCCATGAAGCTGAGAGAACAGTTGAATACCAGTGTTGTTCTGCTAGTGTCAAATAGGAACTTGTGCTCAAGAGTTGAACCCATGACTAACATGTTGCCAATTGAACAATGAGGAGTCAAGCCTCAAATCAGTTACCGAAGTACAAGCAAGTATAAGGGTTAACATGCTACAGTATTGCCTACACACTGATGTGTTCTGCTTCTGCCCCCATTGTGAAAGAGATAGAAATTGTTCGCTCAGTGAGTCTGCAATTTCCCTGATTCCCATCCTAGTCTCAACATCTGTCTGCAGTGGGTCCACGTTCCTTTTCACCCTTCTCCTTTTCACAATAAAGTTACACAACCTGTTTTCTGTTGACATCAAAATCTCTCCTTTCATATTCACTTTCAGAACCTTTTATTACTTATTCCCATTCCTCTGTTGGTTTTAATAACTCTGATGTAGGGGTGCTCGTGTTGGACTGGGGTAAACTCAGTAAGAAGTCTCACAACGTTTGATAAGGTTCACCATGGAAGGCTTCTGCAGAAAATGCAGATGTATGGGATTGAGGGTGATTTAGGTAATTGGATCAGGAATTGGCTGGCGGATAGGAGACAGAGGGTGGTGGTTGATGGTAAGTATTCGTCATGGAGTTCAGTTACGAGTGGTGTGCCTCAGGGATCTGTTTTGGGGCCACCGCTGTTTGTAATTTTTATAAATGATCTGGATGAGGGTATAGTTGGGTGGATTAGTAAATTTGCTGATGACACCAAAGTCAGAGGTGTGGTAGATAGTGAGGAAGGGTGTCACAGTTTACAGGGAGACTTGGACAAGTTGCAGAGCTGGGCCGAGAGGTGGCTGATGGAGTTTAATGCGGAAAAGTGTGAGGTAATTCACTTTGGTAGGAATAACAGATGTGTCGAGTATAGGGCTAACGGTAGGACTTTGAATAGTGTGGATGAACAGAGGGATCTAGTTGTATGTGTACATAGATCCCTGAAAATTGGGAATCAAGTAGATAGGGTTGTTAGGAAGGCATACGGTGTCTTGGCGTTTATTGGTAGGGGGATTGAATTTAGGAGTCGCAGCGTCATGTTGCAACTGTACAAAACTCTGGTGCGGCCGCACTTGGAGTATTATGTGCAGTTCTGGTCCCCACCTTATAGGAAGGATGTGGAGGCTTTGAAGAGGGTGCAGAGGAGGTTTACCAGGATGTTGCCTGGTATGGAGGGGAGGTCCTTTGAGGAGAGACTGAGGGATTTGAGGTTGTTTCCGTTAGAAAGAAGGCGGCTAAGAGGGGACCTTATTGAAACATATAAGATGATTAGAGGTTTAGATAGGGTGGACAGTGATAGCCTTTTTCCTCGGATGGAGAAAGCTAGCACGAGGGGGCATAGCTTTAAATTAAGGGGTGGTAGTTATAGGACAGATGTCAGGGGTAGGTTCTTTACAACTGCAGCAGGCAGGGCATTCCAATCCCTCACCACCCTCTGAGTAGATGCGCCTAGTTTGGGGGCGTTTAAGAGATCCGTGGATAGGTTTATGGATGGAAAGGGATTGGTTTAGGTTAGAGGGTCATTGCTTTTTAACTGGTCGGCGCAACATCGTGGGCCGAAGGGCCTGTTCTGCGTTGTAATGTTCTATGTTCTAACACCAGGTTGAAGTCCAACCAGTTTATCTGATAGTAATCTCACAAGCTTTCGGAAATGGTGTTCCCTCGTCAGGTGTGTGGAAGGTGTGTGAACCTTCCACACAGCTGACAAAGGAACAGCGTTTCCGAAAGCTTGTGAGATTACTATCAAATAAACTGATTGGACTTTAACCTGGTGTTGTGAGACTTCTTACTGTTTAATAACTCTCCCAGTCGTTGGACTTTACTGTCGATGCTGCCTGTCTCTTATCAGCTGTTTAACCCTCACCGAGTGTTGGGCAGAGTTGTGTGTAGAAGCAAGCATGGAGATAACTCCCCGCTTGGGCCTTTTACTGCACCCACTGATGTAATTTCTAGTGGTTAATAGTTACCATTGTACTACCAAAGACCGCAAATAGCTAAATACTGAACCTACTGAACTCTGTCCAACGCCCGACAGTGGTTATCATGGTTGTATATACTCCCAGAGTTTCATCATATCCTGTCCAAACAAAGCAGAAGATATCCCAAAAGACCAAGGTTCCAGCTGTGGAGTTAAACAGCTGGTGAGAGACAGGAAGCATTCGCAGTAAAGTCCAGTAACTGGGAGCATTATTAAAACCAACAGAGGAATGGGAATAAGTAATAAAAGGTTCTGAAAGTGAATACGAAAGGAGAGATTTCGACGCCAGCAGAAAACAGGTTGTGTAACTTTATTGTGAAAAGGAGAAGGGTGAAAAGGAATGTGGACCCACTACAGACAGACATTGAGACTAGGATGTGAATCAAGGAAATTGCAGACTCATAATTTCTATCTATTTCACAATGGGGGGAAAAAGACAAATTAACACACAACAAGGGTTGATATGAAATGTGAAAAACTGGCAATGGAGAAAATAATCGAGTTAAAGATAAACAAATCCCCAGCACCTGATGGTTTCTGAGAAATAGCAGAAGGAATGGTTGATTTGTGAGTCAGAATTTTGCAAAGCTCTCTAGATTCAAGAATTTTGAATTGGAAAATCACACAGAGTTACAGAATTGTGATGGAGCCGTTTCCGTCTGCACTAATTCTCCATTAGAGCATCATGACTTTCCCCCGTATCACTGCACGTTGTTTCCATTCAAATAATCACCTAATCCCCTCCTGATTGAACCTGCCTCCACCACACTTCCAGGGACTGTCTCCCAGACACCAAACACTGACTGGCTGGAATCTTACCGACCTGTCTGCCATGGGAATCAAAACGGGTGAGGGCCGAAACATGGGAAGGTCCATTGACCTCACACCGTCCCGGGTAAGTGCTCCCAATTATAGAGCTCATCTATAGTGGCCAGAGGAGACATCACATGCCACTCAAAAACACTGCAATCATCACCCCTTCCTGCCCCCTTTCCTTCACCTTTCATCTTAGCTGCTGTGCATCATCAACATTTTCAGTTTGCTCTTCTGGACTTTACAAAAATAGACAAAGGATTTTGCAACACAACATACCAAAGAGAAACGACAGAGCTGTTCGCATTTCGAGATAAAGTTCACATCGACAGTGCACCTGCTGCAGTTTTAACTGATAAGGTGGAGGTAAGCTGGACTGCACGGAATTCTTGGAACAGGAAAGCACAATATATAATAGTATATACTCATTCCGGAGTGTGGAACCAGGGGGTTTACACTGAGAATTGTGAAATGTGACTGACACCCCCCGGCAAGGCCTGGAATGTTCCAGTAACGTGAAAATTAAACATTACCATGAGCCTGGCTGTCACGGGGAAGGCAGTCCTGCCTCTGCCAAGAGCTCAGAAACTTCCTTCCACAAGGTCACCCATCAGTGTCACAATCTCCTTGGTCAAAAACAGTCTCCTCACTCACTGGCCTCAGGACCCTGCGGAGCCTGCCTCGATAGGCCCTACTGCTGTGAACCCTCCTCAACCTCCTCACTCTCCTCACTCTCCTCACTTTCCCCACTTTCCTCACTCTCCTCACCCTTCTCACTCTCTCCATTCCCCTCTACCTCCTCACCCTCCCCACTCTCCTTATCCTCCTCTCCCTCCTCGCCCTCCCCACTCTCCTCTCCTTCCTCTACCTCCTCTCCCTCCTCACTCTTCTCATCCTCCTCTCCCTCCTCTCTCCTCTCTCTCCTTTCCCTCTTCTCCCTTCTCACTCACCTCTCCCTTTTCTTCGTCCTCACCCTTCTCTCCCACTTTATTCTCCTCACCCTCCTCACCCTTATCTTCCTCCTCACTCGCCTGATCGCCCTCCTGTCCCTTCTTGTCCTCCTCATCCTTCTCTCCCTCCTCACCCTCCGAGGGAATGTCTAAGATGAGGATGTATTTAACACAGTCTAAGTTGGTGTTGGGACTGAGGGTCCTACCATGACCGTCTCAGAGACGTTAGTGCCTAAAATATTTGATAAAATTCCCAAAGTGTCGGGTCAAAGGGAACATTCAAATTGGCTGGCAGTGGCAAGTGATGGTCCCCACATTTCTGCATGGGGACCTTAACTCGTTCTGATATATCGAGAAATATATCAATATAGAAATGGACTTGACTGAATGAATAGGGAGTTGTATATCCATGTCTGCGGAATTAGGAAGTACAATCAGGAGCAGGAAGTTAATATAGGATGTGGATGGATTAATTGACTAACAGTAACTAAAGCAAATGGAGCTCAGTGTGGGGAGGGGTGAAGTCATCACCATGGAGACAAGGTGAAATATTTTCCAACTGGGAACAGACTAGGAACTGTGAAAAAGCAAAGGGATTTAGATTCCCATCTCTAAAAATCATTTCACAAAATTCAAAGAGAAATGCTAACAAAATGGTCCTAACTTCAAGACAGCGGAATGTACCAGTCAGAACGTGATACTTCAGTTGTTCAGAGTCTCGGCCGGAGTACATGGGGTTTACTGAATTCAATCTCGGACACCAAAGTCCTGGGAAGGTTGGAGATAGTACTGGAAGTCTAGAACTGCCTGAGACTGGGAATACTGTCCCAATCTAAAACTCCATGTCTGAAATCAATAGATTTTTATAGAATGAGGTTGTCAAAGGCAGGTCGATGGTGTTGAGGCATAGCTCAACCACAAGCCAACAGAATATCCGAATGGTTCATCCCTGTTGACACATTGCCATGAATCTCGCTTGCTATGATCAGATTTTTCTGCCTGAATTTTGAGAAGGATACAGCTGGATTCTACAGCTGGTAAAAGCCTTTATGACCAGCCTGAGAGAGGTAGGAAATATTGTTAAAGCAAAGTCATGATTCTGAATTTTATGAGGTCACCTTTGTGGTCAACACAACCTGGGCACCGATCCAAACATTAGCATGCTGAATTTTAAATAAGGACATTCTCCTATTTTCCACAAGTTCCTCAATGAGGAGGCAAAGGACAATTCTGATGCCCTCCAAATGTCTGTGGGTCGGTATTTTACCCAGATATTCTGTTTTCCAACAGCCTGAATTTTTATTGTTTTAATTCTACTGTAAACTGGGTAGCAAATCTCCCAGAGATAGTTCACCCAAGTAGACATCTCATCTATAGCCAGTACTTCCATACCTTCAACTCTGTTTTTAACCATCTCTCTGGACTTAAGACTTAAGACCTACTTAAGACTTGCGAAGCACTCTATCAAATGGAACTTTATCAAAGGCTTTCTCAAGTCTAATCGCACAAAGATCTTGAAAGAAATATAAATGTGGCAAGACTAGTACCATTCCTGACCTTAATGGAATATCTGGAGTTAGGCCACCATCTGCATTAGGTCCATTGGTGACAACTATGGCACTGAAAGCTCATCTCGAGTACGAATCATGCTGCTTGGTTTTGACTTGAGACCCCAGATCAAAAACTCCGACTGAAACTCACTTCTGCCATTTGCAGGGTTGCTGCACCAGCTGCAGCCTCGTGTCCAGGCTGCTGAGTGTTACAGAGGCTCAGATCAAGGCAAGTCCTAATGTCACAATCCTCCTAATCTCAGGTACCAGCAGTTCCACATGTGAATTGAATGTGGAGAGGAATGAGAGTGGAGGCTTGCTACACACAAGGGCTTGGTTGAAATCTTGCTTCCTTTTCAGGAGTGCGTAGGTTTAGTCCCACAATATCAAATTTTCGAACATCATTTGGTATGCCAATGTTTGTCTTTTCTGAGACGACTTACTGAGTTATTTTAATTTTATTCTGAATGCACAGCACGGTGGCACTGTGTTTAACACTGCTGCCTCACAGTGTCAGGAACCTGGGTTCGATTCCTGGCTTGGATCACTGTCTATGTGGAGTTTGCACAGTCTCCCCATGTCTGCATGGGTTTTCTCCGGGTGCTCTGGTTTCCTCCCACAATGCAATGATGCACAGGTTAGGGAAAATACGCCAACACTTACAAAGGGGGAAATCAAAAATCTGCTTACAGACAGGAGGTGAGGGGGAAATAAAGACTGTTTTAAATTAAACCCCCTCCAGTCTGTAATGCTTTCAGTAGGAAATTGGGCAGCACCGTGGCACAGTGGTTAGCACTGCTGCCTCACAGCACCAGGTAACTGGGTTCGATTCCCAGCTCGGGTCACTGTCTGTGTGGAATTTGTACATTCTCTGCGTGGGTTTCCTCTGGGTGCTCCAGTTTCCTCCCACAGTCCGAAAGACATGCTGGTTATGTGCATTGGCCATGCTAAGTCCCCCTTTACGGTACCTGAACAGGTGTGGTGACTAGGTGATTTTCACAGTAACTCCACTGCAGTGTTATTGTAAAGCTACTTGTGACAGTAATGAGTTAACTTTAAAAAAGGATGATTGATTTGATGATTTTACCTGTCACTGATGTAAGACTAATGCATTGTTTTGACAGACGTATTAGAATATCATTTAATTTTCAATGGATTCATCAGTTGAATATTGTATCAACAGCCTATTTATGTTTATAAAACATGATACTTTAGTCTTTAGTGAAGTTGCCTTTTCTTCTTATTTCTTGATACACTTGTCTAAATAATATTTCAGGCTTGAAAGTTTCACTTAACCCCAAATCTGCATTCTCCTGGTGGAAAGAGTCCCAGATTCCCATCACACTTTGTGTAGAGAATTGTTTATGGGCATTGGTCTCTTTGCCACATCAGTCTAATAAATCTATGCTGCAACACTCCCAAGACCAATATATCCTCCTTGAGATATAGTTCCCACGCTGGTTCCAGAACTCCAGATGAGGTCTGACCAAAGCATGAAAGACATTGAAGCATAATTTACCCCCCTCCCCCCGCCTCCCCGTCTATTGTATTCAAGCCCCTTGAAATAGAGTTGAACATTCCATTAGCCCTCAGTCATGTCCCTCAGAAAAGGAAGGCTGTGAGCTCTTCCCACGCTGTTAACAAGGGCCCCCAGTCTCATATCCTAGAATATAGAACATTACAGTGCAGTACAGGCCCTTCGGCCCTCGATGTTGCGCCAACCAGTGGAACCAATCTAATGACCCTCTAACCTAAACTATTCCAAAACCATTCCATACTTGCCTCTTAATGTCCTCTGAAGTGACCTGGCAAGTTGTTGGCAAAATGACCACCGCTACTTTCACGTCAAAATTTGGAACAGATTATCACCAAATACTGTGACAAATAAAACAAGCCCCTTTTCCTTTCCGGGAGAGCAGATAGGCCTCCTCTGGACTGGGATTTGGACAGTGGACAGGAGACCAGCAAACATTCCAGCTGCGATAGGCCCATCAGCCCTGGTCTTTAACCTCTCCGAAGGACAGCACTGATTGCTTTTCTGCGCCCATTTCCAATCGTAGGTCTTGCATCAAAGTACATCAGGTGATGATCCAGCTGGTGGCACTCAACCTGATCGCCAGCCATGGAGGAGAGGAAAATCATCACCTTCAGCTGTTGCGGAACTGTATCTGATCTATCTCTGTTTCCCGATTAGAAATTGTTTAAACATTGCCGATGCCATTAGTGTGGTAGCATGGCCCTTTAAGAGGGGGTGTTTCCCGAGGACTAGGAGATGGGTCTGGACCTTATGGATCGTGCCAGCGGGAAGCTGAGCCAGTGGTCAGGGGTGTCAAATAGGGTCTGGGAGCCAAGAAGAGCAGTCACACTTTATAGTCTAGTTTTACCTGGTTTGTACCTCTACCCATCTCTGCTGGCAATAAAGCCTTTACTGTTAAAGCTACATCGAGTCACCCTGGATCAATAACGAATAGCCATATATTGCAGAGCATTCTCTACTTCCCCAGCCCCTGCAGGTCACCTTCCTTTACCCCCTTCCCTTTCCACACTCCTCTCCCTCCTCCAATCAGCTCACAAATCCATCCTCGACCTCCAATCTCCGCTGGCGATCTTCCTCAGTTTATGCTAACACACGTGGGTGGCACAGTAGCACAGTGGGTTAGCACTGCTGCTTCACAGCTCCAGGGTCCTGGGTTCGATTCCAGGCTCGGGTCACTGTCTGTGAGGAGTTTGCACATTCTCCTCGTGTCTGCGTGGGTTTCCTCCGGTTTCCTCCCACAGTCCAAAGATGTGCGGGTTTAGGTTGATTGGCCATGCTAAGAAATTGCCCCTTAGTGTCCAGGGATGTGTGGATTAGTAGGTATAATATGTAGGGGTATGGGGGTAGGGCCTGGGTGGGATTGTGTTCGGTGCAGACTCGATGGGCTGAAGGGCCTCTTTCTGCCCTGTAGGGTTTCTATTATCTATGACACTCCTCCCTTTGTCCCATTATTCCTCTTAATTCTCACCAGGACTCTGACCTTCTCTCAAACTCGATGTTGGGCACTTTCCTCCTTCGGATCACGCTGAAACCTTTCTCCCTTTCCCCTCATCGCTTTTCCCTCCTCTCACCGGATTCTGGTGTCGCTCCGGAGAATGTCACTCTGCTCCACGCTGCAGGTGGGAATTCCCGATCATAAACACAATCTCCTCACCTCCTTCCAGCCAAGAGGGACGAGCAGCATTAACCCGGAACCAGCAGCAGAATTGATTTCAGGTACGTGATGGTAAAACACTGAAAGCCACCAGTCCGTACGCTCGGGAAATGCTCACAGTCACTAACAATTTTCTCAATGAACAATGAAGAAATAGAACAAAGAACAAAGAAGAACAAAGAACAACACAGCACGGAAAACAGGCCCTTCGGCCCAACGAGCCCGCGCCGCCATTTTAACAAAGCATTTTCCTACACCTACCTTGACCCATGTCTATGCTTATGGTACCCCCATTGGAAACCAGATTGAGGGGAGAATAATTTAGGGACAATTTGTTACACCAATCAGCCTAAGAGCACATCTTTGGGGTGTGGGAGGAAACCGGAGCACCCGGAGAAAACCCACGCAAGCACGGGGAGAATGCGCAAACTCCCACAGACACCGGCCCAAATCCATGTATCTGCACAGCAAACAGTGATAGTCACTGAGCTGGTGTGGTGCCCGTCTGCTGGTCCAGGTTTAAGCACACACAACGACACGAAGTACTAGGCCACTCTCGAAACATCCAATAGCAGCCCACGCACGACCCACCGTGTGCATGCCCCTCGTTAGACAACAAGGTGGGCCGACACACCATGAGGAATAGAGTTGCGTGTCCAAGATTACTTATGGCATGTGGGGTAGGTAGCGCACAAAGTTGCAAATAAATTGCTAAATGAAATGAAAGTGTAAAACAGATGGTGTTCAATACAGGACAGCGTGATCATAGATTCAAAGAATCCTTACAGCACAGAAAGAGGCCATTTGGCCCATCAGGTCTGCTCTGACTTTTCGACAAAGCGTCCCACCCAGCCGCTTTTCCCGTAGCCCCATGTACCTGCCTTGACAACCCTACACATCTTGGGACACTAAGGGACAATTTAGTGTTGCCAAATCACTTGACCCACACATCTTTGGAGGAAGCTGGAGCACCCGGAGGAAAACCACACAGACAGTGACCCAAGTTGGGAATCGAACCTGGGTGCCTGGCACTGTAAGGCAACAGTGCTAAGTGGCAACGCAGTTGGAGAAGGTAGTTAAGAAGGCATACAGCACGCTTGCCTTCATCAGCCAGGGTATTGAGTTTAAAAATCGGAAAGTCATGTTACAGCTTTATAGAACCTTAGTTAGCCTGCACTTGGAATGTGGTGATCAATTCTGGCCACCATACTTCCAGAAGGATATGGAGGCTTTGGAGAGGGTACAGAAAAGATTTACCAGGATGTTGCCTGGTATGGAGGGCATTAGCTATGAGGAGAGGATGGAGAAACTTGCTTCGTTCTCACTGGAACGATGGAGGTTGAGGGGCAACCTGATAGAAGTCTACAAGATTATGAGGACATGGACAGAGTGGATAGTCAGAAGCTTTTTCTCAGAGTGGAAGGGTCAATTATTAGGGGGCACAGGTTTAAGGTGAGAGGGGCAAGGTTTAAAGGAGATGTATGAAGAAAGATTTTTACACAAAGGGTGGTGGGTGCCTGGAACTGCCGGGAGAGGTGATGGAAGCAGATACAATAATGTGTTTTAAGGGGTGTCTTGACAAATACATGAATGGGAGGGGAATAGAGGAGTATGGGAGGGGAGGGGGTCTGAGTTAATTTGGGGAGCATGGTCAGTGCAGGCTTGAAGGGTCTAAGGGCCTGTTCCTGTGCTGTAATTTTCTTTGTTCTCTGTTCACCTGACCCCTTGATTTCAGCTCTTTTGTCCACGTTTGAACCAAGGTTGCGATCAGGGCAGGAGCTGAGTGACCTGGTAGGATCCACGCTGAGCGTCAGTGGGCAGGTTATTGCTGAGAATGTGCTACTTGATCAGATTGTCAATCAGGCCTTCCATCCCAAGTACCCCGACAGGATACTGATTACTCAAACTCGGCTTAGCAAAAGGGTCAACTGACTTTTAAAAGGAGCTGGATTGATGTCTGTGATTCAAACAAAACAAATGCGATGAAATTGTAACTTGTTACTTGCGGAAATGATTTTATATCGAACGTATTTCAGTCCTAAACGGATAGTGTCTTCCTGGGTGTACTGTACTCTCTATTGAATGTCACTCTGTGTCCTGTACTAACTAAAGGTTCAAGGTTTCAATTCTGTCCTTAATGGGAACTGTTACAGGTTTTTGTTTTCTTAAACCAATAATCCCACATATACTGGGTCTGTACTGGTACAGATAAATATTCCCTTGTATCAAATTAACACAAAATTAACATTTCAGATTTGTTTTCTCTGCAGCTTGTAGAGATATGGAACTGACTGGAGCTGACGCAGTTTAAAAAGAAATGGACACTTGTTTAAGTATGGGGTTAAAGGTTATTAGGAATACAAATGAAGTTCATGAGTAGCATCCCTGAGATTCTTCCCTGCGAATGCACCTGAAATTTCACTTGATTGATCTCTGGACCAAGAATATTCATAAAATTAGCACAGCAGCCAAGAGGTTACTCAGCCCATCAGAGCTGTGCTAGCTCTCTGAGTTAATTAACAAACCATTAATCCTGCTCCCCTTTCCTCTCCCAATAACATTGCAAATATTTCTTTTTCAAATATGCAGGTTCAGGGATGCAGAAGAGTGAAGCCAGCTGGAATGGTATTCATATCGCCGTTGTCTATATCTGAGATAGTTTAGCTGGGACAACAGGAGAAATGTTCTTTTCTTGTATAATATTTGATTATTTTTCCCTCCCCTCGTGTTTCCCTGAACCTGAATTGAGGTCTGGCAGCGTCATCACCACCTTCTCAAGAGCAACTAGGGATGGACAATAAATGGTGGCCGAACCACTGGCACCCAAAGTCCATGAAAGAATATTTTCAACATCAGATAAGTAAAAGGAAAGCAAAGTTTATTTATTAGTCACGAGTAAGGCTTACATTAACACTGCAATGAAGTTACTATGAAATTTCCCCTAGTCGTCACAGTCCGTCACCTGTTCGGGTCAATGCACCTAACTAGCGCGTCTTGGTTTCGCTAGATAATAAAGTGATTAAACAATGCTTTCCAAAGCAAACCTTTGTCCTGCTTCAGAATCCTCAACACAAACAGCTGCTGTTCTAACATCTTCACCTTGTCCAAATTCAGGAAGGCTTTACTGATGCGCTTTGTACTTGTTGGGGTCGAGGGCTCTCACTCATTATCAGCACCTACTTAGAAAACTAACCTCAAGTGGCACCATCAGCCCACTGTTTAGGACAATGAAATTTGCTGTGAGCTTATCTGACTTACTGTCTGTGTATAACTCCAATCCTGAGCTGAACAGATCACTACTCTCCCGGTATCCTCACCCCATTGATCTCAATTATCTCATTAAGTTTGCTAATAAATGGAAAGATTTGACAAACTGTATCAGGAAGGCAAGCCTCCCCTCAATGGAGGGAATGTTAGGACTCGAGATATTTTGAGTAAGTGTCATTTGTATTTGGTGGAGATTGGTTCCTGACCGCAGGTGGCCAAATCCTTTTAAATTCAATGTTATCTCCTACTGGGAAGCACCCAACCCTGGAACACCTAGATAACAAAGACACCTATGTCAGACTCCTATTTATTGACGATAGCTCAGCCTTCAACACCATTATTCCCACAAAACTCATCTCCAGAGTCTGTGGCCTGGGCCTCGGCACCTTTCTCTGCAACTGGATCCTGAATTTCTTAACCAACAGGCCACAATCAGTAAGGATAGGCAACAATGCTTCCTCAACAAGCGTCCTCAACACCGGTGCCCCACAAGGCTTATTTCTCAGTTCCCTACTATACTCCTTATACACCTATGACTGTGTGGCCAAACTCCCCTCCAATTCAATTTTCAGGTTTGTTGACGACACCACTGTAGTGGGTCGGATCTCAAACAATGATGAGACAGAGTACAGGAATGAGATAGAGAATCTGGTGAACTGGTGCAGTGACAATAATCTCTCCCCCAGTGTCAACAAAATGAAGGAGATTGTCAACGACTTCAGGAAGCGTAAAGGAGAACATGCCCCTGTCTACATCAATGGGGGCAAAGTAGAAAGGGTCGAGAGCTTGAAGTTTTTTAGGCGTCCAGATTACCAACAATCTGTCCTGGTCCCCACCCGCCTCATGCCGACACTATAGTTTAGGAAAGCCCACCAATGCCTCTACTTTCTCAGAAGACTAAGGAAATTTGCCATGTCAGCTACAACTCTCAACAACTTTTACAGATACACCATAGAAAGCATTCTTTCCGGTAGTATCACAGCTTGGTATGGGCTCCTGCTCTGCCCAAGACTGCAAGAAACTACAAAGGGTCATGAATGTAGCCCAATCCATCACGCAAACCAACCTCCCATCCATTGACTCTGTCTACACTTCCCACTGCCTCGGCAAAACAGCCAGCATAATTAAGGACCCCACGCACCCTGGACATTCTCTCTTCCACCTTCTTCCTTCAGGAAAAAGATACAAAAGTCTGAGATCACGTACTAACCGACTCAAGAGCAGCTTCTTCCCTGCTACTGTCAGACTTTTGAATGGACCTACCTTGCATTAAGTTGATCTTTCTCTATACCCTAGCTATGACTGTAACGCTACATTCTGCACTCTCTTATTTCCTTCTTTATGAACAGCATGCTTTGTCTGTACAATGCGCAAGAAATAATACTTTTCACTGTATGTTAATACATGTGATAATAATAAATCAAATCAAATCAAAACTAGTTTGTGTTCAGCAATGTATCTATATCTCAAAGCCTGAAGGTAGGGGTAAGTATCCGACAGTAATGTAAGCAAGATCAGGCCACTGAAACTGGAGTTGTATCTTGAATGACAGCCAGATTCAACCTTAAGGCACGTTGTGTACTCCAGCTCACCTCATGCATTACATTCAGCTATAGATGTAACACACGTATGGCTAGTCAGCTGATCTCAGTGTTGGGAAATTGCAAATCATGCTTCTGGACTCCAAACGACTCCAAATATAGCTGTTAAAAAGCATGTATATATTAAACAGCCAGTAGCTGTTTTTGTAAGGCAAAGGTAGGTCTTTATTATGCAGAAATATAAAGGGTCATAGAACCACGGTACATAGAGGAAGGTGAAATCTCAATCAATTATAGTCTCATTGAATGCTGGAACAAGCTACTGGGGAGAACAACTCCCGTCAACTGAAACATATTGGTGGCACCACATGACTCATTATTAGGTGCTGTTTAGGAAATATTTTGTTTTCAGAGGTGTGGATGTGGTGAGAAGTTTCTATCACATAATGCTGTGTTTTAGTAGATGTATCTTTTAGAGAAATTCACAGAATTATCAGAAAGTCAAAGTCAAATGCAGGAAATTGGTGCAAAAGATAAAGGTTTATTCCTGTTAATCCTTCCCTCAAACTCTGCATTCATTAGACCTCAAACTTACCCTTTACTACTTTCCCAAACATCCTCATTTTTCCCCCAGCATACCCATTATTCCACTAAACCCCCTGTTTATACAGCCCTGAACTCCCTTTTAATACAGCCCTGAGCTCCCTCTTTATACAGCCCTGAGCTCCCTCTTTATACAGCCCTGAGCTCCCTCTTTATACAGCCCTGAGCTCCCTCTTTATACAGCTTCAAGCTCCCCAAGTAATCAATTCAAGACCCCTTGTTATTTACAAATCAACCTCATTCTCAGTGTTACATTTACATTCTTGCCTCTGATCTCTGGAACTCTGAGACAAGAATGGAAAGTTTCCCATGTTTCAGTTTTAACTCAGTTGATAGCACAGCTGCCTCAGAGGCGGGAGGCTGCAGATCAAGTATTGTTACGAACTTGAGAGCATGATCAGAGTGCTTTAGTATTGCACTGAGGGAATGCTGTATTATTAAGGTGTTTTTGGGCAAGAATCCTGGTGGATTCTGATTAAGATCTTGTGAAGTTGCTTGAAGAAAGCAACTTGTATTGGCCAATACACTTCCCAATACAACATTTTCAATTCAAAATGAACTGGTTACTTATCTCATTGATGTTTGTGGGACCATTTTGCAGGTAAATTGTTTGCTGTATTTGTCAATGAAACAATGACTGTATTAAAAATTACTGCATGAAATGAACTATTTTGAAATATTGATAAGGTTCCCCCAAAGTCAAGTTTCATCTTTTCCTGTTCTTTCTTTACTATCCCAACCCATATCCTGATCTTCACTCCTATTTCTTTTGCATTCTCCCCTGCCTCGTTAGTCTTTCATGTTCTTGACCTCTGCCTGTGACCACTTGTGTTTATCCACACTCTGCTCAATTATTTTCTCAATGTTTCATTATGGATTAGCCTACTTTCCAACACTAGTGCTGCTTCCTCCAAGACAGACTTTTATTGATACGTTAGGGACACAGCCCACCCAGTCTTTGCAATTTCCTGGAAGGTGCTGTGTATCGACTTCTCTGACCATCTCCTGGAGGGTAAAAAATAATCCCAGACTTTCTTTCTCCACCACTAAATGCTTGTCTTACCTCCAGTAACAGAGGACTGCAAACTGCTGATGTGATTCCCGTATTTAAAAAGATAGAACAAGTCAGAGCGTTGTAGGCCAGTTAGCTTATCGACAGTGATCAGAAATAAACTGGAATCATTATTTTAATTGGAAACATTTAGGAATAAAAAATAGTCAATTTCAAAAGGGATTTCAAAAATTTCCCAAGGGAAGACCCTGTTTGATTAACCCGATTCAATTCCTTGAAGAGAAATCAGAAAAGCCAATTATATCTTAGAACCCAATATTCAAGATGCCTCCATCACTACCAAAGAACAATACAGCTCAGGAACAGGCCCTTCGGCCCTCCATGCACCAATCATGTTGTCCTACCTGGGCCAGCCAATTATATCTACCTATCCCCCCTCTGTTCATGGCTCTATCCAGGTAAATCTCAAATGTCACTAATGCATTTGCCTCAACCACCTCATTTGGCAGTGCATTCCAGGTCCCCACCACCCTCTGTGTAAAAACCTCCACTGCACATCTCCACTGAACCTTCCCCCACCACCCCCCCACCCTTATCTTGAGCTGTGCCCCCTTTTTGATTGTCATTTCTGCTCTGGAAAAGAAAATAATATTGAAAGGAAACTACTGAGTCACAGAGGAAGATGTGAAAAAGTGTCTCACAGAAATAATCCATTGAGTTCTAGAACATAGAACATAGAACACTACAGCACAAACAGGCCCTTCGGCCCACTAGTTGTGCCGATCACTTCTATGCCTACTAAGCCGTAGACCTATCAATAACCCCCGATCCCATTAGATCCCATATACTCATCCAGAAGTCTTTTAAAAGACCCCAGTGAGTTCGCCTCCACCACCACTGACGGCAGCCAATTCCATTCACTCACCACCCTCTGAGTGAAAAACTTACCCCTGACATCTCCTCTGTACTTGCTTCCCTGCACTTTATATCTGTGTCCTCTCGTAGCGACTATTTCAGCCCTGGGAAATAGCCTCTGAGAATCCACCCTATCTATTCCTCTCAACATTTTATAAACCTCTATCAGGTCGCCTCTCAACCTTTGTCTCTCCAGGGAGAAGAGTCCCAGCTCCCTCAACCTATCTTCATAAGGCATGCCTCCCAATCCAGGCAACATCCTTGTAAATCTCCTCTGCACCCTTTCAATAGCTTCTACGTCCTTCCTATAGTGAGGCGACCAGAACTGCGCACAGTACTCCAAGTGGGGTCTGACAAGGGTCTTATAAAGTTGCAGCATTACCTCCCGACTCCTAAACTCAATCCCTCGATTAATGAAGGCCAGTACACCATACGCCTTCTTGACCACATCCTCCACCTGCGAGGCCGATTTAAGTGTCCTATGGACCCGGACCCCAAGATCCTTCTGCTGTTCAACCCAGCTAAGATTCCTACCCTTGATATTGTATTCCTTCATCCCATTGGTCCTGCCAAAATGGACCACTACACATTTATCTGCGTTGAAGTCCATCTGCCACTTCTCCGCCCAGTCTTGCATCCTATCTATGTCACGCTGCGACCACTGACACCCCTCCAGACTATCCACAACACCACCAACCTTCGTATTGTCTGCGAACTTACCCACCCATCTCTCCACTTCCTCATCCAAACAGCAAGGGTCCTAGAACAGATCCCTGGGGCACTCCACTGATGACCGACCTCCATGCAGAAAAAGATAGGTACAGATGGGTATCATCCTATCTGTACCCCTCATCATCACGTGTTATACCCTGCCTCATTGATAAGGTAGATGCAACAGAGGTGGTACCTAGTGTTTGAGCAGGAGGGAGCAGTCCTTGCTGCTGAGTTAGCATTGACTCTCAGGAAGTTTCATGGCAACAGGTCAGATGTGGTCAAGGAAACCACCTGCTGATCCCTACCTAACTCTCTCCCCAAGCTGATGAAGCTGTTTTCCTCCGACAGGGTACAACCATCTGGGGATCAGTAAGATTTGGGCCATTATTTTTCACAGTACCTTGGGTTATCACTTGGAATGCTACAAGGAGTTCACAATATTGAAAAGAAACTATTAAATCGCAGAGGAAGATGTGAAAAAGTGTCTCACGAGAATAATCCATTGAGTTCTGGTATCATCATACAGGGACCATACTATTTTTTCTAGAACGGAGTGACGTGATCGAGGTTTTTAAGATTACGCAATTATTTGAGAAGGTAGACATAGAGAAGATGTTACCATTTCTGGGGGAGACCAGAACTAGGGCCATAAATATAAAATCCAACATGGAATTCAGAGGAAACATCTTTATCTATCTAAGAATGTTATTAAAATGTGAGACTCGTTACCACAAAGAATAGTTAAGGTGTCCAGCATTGATACATTCAAGAGGAAGCTGGATAAACCTATGACAGATAAAGGAACAGAATAGTATGTTAATGAATTTGATTATTGATGGGAGGACACTGATGTGAAACTAGAACACTGGATGGGCTGACTGGTCATTCTCCATTTTGTCAACACAATATAAGACCTATGATATACAAGCAAGTCAATGACTAAGTGTTATCAGAGAGCTTGGAGCACTATGGCCTTGGAATGAAGTATACAAAAGGTTAATTTGTTTATCTGCATTCTGTTTGTCAATTATTTTATGGGGGACAGTATAAGCACTCACATAGTGACAGTCACACAATATAATTTCACAGTCTACTAAGTAACTGCACCAGATGTGACCAACTCACAGAATCCCCAAGGAACTGAGTGAAAAATTAAGTCAAACTCCAATCATCGCGTTGTAGGAACTCAAAGGCTGTAATCGAGAGCTGGAGGATGGTTCGAGTATCACACAGACAGGAATGTTGTCAAATATCAATCTTTTAATTATAGTGCAACAGTGAGGAAATGTGTTGAGATATGCCAAACATTTACCTAAGACAGATCTTCAGAGTCACGAGCTCTTCAAGGTAAGAATAGGTGCATGCGACATAACCTAATTGTGTCTTCAGGAGGGATTTGATCATGTTGTATATGCAATCTTTTAAACAGAAATGGCAATTGATTGGAAATCTGGCTTGAGTTAGCACAGCAGGGAGAAATGAGGAATGTGCAAGATTTTGAGCGGGGAGGTGGGTGGAATCTGTCAGGCAGTTCACATTTTTCATTCGTGACAAGAGGGATCTTTCTTCTGACAACAAAATTAGATATGCAGATAGCTCTGAATTAGCAGCAACTTACACATCCACAGACAAAGCAATATCTCACAACACATCGCAATGTCGACAAGAATTAACATCAAGCAGAAAGGGAACAGGAGATGGTGTCAAGTGGAATGATCTGGATGTTATTGTGAATTTTTAGAAAGCTTTTATTGGGAGGGAAGTGCAGAATAGGAGCCTTGTGCTTTATAAGGCAGGTGTGGAGTCGCCGTTCTGGGGACACAGAGTAATTCAAACAAGCAAAGGGTGGAATGTGTGTCTGAGGAAGGTGACCAGGAAAAACCCTGGATTTATTTGAGAGTAAAATGGAAATATAGGACTCTTGAGCTATATGAGGCATCAGTAAGGTTTAGACAAGAGGGGTCCTGAGTGTGCAGAGATTTTTTATTGTCTATACTTTGTTGCCCTCAGGACAAAAGAATCAACCACATTGTTTCAGACTTGAATCACACTGTGCATCAGTTCAGGTCAGTGTGAGATGTTCCCTTTCCTGAGGAACACTTGTAGAAATAATAGCAGGAGGGATTATTATTTAAAGGGCGAAAAACTGCAGCATGCTACGGTGCAGAGGGACCTGGGGGTCCTTGTGCATGAGTTGCAAAAACCCAGTCTGCAGGTGCAGCAGGCGATCAAGAAGGCGAATGGGATGTTGGCCTTTATAGCAAGGGGGATAGAGTATAAAAGCAGGGAGGTCTTGCTGCAACTGTACAGGGCACTGGTGAGGCCGCAGCTGGAGTACTGTGTGCAGTTTTGGTCGTCGCGCTTGAGCAAGGATATTTTGGCCTTGGAGGGAGTGCAGAGGAGGTTCACTAGGCTGATACCAAAGATGAGGGGGTTGGACTATGAAGAGAGATTGAATAGACTGGGTCTGTACTTGTTGGACTTCAGAAAGCTGAGGGGGGATCTTATAGAGACATCTAAGATAATGAAGGGGATGGATAGGGTAGAGGTAGAGAGATTCTTCCCGCTGAGAAAGGATAGCAGGACTAGAGGACACAGCCTCAAAATGAGGCGGGGGGGGCAGTTCAGTCAAAGGGTGGTGAGTCCCTGGAATTCTCTGCCCGTTGAAGTGGTGGAGGCTACCTCGCTCAATATATTTAAGTCACGGGTAGATAGGTTTTTGACAGACAAGGGGAATTAAGGGTTATGGGGGGAAAGCGGGAAAGTGGAACTGATCCACTTCAGATCAGCCATGATCTTATTGAATGGCGGGGCAGGCTCGAAGGGCTAGATGGCCTACTCCTGCTCCTATTTCTTATGTTCTTAATGTGTGTCTGAGGAAGGTGACGAGGATAAACCCTGGATTTATTTGAGAGCAAAATGGAAATATAGGACTCTTGAGCTTGGGAATTGAGGCATTAGTAAGGTTTGGACAAGAGGGGTCCTGAGTGTGCAGAGATTTTTTATTGTCCATATTTTATTGCCCTGAGGACAAAAGCATCAACCACATTGTTTCAGACTTGAATCGCACTGTGCATCAGTTCAGGTGAGTGTGAGATGTTCCCTTTCCTGAGGAACACATATGGATTTTTACAACAAACCAGAGAAATTTCATAATTCATTTACCAATTTTTTTCAGCTCACCCTGGTTGGACCCATCGGCTTCCAGTCCAGTACCGTAAGCAACAGGTTAAAGCTCTGGTCATGGAACGTATGGAGAGTAGAGAGGAGACAACTGGAGAGCATTGGAGAGGCATCGTTTCAAAAGAATGAGGTATGAGAAAGGTCGGGACAATCCAGCCGATGTGGAAGTGATTGAAATGGGTGGTTTCAGGATAGATATAGACTAAAGGCAAAACAGCATGTTCTTCAGCCTTCATATCACAAACACAGAAACAGCGTGGCGAAATTCCCAATGGGGGAAAGCTAACACAAGCAGTTGTCTACATTAACTTTGATTCCAAAACCTATATTCTTTTCAGACAGTCCCTAAACTGAAGCAGAAATATCTGGAGAAGGGAAGAAACTTTGGATTGCTGGCTGTGAAATCAGACTTTTGGGAAATCAAACTGTCATCCCTGGTTGTGAAGGAAACAGAAGCTGGCTTCACCAGGAGGTCAATGCAGTGTGTGTGTGTGTGTGTGTGTGTGTGTGTGTGTGTGTGTGTGTGTGTGTGTGTGTGTGTGTGTGTGTGTGTGTGTGTGTGTGTGTGGTGGGAGGGGGGTGGGGAAGGGGCTGGGGGGGAACGGGGGGATTGGTGGAAGTGAAAACAAAAACCTGATACTGGATTTGGTGGTAGGGATACAGAAATAAAATCATTGCCAATGTTCTAATTATTTTACTCAAACCAACCATGCTGATTACCAGTTTGTTAAACCCAGTGGTCTATGGATGATGAGGCTGGGGGGAGTCGAAGCCATCAGAAATGTTGTGAATTGAGTACATAGAACATGGATGTTTGATTGGTTTGGTCAATTATTCACATATATAAGTTGGACATCATACAATCCCTGCAGTGCAGAAGGAGGCCATTTGGTCCATCGAGTTTGCACTGACAACAATCCCACACAAGGCCTATCCCCATAAAACCCATGCCTTTAACCCGCTAATCCCCCTGACACTAAGGTGCAATTTACCATGGCCAATCCACCTAACCCGCACATCTTTGGATTGTGGGAAGAAACCTAGAGCATCAGGAGGAAGCCCACACAGACACGGGGAGGATGTGAAAACTCTGCAAAAACAGTCACCCAAAGCCAAAACTGAACCCAGGTCTCTGGCGCTGGGAGGCAGTCATGCTAACCACTGTGCCACCGTGCCACCCATAAGCTAAGGATGTTCTGCAGAAGTGCATCATTTTGGTGATGCCCACATTCGTGGATAGAGTGAAGCTTACATAGAACATAAAAAACAAATAGAACAGTACAGCACAGTACAGACCCTTCGGCCCTCAATGTTGTGCCGAGCTATGTCCGAACCTAAGATCAAGCTATCCCACTCCCTATCATTCTGGTGTTCTCCATGTGCCTATCCAATAACCACTTGAAAGTTCATAACATGTCTGACCCCACTATCACAGCAGGCGGTGCATTCCACACCCCAACCACTCTCTGAGTAAAGAATCTACCTCGGACATCCCTCCTATATCTCCCACCATGTATCCCACCTGGCCCAGGAGACTTATTGCTTGCTTGTGTGGGTTGAACATGCCAAGATCAAAGCTAAAGGCTCCACAATCTCATCCCTTGCTCCCAAGGTATCCTAGAATGTATCCCATCTGGCCCTCAGGTTTTTCAGAATTGCTAATACATCTTCCCTCAGAACATCTACCTCCTCCATCCTATCAGCCTGTATCACACTCTCATCCTCAAAAACATGGCCCCTTTTCTTAGTGAACACTGAAGAAAAGTATTCATTCAATGCCTCATCTATCTCTTCTGACTCTATGCACAAGTTCCCATTACTATCCTTGACCAGCCCTAACCTCACCCTGGTCGTTCTTTTATTTCTCACATAAGAGTAAAAAGCCTTGGGGTTTTACTTGATCTGACCCACCAAGGACTTCTCATGCCCCCTCCTAGCTCTCCTAAGCCCTTTCTTTAACTCATTCCTGGCTACCTTGTAACCCTCAAGTGACCCAACTAAACCTTGTTTTTTCATCCTTACATATGCTTCCTTTTTCGTCTTAACAAGATATTCAACCACCTTTGTGAGCCATGGTTTCCTCACACAGCCTTTCCTCCCTGCCTGACAGGGACATATCTATCAAGGACACGCAGTATTTGTTCATTGAATAAGCTCCACTTTGCATTTGTGTCCTTACCTGACAGTTTCTGTTCCCATCTTATGCTCCCTATTTCTTTCCTAATCGCATCATAATTACCCCTGTCCCAATTATAAACCTTGACCTGCTGTGTGACCCTATCCCTCTCCATTGCAGTAATGAAGGACACTGAATTGTGGTCACTATCTCCAAAGTGCTCTCCCACAAACAAATCTAACACTTGTCCCGGTTCATTACCCAGTACCAAGTCCAATGTGGCCCCACCTCTTGTCGGCTTATCCACATATTGTGTCAGGAAACCCTCCTGCTCACACTCTACAAAAAGTGTCCCATCCGAACTATTCAACCAATAAAGGTTCCAATCAATATTTGGAAAGTTAAAGTCGCCCATGATAACTACCCTGTGACCTCCACACCTATTCATAATCTGCTTTGCCATTTCCTCCTCCACATCTCTATTACTATTTGGGGGCCTATAGTAAACTCCTAACAACGTGACCGATCCTTTCCTATTTCTAACTTCAGCCCATATTACCTCAGTCGGCAGATCCCCCTCGAAATGCCTTTCAGCAGCTGTTAAACTATCCTTGATTAACAATGTTACTCCTCCACCTCTTTTACCACCTTCCCTACTCTTACTGAAACATCTATACCTTTCTATTGGAAATAACATGATAGTCAAATCCTTTGCGAAGAGCAAGAGTTGAACTCAACCTGAGGAAAACAGGGCTCTGAAGGATGTTGGGTCAGCACGTGTTACAATATGTACTTCAGAGAGTGTCAGTAAACCTGTGAAATCCGTTTTTATTGTGAAGAAGGGAAAGGGTTAATGAATTTAATGAATTTTGTACCCAGCATATATCACAAACATAACCCTTCCTCACGGCTGATCTCCCCAGGCTTATACTGCTCCTGGCATCAATACATATTATTTATTCATGTTTTCCTTACTTGTTCATGTCTTTCATTCTTTAACTTTCATTTCCATAAAGACGGATGGTTGAATGTGAATGTTATTTTACAGACATTGCAAACCTTACCCATTTGTACTAGCTAAACATAGTTAAACAGCTGCAGATGGTAGAGTGCGATAACAGCTATTTGACAGGAGGACTCCTGCTGGGAAGCCACGACCACACAAGTTACTTCAATGGAAAAGCTGCAAAGCCACCAGAAAAGCTGTGGGTCGTGACTGAACCGCTGACTGCGTCGTGACTGAAGCTGCCAGACAAATTGCGGGTCCTAGCTGAAGCCGGGGGCCGTGTCATGACTGGAATCGAAACCGTTGCAGGTCCTGACTGATACCAGAGTTTGCATCGTGACTGGTGCTAGGAACCATGATATATAAATACCCGCACTTATTTGTGTTCATTGAGAAGAGTGGTAAACCACTGTTGGGTGCCAGATCTCTCCCAAAAGCTTTTGTAAAAAACCTACTGTACTTTGACTCACTAACAATCTCAGAGATGTTGTTTTACCTACAACAATTGTATCAAAGATTTTAAGGTATTGGGTGGAATTTTCCACCAACGTGATTTTCAATGGTATTTTTGAATGAGAAGTTGCATTTTCCAGCCCCACTATTCCGTGAAAAGGCCACAACATTCACATTTCTAATTTCTGCTGAGTGCTATTTCCCTGTTTATTGATAGGTAACTGACATTGAATCAGCTTTGATTGTTGGAATAAACACTTTATAGAAGTGAATTATTGTCCATTTGCTTTATCCCCTTTGGGGATGTTTGATTTGTTTGGTTCTTTTAAGTTCTCGGTCTCCATGGGGGAATAGCAACAGCAGAAGACTCATGGAAGGAATCTCGTGGGCATGGCTTAAGTCTGAATTAAACATTTTGCTTCAGTCTTCAGTAAAAACAGGATGTTGCCAATGCACAGGGTGTAATGAAATCACATTGGATAAAAACAGATAGAGAGGAGATACACAAACCACAGAACCATAGAAAATTACAGCTCAGAAACAGGTCTTTTGGCCCTTCTTGTCTGTGCTGAACCATTTTTTGCCCAGTCCCACTGACCTGCACTTGGACCATATCCCTCCACACCCCTCTCATCCGTGAACCTGTGCAAGTTTTTCTTAAAAGTTAGAAGTGACAAAAGTTAGCAAAACACTTGAATCATTGCAATCCACGGACTGTGGTGTAGGTACACACCCTGTGCTGTTAAGGAAGGATTTTTTTTGACCTGATTTCAGTGAAGAAACAGCAATATAGATCCAAGACAGGGTGATGGGTGACTTGGAGGGGTGGTGTTTTCATGTGTCTGCTGCCCTTGTCCTTCTAAGTGTTAGTGGTCACAAGTGTGAAAGATGCACTCAAAGGTTCTTTGGTTTCTATAGTGCATCTTGTAGATTGTACATTCTACTGCTCTTATGCGATGCTGAAAGGAATGAATATTTAAGGTGCTGGATGGGGTGACAATAAAGCGGGGCTGCTTTGTCCTGGATGGTGTTGGGCTTGTTGAGTGCCGTTGGAGTTGCCCTCATCAAGGCAAGCGGAGTATATTCCATCACACTCCTGAACTGTGCTTTATAGATGGTGGACAGGCTTTGGGGGATCAGGAGGTGAGTTACTCACTGCAAATATATGAGGCTGTGAATTTTAAATTCCTGGGCAACTTTATACAGCTATTCCCAAAGTGAGACATTTTACTTTTGTTAAAGTCTTTGGTGAAAGGATAATGAAAAATTCTGTATTTCAAGAATTGTAATTACAATAAAAGTAGTAATTTGAGCACAATTATTTTGTGGCACTTTGTTCGGATAATGATACAATTCTAAAGCATTCAGGAGCAGACGGAAATCAAATTGTTAAAGGTAGCAGGACAGATTATAGGAAAACGGTGACAGAGATACAGAGGTAGAAACAGGCTCTTTGGCGCAACGCACCCATGCTGCCCAAACTGAACTGGTTAATGAGGCAGAGGGATTTATGGGCTTTATGAATAAAGATACAAGGTGCCAAAGTTAAGGAAGTTATGTCAAATTTGTATCTAACACTGGTTCAGCCTCAGCTAGAGTTGCGTATCCAACTCCAGGCATCTTACTTTCGAAAGGATATGATGATACGAGAATGGATGCAGCAAAGATTTACGAGATTGGTTCCAAGGATGAGGGACTTTGGCTATGTGGATAGATTGGAGAAGCTGGGACTGTTTTCCTTGGAGAAGGTTGAGGTTTTCAATAAAGGAGGGGTCTGAAAAGGGTGGATAGGAAGAAATGTCGCCTTCGACAGAGGGAGCATGCATCAGAGGGCATCAATATGAAGCTGAAAGACTAAAGAGCGAAAAGTCACATTGCTCGTGTCCTCGGTGAAGTAATTAAATGATGAAATTTATGTGCCTGCAATGTAATGTAGCTGTTGTAAGTCACACTGTAATTCAGCCCTCAGGCTGTGAACGTGTTTCTTGAATAAAATACCATTATTTAAAAACCCTCTTATTTGGTGAATGATTAGATCTGAAATTTACTGCTGCAGGTGTGATGGAGCTGATTTATTCACAACTTTCAAACGGCAATTGGATAATTTCCCTCTGCGAGGGAAAGTCAGGGGAGTGGGGAGAGTGAGATACTCTCCCCGAGAGCTGGTCCAACCATGAAGAGCCTAGTGGCCTCTTTCTGTGCAGCGGTCAGTCTATGATTCCATGAATGGGCCTTGAAGTGGAGAGTGTGCCTGTGGTCAAGGGAAATACTTCCTAGTAAAATTTAAAGGGAAGCTCCTTGAACAGATTTGTTCTGTGTTAACAGTGAATCGTTGAGTGAAGTGGGACAGTCTGAGATGACCGATTATAAAGAACTCTCCATTCACCTGATGAAGGGGCAAACCTCAAAAAGTTGTGAGTTTACTACCAAATAAATCGGTTGGACTTTAACCTGGTGTTGTCAGACTTCTTACTGTGTTTACCCCAGTCCAACGCCGGCATCTCCACATCACAATTATAAAGGGCCAGTGCTATTGTGTTTCAAACCTCAATGCGTGTAAATGTCAGTGCTTGTCTCTAGGCAGGTGCCTCAGTCCTTGGAGGAAGAGGATGAAGAGATCTTTCCCTCTTTCGAGTGGAAGATCCCAAATCACTGTTCAAGAGGAACGAAAGGAGTTCTCCCTGGTATCAAGCCAGAATTCATCCTAGAATTAACATCACAGAGATGTATGCCACTATCACGCTGCTGCTTGTTTGCAGTACACAAATTAATTACCATGTTGCCTATTTTACAATAGTGACTACGCTTCAAAAAGTACTTCATTGGCCTTAAAGCTCTTCGGGATGTCCAGGGGTCATGAAAGGTGCTATATAAATGCAAGTTCCTTCTTCCTTTAAATGATTGCATTTGTCCACAAAAGGAAGTTGTTTGTTTATTGACCCAGCTTATTTTATATACAGTCAGTGAATGGGCCCATTGGTTCTGAAAGCTGTATATTCACACATCCGCTGCTCCACACGTTCGCTCACTAATTAATGTTGCTGCCTTTTGTTTGATGACCATTTTGCTTCATCCATCCCCAGTACGCCCAAGATGCCACCCCCTGACAACTCGCACAGTGGCTGCTCCTTGTGTATGAGCCGAGACTGTTGCCACGATGTTGGTCGTGGCTGAACTTCACCGTCTGGCCCAATACTGTCCTCACCTGGGAAGCATCACATTCCCCAGCAAAAAATACAATCCTGCCCTTGGGTCATTCTCGGTGTGGAGTCTGCGTATTGTCCCCTGTGTCTGACTGGGTCCTCCGAGCGCTCCAGTTTCCTCCCACATTTCAAAGGTGTGCAGATTAGGTGGATTGGCCATGCTAAATTGCCCATTAGTGTCTAAAGATGTGCAGGTTAGATGGATTGGAACACAGAACATAGAACATTACAGCGCAGTACAGGCCCTCGATGTTGCGCCAACCAGTGGAACCAATCTAATGACCCTCTAACCTAAACTACTCCAGTGTTATCCATATGCCTATCCACTGACCATTTGAACGTCCTTAAAGTTGGCGAGTCCACAACTGCTGCAGGCAGGACATTCCACGCCCTTACTACCCTCTGAGTAAAGAGGATTGGTCATGTTAAATGCACAGGGTTACGGGAGAAGGATGGATAGGTGGGCCTGGGTAAGATGCTCTTTCAGGGCGGTGTTGGGAGCAGACTCAATGGGCCAAATGGCCTCCTTCTGCATTGTAGGGATCCTATTGTAGGGAGCTGAAACTCTGACTGAACCTCCTGATCTACACCCTCAAAGGGTGGCACTTGTATCAAAAAAACACTCTTGGGAAACCAACGCGATACAGCACTGCCAGGAATGAGAGTAGACTAGCTCAGAGTATAAAAACAGATAGCAAAAGTTTCTACAAACATATAAAATGAAAAAGAGCGGCTAAAGTAAACACTGATTGAACATTTCACAGTGGAAAACACAAATAATGCCAAAAATTGATGGCAGGAAGGCTATGGCAGGTGAGAACTTAGAAACTATCATTATCATGAAAGAGGCATTATTGGGCAAGTTAATGGGGGCTAAAGGTAGACAAGTCTCCTGGTCCTGGTGGAATGCATCCCAGGCTACAAAAAGAGGTGGTGGGAGAAATAGCAAATACACTAGTGGTATATTACCAAAATTTGCTGGACTCTGGAGTGGTTCTCACAGTTTGGAAAACAGCAAATGTGACACCACTGATTAAAAAAGGAGGTAGACCAAAGGCAGGTAACTATAGGTCGGTTAGTTTAACTTCTGTGGTCGGGAAAATGCTTGAATCTATCATCAAGGAAGAAATAGCGAGACATCAGGGTATAAATTGTCTCATTGGTAAGGTGCAGCATGGGTTCATGTTTGTCTAATTTGGTGGAATTCTTTGGGAACATTATATGTGCAGTGGACAATGGGGAACCTGTGGATGTGGTGTCTCTGGATCTCCAGAAGGCATTTGACAAGTGCCGCACCAAAGATTGCTACATAAGATAAAGGTGCACGGCCTTGCGGGTAATGTATTAGCATGGATAGAGGATTGGTTAACTAACAGAAAGCAAAGAGTGGGGGTAAATGGGTGTTTTCTGGTTGGTAATCAGTGAGTAATGGTGTGCCTCAGGGATCAGTGTTGGGACCGCAATTGTTTATGATTTACATAGATGATTTGGAGTTGGGGACCAAGTGTAGTGAGTCAAAATTTGCAGATGACACTAAGATGAGTGGCAGAGCAAAGTGTGCAGAGGATGCTGAAAGTCAAAGAGATATAAATAGTCTAATTGAGTGGGCGAGGATCTGGCAGATGAAGTACGATGTTAGTAAATGTGAGATTATCCCATCTTGGTAGGAATAACAGCAAAATGGACTAGTATATAAATGGTAAAAAATTTACAGCATGCTGCTGTGCAGAGGGACCTGGGTGTCCTTGTGCATGAATCTCAAGGAATTGGTTTGTAGGTGCAGCAGGTAACTAGGAAGGCAAATGGAATTTTGTACTTCATTGCTAGAGAGATGGAGTTTAAAAACAGCAAGGTTATGTTGCAGCTGTATAAGGAGCTGGTGAGGCCACACCTGGAGTACTGTGTACTGTTTTGGTCTCCTTACTTGAGAAAGGATGTACTGGCACTGGAGAGGCTGCAGAGGACATTCACTAGGTTGATTCCGGAGTTGGGAGGGTTGGCTTATGAGGAGAGACTGAGTAGACTGGGGCTATATCCATTGGAATTCAGAAGAATGAGGGGAGATCTTACTGAAATATATAAGACTGTGAAGGGAATAGATAAGATAGAAGCAGGGAAGTTGTTTCCACTGGTGGGTGAAACCAGAACTAAGGGGAAGCAGATTTAGGACTGAGTTGAGGAGGAACTTCTTCACACAAAGGGTTGTGAATCTGTGGAATTCTCTGCCCAGTGAAGCAGTTGAGGCTCCCTCATTGAATTCTTTTAAGTCAAAGACAGATAAATTTTTGAACAGTAAAGGAATTAATGGTGAGCAAGCGGGTAAGTGGAGCTGAGTCCATAAAAAGATCAGCCATGATCTTATTGAATGGCGGAGCAGGCTGGAGGAGCCAGATGGCCGACTCCTGCTCCTAGTTCTTATGTTCTTATAAGATGATAGATACGCAGGGGATGGCTCTGCTCTCTGAATGGGCCAGAGTGGCGTTCCGTCTCCGGGTTCTCCCTCGCTCACTATGAGGTACAAACTACAATTCAGCTGGATGACCTGTGGGTGGAAAGTTATACAAAGCCAAGGGCTATTTGGCAGGAGGACAACATCAGAAAACTCATCCTTTAAACCTCTGAAAGAACACTGAGAGGACACTGGGGGGGAAGCGATGGGTGGGGGGAGGGGAGGCTGGGGGGGCAGTGGAGGGGGAAGGTGGGGTAACTATAAATGTACCCAAGGGAGTCACGCTGGTGGAATGAGGTTAAACCTGATAGACCACCTGCACTTGAAACGACCAGGATCTTGTAAAAATTGCCATTTGCCAGCCCTGAGTGCAGTGGGATGAGGAATAGTTAAGCCTGAATTCACACTGTGTTGCTATGCCAGCGAATGTGAATGGTATTACATAGCTCAGCTGCTCTGCGTCAGCTGGTAGCTGTGCAGTGTTAGTGGACCCGAGCTTGATCAATGCAGCGTTACCTTGACGAGAAGTAATACTCCAAACATCTCACTGGAGAATTTCACACAGCTACAAGTGGGGGAAAGTATCGATCATACTCCCTGGATAGCAGAATAGTTTTTCAGAAGGGCCTGGGGGACAGCAGTCTGTAAACAGCCAGCGCTCAATGAATATTGACCCACACCCGTCCCTGCTACCTCCTCCTGCTTCCTATGTATTCCCACCCGTTCACCTGCACCCCCACCCCAACTCCCAGCCCCCGCCTGGTCCCATTCTCTACCTTAAAACAGATGAGTGACCCAGGCAAATACATAAATGTAGAAAATGGGCATTTGGAGTACAAAGCTATCCCATATGAGTGAGGTGTGAATCTCTACATAAAGCAAAGAGTTCCGTCCAGGTTATTCAGGGTTCGATGTCGAGACCTCTCTCACTCCTTCGAAAGAATTAGTTGTGTCTCCATTCTATTCTACTCCCATGTTGCCAGAAATATTTGGGTCAGTCATCCACAATGTTTGCTCCTGAATCTAATTGAACTTGCTTCAATCTTTTATTCCAAAGGAAGATACCCCCAGTTCCACTGACCAGCAATTTCTTCTCATTGATAAAGGATGCCTTACCTTAGTGCGATGAAAGGATCGAGGGGTCTTTGATTCCCGCAGTGAAAGGGCACCTTCAACACAAGTTCTCGAAATGCCTTCAGTGTTAGGTTGCTAGGAACGCTCAGGATCAGTCTCGGGCATTCACCTTATATACATTTGGGTTTAGTCTCAACTGGTTAGTTCCAAATTTATATGCAAATAAATCAAAAGCCAACTGCAAGCAACGCTATTAAATGAACAACCAGATTTTGTACATTACCATCTCATTCTAATTAAACAAACATCTCCCTATCGAAGGACTGTGGCAGTACCTGCTATGAAAATAAAGTTTTTCCATGGATTTGTTCATGAACCGTTGCCAGGTATGGCTGTGATTTAGTTAGCACTATCAGGGGTGAAGGTTAACGGGATTTAATTTAATTTGATTGCTGTATTTGCTAACAGAACGTGTGGAGCAGTGAGTAGGAAGCATTCCGAGCCACACTTCATTCTCACAATGACGGTATTTGCATTCTGAAGACTGCAATTACTTTTGCAATAATTTGGTCCTTTTGCCTCATCCAAGGACGTTCCAGTATATTAAACAGTTGCCAAACCCAGTGTCCGGTAATGTGACGGATTTAAGGTCCAATTAAGGTCAGCACAGCTTGGTTAGAGGCAAATACAGCACCTGCAGAAGGATCTGTGTTTGAACATGTCATTTCTCAGGCACTATATTTCAGAAATTCATATTCTTTTCAAACATACATTCGAAAGTCTTTGAAGAAAGTGTACAAGTGGATTTAGAATGTTGGCACAAGGGCAGAATGCAGGAGAGACTGCTGACATTACAGATATACTACATCCATCCAATCGAGCACCTTTAGCTGAGCAAACGGATATCCAAGAGAAAATTGCTCCATTATCTGTCATCATGACTAATATCTGGAAATATAGACATCATGATTGCAGGCCAATCAAAACTGTTGTAATGAAAAGGTGCTCAGCAGAGCAAAGGTTAATGTGAGCCTGGAGATTAGAACCTCCCATGGTATGATGTATAGAGTCACACAGTAAGAGACCCAGAGAGACCAGTCCAAAAAACCAACATGCATGGAGGAGCAGTTCCATGCATGACAGCAACCTAGGAAATGTAAATGATAGAACCCTACAGTACAGGGAGACGCCCACTGAGTCTGCACCATACACAATCCCACCCAGACCCTACCCCCACATCCCTACATGTTATACCCACTAATCCCTCGAACCTACACATCCCTGGACACTAAGGGGCAATTTCTTAGCATGGCCAATCAACCTAACCCGCACATCTTTGGACCGTGGGAAGAAACCGGAGTACCCGGAGGAAACCCACGTAGACACGAGGAGAATGTGCAAACTCCACACAGACAGTGACCCGAGCCGGGGATCGAACCCAGGAGCTGTGAAGCAGCAGTGCTAACCCACTGTGCTACCGTGCCGCCCTCTTAAATAGTTCAAGACAAACAATGAACTGTTCATGTTTAAACATATATTGTCTCGAAGTCCAAATCCTTTAACTCCCTCCCTAACAGCACTGTGGATGTACCCACACCACAGGCACTGCAGTGGGTCAAGATGACAGCTTATCACCACCTTCTCAAGGCAATTAGGGATGGACATAACTTTGGCCTAGAATAATAATAAATATATAACTCGCAAGGTCTCATCGATGAGATATCTAAAGACCCGCATTCCCATCAGGAACGCAGCAAGGGATCGTCGCAAAATGTAGTGAGCAGTGACAGGAAAGGCGGAATTTTAAAGGATGATCCCAGAACAGTAGTTCATAACGTGAAAAACTAAAAGTGCAGAAGCTGAGCTGGAAACCTGCACTTAAGAAGAGAAAAATCAAGACCTGGGAATTGAGGAATCCACCGGAGTGAGGGGAAATCCATTGCGGGACCCCTGAGTGACTCCGAGTAAAACATCCGGGTCAGATCGCAAAGGGAGGAACTACAGACCGCTACCAGGCCCTGGGTGACAGAATGGGACAGGATCACTCACGAGGTGGTGAGCAAATGACAAAAAATGCGCTGTCCTTTTACAAAATCAAATAGGGGGCAGTCCCATGGCGCAGCATATGCACAAAGAAGATGGAATACAACTGCAAATTTACATAGAACATAGAACATAGAACATTACAGCGCAGAACAGGCCCTTCGGCCCACGATGTTGCGCCGACCAGTTAAAAAAAAAACAACAACAATGACCCACTAACCTAAACCAATCCCTTTTCGTCCATAAACCTATCTACAGACCTCTTAAACGCCCCCAAACTAGGCGCATTTACAACTGCAGCAGGCAGGGCATTCCAATCCCTCACCACCCTCTGGGTAAAGAACCTACCCCTGACATCTGTCCTATAACTACCCCCCCTTAGTTTAAAGCCATGCCCCCTCGTGCTAGATTTTTCCATCAGAGGAAAAAGGCTATCACTATCCACCCTATCTAAACCTCTAATCATCTTATATGTTTCAATAAGATCCCCTCTTAGCCGCCTTCTTTCCAGCGAAAACAACCCCAAATCCCTCAGCCTCTCCTCATAGGATCTCCCCTCCATACCAGGCAACATCCTGGTAAACCTCCTCTGCACCCTCTCCAAAACCTCCACATCCTTCCTGTAATGTGGGGACCAGAACTGCACACAGTACTCCAAGTGCGGCCTCACCAGAGTTGTGTACAGTTGCAACATGACGCTACAACTCCTAAATTCAATCCCCCTACCAATAAACGCCAAGACACTGTATGCCTTCTTAACAACCTTATCTACTTGATTCCCAACTTTCAGGGATCTATGTACACATACACCTAGATCCCTCTGCTCCTCCACACTATTCAAAGTCTTCAGAACAGAAATAACAAAGGGCAGGCAGAGATGAAAGTTTATGAAGAAGCTGCAGAGTTTTAAGAAAAAAAAGGCTTGCAGAGTTTAAGAAACACAAGAACATAGAAACCAGAAGCAGGAAGAGGCCATTTGGCCCTTCAAGCTTGCTCTGTCATTCATTATGATTATGGTTGATCATCAAATTAAACATCCTGATCTCCCCCCCCCCTTACCCCCATATCCCTCAATCCCTTTAGCCCCAAGAGCTGTCTCTAATTTCTTCTTGGAATCACACAACGTTTTGGCATTAACTACTTTCCGTGGGAGTGGATTCACCACCCCCTGGTGGAGAAATTTCTCCTCAACTCAGTTCTGTAAGGTTTACCCCTGACTCTCAAACGCTGACCCTAACTCTGGATCCTGCCACCATCAGGAACATTCTTTCTGAATCTACACTGTCTAACTCTGTTTGAATTTTATAAGTTTCTATGAGATCCCCTCTCACTCTTCGAAACCGCAATGAATACAATCCTAACCAACTTAGTCCATCCTCATTTGACAGACCTGCCATCCCAGGAATCAGTCCGGTAAACTTTCACTGTATAGCAAAGACATCTATATAGCTTTAGACTGTGAACTTTCCCCTCCATCATAAGCCTTCCTTTTTGTTTTTTGGTTCCCTTGTCTTGAGGCAACCCCACCTCTCCCCCAGAAGGTCATCTAGAACAGAATCCCTACAGTGCAGCAGGAGGTCATTCAGCCCATCGAGTCTGCAATGCCCACAATCCCACCTAGGCCCTATTCCTGTAACTCCATACATTAACCCTGCAAATCCCCCTGACACTAGGGTTAATTTATCATGGCCAATCCGCCTAACCCAAGTATCTTTGGAGTGTGGGAGGAAATCAGAACACTCTGTTTGGCAAAGACATCCTTCCTCAGATAAGGACAACAAAGCAGCACATAATATTTCAGGTGTGGCCTCACAGGGGCATCATGGTGTCACAGTGGTTAGCACTGCAGTCTCACAGCACCAGGGACCTGGGTTTGTTTCCTGGCTTGGGTCACTGTGCGGAGTCTGCATGTTCTCCCCATGTCTGCGTGGGTTTCCTCCAGGTGCTCTGTTTTCTTCCCATGTCTGAAAGACGAAGAAAAAGGTGAGGCGCGTTGGCCATGCTAAATTTTCCCTCAGTGTACCTGAACAGGTGCCCGAGTGTGGCGACAAGGGGATTTTCACAGTAACTTCACTACAGTGTTAATGTAAGCCAACTTATGACACTAATAAACATAGAACATAGAACATAGAACATTACAGCGCGGAACAGGCCCTTCGGCCCACAATGTTGCGCCGACCAGTCTTATTTTTAAAAAAAAACATTGACCCACTAATCTAAACCAATCCCTTTTCGTCCATAAACCTATCCACCAATCTCTTAAACGCCCCCAAACTAGGCGCATTTACAACTGCAGCAGGCAGGGCATTCCAATCCCTCACCACCCTCTGGGTAAAGAACCTGCCCCTGACATCCGTCCTATAACTACCCCCCCTTAATTTAAAGCCATGCCCCCTCGTGCTAGCTTTCTCCATCCGAGGAAACAGGCTATCACCATCCACCCTATCTAAACCTCTAATCATCTTATATGTTTCTATAAGATCCCCTCTTAGCCGCCTTCTTTCCAGTGAAAACAACCCCAAATCCCTCAGTCTCTCCTCATAGGACCTCCCCTGCATACCAGGCAACATCCTGGTAAACCTCCTCTGCACCCTCTCCAAAGCCTCCACATCCTTCCTGTAATGTGGGGACCAGAACTGCACACAGTACTCCAAGTGCGGCCGCACCAGAGTTGTGTACAGTTGCAACATGACGCTGCGACTCCTAAATTCAATCCCCAAAAAAACAAACAAACTTCTAAACTCACTAATGCCCTGTAGCATTACAGTAAAACATTCCCTATTCCTATAGCCAAACCCTCTCGCTATGAAGGCCAACATACCATTTGCCTGTTATTGCTTTCTGTACCTGCACGCTTACTTTCAGTGACTGATGCACAAGGACACAAAGATCTCTTTGAGTATCCACCTCTCTCAATTCACACCCACTCAAGAAAGTTGCACCTTTGAGTTTTTAAAAAAACTGGCCTAAATCGGAAAGTGAACTCACCCAGTCTCCCGGAGTGTGAGTACTCAAACAAAAAACTTACTGCAGGATTACAAGCAGCAAACACAGAATAAACTCAACAGGTCTGGCATCTCCGTGACTGTTCAGCAGAAGAGGGATCGAAATCTAATGAACTATATAGTTGGAGAGGGAGTGAGGCAGAATGGAAGGTCAGGAGTAGTTCAAAACGACTGACAAAGGTGTCAGGGACACAAGGCCAAAGGGGTGGCATGAAGGTCAGATAGCAGAGTGTGTTAATAAGAGAATAAAGACCAATGCTCAGTGGGAGCAAAACTGGACAACAAGGACAACATGTGGGTGGCATGGTGGCACAGCGGTTAGCACTGCTGCCTCACAGTGCCAGGTACCCAGGTTCGATTCCAGCCTCGGGTCATTGTCTGTGTGGAGTTTGCACTCTCTCCCCGTGTCTGCGTGGGTTTCCGTCAGGTATTCTGATTTCCTCCCACACTCCAAAGATGCTTGGGTTAGGCGGATTGGCCATGATAAATTAAGCCTAGTGTCAGGGGGATTTGCAGGGTTAATGTATGGAGTTACAGGAATAGGGCCTAGGTGGGATTGTGGACAGTGCAGACTCGATGGGCTGAATGACCTCCGACTGCACTGTAGGAATGCTATTCCAGATGACCTTCTGGGGGGGTGGAGGTGGGATTGGGTCAAGCCAAGGGAATCAAAAAGCAAAAAGGAAGGTTCAAGATGGAAGGGAAAGTTCACAGTTTAAAGTTGTTAAATATGATATGGAGATGCCAGCATTGGATTGGGGTAAGCTCACAACACCAGGTTATAACCCAACAGGTTCATAGATCATAGAACCCTACAGTGCAGAAAGAGGCCCTTTGGCCCATCAAGTCTGCACCGAACACAATCCCACCCAGGCCCTACCCCCATATCCCTACACATTTACCCGCTAATCCCTCTAATTTATGCATCCCAGGACACTAATGGGCAATTTTAGCATGGCCAATCAACCTAACCTGCATATCTTTGGACTGTGGGAGGAAACCGGAGCACCAGGAGGAAACCCACGCAGACACGAGGAGAATGTGCAAACTCCACACAGACAGTGACCCGAGCCGGGAATCGAACCCAGGACCCTGGCACTGTGAAGCAGCAGTGCTAACCCACTGGGCTACCGTGTCACCCAAATTCAAAGAACAACAAAGAACAAAGAACAACCCAGCACGGGAAACAGGCCCTTCGGCCCAACGAGCCCGCGCCACCATCTTAACAAAGCATTTTCCTACACCTACCTTGACCCGTGTGCATGCGTATGGTACCCCCATTGGAAACCAGATTCAGGGGAGAATAGTTTAGGGACAATTTGTGACACCAATCAGCCTAAGAGCACATCTTCGGGGTGTGGGAGGAAACCGGAGCACCCGGAGGAAACCCACGCAAGCACGGGGAGAATGCGCAAACTCCCACAGACACCGGCCCAAATCCATGTATCTGCACAGCAAACAGTGATAGTCACTGAGCTGTTGCGGTGCCCATCTGCTGGTCCAGTTTTAAGTACACACATCAACACGAAGTACTAGGCCACTCTCGAAACATCCAAGAGCAGCCCACGCACGACCCACCGTGTGCATGCCCCTCGTTTGACAACAAGGTAGACCGACACACCTGTAGATTAAAAGAGACAAAACATTAACATGTAGTATTACATTTCCAGTATCGTCCCGAGGCTCTGACCCTTTTTAAAACTGTCGCCTATAACCCTCCATCCCTGTGTCACTCATGTGCCTATCTAAGTAAACCTTAAACAAGTCCAGCGTGCCTGCCTCCACCACCTTACTTGGTAGCGTATTCCATTCCCCTCTATGTGAAAAACCTCCCTCCAGTATCCATATTATACCTCTCCCCCCTCATTCTTAGCTTGTGGCCTCTTGTGATATTTGTCTCCAATCTAGGAAAAAGCCTACTACTGTCTACTCTATCTATACCCTTCATTATTTTATACACCTCTATCAGATCCCCCCCTTAATCTCCGTCTTTCTAAGGAAAAGAGCCCCAGTTTACCCAATCTTTCCCCATAACCCAGTCCTTCCATACCAGGCAGCATCCTGGTAAACCTCCTCTGCACCGTCTCCAGGGTATCTCCACGTCCTTCCGGTGGGTCCTTCATTTGGGTTCATTTGGTATCACAAGATTTCGGGGCACTACTCCTTGATCAGGTGAGACACTCGGGTTAAACACTCACCTGATGAAGGAGCAGTGCTCCGAAAACTCTTGTTGGACTTTAACTTGGTGTTGTGAGACTTCTTAAAGTTGTTAAAGTTAATGTTGAATTTGGCAGGCTGTATCTGCAGGGTTTTGTTTTAATGTTCCTTCAATGACTTGTTTCAGAAGGCAAAACTGATAAAAGTTTAGAAAGTTTAAAAACAAACAAGGTCCACAATTTCTCGAATCCTCTCCAACCTGAAAAAGCACAGGGAAATTCCCGGGAGTAAACCAGCCAGCTACAGGCAGTCCAGAACCTTCAAGGTGTACAATTCCTGCAGAGTTTGAAAAGAAGAAAAAAATCTCTAAATGTTTTAGAACCTTTCAAAAGAAAATAGAAGGCTCACAATCGCCAGAGAGGCTGCCAAAAGATGAAAAAGCATAGGAAATAAAGTTAGGAAACCAACTGCTACAGGGACAGGCTGTGAATAAAAATGATCACTGCGCTCACAGCCTCAAAGCAGTAACACAACTTAAAGCTGTTAACTACAAGAAAACACGAACGTCTGTGGACAGAAGGTTAGAAAAGCCAGATGCATGTAGGATAAGCAAGTAACTTCACCAAACACAATAATTCTTTAGCATACATCTGATAAGTTGCCAAGAATGACAGGGGTCCGCAGAGAGAAGGCAACTCTCAATAATGCACCAAAGTCAACAAGAGAGCTCAGAGAGAGAGAAACTCCCACAAGACACCGCAGAGAAAGAGCAATAAAAGGTCCTAAACGGAAGGCAACAGAGTGACAGAGACAAGATTCAAGTGAAACACAACATGGTTGTCGAGCTTGTCAGTGCCACAAATACACGAGTCAAAGTTTATTGCAGAAGAAGGAGATGGCTGAGAAATAGCTGAAAGGCTCAAAGGTGGAGTTTTGTGAAAGTGCTGACACCCAATGGGGAAGAGAAGCCCACTGCATTCACATCGAGATCTCCCCGAAAAGTGGAAATAGCAAAGGGGGCACTGGGCATCATTTTCGGCATCACAAGTGGGGCAGCATGGTAGTCCGTGGTTAGTACTGCCGCCTCACAGTGCCAGGGACCCAGGTTCGATTCCCGGCTCGGGTCACTGCCTGTGTGGAGTTTGCACGTTCTCCCTGTGTCTGCGTGGGTTTCCTCCGGGTACTCCGGTTTCGTCCCACACTCCAAAGATGTGCGGGTTAGGTTGATTGGCTGTGATAAACTGCCCGTCTGTGTCAGGAGGATTAGGAGGGTAAATATCTGGGGATATAGGAATAGGGACTGGGTGCAGATTTGATGGGTTGAATAGCTTCCTTCTACACTACAGGGACTCTATGATACTGTATGAAGCTTCACCACTACCTGTATGGCAGGATGTTTGTCTCACTGACAGACCACAGACCAAGATTTTACTCGGGGTTTCCATCTGTGCCCACAGCTCGGTTGCGGAGGTGAGAGTTGACGTGAGGCCATTTGTATGAAATCCGCTCTCGACAGTCGGAACAGTGTGTAAATATGGATGTGTTATCCAGGCTATCCTCACCGTGTCAAAGACAGGACCAGGTCCTCTACTTCTCACCAGAGGGTAATGTACCAATGACAGCTGCTGATGTGAAACAAGCTACAAAGAAAGATCCCATCCAGAGTCAGGTAGTTAACCTGGTCTGCAAGGGGTAAGCAAGTTGACTGAAGGATCCAGAACTGAGACGTATTTAACCCGGTTCCAGATGGTTGTTTGTTGTTTGGGTGGTCATTCCCCAATCCCTGAGGAGGAATCTGTTGGAGCTCCAAGGGCACCCAGGGGTGGAGCAGATAAGAGAGGTGTCCCACAGTTATGTATGGTGGTCAAAAATCGATGTCTGCATTGAGGAGAAAGCAGGCTTGCGTGACTCGTGTGCCAAGATTTGAAAGGCACCGCCCGCCATTGTACCCCTGGAAAGGCCGAAGGACAGTAAAAAATCTGACAACACCAGGTTTCAATCCAACCGATTTATTTGATAGTAAATTCACAAGCTTTCGGGTTTGCCCCTTCATCAGGTGAATGGAGAGTCCTGGCCTCAGACAGAGCATATGAAGCACAGACAGTTTACTACCAAATAAATCGGTTGGACTGAAACCTGGTGTTCTCAGACTTTTTACTGTGTTTACCCCAGTCCAATGCCGGCATCTCCGCCAAAGGAGCCGTGGCAGCAGCTCTTCATGGACTTGTGGGACCCGGTAGAAAGCCAAGTGATGCTGCTGGTCACTGAGGTGATTTGTATGGAGTTGATGACTATGGAAGCTCAGTGACACGCTCGCTCAGTTTGGAAAACCAAACTGTTGTAATTGACAGCAGAGCACAGTTTGTGTTGGAAGTCTGTGAGGATACACGGAGCTGCACAGTGTTCACCCTGTAAAGTCTGCGCCTTACCACACAGAGACAACTAGATTAACAAAGCGTTTTGTACAGTCTGTTAAACATTAGAGGCTTCACAGAGGGAGGGTGTTATTGATCCAAAGATTGAATCAGTTCTTGAGTGTGTACAGGAACATCCCCCACCCACCCCCCCACCACTTCCGTGCAACAGTGAAATGCTCCCCGCTGATGTTTGGGAGACAGTTGTGAACAATGTTTGACCCTCTGAGCTCTGATGAAACAAGACAAGTGATGGAGAGGAAGCAGGAGATGTAGATAGAGCATCCAGCTGAACATGCCAAGCTGAGGGTGTACCAGAAGGGCAAATTGGTATTGGTCAGAGACTAAGCTTTGTGGGATAGATAGGTTCCAGCCACCATTCCAGCTAAGACAGGGCCATTCTCTTGCACAATGGAAACTCGTGACCAGTTAATGTGACACCAACATGCAGATCAACTGTTGGCGGCCCCAACACCAAGGGTAAGGACCCCACCTATAAGTTCGGAGATCTTTTGAACAATGCCAGTGGAGGTACGAGGACAGGGAGGCCTAGAATCATCAGCTCCTCTGGTCATTGAGGGGATGGGAATTAGACATTAGTGACTGCCAATGTGCGGGAAGAGGAGCTCCACTGGTGGGTTCATCAAGACCACAATCAGCAGACAGGAACATAAAATCATCTCAGTTCCCAGGAAACAACCCCCATGGGATCATTGTCCCCTGACAGATTGCCTATGTGAGGTGAACGTCACAGTGGTGAACAAACCATGGACTGTATTATATTGTAAACACGCTGTGGGTTCTGCAACAGGCACCTACATGGTGTAAAAAAGAGAAAAATGTACAATTGTCTGGAAATAGTTTATTGCACTGTTGCTGTTTGGGGGAGTATGTCATTCAGAGGGAAGGAGAGTTATGTGTGGTGCCCCTTTAAGGGAATGGGTCACGTGACCTTGGATATAGGGTGAGCTGTTGGGATCCGCCCAGGGTGGGCAGTCAACGTTTGGGGTGTGGAGCGAATAGACACGGTAAAGAGCTGTGTTCCCTGATGCCTAACTGTGGAGGGGGAGCCTCAGTGCAACAGGATTTAACAGAGCGGAGGAATCTTCAGCGGATCAGAAAGCTGAGATATTTACTGACACCCCATCTGGAGAGAACATGCCTCATCTCATCTCTTCCTTTTCCGGATATGGGAGGTTTCCTGAGGGGAATACTGGGGAGTATCAAGGAGGCATCCAAGGGGGTATCAAGGAGGTATCCTAGGGGGTATCCAGGGGTATCCACAGTGGTACTCTGGGGGGTACCCTGGGGGATAATCTGAGGGGTACTCTGGGGGTCCCCTGGGAGACCATCCTGAGGGTATCTAGGGGGTACCCTGGGGAGGGGTACCCGGTAGGAATTCTGGGGGATATCCTGGGGAATACTGTGGGGGATACTCTGAGGGGTACTCTGGGGGTCCCCGGGGAGGGGTATCCAGAGGGGCACCCTGGTGCCTTCATCATGGCCACATTGTGGAGGATGCAACAGACATGTGACATGCTCCAGTGAGTACAGAGACCTCCCCACCACTCCCCATGAACAGTCCAAGCAGCAGAACCATTGTTTCTGGAATCAATGGTCAACTCTGTGATGTTCCTGGACCCAGCAGGAGCCCTGGCCTTGTGTAATACCTGGCGAGTGTGAGATATGAATCGTGTGTACAGTGGGTAGAACCTGTCACCAAGTGAGCAGCCCCTGGCTCGGAGATGGTTGGAACTAATAGCAGATTTTCAGTGGCACAATGCATCCATTGACAATGTACCAGCTTGATACATCTCTCCTTCAGATCACAGTGTCCTCAGTGTGTGCAGTCAATGGCACCATTAGAAAGCCTTGTGCCCACACCACCTGCTCCTATCTGCTCAGAGTGAGGAAGGTGTGTTCCTTTCCTCACAGAGACTGTCCCAGTGACCCTGTCCCAATGAGGCGATTGGTGACAAACTCAATAATGTTGGTGATGTCTCGGGCTCCAGTCTGGAATGATCCGGAGGTGCAGGAATCGAGGAATGATGGGTGCCCTGGCAGTCACTGGCAGTGCCATCCTCACCCCGCTCTCCAGCTCCAGACGGTGCAGTTCAGTGAATCTGTGGTAAATTCACACACTTGTTCTGGCTGAGATACAACAACAACTTACATTTACATAGCAATTGGGAGAGTACCCTCAGTGGGTAAGGCTTCCTGCTGAGTGACCTTCGCCTCCTCCCTCTACCTCTCTGCTCCCTCTCCCTGGCATTCCGCAGCCCAAAAGGAGCTTTGGTGATAGACTGGGAGTTGTTAATCCTCACAATCTTCCAACGGCCCAGTACATTCCCGGGAGAGTGGGGGAAGGAGCGGGGGCGGGGGGCTGTAAGGAATTCTGTAAACGTCCTTGTCAGCCTGGTACTTCTGGACACCACACTTTATGAAGGCATTCGAAAGATTTTCGAAGAATGGTCTCTGGAGTGAAAGACTTGAGTTAGATGGATAGATTGGAGAAGCTAGGACTGTTCTCCTTGGGGAAGAGGTCGTTGAGAGGAGATTTGGTAGAGCTATTCAGGATCCTGAGGGATCTGGGTGCTGTAGAATGAGGGGGGGAATCACTCTCACTGGCAAAAAGGCTGAGAATCAAATAACATCAATATAAGGTAAATAGTGAAAGATCTAACAGCGAAATGAGGCAGGATGTTTCCACTCAGCGATCTGCAATGTCCTGCCTGAAAGTGGGTGAGACAGAGTCAATTAAAGCGTTCAGAAAGAAATTGGATAAGCAGCTAAAGAGGAAAGATTTACTAGGCTTTGGTGAGAGGAGCCGCCACCATCTACGATGCACAGATCAAGAGTATGTTATAATTCAGGTCAGAAACTCTAAAGAGTTTTGTGAAATCCGCTTGGGTATGTTTCGCAATTTGAATTATGTTAGGGTGAGCATGTGATGTTTCACTTCAGGTAGGATTCAAATAACCAACTTGGGAGCTTTTATCAGACAAAGTTTATTTAAGAAAATAGTTAACAATAGTAATAACTTTTACTAATCACAAACAAGAAAAAACAACTCTGATATTATATAAACCTTAACAACTAAATGAAATGTTCCAACCAAACAAACCTCCTTAAAACATACATCTGCCATAGGTTTAGCACAGAAAATACGAATGCTCACATGATGCTGGAAGTTAGTCCTTTGATTAGGGAATTGAAATGCTGACTTCCCTGCCTTGTAACATCTAGCAGCTCTTGAGATAGAGATAATGTCACTGCTGGCCTCTAGCTTTTAGCCAGCAAACCACTCCAAGAGTCAGAATTCTCACTCCAGGTAGTTAAAATTATTGCTTCCAGCTAGCCAACAGAATCTATAATACCAGAGAGAGAGAGAAAACCTGCCTGTAACTTGCAACAAGGACAGCTTCTAACTTCTAAACCAAAACTGAAAGTGAATCCTTGGATTCTTCTGACTTTGACTTGTCAATCAATCTTCCCCCTAATAATTCAAAAGATCATAAAATCCCGAACACTGCATCAAGCCCAAAGTAAAAATAAATAAAACCCCATTTAAACCATTAAAGCAGAAATAAAAGGGCTTCGAAGCAGGCAGCTGGTGCCACAACTGCTTACAATCTGCAGTGAACATGGATTTTAAAAAAGTACATTTCTTAAAGGTACACTAGCATCACAAGTGTGATGGAATTCTATCCACTTGCCCGGATGAGTGCAGCTCTAACAACACTCAAGAAGCTCAACACCATCCAGAGCAAAGCAGCCCATTTGATGGGCATCTTAAATATCCATTCCTCTATTATTTGCACACAGCGACAGAAGCTTGATATGGCTCTTGCTCTGTCCAAGACCACAAGAAACTACAAAGGGTTGTGAATGAAGTCCAGTCCATTACTCAAATCAGCCTCCCATCGATTGACTCTGTCTACACTTTCTACTGCCTCAACAAAGCAGTCAACGTAATCAAGGACCCCACACACCCCAGACATTTTCTCTTCCACCTTCTTCATCAAGAAAGAGACACAAAGGTCTGAGGTCACGTACCAACAAACTCAAAAACAGCTTCTTCCCTACTGACATCAGATCTTTGAATAGACCTACCTGGCATTCAGTTGATCTTTCTCTACATCCTGGCTATGACTGTAATACTACATTCTGCACACTCTCCTTTCCTACTCTATATGAGGCATGTTTCATAGATTCATACAATCATACAGTGCAGAAAGAGGCCCTTCGGCCCATCGAGTCTGAACCAACCACAAATCCCACCCAGGCCCTACCCCCACACATTTTACCTGCTAAGCAACGCATCTCAGGACACTAACAGGCAACTTTAGCATGGCCAATCAACCTAACCCACACATCTTTGGACTGTGGGAGGAAACCGGAGCACCCGGAGGAAACCCACGCAGACACAAGGAGAATGTGCAAACTCCACACAGACAGTGACCCGAGCCGGGAATCGAACCCAGGACCCTGGAGTCGTGAAGCAGCAGTGCTAACCCACTGTGCTACCGTGCCGCCCATCATCAACTGTAAAGCCAGCAAGGAACAATACTTTTCACTGTATATTTATAGATGTGACAATAATAAATCCAATCAAATTAGTGTGTGCAATCCACAAGATGAACTGCAGCAACAAACCAAACTTCTCTTCGCAGCGCCTTTCAAACATGAGACCTCTGCCACCTAGAAGAACAAGATGCATAAGAACAGATTCCTCTCCAAAATACATACCATCCTGACTTGGTACTAAATCATTGTATATTCAAAACCCTGAAACTCCTCCCTAACGGCACTGTGGATGTCTCTACACCTCCTGGACTGCAGCAGTTCACTACCCACCCTCACAAGGACAGTTGGGGGTGGACAATAAATGCTTTTTTTTAGGTTTGCCGCACGGTTTAGTATGGAAGTGTCACAAAGGTCAATTCTAGGAACGTCCTTTGAAATGATCCCGGTGCTGTTCCATCACAGGAATCAGCTTGGGAAAACACCTCAGGAATTCAGGGATTCTTCCACATATAAACATCCATCTCCGGCTCCTGATTCTGGAGTGAATTCCCTCAGAAAGCTGAAAAACCCACTTCCCATCATTAGTTCCAACTCATCCACGATCACACTTACTCTGAGGTATCCTCAAGGTAAATGTGTCTCGTGTTGATGAAGAGTATGTTCCCTGACTATTACTGGGAGAGTGCTATGGTTTCATTCTTATCACTTTATTATACAAGTTGTGTTAATCAGTGTTAACCAAGCTTATTCTTAGAAATGATTTTTGTCACCTTAACATTCAGAGCGGGAAAGTGTAGCTAATTGAACACGAGAGCTCGCTCTGTGCTGGTAAGCATGTTGCAGCATTTACACTCTCTTATCATGAAGATATTATCCAGAGAGAACATTCCAGAGACCTTGAAATTAAAGCAATTACTTCACCAACTTGAGTGTTTAGTCAGATGTAATGAGGTCTTATTTAGGCTAAAGAGTGAAAGCAGCAATTAAACATTTCACTATTAATAGTTCGAAAGTTTGAAATTACCTGACAATTTTCATCTTAATTGTTGACTGTCACAATTTGAACTTGCCTGAAGATTCTCAATTGCAATTTGCAGGTTTACTTCTCAAGTGCTGATTAGACTCAATTTTCGGAGTAGTACCTGCCAGGTCCTCGTAGACACTTGCAGCTTAGGCGTGGAGTTTTCTGTCTGGCACCCAGATTACAGTGTAAGGTGGCTCAGGGATAGAGTGAGTGGTTGCACAGATTCTCAGACACAGTACCGCTAGTTCTGGTGAGTGAGCCCTGTTCTGAAAGGGGAGACGGGAGCAGTCCATGTCACTCCCCCGTGTGTGTGTCTCTCTATCTCTCCTGGAACACTTAGTATCACTCCCTCATCTTATATCCTCCCCTCTGAAGATATCCTTGATCAGACATCCTCTTCATAGAATCCAGCAGTGCAGAAGGAGGCCATTTGGCTTATCGATCCCACCCAGTCCTAACCTCATAACCCCACGCTAGTCCCCCTAACACTAAGGGGCAAATTAACATGGTCAATTCCACCTAACCTGCACATCTTCGGACAGTTGGAGGAAACTAGAGCACCCAGAAGAAACCCACACAGACACAGAGAGAATGTGCAAACTCCACACAGACAGTGACCCTATGATAATCCCTCCCTCAATGTCAATAAAACGAAGGAGATAGTCATCGACTTCAGGAAGTGCAAAGGAGAACATGCCTCTGTCTACATCAATGGGGATGAAGTAGAAAGGGTGGAGAGCTTCAAGTTTTTAGGTGCCCAAATCACCAACAACTTGTCCTGGTTCCCCCATGCTGACACTGTAGTTAAGAAAACCCACCAATGCCTCTACTTTCTCAAAAGACTAAGGAAATTTGGCATGTCAACTACAACTCTCACCAACTTTTACAGATGCACCATAGAAACCATTCTTTTTGAGTGTATCACAGCTTGGTATGGGCTCCTGCTCTGCCCAAGACCACAAGGAACTACAAAAGATTGTGAATGTAGCCCAATCCATCACGCAAACCAGCCTCCCATCCATTGACTCTGTCTACACTTCCCACTGCCTTGGCAAAGTAGGCAGCAAAGTTAAGGACCCCAAACATCCCGGGCAATCTCTGTTCCACCTTCAGGGAACAGATACAAAAGTCTGAGGTCACGTACCAACCGATTCAAGAACAGCTTCTTCCCTGCTGCTGTCAGACTTTTGAATGGACCTACCTTCCATTAAGTTGATCTTTCTCTACACCCTAGCTATAACTGTAACACTACATTCTGCACCCTCTCCTTTCCTTCTCTATGAACAGTATCTTTTGTCTGTATAGCACGCAAGAAACAATATTTTCTACTGTATGTTAATGCATGTGACAATAATAAATCAAATCAATCCAAGAATTGAACCTGGGGTCCCTGGCGCTGTGAGGCAGCAGTGTTGATCTCTGAGCCGCTGTTTCACCCTTTCTCCTGGTCAATCCTATCGGGTGGAGCAGCACAATAACCTGAGAATTGGCGAAGTGTCTCAGAATGTGATTAGATGCTCACAGAAATGGTGAGAATTCCTTTAAATAGTGTTTGAAATGATAGGTATTGAAGTGTTAGCCATTAACATGCTGTGTGACATCAGTGATAACCAACTTCAGGCACTCTAAGCAGTGCTGAGTTGTTAAACCAGCCTTCAGTTTCATTACTAGCACTGCCTTCAACCTCATTACCAAGATGGCATCTTATTCTCAACCCGATACAGACTGAATTCTGATTCTAGCTTCGGATTCCAACATTGAACATTTAAAGTTTATTTATTAGTCACAAGTAAGGCTTACATTAACACTGCAATGAAGTTACCATGAAATTCCCTGAGTCACCACGGTCCGGCACACATTTGGGTCAATGCACCTAACCAACATGTCATTAAGACTGTGGGAGGAAACCAGAGCACTCGGGGGGAACCCATGCAGACATGGGGAGAATGTGCAGACTCCACACAGACAGTGGCCCAAGCTGGGAATCGAACCCTGGTCCCCAGCACTGTGAAGCAGCAGTGCTAACCACTGTGCTACCATGCCATCTCATGTTTAAAGATTGTTCAACTTTAGTGGACATTCAGAGACTATTTCCTCAGGTGGATGTAGCTGTTACCGGGGGACGTAACTGCAAGGTTTATGGTGGGAGATATAGGAGGGATGTCCGAGGTAGATTCTTCACTCAGAGAGTGGTTGGGGTGTGGAATGCACTGCCTGCTGTGATAGTGGAATTGGACACTTTAGGAACTTTCAAGAGGTTATTGGATAGGCACATGGAGCACACCAGAATGATAGGGAGTGGGATAGCTTGATCTTGGGTTTGGACATAGCTTGGCACAACATCGAAGGCTGAAGGGCCTGTACTGTGCTGTAATGTTCTATGTCCTAACTTTTGAAAGTTAAACTGCTTCATTTTATTAGGATTATACTCAAGCTCTATTATAAGTAAAGCTTGTTTTGATAGAAGATCCCTAACTTGCCAACGGAGTTCCTGCTGGGGTGAAACATCCTCTCCTCGTTTTTATGCCAAAATGGAAAAATTGTTGGCATCGAGCCTGCCTTCACAATATATCCTGGGGCCCTCACACATGCAGAAACCAAGCACCGAGATCAGGCCTCTGAGGGAAATAGGTTATTGACTTAGTGCAGCCTGTCACAGGCACCCCTTTCTCAGATCCACAAATCAGGCTAAACTCTAGAGACCAACCCCAATCAAAGGTGAGTAAAATACCTTTGGCTTGCCTGGGTGTGAGGCCAAGAATGAGCAGGAACTGCCCTCCTGGCTCCACATTAGAACTTGAGCCTTCTCAGAATCACCTGCTACCCTGGGCCATCTTTCCAGCTGCCCCCACCCCCCATAACGATCCCTATAAACAAGGTGTTTCTCAGTCCAAGAAAAAGACCCCCAGCTCACTGGTATTGCATAACAGACAGGTAATATCCTACCTGTCTGTGTACAAACAACAGGTCTGTATTCTACTTGGAGAATACAGGTAGAATACAGACCTGTATTCTACAATGCTGTCACTAGTTCTTTAAATATTCATAGGGTGAGTGCTATGCCATTCAGAAAGCAACGATTCCCAGTTTGGGTGACTGTGTGGAGTTTGCACATTCTCCTCGTGTCTGCGTGGGTTTTCCCTGGGTGCTCCGGTTTCCTGCCACATTCCAAAGATGTGCGGGTTAGGTTGATTGGCCATGCTAAGTGTCAGGGGGACTAGTGGGATAAACATGTGGGGGATTACATGAATCGGGCCTGGGTGGGATTGTTATCGGTACAGACTTGAAAGGCTAAATGGCCTCCTGCACAGTAGGGATTCTATGATTCTCATGATCTCTCATCCTCACACCCATTGTCCCAATGCCAGGACGAAGAATGTTATCCAAAGAGATTTGCCAAAGCTGAAATACATATTGGAAATAATCAAGGTCTTTGTCAGATTTTCCAACATTATTGGGCCCTGTCTGTAAGCGGACAAACCTCTACAATAGTACCAGATCTGCTTTCCAAAATGCCATATTGCCAGCACCAGTCCCAATATGGAAGGGGAGTTCACCACATTATGTAAATGAAGTTAGTTCATCACATTGTTCAGACAAGGTCACTATACTGGGATCTTGGCTGGAATTACAGAGAGTTAACAGTGGTGGAGTGAGAAGGCTCTGAGAGATTTTCCAGATTAAATCAGCTTGGACAATAGCAATGTAACGTCCGTCTAATATTCCATCAGACGCCCTGTAGGAAGAGTTACTTTCTCCCTTAGGATGGCACTGCTCCCTCACCACGCCAGGACCTGGGTTCGATTCCCAGCTTGGGTCTCCCATAGAGATTCTACAATTCTAATATTTCTCAAACATTGACTCTCTTGTGTTGTTTAAATTAGTTTGAAGGATGAGCTGAGATGGATCACATCCTCTGCCTGAAGATTTCTACAGTAAGAGGTCTCACAACTCCAGGTTAAAGTCCAACAGGTTTATTTGATAGTAAACGCCACAAGCTTTGGGAAACGTTATTCCTTCATCAGGTATGTGGAAGGAACCTTCCACACACCTGATGAAGGAACAGCGTTCCCGAAAGCTTGTGGCGTTTACTATCAAATAAACCTGTTGGACTGTAACCCGGTGTTGTGAGACCTCTTACTGTGTTTACCCCAGTCCAACACTTCCACATGAAGATTTCTACACAGCCTGAGTCCATGAGGTGGCAGTGTCAACCAAATAATTACTTTTATCTGAAGTTACTCACTCACCATTTGGCACAATGATAGTTTTTGAAATGTGAAAAACAGAATGGAAAATTTGGTAAGCGATTTTCTGAAATCTAGAATGACAATTTCTGTGGACCAAGCCCTGAGGACACTTCCAAAACGAAACCAATGTTCCACCTGCTCTGCAGCAATTACGTGTGACGGATGATTCTTACAATTTGACAGAAACACCAAACCCTGTGTAATTCAAACTGGGGGCAGCAAAGACACACAGTTCAGTTCCACAAGGTGAACGGTATAATGTGCACACTCACACAATGTTTAGATGGGAGCCCAGCTCACTCTACATCTAAATAAGCACAAGGTACAGTAGCATTTGATAACCGCCTTGTTTCAAGTTGAGCACTGGGGTAAGAGGTGGAAATGTGAATCCCCCCTCACTGGGGTTAAAACATAGCCAAAGGGGTAGATTTTAAGGGGCATCTTAAAAGAGGGTAGAGGGGTAAACTGATAGAGAGATTGAGAGAGGGGATTCTGTAGCTGAGGGTAAAGGATGCTGGGAGTGGGGCTGCCATGAGCTTCATGATTAAAATTGGGGGTGCTAAAAAGGCCAGAATGTGAAGAGCTCCTAAAAAGGTGGCACAGTGGTTAGCACTGCTGCCTCACAGTGCCAGGGACCCAGGTTCGATTCCAGCCTTGGGAGTTTGCACGTTGTGCCTGCGTGGGTTTCCTTTGGGTGCTCCAGTTTCCTCCCACAGTCCAAAGATGTGCAGCTTATGTGGTTTGACCACTGTAAATTGTTACTGAGAGTCCCAAAACGTGTAGGTTAGGTGGATTAAACGTGTGAGGCCACTGGGATGGGGCAGGGGAGGAGACCGGGGTGGGTTGTTCTGTCTGAGAGTCGGTGAAGCCATGATAGGCTAATTGGCCTCCTTCTGCACTATCGGGATTCTATAATTCCATGATCTTCGAGGTTTGTGAGGCTGGAGGGGGTTACAGAGCAAGGGAGGGGTGTGGCTGGAAGAGATTACAGGGATAGGGAGGAATTGGGACTCAAAGGCTGGTTGAGTGACTGGAGACCAGTGTCCACCGTTGTACCACAGGGATCAGTGCTGGCACTTCTGTTTGTTATAGACTTAAACAATATAGATAGAAGTGTGGGGGGAATGGTAAGCAATTTTGCAGAAGACAACAAGATTGGTAAGGTGGTAAATAGTGAAGGAGATGGTTACAGGAAGATATGGATGGGTTGGTCAGATGGGCAGAGCAGTGGCAGATGGTATTTAATCCTGATAAGTGCGAGGTGATACACTTCAGAAGAAGGAACAAGATGAGAGAGTATTTAATGAATGGCAGAACACTGGGAAGCTCAGAGGAACAGAGGGATCTTGGGATCACTATTCACAGATCCCTGAAGTTGGCATGTGAGTAGGATAGTTCAGAAGGTACATGGGGACACTGGCCTTCATCACCATGTAGAGTATAAGAGCAAGGAAGTCATGTTGGGGTTGTACAGAGCATTGGTTAGGCCACAGCTGGAGTACTGTGTGCAGTTCCGGTCACCTTACTGTAGGAAGGATGTGATGGCACTAGAGAGAGTACAGAGGGGGTTCACCAAGTGTACTGCCCGGGATGGAACATTTGAGCCATAAGGAGGGATTGGATAAACTAGGATTGTTTCCTCTCGCGCAGAGAAGACTGAGGGGAGACATGATTGAGGTGTATAAGATTATGACGAGTACGGACAGGGTGAGTAGGGAGCAGCTGTCCCCCCCTGTTTTGGGGATATAGTTTTAGGAAGAGGGGCAGGAGATCCGGAGGGGATTGGAGTAAACATTCTTTCACTCGGAGGGTGATGGGAATCTGGAATGCACAGCCTGGGAAGGTGGTGGAGGCCAGAAACCTTCAAAAAATATTTGGATAAACTATTGAAATATCAAAACATTCAAGGATATGGGACAAGTGCTGGAAAATGAGATTAAGGCGCCTTTAGTTGTGGTTATTGTTGGTGCAGACTCGGGCTGAAGGGCCTTCTTTCTGCACTTTACAACTTGTATATAACTCTACGGATGAGGCAGGAGGAGATTACAGAGATAGGGAGGGGTGAGGCAGGAGGGGATTACAGAGATAGGGAGGGGTGAGGCAGGAGGGGATTACAGAGATAGGGAGGGGTGAGGCAGGAGGGGATTACAGAGATAGGGAGGGGTGAGGCAGGAGGGGATTACAGAGATAGGGAGGGGTGAGGCAGGAGGAGATTACAGAGATAGGGAGGGTGAGGCAGGAGGGGATTACAGAGATAGGGAGGGGTGAGGCTGGAGGAGATTACAGAGATAGGGAGGGGTGAGGCAGGAGGGGATTACAGAGATAGGGAGGGTGAGGCTGGAGGGGATTACAGAGATAGGGAGGTGTGAGGCAGGAGGGGATTACAGAGATAGGGAGGGTGAGGCAGGAGGGGATTACAGAGATAGGGAGGGTGAGGCTGGAGGGGATTACAGAGATAGGGAGGGTGAGGCAGGAGGGGATTACAGAGATAGGGAGGGTGAGGATGGAGGAGATTACAGAGATAGGGAGGGGTGAGGCAGGAGGGGATTACAGAGATAGGGAGGGTGAGGATGGAGGGGATTACAGAGATAGGGAGGGGTGAGGCAGGAGGGGATTACAGAGATAGGGAGGGGTGAGGCAGGAGGGGATTACAGAGATAGGGAGGGGTGAGGCAGGAGGGGATTACAGAGATAGGGAGGGTGAGGATGGAGGAGATTACAGAGATAGGGAGGGTGAGGCAGGAGGGGATTACAGAGATAGGGAGGGGTGAGGCAGGAGGGGATTACAGAGATAGGGAGGGTGAGGCAGGAGGGGATTACAGAGATAGGGAGGGGTGAGGCAGGAGGGGATTACAGAGATAGGGAGGGTGAGGCAGGAGGGGATTACAGAGATAGGGAGGGTGAGGCAGGAGGGGATTACAGAGATAGGGAGGGTGAGGCAGGAGGGGATTACAGAGATAGGGAGGGGTGAGGATGGAGGGGATTACAGAGATAGGGAGGGGTGAGGATGGAGGGGATTACAGAGATAGGGAGGGGTGAGGATGGAGGGGATTACAGAGATGGGGGGGTGAGCTGGATGATGAAGTGGGTGTAAATCTCCGATCTGCCAGCAACACATCCATTGCCTGCCGGAGAGGATAACTCAGCATCCTAAATAGAGAGAGCAATTATCTTATCTGGCTATGCAACAAAAGCCAACCTGAGTCCTAAAAACCAAATTCAGCGCTGCCTTTGAGAGTTCAGATTATTGTTCTGCCTCATATTGATCCTGTTCATTGCTGGGAAGAGGTTTAAAAGTTGAGGAGGGGAACACTGATCTGGGGTTTTGGCTCCATTATTTTTCAACAGGTTTCTCATTTAGAAGCAGCCTGAGGGATAGGCTTGGCTCACCGTCAGGCCAGGAACATGGCACGAGAGGCTTCACTCAGCCCAGGGGTGGATCGGAGGCTGCTGCAGGAGTGGGGATTGGGAATGGTAAGGGTGGGTACACTATCAAGTCAGGGATAAGGATGTACAGATGGTAGGTTCCAGTCATAGAACGTAGAATATAGAAAAACTACAGCACAAACAGGCCCTTCGGCCCACAAGTTGTGCCGAACATATCCTATCTACTAGGCTTCCCTATAACCCTCTACCTTATTAAGAACATAATAAGAACATAAGAAATAGGAGCAGGAGTAGGCCATCTAGCCCCTCGAGCCTGCCCCGCCATTCAATAAGATCATGGCTGATCTGAAGTGGATCAGTTCCCGCCTGCTCCCCATAACCCTTAATTTCCTTGTCTATCAGAGACCTATCTACCCGTGACTTAAACATATCCAACGAGGCAGCCTCCACCACTTCAATGGGCAGAGAATTCCAGATATTCACCACCCTTTGAGTGAAGAAGTTCCTCCTCAACTCCGTTCTAAACTGCCCCCCCCCTCCTTATTTTGAGGCTGTGCCCTCTAGTCCTGCTATTCTTTCTAAGTGGAAAGAATCTCTCTATCTCTACCCTATCCATCACCTTCACTATCTTGTAAGTGTCTGTAAGATCTCCCCCTCAGCCTTCTAAACTCCAATGAGTACAGACCCAATCTACTCAATTAAGTCCCATGTACTTGTCCAAAAGTCTCTGAAAAGACCCTATCGAATCCGTCTCCACCACCACCGCTGGCAGCCGATTCCATGCACCAGTCACAGCATCTTTTAAATCACTGGGATCTTAATCACAGGGATGTGATCATGGGAACGGAAGCAGCTAAGCTTTGGGTGCTGGAAGGAGCATTCCTGCTCCTCTCGGCCCATAAGCAGTGCTATGAAGGCATTCGCTCCCACACAGCTGCCATCATCCCCCTTTTGGGCTCAGGTTTTCTGAGGCCTAGGAAACAGACATCAGGATAGAATTTAAAATGGAACTAAAGTGTGAGATTATTAATTAGTGTCACAAGTAGGCGTTCATTAACACTGCAATGAAATTACTGTGAAAATCTCCGAATTGCCATACTCCGGCACCTGTTTGGGTACACTGAGGGAGAATTTAGCACGGCCAATGTACCTAACCAGACGTCTCTCGAACTGTGGGAGGAAACCAGAGCACCTGGAGGAAACCCACGCAGACCCGGGGAGAATGTGCAAACTCCACAGAGACAGTGACCCAAGCCAGGAATCGAATCCGGGAGGCAGCAGTGCTAACCACTGTGCCGCCCTAAGCCTTATGAACGTATTTAATACGCACCCAGTTTTTGATTGCCTCAATCCATCCCAGCTCTATTAAAGTAGCAAGTTGGCAGATTTGAGATGAGTTGAGTTTGGGTTTTGGAATTAAAACCTTCAGTTAAAATCTCATCATTGCATTGAAATGTTAATGTAATCTTCATTCAAGCTCAACCATATTTGAAACAAGTTGGACTCCCTGTCCTATGGCTGTGAAAAAAAGAAATGAAAGTTACAAATAAGATTTAAAAATAATGTCAAGAAAATGTTTTTACAAAAGAATAAACTCAGATATTCAGAAACATGTGGCTGAGTGAGATAAGCATTAAAATTGGACCACAAAAAAAAATTCTGTGAAATGATTTATTTGGAGAATTTCTTTCACTAGAGATTTTATTCACTTAATTACCTTCTTTCAAACAAAGATTTAAATCAGCATTTTTAATCCTACAAATATGAAACACATACTTAAATTACACAGTGTTATTATTTGGCAAAAAATATATTCACAGGGTATTTATTTTCATTTTCTTACCTTTACTTGTCTGGACTCCAGTTTCATTAGATATCTTTGCTATGTGATTTTTACTAATCATTCTCTACGTCCTCAGTGTCACTCTCCAAAATCACCAGGATCGAATTCTAATCCACATTTATTTCTCCAGCGTTTTATTAATACACGGAATGTTTCATAGTCAGTATCAAAGACAACATCATTGGCATCACTGTCTGCAACTACAGTCTCAATATCTGCATTTTAGTCTTTATTGAGACATTCAATATTTTATAGAACATAGAACACTACAACACAAACAGGCCCTTCGGCCCACAAGTTACGCTGATCATATCCATACCTACCAGGCCTATCTATAACCCCCAATCCCATTAAATCCCACGTACTCATCCAGAAGTCTTGTAAAAGACCTCAGCGATTTCGCCTCTACCACCACCAACGGCAGCCGATTCCACTCACTCACCACCCTCTGAGTGAAAAACTTACCCCTAACATCTCCTCTGTACCTGCTCCCCAGCACCTTAAACCTGTGTCCTCTCGTAGCAATCATTTCAGCCCTGGGAAATAGCCTCTGAGAATCCACCCTATCTATTCCTATCAACATCTTATAAACCTCTATCAGGTCGCCTCTCAACCTTCGTGTCTCCAGGGAGAAGACTCCCAGCTCCCTCAACCTATCTTCATTAGGCATGCCACCCAATCCAGGCAACATCCTTGTAAATCTTCTCTGCACCCTCTGAACAGCTTCCACGTCCTTCCTGTAATGAGGCAACCAGAACTGCGCACAGTACTCCAAGTGGGGTCTGACAAGGGTCTTATAAAGTTGCAGCATTACCTCCCAACTCCTAAACTCAATCCCTTGATTAATGATAGCTAGTACACCATACGCCTTCTTGACTACATCCTCCACCTGCGAGGCCGATTTAAGAGTCCTATGGACCTGGACCCCAAGATCCTTCTGCTCTTCAACACAGCTAAGACTCCTACCCTTGATATTGTATTCCTTCATCCCATTGGTCCTGCCAAAATGGACCACTACACATTTATCCGTGTTGAAGTCCATCTGCCACTTCTCCGTCCAGTCTTGTATCCTATCTACGTCATGCTGCAACTTCTGACATCCCTCCAGACTATCCACAACACCACAAACCTTCGTATCGTGAATATCATGAATATGATAAAACATATTCATAGAAACACAGAAACAAAGAAGATAGGAGCAGGAGGAGGCCATTCAGTTCTTCGAGCTCAATCCATCATTCATTGCGATCATGGCTGATCATCCAACTCAATAGCCTAATCCTGCTTTCTCCCCATAACCTTTGATCCCATTTGCCCCAAGTGCTATTTTTAGTCGCTTCTTGAATACATTCAATATTTTGGCATCAACTACTTCCTGAATTCCACAGGCTCACCACTCTTTGGGTGAAGAAATAGCTCATGATCTCCATCCTAAATGGTCCACCCAGTATCGTCAGCCTGTGACCCCTTGTTTTGGACTCCCCCACCATCAAGAACATCCTTCCTACATCTACCCTGTCTAGCCCTGTTAGGGTTTTACAAGTTTTCTGAGATTGCCTTCATTTGTCTGAACTCCAGCAAAAACAATCCCAACCTAGTCAACCTCTCCTCATACATCAGTCCCACCATCCCCGGAATCAGCCTGATAAACCTCCGCTGCACTCCCTCGCGAGCAAGAACATCCTTCTTCAGAAAAAGAGACCAAAACTGGTCTCACCAAGGCCCTACATAATTGCAACAACACATTGATTGAAGAGACTGGGTCTGTACTCGTTGGAGTTTAGAAGGATGAGGGGGGAATCTTATCGAGACGTATAAGATAATAAAGGGGATGGATAGGGTAGAGGTAGAGAGATTCTTCCCGCTTAGAAAGGATAGCAGGACTAGAGGGCACACCCTCAAGATAAGGGGGGGAGCAGTTTAGAACGGAGTTGAGGAGGAACTTCTTCACTCAAAGGGTAGTGAATCTCTGGAATTCTCTGCCCATTGAATGGTGGAGGCTACCTCGCTAAATATATTTAAGTCACGGGTAGATAGGTTTCTGATAGACAAGGGAATTAAGGGGAGAAAGCGGGAAAGTGGAACTGATCCACTTCAGATCAGCCATGATCTTATTGAATGGCGGGGCAGGCTCGAAGGGCTAGATGGCCAACTCCTGCTCCTATTTCTTATGTTCTTACGCTCTTATCCCTTCTTTCTTCTTTTCTTCCTTCTTGAGACAAGAGATTTCTTGCCGATCCTCCTCAGCTGATATATTTTCGGTTGTTTCTCGATGAGTGTTTTCATTTTGTTGGTGTTGCCATGAGAACATTCAGTGGTTCACGTAATGGCGGCAAATTTTTTTGTAATGGCCGTGATTCTCCTGTTTTCAGGTTTAGTGCCCAGTCGGTGGGCAAACGGGAGCGTTACCCACTGGCGCTGGCAGCGTCCATCAGGTGGTGTCCACCCTGCTGAAAGATGCTGATAAGCTCACTTCAGGCAACCGTTCGGCCACACCAGCTGCTCTGAGACCAGGCTGCCATTTTTAACGGTTACCCTGATCTCCTTACTCAGGGACAAAACAGCCCCCCCCAACAAAAAAAATTAATGTTCCCCTCTTCCCCCCTCTGACCAGGAGAGAACCACCGACCCCTCAGCAGAGCGGGGCAACCCCTCCACCCACAAATAACGGGTCACCCCTTTTCTATTGAGGCATGAAGGTGACCCAAACTCCCCCCGTCAGGCTTCCCTCCCTCTCAGAGGCCCTATTTAGCAGCACCCCTACCCCCCCCCTCAAACTCCCACTCAGCCTTTCTCCAGGCCATGCACCTTGGCAGTGCCAATAGTGTACTGCTCCCTGGCACTGACACCCTCACACTGACATCATGGTCTGGAGCCTTGGCCGCTGATTTGGCTCAAGGAGGTAGATCGAGAGGCTGTCTGCCCCTCTGCTGCTGCCAGGCTGCAGACGATGGGTCCCTCAAGGATCCTGGGGGGTCGGGTGGAGGTGAGAGCTGAGTGGAGGGTCTGAAGAGAAGGGAGCAGTTAGACTCTGGGGCTGAGTAGGGGGGGGGGTGGGGTAGGGTCAGATAAACCTCATGCCTGTGTGGTGTGAGGGCATGAGGGTGCCTCACATTGCTGGTTCCTCCTCAACCCTCGGGGTCCAACACGCCAGCTCCTCGATTTGAGGACCTGTCCCAAAGCTCGCTCACTGCAGATCGCACTGGGGAGGTGGGCGAATAGTGAGGGCCTTTTAATGCAAGCTGCTAATGACATTGGAAATAGTCTATTTAAATATTTATGGTGTTTCTGTCCACCCTGGGCGGGAACCCAATCGGGGGCAGCGAGGTGAGTTGGGACCATGGCAACGGGTTTGGCAACTGGCATAAAACCAATTTTTTGCCCCACGCCTGATTCTCTGTGCCATCGCGATACTCGCCAGGAGGCAGCCCAGACACCTTGTGTAAGACACTGAAGGTAGCTCTTTCTCTCACTTTGTTCATTGCAATATTCACACACCTCTGATCTGCGCTGGTATCATATTCTGGCTCTGACTCAGTGTTATGATATATATATCATGCTGCTGGGGCATCAGTGACAGCTCGATGTCAAGGTTAACAACCTATTCAACAACACCACTCGATGCAGTGGGTATGGCTGTGAAGCCACCAGGAATGGAAGCCTCAGGGCAGGAGTCCACTATGTGGCTGAATGTCTGGCTTGAATGGCCGCACTTACAATTTGAGGTGGTCCTCGTGTCCCTGCAGTTGGAGCAAGGCCACACCTTCCCTGCCCTGCCCTCAAACAGCTCCAGATTTTCCACGAAGCCTGGAACCTCAACACCCGGGTCAGTTACTAGCTCATGCAATTAATGCTTGCAGTTACCTGGGACAGGTACCATGTACAGGTGGGGCTGACATCTGTGTGTAGAGTGTGGTGTGTGTTCCAGTAGAGGCTAGAGAATTTCAGATGCGTGAAGGGAGTTATTTTGAGGTTCATTTTCATCGGGAGTGCCTTGCTTGTTGGTGGTGTTCTTCGAGGCAGTTATTTATTCTGATGGAGAGCGGATACTAATATGAAACTAATGTTTTTCTCTTTTAATTCACAGGCTTTAAGTCAGTCCGCCTTGTTGTCCAATGAGGGGCATACACGCGATGGGTCGTACTTGAATGTTCGAGATTGGCCTAGTGCTTCATGTCGTTAGTGTACGCTTAAACTGGACCAGATGCTGGGTAACAAAACAGCTCAGTGACTATCGCTGTTTGCTGTGCAGACACATGGATTTGGGCCGGTGTCTGTGGGAGTTTGCGCATTCTCCCCGTGCTTGCGTGGGTTTTCTCCGGGTGCTCCGGTTTCCTCCCACACCCCAAAGATGTGCTCTTAGGCTGATTGGAGGTAATAAATTGTCCCTAAATTAGTTTTCCCTCAATGTGGATGGCCATAAAACAATAGATAAGGGTCATGGGTGGAGGGGGGGACTGGTAATGTTAAAATGGCGGCGCGGGCTCGTTGGGCCGAAGGGCCTGTTTCCCGGGCTGTTTTTGTTCTTTGAGAGCAGGAGATTCAACGTGGGCCAGCACGTCTAGATCTGAACACCCCAGAAATAACCCTCCTGACTTCCCGGAGGTGGCTCCAGGTTGAACATCAATACTCTGCTACTGGGTAGCCCAGGTGAAGCAGTGCTCAGTATATTGGCCCTGCTACTCCCCGTGATATGATTCATTATTGTTTAATATTCTGATGAGGATCATGGATGGATTCCTGGGGGGTGGAATCCTGTGGAAAGCTTGTGAGTGGGCCAGAAGTGTTAGAGGGTTGTGTTCAGAGGTTGGCCACATCCAGCTGTGCAGTGGAGAGGGGTGTGGATGTGACAGACCCTGGACTCCGCTGCCCATTCTCAGGGGAAATGGTGAGGCTGAAGCCAGATAGGAACTAACCCCTCAGAGCAACTGACCCCTGAACTGAAAGGAAAGGTTTCCCCGAAACTCAACGTAGATCAATACTAGACCAATTTCAAAAAAATGGGATGCCTCAGAACTAGGGTTATCATTTGACATCCCTCATTGAGAAAATTCCCGAAAGGATAGTACAGTGCTGAGCACTGCTGCCTCACAAAGCCAGGGACCCGGGTTCAAGTCCAGCCTTGGGTCACTGTCTGTGTGGAGTCTGCACATACTCCCCGTGTCTGTGTGGGTTTCCTCCACAGTCCAAAGATATGTAGGTTAGGAGGATTGGCCATGCTCAGTTGCCACTTTGTGTCCCAGGTTGTGTAGGTTAGATAGATTTGCCATGATCAGTGCCCAGGGTTACAGGGACAGGGTAGAGGATTGGGCCTAGTTAGGGTGCTCATTCGTAGAGTCAGTGCAGAGGCGATGGGCCAAATGGCCTCTTCTACACTGTCGGGATTCCATGATTCTATGGAAAGATGTGATGCATGGGGTGGAATTTTACAGCCCCGCTTGTCCTGAAACTGGAAAATCCCACCTGAGGTCAACAGACCTTTCCATGGTCTGTTCTGCGCCCCTGTGGTGAGGGGGGCAGTAAAATTCCGGCTATCCTCTTTATGACCATTGGGAAAGAGAATAACAGTTTGCAGAAAAGAAAATTGTGTCTTACAAACCTGACTGGATTTTTTGAAGGCGTTGCTCAGTTAATGAAGGAGGATAATTTGATTCGCATTACCTGGACTCTGAGATAACCTTTGAGAATTTTCTTCACAATAAATTACTTCACCAGATTGTGTGGAAAGTGGATATGCTGCATCAGGAACTGTCTAAAACTGCCTCGCCGGAAAGTTGTAATAAAATTATAGTTTGTTTATTCGTCACAAGTAGGCTTACATTAACACTGCAATGAAGTTCCTGTGAAAATCCCTAGCTGCCACACTTTGGTGCCTGTTCGGGTACACTCAGGGGGAATTTAGCATAGCCAATCCACCTTAGCAGCATACCTTTGGACTGTGGGAGGAAACCCACGCAGACACGGGGAGAATGTGCAGACTCCGCACAGACACTGACCCAAGCCAGGGATCGAGCCCAGGTCCCTGGCGCTGTGAGGCAGCAGTGCTAACCGCTGTGCCACTGTGCTGCCCATGGTGAACGTGGCTGGGTTCGGAGGCAGGTGTGGCCCAGGGACTGGTGGTTCAGCCTTAAACCATTCGCTGTCTCTATTAATGACTCCGGAAGTGGGCTTTCAATAAGTTTGCAGACAGAACTGAAAGCTGTTACCAGTTAAAATTAGAGCCTAAAGCAGATAAGAAATAGGGACCGGAGCATTTGTCCCTGGAACCTGCTCCACCAGTCAATAAGATCATGGCCTCATCTTCACTTCCCCGCCTGCCATGTATAACCCTTGGCTCCCATTCCATCAACAACCTGTCAAACTCAGCTTTGAATATACTCAACGAGCTGCTCTCAGAGGAGAGAGAATTCCAAAGATTCACACCCCTCTGAGAGAAGAGATTCCTCCATATCTCCACCTCAAATGGTAGACCCCTTATTCTGAAATGATGTCCCTTAGTTCCCACGAGAGGAAACACTCTGAACAGAGAACAACAGAATCCCCATAGTTTAGATGGAGGCCATTTGCACTGATTCTCCGAAAGAGCATCTTATACACACACACGCACATAAACACACACACACACACACACACACCACTCCCCCACCCTATACCATTTGTCATGGCGAATCCACCTAACCTGCACATCTTTGGACTCAGCGTCTACCCTGCCAGCTAAATCATAGAACCAAATCATAGAAACCCTACAGTGCAGAAAGAGACCCTTCGGCCCATCAAGTCTGCACTGACCACAATCCCACCCAGGCCCTATCCCCATATCCCTACATATTTTACCCACTAATCCCTCTAACCTACACATCCCTGGACACTAAGGGGCAATTTTAGCATGGCCAATCAACCTAACCCGCACATCTTTGGACTGTGGGAGGACATGGGAGTGCCCGGAGGAAACCCGCGCAGACACGAGGAGAATGTTCAAACTATACACAGACAGTGACCCGAGCCAGGAATCGAACCCAGGACCCTAGAGCTGTGAAGTAGCTGTGCTAACCACTGTGCTACCGTGCCGCCCAGAATGCTATCTGGTTCAAGTTGTCGAGGAGTGAACGTTAATACAAAGGGATTTTGTTGGGCTGAAGTAGGCCAGATAATGGAAAATGGCACTGAACATTGATTACTGCAATGTGATAGGCCAGACTAACAGAGAATATATTATACTACACTGAAAACATTTGGGAGAGAGGACAATCGGGATTATTCTATACTGGTCACTCGAGTTTCATGTCAAATATAGAAATACTATAGCAAAACAAACAAAATGTGGGGTTGTGTTAATAAAACAATTCAATGAAAATCAAAAGACACGTTTCTTTGCTTAGACTACATCGAGATTTTACGCATTAAGATTTGTTTTTGTGAGTAATATCGTGGCCTCAATGGAAAACAGTCAGAAGAATCATCATCCCTAGTTCAAAGCACTGTAGTTATTTAATGAGGCTTTAAAGAAAGACATTATAGCACTTTACACAACTACAAAACATCCCAGGACAGGTGTCAGGACTGGTGGGTCTGAGTTATCGGGAGCGGTTGGCAAGGCTGGGATTTATTCCTTAAGAATGGGGGGGGGGTGACCTTATTGAGGTGTTTAAAACCGTGAGGGGCAGCGATAGGATGAACATACACAGGGCGGGATTTTACAGCCTCACTCGAGCCAAACCGGAAATTCCCATCCGAGGTCAACGGACATTCCTGTTGTCCGCCCCTCGCCCGCTCTGATTCCATGGTGGGTGGGGCGATAGAACTCTAACAATAGTCTTTTTCCCAGGGTAATGGAATTAAAAACTAGAGGGCATAGGTTGAATGTGAGAGGGGAATGATTTAAAAGGGACCCTGAGGGGTAAGTTCTTCACGCAGAGGGTGGTGTGTGTAATGAGCTGTCAGAGATAGTGGTTGAGGCAGGTTCAATAGCAACATTTGTACAGCATTTGGGTAAGTACATGGATGGGACAGGAGGGATTGGGCCAAACGTGGGCAGTTGGGACTAGCTGGGGAGGGCATCATGGTCAGTGTGGACTGGTTGGGCCGAAGGGCCTGTTTCTATACTGTATTGCTCAATGACCCTCGGGCTGGAATTTTACCCCCTCACCCACAGGAATCCGAGCAGGCGAGGGGTGGATAACGGGAAGGTCCGTTGAACTTGGGTGAGATTTTATGGTTTCGGGATGAGCGATTGCCGTAAAATCTGGCTTATGATTCTATCACTTTGCAACCAGTGAAAAATAAAACCTTTGAACCCATAGAAATGTTACAGCACACAAGGAGGCCATCCAGCCCTCCTTGTCCATGCCAGCCTGAGGACATCCAGGTACCTTTCCTAATCCCACCTTCCTGCACCTGGCCCTGTAGCACCTAAGGTGCAGATTCAGGTCTCTGCCTCCACCACCAACTCAGGCAGAGAATTCCAGACACCCACCACCCTCTGTGTAAAAGAGTTCTTCTTCCTGTCTACTCTACATCGATTGCCACGTATCCTGAAATTGCCACCAAAGGAAACAACCTTTTCCTGTCCACTCTATCTCAGAAGTGTAATCACTGTAATGCAGGAAACATAGCAGCCAATTTTCACACAAACAACCACCCAGTAATGACTGGATAATCTGCTATTTTGTGATGTTGATTGAAGGATAGAGATTGACCCTAGATATCTCCCTTGACCCATTCCAAAATAGTGCAATGGGATGGTTGTTCTGTCCTGTTGAGAGCAGGCATCTGAGCGGCAAGGCCTGTCACAGTGCAGCACTCGCTCAGTACTGTACACGAGTGTCAGATTTGAGTTATTGTCCACAAACATTGGGGTGGAATTTGAACCTGGGTTTTAGGTCAGAATTCTCTCAGCTCAGCCACAGCTGATGTCTAGAGTTGGTTCTAGGCCAGTGTAGACTTAGAAATGACCTGATAAAAGGGTGAAATGGCTGGATTGTGCACTTTTTCCAGGAGCATTCCTTTTTGACAGAGTGGAGGAGGATGGGAGCAGGTGTATTCACGCTTTGGAAAAGTAGGGATAGACGGGATTGGTGCTTTTCCATGGCCTAGGGAATCAAATGTGAGAGCATGGTCACCCAATAGAGAGAAAGAAAGAGGAGAAAAAGGAACAAAGAGAAAGAAAGTTAAACAAAGGCTGAAGAAGAATTATGATAAATAGACTGAGAGAAATGGGCGAAAGGGGAAAGAAATTACAAGGAATGGGATGGTAGAACACGGCAAAATAAAGGAAATGAACACTGACAAAATTCACATAATCACACACTGGCACACAATATACATCAGAGCAGTACACTGACCAGTGAAGCACACTGAACAATCCAGTACACTGATCAGTGACATATACTGACCAGTGGAGTGCAATGACCAACAGAGTATACTGGCCAATGAAGTAACCAAGCGAATAGAGTACACTGACCAGTATTAATCAGGGGAGTACACTGACCGATGAAGTACACTGATCAATGGAGTATAGTGTCCAGCGAAGGACACTGCCCAATCACCTGTACCCACAACAAAGAGGCTGCCAAGAATGGCTTCATTTCCATCGATCTGGCTATGCCGGTGCCAGCTTAAGGCCAACTTAATATCATGTTGGTGCAGCCTTCAGCAAGTTGCTTGCCAGGTAGGCATTGGGGTGGAGTGTCCTGGGCTAACAGTTGCCAGAATATTTCTGAAAGGTCTGTGACAGCATTTCCATACTCAAAGAACCGGATAAATAAGTTTAAACTGACCCCAGTAAGTTTACTCCAGACCTCCTCAGAACCATCATTGTCTGTTCAGCACAACCAAGGCTATAGCAGCTCAATTTACCGACGGAAAGAGGTATATTGCCTGGGACAGGTGGGCATTCTGGGCATCTGGAGCCACATCCCCTTCACAATGTTGCCCACTCCGTGCTGGTGAGCGAGAGGGTGACAGACAACACATAAATCTGGAGTTTAGTCATGAAAATTGAACCAGACCATTGAGTCCCTTCACCTTTGATATTATAAACCATCGCTTTTCAGCCTGAAACCCCTGATGAACTGCTCAACAATGTTTATCCTGCATTCCTTCATTCTTCAATAATTCAGGCTAAACATTGTGAAGTTTAAGATGTGAATCATCTGTTGAAACTTTCACTCACATCCTCTTGAGATAACCCAGAGCGTGAGAGCTTTGCAAATAACAACTCCCCACTGCTAATGATCAATAACTGCAGAAACAACCCCTTTCGCTTTTCCATTTTATTGATGCCCATCTCTTCACTTCCCATTGTGAGCATGTTCCTTCCCTGCTATATTACCCATAACTTTACATCGATTTTTCACCTATTAAACTCAGCTGTCTGTGCAGATGTCTGTGCCTGAGTGTGACCTGGAATAAGGCAGCTTCCTTGACCAAAGAAGTTAAAACATTTCCACTTCATACCTCGAAACAGATAGGTATTATGCTCACTTTTTCTTAACCTACTTTCTCTCTTTTTTGTCCTTCTCTATTGATTTACTTCTCCTGCTACATCCCTTCACTTCATCCCCACTCACTTCCTGCCTCTGGGTTTCCAGAAGGTTGGAGAAATGATCGTTAAATCTGATGGGGTTGTTTGTTTCTGATCGCCAAACATTGAGTCTTCAATACATGTGGAGAGACCAACTTAGTCTCCCCCCACTGAGTTACAGTACAGTTCAACTAGTTAGTCACTAAGGTCCAGGATGGACTCTCTCTTCTCCTTAGGCAGTCCCTTAGGATCCAGGGTGACTTATTTCCACTCCTGCTCAATGCCTTCTGATATGGCTGATAAGTCCAATGTGTGATCGTAAATCATGGAATCCCTACAGTGCAAAAGGAGGCCATTCGGCCCATTGAGTCTACACAGACTCTGACAGAATACCTTACCCAGGCTTTCTCCCCCATCCTATCCCTGCAATCCCACACATTTACCATGGCTAATCCATCTAACCTTCATGTCTTGGGACACTAAGGAGCAATTTAGCACGGCCAGTCAACCTAACCCCCATATCTTTGGGCTGTGGGAGGAAGCTGGAGCACCCGGAGGAAACCCAAGCAGACATTGGGAGAATGTGCAAACTCCACATCACCAGTGACCTCAAGCCAGAATTGAACCTGGGTCTCTGGCACTGTGGGGCAGTGGTGCTAACCACAGTGTCACTCAAAAACATGCCTTTAATTGGCTGTCACAACTGAAATGGACTTGAACCCAAAGCTTCTTGTTTGCTTCCAGCATTTTCTGGTTTTATTCCATTTGAACAAAGAACAACACAGCACGGGAAACGAGCCCTTACCGCCATTTTAACATTGTGAGTCCCCTCTCCACCCATGACCCTTGTCTACGCTTACGGCGTTCCACATTTGGAAGTCTTTTTCTTTCTAAAAGGAAGAAAAGGAGGTGCTCAGAATAAGGACCACCGTCAATGTCATCATTCATAGAACATAGAACATAGAACATTGCAGCGCAGAACAGGCCCTTCGGCCCACGATGTTGCGCCGACCAGTTAAAAAACAATGACCCACTAACCTAAACCAATCCCTTTTCGTCCATAAACCTATCCACAGATCTCTTAAACGCCCCCAAACTAGGCGCATTTACAACTGCAGCAGGCAGGGCATTCCAATCCCTCACCACCCTCTGGGTAAAGAACCTACTCCTGACATCCGTCCTATAACTACCCCCCCTTAATTTAAAGCCATGCCCCCTCGTGCTAGCTTTCTCCATCCGAGGAAAAAGGTTATCACTGTCCACCCTATCTAAACCTCTAATCATCTTATATGTTTCAATAAGATCCCCTCTTAGCCGCCTTCTTTCCAGCAAAAACAATCCTAAATCCCTCAGTCTCTCCTCATAGGACCTCCCCTCCATACCAGGCAACATCCTGGTAAACCTCCTCTGCACCCTCTCCAAAGCCTCCACATCCTTCCTGTAATGTGGGGACCAGAACTGCACACAATACTCCAAGTGCGGCCGCACCAGAGTTGTGTACAGTTGCAACATGACGCTGCGACGCCTAAATTCAATCCCCCTACCAATAAACGCCAAGACACCGTATGCCTTCTTAACAACCCTATCTACTTGATTCCCAACTTTCAGGGATCTATGTACACATACACCTAGATCCCTCTGTTCATCCACACTATTCAAAGTCCTCCCGTTAGCCCTATACTCAACACATCTGTTATTCCTACCAAAGTGAATTACCTCACACTTCTCCGCATTAAACTCCATCCGCCACCTCTCGGCCCAGCTCTGCAACCTGTCTAAGTCTTCCTGCAAACTATGACACCCTTCCTCACAATCTACCACACCTCCGACTTTAGTGTCATCAGCAAATTTACTAATCCACCCAACTATACCTTCATCCAGATCATTAATAAAAATTACAAACAGCAGTGGCCCCAAAACAGATCCCTGAGGCACACCACTCGTAACCGAACTCCATGACGAATATTTACCATCAACCACCACCCTCTGTCTCCTATCTGCTAGCCAATTCCTGATCCAATTTCCTAGATTACCCTCAATCCCATACATCCGCATTTTCTGCAGAAGCCTACCATGGTGAACCTTCCACCAAGGCCAGTTCTTCCATCACTAAAAACCCTGTATTGATAACACGAGTAGCAGCCATACCCATTGCAGCATGGCAGTCGATACCTGGGCACACATAGGGTAGCGGTCTGGGCTGAAGCAACAGGTATTAACCCCATTAACCGCCCTCTCCCCCACCCCCCCAACCCACTTCCCACAGGGCAAACCTCTGCTTGCTCACAAAGGGTGTTCATACTCCCCAAAACCCAGGGGAAAATCTATTGACCACCTCCCATGCCCTTCAAGACCAGCGCAAAGGGTAAATATATGGGGTTACGAAAATAGTGCGGATTCGATGGGCAGAGTGGCCTCCTTCTCCACTGAAGGGATTCTCTGATCCTGTGATAACAGTCAATTTTCATTTTGCTCACAACCTGTGGCAGGGCATTGGGAGTGGAGGTGGGATACTGACACTCCAGTCCAGTCACATCTACTGAAAGGAGACACCCACGGGAACTCAATGTCCCGAGCGACTGGGCGGGCGACTGTGTGCGTTGAGGGCACTGAGTAGCTCCAACCGGATAAGAAGCTGTGCCCTGACATCCATAAGGAGCAACTCAGCCAGATGATGCCCATATCAATGAGGGTTGTCCTTTCCCCACCCCCCTCTGAAGCTACTCAATGGTTCCTAAACTTAGAAATTTGCAGCAAAAAAAAAATGGCAGTTGTTGTTTTATTGTCAAAATATGGTGAGCACTGTAGATAACTTAGTGCAATTAAACCACTCAGACTGAATCAGCCAGTGAGCTGGCAGGTCTGTCAGTGTGGGTGAACATTCAGCATCACTGAGTGTTACAGGGGTCTGAGTGACATCAGCCACCACACTCAGCGTTCCTCACACTCTCAGCTCATCAGCCCAGCTCCACATTTACCTTTTAAGTTAACAAAGAGCTTTATTCAAATTACTTCACTGCGGCTACTGGGGGGGGGGGATTTTTGCATCAATTAAAGCGGCAGGTTTTAATTCCAAAAAGTGCATTTCAAAACATGATATTTGCGAGATCTTGAGCTTCACGTGACTTCCCAGTGAGATACGCAGATCTGTCAGACTCCGTGTTTGCTGGCCAGCCCGGGACCCCCTCAGTGCTGCCCCCTCCAATTAACCCCACCCCCCCCCCCATTCCCCCCAACAGCCCAATCGCGGCCCCCACAACAATTCCCTGCACACCCCCCCATCCTCAAATGCCCCAATGCACAGCTGACCCCACATTCCCTACCCCACCGCCCCCCCAGCAGTTGTGATTCCCCCTAACCCCCCTCACCCTGGCAGACACTCTCCCTCCCCTCGCAGGCCCCACCCTGTGCCCCCACCCCCCACCCCGTGTCAGACCCCCACTCTGGAGGCAGGCCCACCCCCCCCCCTCAACAGATCACCACCCACCCTGCCTCAATTGCTGCCCTCCCTCCATCCTAGACTGATCCTGTCTGCAGAGTGGCAGCTAGACCCCCCCCCCCACCCCTGCAGATTGCCCCCAGGCCCTGCCCACAATAGGTCCTGCCCTCTTGGCGCTGCCCGATGCCCGATGGACAGTGCCAAGGTGCCCCCTGGGCATGGGCACTTTGCCCCTTGGGCAGTGCCAGGATGCACAGGCTGGTACTGCCAGGGTGCCAATGCCAAGGGGGCATCACCCCCTGCCACCCGACCCCCTGGGTGTCCCCAATTTTCCTCCCCCACCCCCCTCATTCCAGCAGGGTCTCCTACTAGTTCACCGACTACAGGGAGCTAAACCCCAGTGGAATGAAGTACTCCTGGTGGAGTGGGAGATTCAATCAGGTTGAAAGTTCCCGATAATCACATTTAAAACATATTTAAAATGCATTTTAAAAAGATTCAAATTACTTACCTGCCTTCCCACCGGTTTCCAGCGACCGGTGACTGTCCTCCGGCTCTGGGAGATGCGCATGTGTCTCTGCCGCACGCGTAAATCCCAGTACCAGACCGGTGTCGCGCATCTCCCAACGCAACCCATCAGAAAAGTTGCGGGTCACGATGAAAGAATCGCGGCCGCTGTTTCCAATACGATTCCCCATACCACTATATAAACTGTCCGAAAAGAAGAAATTGGGTGTTTGAAACCATGTGTGACACAGAATACATGGAAACCGACAGTGCCGAGGATAAGGACCAGGGAGGCATTCTTTTGGTGGCAGAAAAGTTGAGTCCCATAACGAGCATCCTGATGATAGACTCTTTCAACTGTGCTGTGTTAGATAGTGGATGCACATCCACTGTCTGTAGTCAAGATTGGCTAGATCACTATTTAGACTCTCTTGATCATAAAGACGAAAGATAGTAAAAGAACCTGCTTTAGATTTGGTGATGACAACACTCTAACATCCTCCAAAAAGGTGATACTTCCCTGTAAGATTGGGGGAATCAGTTTATTTATAAGTTCAGATGTAGTTTCCAGTGATATACTTTGTTGTTAAGCAAATATGCGATGAAGAAAACTCAGATGACCATTGATTTGAACCAGGATAAAGCTGTGGTATTTGGGAAAACTGTGGACTTAAATTTTATAAGATCTGGCCATTATTATCTTCCTTTAAGTGAACTGAAATAATCAGACCAAGGATTCATGAGGATTAGTGTCGCTAATAGACAACAGCATGATGGACAAAAAGAAAATTGTTCTGAAACTCCATTAGCAGTTTGTTCATCCAGCACCACAGAGACTGAGAGCACTGCTGCAGGATGCAGGTCTGCTGGACAAAGGATATAAATATCAGCCCAGTGTGAAATGTGCATAAAATATAGAAGGAAATATATATCCTTCTATCAAATATAGAAGTTATAGAAGTCCAAAGATGTGTGGGTTAGGTTGATTGGCCATGCTAAAATTGCCCCTTAGTGCACTGAGGTGCGGAGATTAGAGGGATTAGTGGGTATAATATGTAGGGTTGGGAGGTAGGGCCTGGGTGGGATTGTGGTCAGTGCAGACTCGATGGGCCAAATGGCCTCTTTCTGCACTGCAGGGTTTCTATGATTCTATGACACTCCCGCATCCAGTTGTGAGTCTACCACTAGCACGAGATTTCAATGAAGTAGTGACGATGGATCTAACGATATTGGGCAAGGACAAAGGCAACTATCTATTGCACGTTGTGGACATAGCCACCCGGTTTAGCATATCCACGGTGATTTACAGCAAAGATAAAAAGACCGTTATAGATCAAATTATGACCCACTGGATTGGAACAGAATTGGGAACACCGTCTAAATTTTTGACGGACAATGGGGGCAAATTCACAAATGATGATATGTGTGAAAATTTAAATATTGTAGTAATGCACACTGAGCACAGAGCCCATTCAGCAATGGCCTCTGAGAAAGGAATCACCCAGTTATAGATGACATATTGCCTAAAATTTTGACGGATCAACAGAGCTGTAAATTGCAGACTGCATTAGCATGGGCAGTGCATGCAAAAAATTCATTACAAATGGTGGGGGTCCATACCAGCTGGTATACAGGAGGAATCCAATGTTGCCGTCAATATTAACAGATACTTACCCTGCGCTGGAAGAGTCAAGTGTTTGCTCCATGTTTTCTGAACATTTAAATGCAGGGAGAAAGGCCTTCATTAAGGCTGAGGTTTCAGAATGGATAAGAAGAGCCCTAAGGTATCGCGTAAGATGATCAGGGGGTATACTTTGAGAAAGGAGATAAGGTCTATTATAAAAGAATGGAAAGGACTCGGGAAAGTGATAGGAACAGACAGCAAGGTAGTTATAACACAACACAGTAATCCAGACAGTGCAAGCCCACTCTTCAAGAATAGCGGGACTTGGGTATGAATCTGGAGCAGATGAGCAAGATGCAAAAGTGCAGGAGGCACCTTGTACCTCACACGCACATCGTCTGAGTTATTATGAGGAGCAGTCAACAATAAACAAGAGGGAATCTGATGATCAACAAAGCACCAGTGAAACAGGGGATGAAACTGCTCCTTCAAAGGTTCAGCTACCCAAAGCAGGCACAGCGGGTATCATACATACCCGAAGGGTCCTGAGAGTGGAGAGAGGACACTATAATCGGGAAAGCAGGAAAAGCCTCAGAGAAGTACAAACACTGGCTCAATAGACAAGAGCGAGGGCAAGAAAGATTGGGTAAATGGGTGGACAGATGGAAAAGAAAAGTGAGGCCTAAGTCCTGAGGATGAGGCAGTAAGCACTCGTGAACCCAGGAAAATGTCACAAATCTGAGGTCAATGATGTGTCAACAGAGAACAGCGGCCTGGGAGTAGCAGCTCTGACAGAAACAGACATGGCAGTCAAGGCCGGAGCTTAACAAGGAAGGCTCGGAATCAAACCAAAGATAGGAATGGGAGTAGAAGCCCCATAATGAGGAAGTATTGATAGCTGCAAACAAAAGTGAAGCTCGCTGAAGTAAGAGAGGCCAAACAAAGGGACAGTTGGAAGGGTGTGCACCAAGGTACCAGTTGAAGAGCAGCCTGCTTTGTCTCATAGGTGGGTTTGCACAGAGAAAGTTTTGCAAGATGGAATGTGTTAAGCTAAAGCTAGACTAGTAGCCCGTGGGTTTGAGGAACATTTAGATGGGAAAGGCATTAGGGTTGATTCACCCACAGTAAGGAAAATGACACTGAATTTTTTTTTTTGCTGTTCCAGCTTCTGATAATTGAACGTGTAAATCAATTGATATCAAAGCAGCATTTCTGCAGGGCGAAACGTTTCAAAGAAAAGTTTTTTTGAGGCCACCCAAAGAAGCATTTGTGGAAATTAAATAAATGTGTAAATGGTTAAGTGATGCATCAAGGGTTTGGTATTTCTCTGTGTATTCCGTATTACTAAAGACTGGCTGTGTCTAATTAAAAGCAATGTTTTACTGGAAGGCTGAAGGAAAATTAGTTGCAATTTTTATAATGCAGATGGATGATTTTCTATCGGGAGGCACAGAAGTATTTGAAAAAAGGGTAATTGAGAAGCTGACAACAGAATTTAAAGTAGGGAGCAAAGCACCTGGTGCTTTTCGATATCTTAGTCTTGATATCTGACAAAGTACATAGAACCATAGAAAATTACAGCTCAGAAACAAATCTTTTGGCCCTTCTTGTCTGTGCCAAACCATTTTTTGCCCAGTCCCACTGGCCTGCACCTGAACCATATCCCTCCACACCCCTCTCACCCATGAACCTGTCCAAGTTTTTCTCAAATATTAAAAGTGACCCCACATTTACCACTTCATCCAGCAGCTCATTCCACACTCCCACCATTCCCTGCATGAAGAAGCTCCCCCTAATATTCCCTTTAAACTTTTCCCCCTTCACCCTTAACCCATGTCTTCTAGTTTTTTTCTCCCCTAGCCTCAGTGAAAAAAGCCTGCTTGCATTCACTCTATCTATACCCATCATAATTTTATACACCTCTATCAAATCTCCCCTCATTCTTCTACGCTCCAGGGAATAAAGTCCTAACCTATTCAAGCTTTCTTTGTAACTCAGTTTCTCAAGTCCCGGCAACATCCTCGTGAACCTTCTCTGCACTCTTTCATAAGAACATAAGAAATAGGAGCAGGAGTAGGCCATCTAGCCCTTCGAGCCTGCCCCGCCATTCAATAAGATCATGGCTGATCTGTCGTGGCTCAGTTCCACATTCCCGCCCTCTCCTCATAACCCTTAATCCCCTCTCTTATCAAAAACCCATCAACCCGCGTCTTAAAAATATTTAGCGAGGCAGCCTCCACCACTTCAACGGGCAGAGAATTCCAAAGATTCAACACCCTTTGAGTGAAGAAGTTGTTTCAATCTTATTAATATCCTTCCTGTAATTAGGTGACCAAAACTGCACACAATACTCTAAATTCGGCCTCACCAATGTCTTATACAACCTCACCATAACATTCCGACTCTTATACTCGATACTTTCATTTATAAAGGCCAATGTACCAAAAGCATTCTTTATGACCCTAACTACCTATGATGGCACTTTAAGGGAATTATGTATCTGTATTCCCAGATCCCTCTGCTCTACTGCACTCTTCAGTGTCTTACCATTTACCTTGTATGTTCTACCTTGGTTTGTCCTTCCAAAGTGCAATACCTCACACTTGTCTGCATTAAACTCCATCTGCCATTTTTCAGCCCATTTTTCGAGCTGGTCCAAATCCCTCTGCAAGCTTTGAAAACCTTCCTGACTGTCCACTACACCTCCAATCTTTGTATCATCAGCAAATTTGCTGATTCAATTTACCACATTATCATCCAGATCATTGATATAGATGACAAACAACAATGGACCCAGCTCTGATCTCTGTGGCCCACCACTAGTCACAGGCCTCCACTCAGAGAAGCAATCCTCCACTGCCACTCTCTGGTTTCTTCCATTGAGCCAGTGTCTAATCCAATTTATTACCTCTCCATGTATACCTCGCGACTGAACCTTCCTAACTAACCTCCCATGTGGCACCTTGTCAAAGACCTTACTGAAGTCCATGTAGACAACATCCACTGTCTTCCCTTCATCCACTTTCCTGGTAACCTCCTCGAAAAGCTCTTATAGATTGGTTACCATGCACAAAGCCATGTTGACTCTCCCTAATAAGTCCCTGCCTTTCCAATTATTTGTGGATCCTATCTCTTAGTACACTTTCCAGTAATTTACCTACAACTGACATCAAACTTGGGATCTAAACTTAGAATATGGGATCTAATGGGATTGGGGGTTATAGGTAGGTCTATGGCTTAGTTGGTATAGATGTGATTGATGCAACTTGTGGGCCAAAGGGCCTGTTTGTGCTGTAGTGTTCTATGTAACTTATTAGCCTATAATTTCCCGGATTACTTTTTGAGTCTTTTTTAAACATAGGAACAACATGAGCTATCCTCCAATCATTTGGCACCTCACCCACGGATACCGACATTTTAAATATATCTGCCTGGACCCCTGCAATTTCAACACTAGCTTCCTTCAAGGCCCGAGGGAATACCCTGTCCGGACCTGGGGATGTATCTATTCTGATTTGCCTCAAGACAGCAAGCACCTCCCCTTTAATCTGCGTAGGCTTCTGGTGTAACGATGAGTCAGCATTGTATTGATCCCACTCCCATCAGAGAAAGGTCAATGGAAAAAGAGGAATGAGCCAATGATAAAGAGACAAAGTTGTTGTGGACTATGGTAGGGCAGCTATGCACACAGATAAGATCAGATGGCAGCTATAATGTCCTCGGGCTCAGTAATATTTTGAAGCATGCCACAGTCAGGGAGATCCTGCAGGCTAATAAAAAAGTTAAAATTAGATGAGTGTGTTATTAAATTCCCAGCTTTAGGAGAACCGGAAGATATGAAGTTGGTTGTGTTCAGCAATGCTTTCCGTGCCAATTCACCAGATGGACATTCAAGCAGCGCTGGATTCATAATATTCCTGGTAGGTGAGGAAGGAAAATGTTGCCCCTTGGCCTGGGAAGCAAAGAAAATATAAAGGGTAGCCCTGAGCGGCATGGTAGCACAGTGGTTAGCACTGCTGCTTCACAGCTCCAGGGTCCTGGGTTCGATTGCCGGCTCAGGTCACTGTCTGTGTGGAGTTTGCACATTCTCCTTGTGTCCACGTGGGTTTCCTCCGGGTACTCCAGTTTCCACCTACAGCCCAAAGATGTGCGGGTTAGGTTGATTGGCTGCGCTAAGAAATTGCCCCGAGTGTCCATGGATGTGTAGGTTAGAGGGATTAGTGGGCATAATATATGGGGGTAGGGCCTGGGTGGGATTGTCTTCGGTGCAGACTCGAAGGGCCTCTTTCTGTAGGGTTCTATGGGATTTTTATGAAGAAGCTCATTGGCAGTTGAAACCCTAGCGTTAGTGGTGGTGTTGGATATGGGGATATATTTGTCAGATATATTAACAGAATTATTTATGGGCACATCAGATAAGAAAGTACCAATTGAGTGTTATGTGGACAATCGGTCTTTATGGGACAATGTTCACTCAACAAAAAGTGTAGTGGAGAAAGAATTAAGAATTGATTGGGCCAGCATTAAGCAAATGCTGGAAAACAAGGACGTTTCCAAACTTAACTGGGGTCACTTTAAGTCAAAAAGGGGTGCAGGTAATGGAAAGTTATTAAGAATACTGGAAGATGGTTGTCTTAAATTATTCTGGAAAAAATTTTAGAAAAAGCAAAGGAAATTTGTTCGAATGTAACCAGTGACGACTTTGTGTTGGATGAAATGTGACCAATGGGAACAAGGTATAAGGGTCAGCTGACCCAGTAAAGCATGGAACCAATTACAGAATGATGTAATAGTCAGCTGACCAACTGATTCCTGATAAATAAGAAGCTGTTTAGAATTGTGGAGAGCTTGGAGTGGCCCAGGGCGAGGCCCCAAGTTTGGAGTAATGATGTTTCTTTATTAAACCCTTTCTTTGACTTATAAGTTGGAGTAAATTTTGTTGTATTTTCATTAACTGCATTTTGAAGAGTTCCTTCTGAAGAAACACACACACACACATACACATAAACACACACACACACACGCACACCACACACACACATGCACGCACACACACATAAACACACACACATACACATAAACACACACACACACACACACAAACACACACACACACACATACACACACACACATAAACACACACACACACATGCACGCACACACACATAAACACACACACAGACACATGCACACACGCACACCATACACACGTACGTGTGCGCGCACACACATGTGCATACACACACACACATGCGTGCACGCACACATACACACGCGCGCACACACACACATGCGCATACACACACTCACACACACACACATACGTGCATACACACACACACGCGCGCGCGCACACGCACATACACAGAATTATTTATGGGCACATCAGATAAGAAAGTACCAATTGAGTGTTATGTGGACAATCAGTCTTTATGGGACAATGTTCACTCAACAAAAAGTGTAGAGAAAAAAGAATTAAGAATTGATTGGGCCAGCATTAAGCAAACACATACAGGCTTGAGATGGAAAAAGTAAGGTTTTAAATGTAGGTTGGGCTGATTTTGATGGGATGGGACAGTGATTGTTAATCAGTTGGCCAGAACAGATTGGACAAAATTACAATTCAGAAAATACCCACTTATCAATCTTTACAATAACAGCGAGGATAAAGTATCAGAGATAAGAGAAAGATTAATCAAGAGTGTTGGAGCTAATATATTTAATCCAAGTTAAGACAAATGCAATGGTGGAAAAAAGAGAGACTAAAGGTAGACAAATCTCCTGGATATGATCAATCCCACTCCTGTAGGCGAGGGGATTTTAGATTCTTTCAGTGTGGTCTTCTGAAACCTGTTTGATTTTTGAATTGAACCTTCAAATGGAAAATTATCAATGTCGGTGTATTACTTCAGAAGAATAGGAGCGATAAATTGGGAATAAAGACCTATTGATGTAGGATCAGATTGGAAGGGAACAGAGCAGGCAGGAAAAATTTGGGCGCCGCACCTGCGCAAAGATATTTTGGCCTTGGAGGGAGTGCAGAGAAGGTTTACTAGGCTGATACCGGAGTTGAGGGGGTTGAGCTATGAGGAGAGGCTGAATAAACTGGGCTTGTATTCGTTTAGAAGAATGAGTGGAGATCTCATTGAGACGTATAAGATGATGAATGGGATGGATAGGATAGAGGTGGAGAGACTCTTCCCGCTCAGAAAGGACAGTAGGACTAGGGGGCACAGCCTCAAGATAAAAGGGGGGCGGTTTAGAACGGAGTTGAGGAGGAACTTCTTCACTCAAAGGGTGGTGAATCTCTGGAATTCTCTGCCCGTTGAAGTGGTGGAGGCTGCCTCGCTAAATATTTTTAAGACGCGGGTTGATGGGTTTTTGATAAGAGAGGGGATTAAGGGTTATGGGGAGAGGGCGGGAATGTGGAACTGAGACACGACAGATCAGCCATGATCTTATTGAATGGCGGGGCAGGCTCGAAGGGCTAGATGGCCTACTCCTGCTCCTATTTCTTATGTTCTTATGTTCTTATGAAAAGTAGCAGCAAGGTCACGTGTGCAAATTTCTTGCCCCTCACTCCAAGCCGATATATTTCCCCAAGACTCTGAAGGAAATACTAAACAGAATCATTTAGATTGTTGAGGACTTGTTGAAAGGCAATCTCTGGAAAGATTTGGCATTTTCCAGGGGTAGTCAGATTTGAAGCTTTTTGCTCTGACCAGCTGAAAGCAGGCTAGCTCCACGCTGAGTCCCGGAGACCAGACAGGGTACGAAAGGTAAGTGCACTGACTGAGGAAAGGTTTCACCTTGCAAGAGCCCAGTGCAGGGGAAGAGTCAGAGTGAAGAAATTTGCCAATTTGGGGAGGGGGCATCATGTGTGCGTGATGGGCACTACTCTACCTGGACACCAGGGAGAATGCAACTGGAATCGGGGGCTGCACCCTCACATTTGAGACCACTGAAGATGAAGGGCATCAGGAGAATGCTAAATTGCCCCATAGTGCCAGGGGCACTAGCTCGGGTAAAAGCACGTGGTTATGGGAATAGGGCCTGGGTTGGATTGTGGTCAGTGCAGACTCAATGGGCCAAATGGCCTCCTTCAGCTGTACAGATTCTACGATCTAATGTTGAAAGGTTTTTTTATTCATTCATGGGACAAGAGCAGGCCAGCATTGATTACCCATCCCTCCTTGCCTTTGAGAAGGTGTTCTATAGTGTCTTTCTTTTAGTTTAATGATTTCTCTTCCCACTTTAGCTGTTACTGACTGTCTCTTTGGTACATACAGCCCATCCACTTGGGGGTAGAAACTGATTGTGTATGGTGTTAAATTATTTTTGGACTACTCTGATTGATCTTCTGTCTCCTTACTCATTGTAACTTTACCCAGATTACTGTGCGGTGTCACTGTGTGATCTCACTGAAACCAGTCTTACTTGAATCCAGAATCTTAGCAGCTGTTTTGCCGTTCTCCATCCAAACGGGCCAGATCGGATTTTCATGCAACTGGGGAGATTCTGTGGAGCTGTGAAAATGGCAGCTGGGATCCAATTCCAGAGTTCCTGACCCCGGTCCAGGGCTTTTAATCTGCACCAGGGTGGGGAAGGTGTGGGGACTGGTTTAGGCCATGAGTAGGCTTCATTGCCAGGTATGTACGCCCTACTCCTCTGTAATGTTCATGGAGGTGAGCCAGCTCTTAACAGAGGCAATGGTGCAGTGGTATTGACACTAAACTAGTATTCCAGGGACCCAGGTAAAGCTCTGGGGAGCAAGGTTCAAATCCCACCAGGTGGTGGGAATTTTGACCGATGGTGACATTTGAAATCGGTAAGACAAATCTGCAATTAAAAGTTGAATGATGACCATGAGCCGATTTTCACAAAAACCCATCTGGTTCACTACTGTCCTTTAGGGAAGGAAATCTGCCTTCCTTACCCAGCCTGACTTAATGTGACTCCAGAGCCAGTGTGACTGACTCTTAACTGCCCTCTGAATATGGCCTAGCAAACTGCTCAGTTCAAGCAACAATTCCGGATGGAAAACTAATGCTGGTCTTTCCAGAGGCACCCACATCGAATGAATAATGGAAAGAAATTATGGCACATCAGAGATTGCAAAGCACAATGCAGATGAGGAAAATGTTTAAAAGATAAGTTCGAGAGGTCACGTCCACACCCTTAATGCCAACATATACCCTTTCATCCACTGCGTGTCCCTTCGTCACCTCAGTACAATGCCCATTTTCACACACTGTACACTCTATGGAACCATTGGAACCTACAGTGACAGTAGGATAAGTTATAAAGATTAAAAGATCATTCATAACCTGCCAGTTTTCTGAAAGAAACCTCCTGTCATTATAGTCCAATGTTAATCATGTCAAGGCTTTATATTGTCAATAACAGAATGGGCAAGAACTTGGAACCTCTTTATCTTCCGTGAATAAACTTTGTGAAATTGACAGAATAGACCAAAGAGCCAGAGCTGCAAAAGGCACGATGTTTTCCCAGGGGATGCAGCTATTCCAGCACTTTAAGGCATGACTGTGATCTCAGCTGAAGGATGCATAATAAAACTTGGCCACTTGATACTTTAGAGGCTGAATGATTGAAAGTTTTGTTGGCTGTCGTGAAAAGAGGATGTTATTTCGAGAGGGTAGAAAGCTGTGAATGAATGACTATGTTTTTAGAGCCAATCTGTCTGATTCCACTCCTGCAAAGTATTTGGGAAGTTTTATGAGGTTAAGGGCACGATTAGAATGTTCTTTGGAGGTTTTGGCTGGGGCACATTCTTTGGGAAAGTTATAGGAAACTTTACTCTGTATTATAAATGGCCTGGGAGGGGCTGTGGGTGACATTGAAGTTATAAATCCCAATATTCCTTTACAATGAGCTTGGGACATAATTTCCAGCATGAAGAGCAGTAAGACCCATGAGGCTGGATCTCTACACACTTTATGTGGTCCTTGTATATCTGGACTTTCCCACTCACAGGTATTGCCTACCCATTGCCACCATCTGCCCCTCACCGCTTATCTATGAGGTTGAGATGGACAAGGCGTACATAAAGACATCATTAGTCCTTTCAGCCAAACCTCTCACTAGTTACAAAGGCTCAGGTGAAAAGACAGCAAGGAAGTCCAGAATGGTAAGTGACCTTGTTTTCATAGCGACAGACCAAAACCTTGATCTTCTGGCTGCTGTTTTTGGTTATAATGAGGCTCCGATCAGAAGTAGCAGCCCTGCCATCTGCTTCTGGACACAGAGGTCAGAGGGGCCTGAATCCACTGTTCCAGATGGGTAGTATCCAGCACACATTCAGGCACTTTGTGCTTCGAACTGTTGCCTTGTTGAAGGACAAAAGACAATTGGGACAATCATTCTTCATTCTAAACATCAACAGCTCTCCCTAAACTTAGCACTAGTTTTACAAAACAAAAATATCAGTTTTCGTAGAATCATTCAAATTACAGCGCAGTGCAAAGCCACTCCAATCATTTCACCCATGCCAGTATTAGCTTGTCAACTGAAATTGTCCACTCCATCCTGTTAGATGCTTTTCAAATAGCAATCCAATTTTCATTCAAGTGAAGCTCTTGACTCTGTCCCAGTGTTCCCTTATAATGAAGTCATCCCTCTTCTAATTACCTTCCATGAACAAGTTCTTCTAACTCTAGTGCTCAGTCTATTTCCTCTTGTTAACAATTTAACAATGAACTTTTCACTACTTCAAGATATTGGGGTTCCTTCCCTAACAGCACTGTGGATGCACCTACACCACATGGACTGCAGCGATTCAAGGAGGCAGCTCACAACCACCTTCATAAGGGAATTAGGAATGTGCAATAAATGTTGGCCTAGCCAGCAATGCTCACATCCAATGAATTAATTTTTAAAACTCTCTGCGTACTGCGTTTACTGAATCTTCAATCGACTTAAGCATGAACTGATCTGGGAAAAGAATTTCAGGGGGGAAATTTGTTTGCTTTGTGTCTGTTCTTGTGTTGATTCCCCAAGGGTGGAGAGTGCCACAGGAAATGACATTTGTGCACTGCTCCTTGTTCCTCAATAACACCAGTGAAGGATCCCACACAGAGTCCCACTTGTTCCCGGAAGCTGGAGCCTGTGACTTCGCCAGCTCACAGCAAAACAATGTAAATCCACGGATGATTTGCAATTCAATTTCATAAGCATCAATTCTCTGAAACTTTCCTCCATAGTTATAACTTCTTGCTCTGAAATCTTCAGTCTATTCCATAGCTAGTATAGGATTCCAAGCAGGGGAGCACGGCAACCGTGGCTTCATCAACATTTTGAACAAATTCCTTGTTTGTTCCTCACTGTGCCTATGATGGAATAAGTATCTCTCACAACTCACTAGTGGCAATGGGAGCTCTTACTTACTTGGTAATTTATTGGTCTTCCACTTCTTGTGATGGTCTAAATACATCTCTCGTACACAGACCTTCAACTAGAAGTCCTTTTTTTCACATTTTGCAGAGACCTTACCCACTTCAGAACTCACACAAACCCAGATTGTGAAAGGTCATTCTGAAAGATTTTACCAACACATCTCACTCAACCTAGGCTCAGATCCGAAACTGCCTGAATAGATTATTCATACGTGTTAAACAAAACACACACACAAAAAAGCACATTTTATCTGCAGTAATGGTAAAAAAAACTATGACTTCCTTACTGACAATCTGCCTTCTCGAGGCCCAGGCACTGATGGGAGCTGAGGTAGAGATGCTGGAGTACTTCATGGTCTACTGGACTACTGCGAATCTCAGGTGAAGTGTTAGATACATCGTGCAGGGCACCAATGCAGTTCGAGATGGTGCAGAGCATGGCGACTTCTTGTGAGCTGTGCCCAGCATGCCATCTAATTATATATTTTATTTTCAGTCTATGCTTCCATAACTGTAACACCAAATTCTGCACTCTCTCCTTTCCTCAATGTACAGTATGTTTTGTATGAATTGTGTGCGAGAAACAATATTTTGCATTGTAGACCAATACACGGGATAATAATAAATCAAATCAAATCGGTTAAAGAATATACAATGACTGGGCAACACCAAGCTTGGGTTTTCAAAGCCTCAACGTTGTGCAGGAAAGGAATGAGTGGAGGTGGCAAAGAGTTTAAAGTGTGAATGTCCTGAAAAAGAAAGAAAAGTGGACAATGCAATGAATCCTGATTTTAACTCAATGAGGAGGTAATGACAAAGAGCTTACAGGTAGAAGCAAATTACTGCAGATGCTGGAACAGTGAAATCATAGAGTCATAGAACCCTACAGTGCAGAAAGAGGCCCTTCGGCCCATCGAGTCTGCACCGAACACAATCCCACCTAAGCCCTATCCCAATATCCCTACATATTATTACCCATTAATCCTTCTTAACTACACATCCCTGGACACTAAGGGGCAATTTTAGCGTGGCCAATCAACCTAACCCGCACATCTTTGGACTGTGGGAGGAAACTGGAGCACCCGGAGGAAACCCACGCAGACACGGGGAGAACGTGCAAACTCCACACAGGCAGTGACCCGAGCCGGGAATCGAACCCAGGACCCTGGAGCTGTGAAGCAGCAGTGCTAGTCACTGTGCTACCGTGCCGAAATAGAAAGAAAAAACGATGGAAATCCTCAGCATCCACAGGCAGCGTCTGTGGAGAAAGAAACATCAATAACTGACCTATCAACAGTGAACCGAGTTAACGTTTCAGGTCTATGACTTCTGATCAGAACGGGGTAAACTGGAAATGCAACAAATTTAAGCAAATCTAGGGTCTGGGAGAGGGGAGAAAACAGCAAAAGAGAAGGTTATAATAAGGTTGAAAGTGAAAGAGACAAAAAGGATGATGGTGTTAGGAAAAAGGTGATGTAAAGGTGATGGTGGAGGCGGACACACTGGGATCGTTTAAGACTTCCCTGGATAGTCACATGAGCAGATTGGGAATGGAGGGATACAAACGAATGGTCTTGTTGGACCAATGAGCGGCGCAGGCTTGGAGGGCCGAAGGGCCTGTTTCCTGTGCTATACTGTTCTTTGTACAGGGATTCCAAACGAGGAGATGTGTGTGGAGGAGGTTTAAACAATCATTACCAAACAAAAATGGATTCAGGTAATGATTCTGACCTGAAATTGTTGAGCTCAAAGATGAGACCTGAAGGCAGTAAAGTGCCCACTTGAAAGATGAGGTGTTGTTTCTTGAGTTGTGTAGTGGAGTGGCCCTTGAGGGAGGAGAGTGGGACCTGTTCCAAAGCCATGTGACCAATGAGGACACTATGGATCATTCAGCGGAAGCTGAGCCAAACAGCAGGAGGGCACAGACCACAGATCGAGGAGGGACTGGCATCTGGAGACCAGGAGCCCAGAGAAGTGGTCACACTGTAATCTAATTCACTTTGTACATTTGTACAAATGCTCTGTTGGCAATCAAACCTTGATAGTTAAAGCTGCATTGGGTCAGTCTCAATCTATCATACTGATGACGAGACAAAACATCAAAGTCATCGCGACTGCGGCGTTCAGCTAGAGGGGGTAAGACTTGAGTGTCGAGGCTAAGGAGAAGTGAGATACACTCATTTGGCAATGTCTATGCTGGGAAAGATCAAACTGTGGAGATGCCGGTGTTGGACTGGGGTGGGCACAGTAAGAAGTCTCACAACACCAGGTTAAAGTCCAACAGGTTTATTTGGCAGCACGAGACTCTGAAAGCTTGTCCTGCCAAATAAACCTGGAGGAAAGGTCAAGATATTCGACCCAGGGGTGATTGACTGGAGACAGTACAGGGAAAGGCTGTGATATTACTCCATTGCAAATGAAATAACTGGTGAAGAAAAGTAAAAGATCATTTTGCAAACAGTCTGTGCTCCGCAGAGTTACGGTTTAGTGAACATTGTCAGATGCTCCAGACACAAAATAATTCTAATTGCTGAATTCACATAAAAACGGGAGTGACTCAAAGATACAGAACAGGAACAGGCCATTCAGCCCTCCAAGCCCATGCTGATCATGGTGCCCTAACTGAAAAAGAACCTCCTGCCCTCACTCAGTCTGGATCTCTCTATTCCCTCCATATTCATCTACCCTTCCAGATGCTTCTTAAATGTTGATAATGTGCCTGCTTCCCTCACCTCCTCTGGCAGCGCGTTCCAAACACCCACCACTCCCTGCGTGAAAAACTTCCCCCGCACGTATCTCATTGGTGTTTTTCATAGGATTTTATAAGAACATAAGAAATAGGAGCAGGAGTAGGCCATCTAGCCCCTCGAGCCTGCCCCGCCATTCAATAAGATCATGGCTGATCTGTCGTGGCTCAGTTCCACATTCCCGCCCTCTCCCCATAACCCTAATCCTCTTTATTGGTCAAAAATTTTCAAAATGAATCCCCCAGACTCTGGGCACTGCCCCAGTGGGATTCCCTTTGGAAAGTAGGGAACGGGGCCTTTTCCCACCAGAGAGACTGGTAGCAGAGCGCTGAGGGGGATGCTGCACACGCACCAATTGGCCAGTGCCGAGATTGGCACATGCGCAGTAGCCCCACGCTGCCGTCCACCCGGTTGCTGGCCTGCCCCATGACCCCTGCATCGCTACCCCTCTGACACCCCCACACCTTTCCCCCTCCCCACCGGCAGTCACGATCTCCCCGACACCACACCATCCCCACCCCCAGACAGTCCTGACACTCCCCAGTGATTGGCCATTGTGGCTTGCCCTGGTCCCCTCGCAAACCCAATCTGCCGCTGGCAGTGCCCCTCCCCCTCCACCGCCATGGCCAACCCCAATCAGCTACCCCTTCCCTCCCTCTGCCCGCAATCCCGAATGCAGAGGGGCAGTGGGACCCCCACCCACACCATCTAACCACACGCCCCCCACCCCCCCATAGGCCCAACCCCTCTCTGGCCCCACACCTCTTGCGCAGCCCAATGTCTGGTGGGTAGTGCCAAGGTGCTCCTTGGGCATTGCCACTTTGCCCCTTGTGAAATGCCAGGGGGCCCAGGTTGCCACTGTTAGATTGACAATTTCCAAGGGGCACCCCCTTACCCCCAGCCTCTTGGGGGATCTCCATTGCCTCCCTTCATTCCAGCAGGATCAGGCCACCAGCTCCCCGCAAGTGGAGAGGGACTGTAGCTCCCACTGGAGTGACCCACTCCTGGTGGGGGAGGTGGGGGGATGAGGATAGCAGACCCAGAGACTCCAGTCCCAGGCTTACTAATTAGATGATTATACTGATCTTAATATTTAAATCAGCTCTGCACTGATTTCCGGTGCTAGAACAATGCAGTGAGCTGGGATTATCTCCCTCAAAGTTATTGAGCTGATTGTGGATTTGATCAAAAATAATTTTCACTCCGGCCCCTCAATCTTTATACTGAGATAGAAATTTCATACAGCAATCCCAGACCCAGGGTGACTGTCTCAAACTTAGGGAATTGACAGAGTTCTGTGAATTTGACCCAACACCAACGGGACAAGTTAAGTGACCGGTGATATAAACAGCTTCATAATTCAAAAAGGATTAACAGCACAGACCAAATTAACTCTGAAAGAGTTGTGGACCTGGCTGACGCAGCGATGACCTGAGTTGCGAGGTTTGCGAGGAGTGAGGAATGAGGTACATCGTTTGCAGTGGCCCAGGAACAGGTACAACCCTGCCTGGTACAAGAGGTGCAACATTGAGGGATGAAGTGTGTTTTTGATCCAGGACAGAACACTCCCAAGGGGTTTGTTGAAGCAAGGATTATATATGCTTCAAGTGTAACAAGAAAGGTCACTTTAAAGTCACGATGCAGAGCCAATCATTCAGGACAGACAGTGCCAAGGGGGAAAAAACAGCAGTGACTATCAGCTTAATTCCTGCAAACAGTCTGGACAAGAAGCCCAGCAAGGGATCTGAATCATTCACCCTAAACCAGGCCTAGCTAAGCAAAGAGCCCCCAGTAGAGATACCGGTGCTGGTAAATGGCACCTCAGGGGGGAGGTTGACACTGAGGCAATGGCCAATGACTGGGAAAGAGGCAATTTGTTACGAAAAAGGATTCCAACCATTAAGATTAAGCGACTCAGGTGCCGGTTTGTCCACATGTTCCAGAGAGACACTGCAGAGCTTAGAACATAGAACATTACAGTGCAGTACAGGCCCTTCGGCCCTCAATGTTGCGCCGACCAGTGGAACCAATCTAATGACTCTCTAACCTAAACTATTCCAATGTTATCCATATGCCTATCCACTGACCATTTGAACGCCCTTAAAGTTGGCGAGTCCACAACTGCTGCAGGCAGGCCATTCCACGCCCTTACTACCCTCTGAGTAAAGAACCTACCTCTGACATCTGTCCTATAATTATCACCCCTCAATTTAAAGCTATGTCCCCTCGTGTTAGCCATCACCATCTGAGGAAAAAGGCTCTCACTGTCCACCCTATCTAACCCTCTAATCATCTTGTATGCCTCAATTAGGTCACCTCATAACCTTCTTCTCTCTAACGAAAATAACCTCAAGTCCCTCAGCCTTTCCTCATGAGACCTTCCCACCATACCAGACAACATCCTGGTAAACCTCCTCTGCACCCTTTCCAATGCCTCCACATCTTTCTTATAATGCGGCGACCAGAACTGTACGCAATACTCCAAGTGCGGCCGCACCAGAGTTTTGTACAGTTGCAACATGAACAGTTTAGATGTAGCAACAGTAACTGGGATATACCAGAACCAGTCAGCAAAACTGCCTGCCTACCAAGATAGGCAATGTTGTTATCTGGTTCTGATATGCCCCAGTTACTGTTGCTGCATCTAAACTCTGCAATATCTCTCTAGTTGCTTTGCTCTGTATCGTGACTGTAAGTGTCCTTTCTTGTTATGTTTGAAGCACACACAATTCTTGTTTCGACAGACTTCTTGAAAATGTTTTCCAACATATCACTCAGCGATGAACTGAGCTGCGAGGCTTGAGAGGAGTGATAGTCAGAGGCTTTTCCCCAGGGCTGAAATGGTTGCCACAAAAGGACACAGGTTTAAGGTGCTGGGGAGTTGGTACAGAGGAGATGTCAGGGATAAGTTTTTCACTCAGAGTGGTGGGTGCGTGGAATGGGCTGCCAGCAACACTGGTGGAGGCGGATTTGATAGGGTCTTTTAAAAGACTTTTAGATAAGTACATGGAACTTAGCAAGATAGAGGGTTATAGGTCGGCCTAGTAATCTCTAAGGTAGGGATATGCTCGGCACAACTTTGTGGGCCGAAGGGCCTGTTTGTGCTGTAGTTTTTCGATGTTTTTTTTCTATATCTGAGCCAACCAGCAGGAGAGTGGGGACCACGGGTTGAGGAGGAACTGGGAGTCCTGAAGGGCAGTCACACCAGTAATCTAGTCTTACCCTGTTGTACACGTAGAACATAGAACACTACAGCACAAACAGGCCCTTCAGCCCACAAGTTGCACCAATCACTTCAATACCTACTAAGCCATAGACCTATCTATAACCCCCAATCCCATTAGATCCCATATACTCATCCAGAAGCCTTTTAAAAGACCCCAGCAAGTTCGCCTCCACCACCACCGACGGCAGCCGATTCCATTCACTCACCACCCTCTGAGTGAAAAACTTACCCCTGACATCTCCTCTGTACCTGCCCCCCAGCACCTTAAACCTGTGTCCTCTCATAGCAACCATTTCAGCCCTGGGAAATAGCCTCTGAGAATCCACCCTATCTATTCCTCTCAACATTTTATAAACCTCTATCAGGTCACCTCTCAACCTTCGTCTCTCCAGGGAGAAGAGTCCCAGCTCCCTCAACCTATCCTCATAAGGCATGCCTCCCAATCCAGGCAACATCCTTGTAAATCTCCTCTGCACCCTCTCAATAGCTTCCACATCCTTCCTGTAGTGAGGCGACCAGAACTGCGCACAGTACTCCAAGTGGGGTCTGACAAGGGTCTTATAAAGTTGCAGCATTACCTCCCAACTCCTAAACTCAATCCCTCAATTAATGAAGGCCAGTACACCATCGTCTTCTTGACCACATCCTCCACCTGTGAGGCCGATTTAAGAGTCCTGTGGACCCGGACCCCAAGATCTCTCTGCTCTTCAACACAGCTAAGAGTCCTACCCTTGATATTGTACTCCTTCATCCCACTGGTCCTGCCAAAATGGACCACTACGCATTTATCTGCGTTGAAGTCCATCTGCCACTTCTCCGCCCAGTCTTGCATCCTATCTATGTCACGCTGTATATAAATACTCTGTTGGCAATAAAACCTTTATAATTAAAGTTGCATCAAGACTCGTTACGAGCTTGTGTTGAGATTCACAGGAGCAATGGAAGAGGCCAAGAGCAGTGAGCGTAGTTAAGGATTAAGATGCTGACAATCCTGGTTACAGTGGTGCGCTGAACAGAAGATTATCCATGAAGTCTTCACCGAGTCAGTGTCCAGCCTCCCCACAACAGAGAAGATGAGCAGTGACTATTAAACTGGAAGAAATACAAGCAAATCATTATTTCACCTGGAGAACTAAGGAAGAGCAAACACAGACCTGCTCATCATACTGCAGACCTCCTCCATTCAGTCTGTGTGACAGTTTCTGCTGCCCGTTATTCTAATTCTCCACTCCACTCACACTCTGACCTCGCTGTCCTTGGTCTGCTGATGCTGGAGCTCAGTGCAAACGTGTGAATCGCACCTCTTTCAATGAGGCTTTTTATAGCCTTCCAAACTCAACATCAATTTCAAAGGTTACAAATCACAACCATTGCTTAAATATTTTTGGACAGCAGATACTGGTGACAATTCTGCTGTTGCCATTTACACCTCCATTAAACCAATTTTTTTTCCCTTTAATTCTCCAATTGCCATCTCCTTTTGCCTTTAGTCAGGCTCTGTTCTGTCCACTTGTTCTTTCCTGCCTTCTTTTTTTCCCTGCCCTTGTTTAAAACCTGTTACATCTCCAACATTTCTCAATTCTGCTGAAAGATTCTCTGACAGGCTAAATCGCTGCTATTTCCGAGGATAAAGAGCTGGAATTGCTCTCAGCAGGAATCAGACTGAAGAATTGCAGCTGGATTATTACCCAGAGATTGACGTTCATGAAGAACTTGCTCAGAAACTGAGTCTAGGTGAAGACCAAATTCAGACCTGGTTCATCACACAAAGCTGAAAAGATCTTACCGTGAATCTCAGTTTCTGGTTGTGAAAACTACCATCAAGTTAACAAAAGTCAGTAGGAAACTGATCATCGAAAAGTCCTTGCGTTTCACAGGAGCAGTGGAAGAGGCCAAGAATAATGAGTGTGATTGAGAATTAAGATGCTGACAACGCAGGTTATAATGGTGCACTGAACTGAGGTTTTCCATAAAGAAACTTTCTTTGACCGTTTCTGAAATAACTCCTCTAAGACCAGTATCCCTTCACCAAATTTAGATTTATTTACATTGTAGACAACACTCAGACAGGTACTTCCTTGCACAGAGTATAAACCCAGAATGCCAGTAGCCCTGACACTCCACATCCCTGTATCTGCACAGCAAACAGTGATAGTCACTGAGCTGTCGTGTTGCCCATCAGTTGGTCCAGTTTAAGCGTACACTAACAACGTGAAGCACTAGGCAACTCTCGAAGCAACATCCAAAAGCAGCCCTCGCACGACCCACCGCGTGTATGCCCCTTGTTGGACAACAAGGTGGACAGAATCACCTGTGAAGTAAAAGAAAAGACATCAATAAACATGCACAACTTAGACAGACATTTATGGAATCCCCAGAAGCTCAGGAGCTGGACCAGAAGTGTTCAGAGGTTGGCCATATTCAGCTGTGCAGTGGCAGGATTAGTGTCAGGGGATAGTAGCGTAAAGATGTAGGGTTATGGAATTAGGGCCGAGGTGGGATTGTGGCTGGTGCAGACCCAATGGGCCAAATGGCCTCCTTCAGCGCTGTAGGGATTCTACGATTCTGTGACTGTGAGCCTCGTTAAATTCATTACCGTTCCTTGATGCTCTGTCTTGAAGAATTGACTTTGTTGCACTCTCCACACATGCTGCACGGCCTATGGAATATTTTCTGGGAATACGGGAAGATAAATGAGTAACAGAGTTCAAGGGTGTAATCACCTAAGATCTCAGTAATAAGCAAGAAAGAGGTGAGGAAGGATATGGCACGAAGAGAGAGTCGCTTGAGGCTAGTAATGAAGGAGCCTTCTCTAGATGCTGCTAGTTTAGAAGGAAACATGTCCTGCTGGAAAAACAGACTAAGAAGTCTCACCACACCAGGTTAAAGCCCAACAGGTTTATTTGGACTTTAACCTGGTGTTGTGAGATTTTTTTTTACTGTGTTTACCCCAGTCCAACGCTGGCATCTCCACATCGGGAAAGCAGAGGCTCAGGCTTTGTTTGCAATCCATTGGTCGTTGAGAGTAACTGAAGGGTTTACCATTTTACCATTGAGCTCTTGGATGGAGCTTTAGTAATTGAGGAGAGGCACTAATGCTCAGTTGGATTAATCAGAGAGACAGACAGCTCAAAAGAGATTAGAAGGAAATATTTTTTTCCAACAAGGGTTGGAAGGAGGAAGCAGGCTGAAAGGCTGGGCTGGCGAGTACACAATGAATGACCTCCTTCCATTCGGTAAATTGCTATGATTTCTATACAGGATTATTTGAGTCAGGGTCAGGAATGTGGAGCCGCTTTGAATCCCTTTTACAAACAGACGTTCACTCACAGTTGAAACTTTGTACGAGATCCAAGTAACACAAACATACAGAAAGCACTCTGAAATTACTGTCACTTGCAAATTACCTTGCAATCTTCTTTTTTAAATTACCAACTCCATATCGCTTTCAATGCAGCAAATCTTTCAAGCCATAAAGCACAGACGAGAGAATGTTCCAGGTATGCACTGTATCCAAACCCAAAGATCATGATCAGGGAGGATTGTTACTGGAGAATTTTAGCCCCCAGGCTTCGAATTTACCCCTGCAGCAGCTGTTCTGGTTGCAATGAATGTCAGAGGATATCCAACATCTGATCCCGTGTGGACCCAAAGCTGCAAGCACACATTCAATACCAATTATATTTTTATATAATGGATGTTTCATCAGAAATGTTGTGATTTCTATGAGTCTCCATGGAAAGAGGCCGTTTCACTCTTTATACAGAAAAAATCAAGAGGTTTGACTGTTCACACACTCACACTCACACACATACACGCACACACACACACAAACTCACATGCACACACAAATACATACACACACACATACATATACACACTCACACAAACTCACACACACACAAAAACACACACACACAAACACACATACATGTACACACACACACTCATACATACACACAACACACACAGATGCTCATGTTTGCACACACACACATGCACGTACATACACACACACACTCATGTTTGCATGCATATGCACACACACACATGCACACACACACACGCACACACATATACACACAGACACACGCGCACACACACACACGCACGCACAGACATGCAGACACACACACACACACACACACACAACCTCTCGAGACCACGGCTTCTTCCCTGCTGGCTGCCATCAGACTTTTAAATTATCCTATCACATATTAAGCTGATCTCTCCCTTCATCTTATACGTAACTGTAACACTATATTCTACACCCTCTCCTTTCCTTCTACCTCTGTATACTCTATGAATGGTGTGTTTTGTCTGTAAAAAGCCCTCAAGAAACAATACTTTTCACTGCATCCCAGTACATGTGACAATAATGAATCAATTCAATTCAAACATGGGTCCAGAATCTACACTCGCACCCAATCAGCACGGATGAAGGAACTGCAAACACCCAATCCCATAGCCACCTGTATTCTGAGACTGCCATTAGGAAGTGTTCTCACTGTTCAGGGACTGCACTTGGAATGTGAATTTTGTTGATCTATTTGCAGCCAAACCCTATGGTCTGAACAAAGTTGCAGCTGATTAGGAGCTGATTGTAGTCTCAGCTGGTTCTCCAGGAGGGCTGGGACAATTTCTATGGCACAAGCAACGACAAGTTTCCAAAGGTGTGTGGGTCAGGTGGATTGGCCATGCTAAATTCCCCCTTAGTGTCAGGGGGATGAACTGGGTAAATATGTGGGGTTATGGGGATGGGTTGGGATTGTTATCACTGCAGGTTGTATGGGGCGAATGCCCTCATTCTGCACGACAGAGTTCTATGATTCTGATTTTGAAAATAGGATTACAGGCTGTGCTGGACTTTACAGCGTTCGCGTTATGACGTTATTCATGAATTAACACTCAAATTCACATCGCTTTTGACCTTACAACATCTCACTGGAGAACAAGTCCAAGCATTCACACTTACACATGGCCATTCTGGCCAGGATTTTCCCGTCTCCCCGTTGCGTTTCTCTCACCAGCAGGAGGCAGCCCGTTGTTGTCCGGTGGCAGGATCATCTGGTCCCGCTGGTTTGCCATCGATCCCACCCCACGTCGCCGGCAAACCTGCGGTGAGGGCCTGGGGTCGGTGGGGCCAGAAGATCCTGAATGTGTAAAGAGCGAGAAGGTCAGGCCCTCTCCCCGACTCAAGTTGCTGCTCCAACACCATTTCACTTGGTAAATCTTCCCAAACTGTTTCGTAAAATTTATAGTTTAGAATATCAATTTACTAGAACATAGAATGTAGAACATTACAGCACAAACAGGCCCTTTATTGTTTTACTATTGTTATACTACTTTTTATAATTGATTAAGTACAACATTTTGGTGAAAATAGGGTATCGAGCCTTGGTATAGGAGCCAATCCCTAATTTCTAACTTTGTTCTTATGGGAAAACCGGTTCCGATTTGCAACATTTTGACCTAAGTCTCGGTTTTCAGGAACCAATTGTGTCGTAAGTCCAAGGACAGTCTCTGCTCAATTAATTCCATATCTCATGTGAACCAGTCACAAAGACATCATACACCTCCTCTTGACTCACTGATGAGACGTTCCAGCTCCATCCCATGTGGAATAAATAGAGTGAACAAAGAGCCTTTTTATAGTGGATATTCCATCAAAAGTATTGTGAGGTTTATGAGTCTCCAAGGAAATGAGTCAGTTTCACTCTAACGTAGAGAAAATCGAGGTTTGACTCTTCGCACACGCATGCACACACACACACAAACACTTGTACGCACATGCACACGCACACAAATGCATGAATGCACACATATGTACACGTGTGTGCACATGCACACACAACTACACACATGCACACACACACACACTAATATAGACATATACACACACATGCACATGATGCATAAACACACATGTACATGCACACACACACGCACACAGTGACACTTACTCACATGCACACATGTGCGCGCACACACACACACATACATACACACACACACATACAAACCCATCCTGAGCTGCTTTGAGAAGATGATGATACATCTTCCACATGAACCTCTGCACACTGATTCAGAAGGTGCCCTCATAACGGTGTTAGATAGGGAATCCCAGCATATTGAATCATCAATGCATTTCAGGGAGAACCGGAGTGCACACATGAAAGAGAAGAGAATAGAAGGGTACAGGGCAGGAAGGGACAGGATTTAGAATGGGAGAAGGCTCCGGTATGGCATAAACACTGGCATTGAGCAGATGACCATTTTTATGCTGTAGTTCCTGGATTACCTGGATCGATTACAGTTAGCCTACCACCGCAACAGGTCCACAGCAGATGCCATCTTCCTGGCTAGATTCAGTTCTAGACAACAAGAACATCTGTGTCAGATTCCTTTTTATTGACTGCAGCTCAGCCTTCAACACCATTATTCCCACAAAACCCATGTCCAACCTCCATGGCCTGGGCCTCAGGACCTCCCTCTGCGACTGGATCCTGAACTTCCTAACTCACAGAACACAATCAGTAAGGACAGGCAACAACACCTCCTCCACAATCATTCTCAAAACCTATGCCCCACAAGGTTGTGTTCTCAGCCCCTTACTCTACTTCTTATACACCTGTGACTGTTTGGCCAAACTCCCCTCCAATCCAATTTTCAAGTTTACTGATGACACCACCACAGTGGGTCGGATCTCAAACAATGACGAGACAGAGTACAGGAATGAGTTAGAGAATCTGGTGAACTGGTGCAACAACAATAATCTCTCCCTCAATATTAACAAAATGAAGGAGATTGTCATTGACTTCAGGAAGCGTAAAGGAGAACATGCCCCTGTCTACATCAATGGGCATCGAAAGCTTCAAGTTTTTAGGTGTCCAGATCACCGACAACCTGTCCTGATGCCCCCCCCCGTGCCATCACTATAGTTAAGAAAGCCCATCAACGCCTCTACTTTCTCAGAAGACTAAGGAAATTTTGCATGTCAGCTACAACTCTCACCAACTTTTACAGTTGTACCATAGAAAGCATTCTTTCTGGTTGTATCACAGCTTGGTACGGGCTACTGCTTTGCCCAAGACAGCAAGAAACTACAAAAGGTCGTAAATGTGGCCCAATCCATCACGCAAACCAGCCTCACATCCATTGACTGTCTACACTTCCCACTGCCTCGGCAAAGCTGCCGGCATAATTAAGGACCCCACATACCCTGGACATTTTCTCTTCCACCTTCTTCTGTCGGGAAAAAGATACAAAGTCTGAGGTCACGTACCAACCGACTCAAGAGCAGCTTCTTCTCTGCTGCCATCAGACTTTTGAATGGACCTACCTTGCATTAAGTTGATCTTTCTCTACACCCTAGCTTTGACTGTAACACTACATTCTGTACTATCTCATTTCCTTCTCTATGAACGGTATGCCTTGTCTGTGCACAAGGAACAATACTTTTCACTGTATACAAATATACAAATTGTCCCTAAATTGGTCGTCCCTCAATCTGGTTAAAATTCCTTTATTGTGGAGTCCAATAGGCGTAGACAAAGGTCATAGGTAGAAGAGAGCATTCACAATGTTAAACTGGCGGTGTGGGCTCGTTTGGTGCTGTGTTGTTCTTTGTTCATTGTTCTATGTGACAATAATAAATCAAATCCAATAGTTTCTATACAGTTCAATGTAGCTGTGATGTTAATCTATAACCCTGTTGCTCAGATGGATCTTAAAGTCATTCTCTTCAAGACATTGCCTTCATGAGCAGAGAACCTATTGTCCTCCTAACCCTAACCCTAACCCTAGGTGGGTCACTCTGTCAGTGCCTTTGTTGGTCCAGTGCTTTGAGATAGTTGGCCCAGCCTGCTGCCCGGGCTGAGACGCTGAAACCCAGGCCCAGAATTGCTCAGGCTCATCCACCACTGGCTTGTGAATGATCTCAGTGGATGATCAGTAGATTTCCAGTTCCAACAACAACAATTTAGCTCAAATCTTCAATGACACGGTCGTCCATAGTGGGTCAGAGTTTGGGATGAACTCACATTTACAGAGAGTGAACATTGAGAGGCCAGCCAGGGAGAATCAGAGCAGCCAGGTTAGTGTCACCAATGACATCAGTGACTTCAGCAACAGATATGGACATTGGAGCAGGAGTAAACCATTTAGGCCCTTGTGCTTGTTCATTCAGATCACGTTGATCTGTAACCTTGTTCCATGTACTCTCCCTTGCCTATATCCATTAATGCCTTTTTGTTAAAATTCCTGTAGAGAATGATATCTTTTAAAAAGGGATATTACTTTCCCAGTAACCAACCCAAGGATCACACCACAGGATTTCACATTTTAAGACTTTTTCTGTAGCAAAAGAAGTAAAATCAACATCGATAAAATGTTACCCAGTAGGCAACTAACAGACTAAACTGCAGAAGAGGTAAGTTCTGAACACTACCAAGAATTTTACCCCTTATTTATACATTACATTGTACTCTCCACAGACATGGGCCAGTATTTTACATTGTGTGTGAAATCACACAAGAAATTGTTAGGCAAGTGTTTCAATCTCACTGGGAACTTGTGCAATATTTCAGTGGATGTGCATGCTTGAGAGTTGGAATCATGTCCCTTGGCAATCAAATCGGCAATTTAACTCATTAAGGGGTCAAATGGATACAATTTTATGTGGTCCATTTGCTTCTGTGGCGTTGGGCGGATAATTGTCCAGGTGGCCTTTACCTTTTAGCTTCAACCTTGATCCAGGGTAGGATGAACAATCTGCGCTGAAATAAAATTCAAAAATGTGTCTGGGGACCAAGATTTGTGAGAACAAAGAAAATTACAGCACGGGAACAGGTCCTTTGGCCCTCCAAGCCTGCACTGACCATGCTGCCCAACTGAACTAAAACCCCCTATCCTTCCGCAAACCCTCCTACCGGAGATGAGGGGGTTGGACTATGAAGAGAGACTAGATAGACTGGGTCTGTACTCGTTGGAGTTTAGAAGGATGAGGGGGGATCTTGTAGAGACGTATAAGATAATGAAGGGGATGGATAGGGTAGAGGTAGAGAGATTCTTCCCGCTCAGAAAGGATAGCAGGACTAGAGGGCACAGCCTCAAGATAAGGGGGGGCAGTTTAGAACAGAGTTGAGGAGGAACTTCTTCACTCAAAGGGTGGTGAATCTCTGGAATTCTCTGCCCATTGAAGTGGTGGAGGCTACCTTGCTAAATATATTTAAGTCACGGGTAGATAGGTTTCTGATAGACAAGGGAATTAAGGGTTATGGGGAGAAAGCGGGAAAGTGGAACTGATCCACTTCAGATCAGCCATGATCTTATTGAATGGCGGGGCAGGCTCAAAGGGTGAGATGGCGTACTCCTGCTCCTATTTCTTATGTTCCAGGGACCACATCTTTCTATTCCCATCCTAAAAGACAACAAAGGATTCTCAACAAAGAATTGTGTTTGAATGTGCTGTCCGGAAGCTGGCATCATTTTTCCACCTCAATTTATTTTTACAGGTCCTCCCCTGAGGGAGCGTATCAGAAGTGACAATCTGCACTGTCCAGTTCCTTGGTGCTCGCCCTCTCCCTGCCTTCCCCGGCAGTGCCAAACGGTGTGATATTGTGTTCTGGAGCCCACCATGGCTGGAAGAAGATGTTTCATCCACTCTTGGACCTGCCAAGTGCAGTCTTCCTTTGGACAAAAGAATTCAGGCTGTGCAGTCTTGAGGTTAAAGTTCAAATTGGAACAGGATCCCGTCTCCTGTTTCACCACGGTGAATCTTCCAGTGCTCTTCATGCCAGCCTTAGTGCATAATCGACCTGTGAAGAAGGCAGGAAAAAATGGAAATGTTGTTAAAAATATAATGGGATTTTAGCTTTACTAATGGACGTTTAGAATACAAGAGCAAAGAGGCTATACAAATATTATATTAAACATTGATTCAGTCTCAATTACAATATTCAGTTCAGGCGCTGCACTTTTGGATGGATGTCAAGACCTTAGAGAAATTGCATTAGAGATTTGCTAGCATGATAGCAGGGGGTGAGGGATTGTGTGAAGAGACTGGGGAAGCTGGGATTGTTCTCCTTGGAGCAGAAAAATTTAACAGGAGATTTGACTGCGATGTTTAAACTCATGCAGGCTGTGGGTATAGCAAATAAGGCCAAACTGTTTCCAAAAACCTGGAACACAGATTGAAAGTGATTGGTAAGAGAACCAGAGGTGAGATGAGGGAAAGAGTGCACAGCAAGTGGTCATAATCTGGGATGCAGCACCCGAGAGAGGGTGGAAGCAGATTCAGGAATAGCTGTCAAAAGGGTGTGATGGATACTTGAAGAGGTAAAATGTGTTTGGGGGAAGAGCAGGGCAGTGGAATAAATCAGATAATGTGATAGTCCCTTTAATGGGTGATTGTTGATGGTTCATAAGAACATAAGAACATAAGAAATAGGAGCAGGAGTAGGCCATCCAGCCCCTCGAGCCTGCCCCGCCATTCAATAAGATCATGGCTGATCTGTTGTGGCTCAGTTCCACATTCCCGCCCTCTCCCCATAACCCTTAATCCCCTCTCCTATCAAAAACCCATCAACCCGCGTCTTAAAAATATTGAGCGAGGCAGCCTCCACCACTTCAACAGGCAGAGAATTCCAGAGATTCACCACCCTTTGAGTGAAGAAGTTCCTCCTCAACTCCATTCTAAACCGCCCCCCACCTTTATCTTGAGGCTGTGCCCCCTAGTCCTACTGTCCTTTCTGAGCGGGAAGAGTCTCTCCACCTCTATCCTATCCATCCCATTCATCATCTTATACGTCTCAATGAGATCTCCCCTCATTCTTCTAAACTCTAACGAGTACAAGCCTAGTTTATTCAGCCTCTCCTCATAGCTCAACCCCCTCAACATAATCCACCAGGGATCTATCAGAATGGAGCATGTGAACATTGACCGATAGAGTGGTAGAGCACAGTTCCAAGGAGGTGAAACCCTCAGTGCGTGCGAGGGAGTCAGGGGGAGAAGAATCAGCTCAGTGTTGAGCTTATGTGTATTATACAATATAGAATCCTCCAGTACAGAAGGAGGTCATTTGGCCCATCCAGTCTGCACTGACCACAATCCCACCCATGCATTTACCCTAGCTAGTCCCTGTGACACTAAGGGGCAACTTAGCATGGCCAATCCACCTAACCTGCACATCTTTGGACTATGGGAGGAAACTGGAGCACCTGGAGGAAACCCATACAGGCACAGGGAAAAGAGTGCACAAACTCCACACAGACACTGTCCCCAAGCCAGGAATCGAACCTGGGTCCCTGGCGCTGTGAGGCAGCCGTACTAACCACCATGCTGCAGTTTTGTTGCTGTCACTGATTTCAAGTTTCCTCATCATATTATCTTGCACTGTAATAGGTAACCTTACCAAAAAACTGGAATTGGCGTGGTGGGATGAATGTTTTTTTAAATTCGTGGGACATGGGCATCCATCAGCATTTCCTGATGAAGGAACACCATTTCCGAAAGCTGGTGAAATTGCTATCAAATAAACTGGTTGGACTCGAACCTGGTGCTGTGAGACTTCTTACACCATTTATTGCCCATTGCTAGTTGGCCTTGAACTGAGTGGCTTGCTAGGCCATTTCCAAGGGCAGTTGGGAGTCAATCATGCTGGAATTACATGGAGGCCAGATTGGATAAGGACGGCAGGTTCCCCTCCCTGAAGGACATTAGTGAACCGGTGGGTTTTTTCGACAATGGTTTCATGGTCACCAGTAGATTCTTAACTCCAGATCCCTCTTCTACCTCTCTGCAGTATTGTTCTAGGACACTGTAAAATTAATTCAGTGGAATCAGGATATTTTTTCCCATTAAACGGGTTTCAAATTTTTTGAAGAGTGGTTTATGTAATAATTTTTGAAATGAAGCTGAGGACACATGAGCGAGGAAATCTCTGCTATCGGAAATGTTTACAACCCCAAGAGCAGCTGTGGGCATTTAACTTCCTTTCAGAACGAATGTACCAATCCTGAGAGCTCATTTATTCATTCTGATAAAGTCACAGTGATGCAAATGGAATGTGAATTATTATAAAAGCAGATCTCGGGCTCTCTTTCTCGTGTTGTCTGAATTTAGGCAGTTGCTGCAGAAAACACTGACTACCATTGCCACATTTCATTATTTGCAATAATTGATTAATTTCTGAAACCACATTGCTATTTTGTCTTTACATTAAAATACGGATCAAGATGAAATGCAATTGGGTTTTGCGGCATTCCATATCTATTTATCATTCAGCAGCAGAACACAGGGCTATTGTCTGAGTGAATAAAAGCAGAACTGCTGGAAATCAGAGAGAAAAAGTATTGGGAATACTCAGAGCTGTTTTGGAGTTCTGGTTTATGTGTGCAATGGAGGTCGCACCCACAGCTTGGAGATCCATCAGGGGACTCATGTCGCTACCATAGAATCATAGAACCCTACAGTGCAGAAAGAGGCCCTTCGGCCCATCGAGTCTGCACCGAACACAATCCCACCCAGGCCCTACCCACTTATCCGTACATATTTTACCCACTAATCCCTCTAACCTAAGCATCCTAGTACACTAAGGGGCAATTTTAGCATGGCCAAACAACCTAACCCGCACATCTTTGGACTGTGGGAGGAAACCGGAGTACATAGAACACTACAGCACAAACAGGCCCTTCGGCCCACAAGTTGCGCCAATCACATCTATACCTACCAAGCCATAGAACTATCTGTAACTCTCAATCCCATTAGATCCCATATACTCATCCAGAAGTCTTTTAAAAGACCCCAGCGAGTTCGCCTCTACCACCACTGACGGCAGCCGATTCCACTCACTCACCACCCTCTGAGTGAAAAACTTACCCTGACATCTCCTCTGTACTTGCTTCCCAGCACCTTAAACCTGTGTCCTCTCATAGCAACCATTTCAGCCCTGGGAAATAGCCTCCGAGAATCCACCCTATCTATTCCTCTCAACATTTTATAAACCTCTATCAGGTCACCTCTCAACCTTCGTCTCTCCAGGGAGAAGAGTCCCAGCTCCCTCAACCTATCTTCATAAGGCATGCCTCCCAGTCCAGGCAACATCCTTGTAAATCTCCTCTGCACCCTCTCAATAGCTTCCACATCCTTCCTGTAGTGAGACGACCAGAACTGCGCACAGTACTCCAACTGGGGCCTGACAAGGGTCTTATAAAGTTGCAGCATTATCTCCCAACTCCTAAACTCAATCCCTCAATTAATGAAGGCCAGTACACCATACGCCTTCTTGACCACATCCTAATAGTACCCGGAGTAAACCCACGCAGACACGAGGAGAATGTGCAAACTCCACACAGACAGTGACCTGAGCCGGGAATCGAACCAAGGGGAGGTCAGGTCCAATTCGGTGTCTGTCAGGCACTTAGCTGGCCACATCCTGCTGTCCTCTGGCGGCAGGAACCATGCCCCTTGAGAACAGCTGGCCAATCAGAAGCCAGCAACTCTCATTGCCACCACCCCATCGAGGGTAGAGTTCCAGTGGCTTCACCAGGCACCGGTGCAGGGTCCTTAGACTCAGTTGGATGGAAGTTATGGAGATTGGGTCATGGGAGAGGGGAGGAGGGGGATCAGACACAAGGGCAGTGGGGGTGGCTTTTAGCACCCAACACCCACCCCTTTCCCTCCTTCCCCACCCCCATTTCTCCCAGCAGCCCGGGCTCTCAACCAGGCACAGAGGTTCTAACAATCAGAATCCATTAGTAGACGTTGCCAGTAGGGTTTGCTATCTAGCCCTCAGGATACACAGGAGAACCTTACATCTCCCATTTCATCCCCAAGACACTGCTACATTCCAGTGGGTGTAGAGAGAGTGGAGGAGAGTGTGGGAAGGAGTAAGGGGAGGGAGGAGGGATGTGGGGGCTGGGGAGGTGGGTGTGGTGGGGATGGGAGGAGGATGTGGGGGGAGGAGAGGAACGTGTGGGGGCAAGGGAAGAGGATATGGGGGGAAAGGAGGAGATGTTGGAGGAGGAGGTGAAGGATAGGGGAGAAGAGTGTGGGAGAGGGAAGAAGGTGTAGAGGGGAGAAAGGTGAGGGGGTAAATATGGGGGCTGTAGTGGAGGGGAGGGAGATGTGGGGGGTGTGGGGGAGGGAGGGGGATGTGAGGAGTGTTGGGGAGGAGAGGGGTATGTGGAGCTGTTGGGGGAAGAGAGGGGGATGTGGGGAGTGTAGGGGGATGTGTGGGGTGTAGGGGGATGGGTAGAGGGATGTGGGGAGTGTAGGGGGATGTGGGGAGTGTAGGGGGATGGGTAGAGGGATGTGGGGAGTGTAGGGGGATAGGGAGGGGGATATTGGGGATGTAGGGGAGGGGGATGTTGGGGGTGTAGGAGAGGGGAGAAGGGTGTGGGGAGGGGAGGAGGATGTGGGGGGGTGTAGATGTGGGGTGTTGGGGGTCTAGGGGAAGGGGGGGTGGATGTGTGGGATGTCAGGGAAGGGGGATGTTGGAGGCCTAGGGGAAGGGGAGGGGGATGTAGGAGATGTCAGGGAAGAGGAGGGGATGTGGGGGAGGGGAGGGGGATGTGGTGTGTAGGGAGAGGGGAGGGGGACGTAGGGGTGTAGGGAGAGGGGAGGGGGATGTTAGGGGTGTTGGGGGAGGGGAGGGGATGTGTGGTGTGTACAGGGAAGGGAGGGGGATGTAGGGGTGTAGAGGAGGGGAGGGGGATGTAGGGGTGTAAGCTGTGTAGAGGGAGAAGGCAAGAACATTTTCCCCCAGGGAATCTGCTCTATCCTTTATTATAGGACAGTAAAGGGCTACACTGTGTGAAGGAGGGAGTGGAATAAAGGCTGAGCTCATTTTATGAAGCTACACTTCCAGCTGCAATCTTGCTCACAGCCAGAGGAGGTCAGAACATCAGGCAGACAGTGTGATAGCTACATCTCTGCTGCCAGGCACCCCCTCGGTGCCTGGGGGTGGGGGGGCTGGGGGGGGGGGTGGAATTAGAAAGTAGGAGCTGAAATAAATCCAAGATACTGCAGATCCTGGAACAAAAACAGAAAATGCTGGAAAATCTGAGCTGGTCTGACTGCTTCTGTGGGGAGAGAAAAAGAGTTAATATTTCATATCCAATATAACTCTTCAGAACTGGAGAAGGGTAGAAATACCTGTCTCTCTCTCTACCCTCTCTCCAAGTGAAAAATGGACTAAAAATCTCTCTGCACAGGTGCTGCCAGACCTGCTGAGATTTTCCAGATCTTTCTCGTCTTTATTTGATATTATTTACATATTGCTGATAAATGGGCAGGAAGATTATTGGATAGGTGAATAGATAGTTGGATAGATAGATGGTTGGAGAGCTAGTTAGATAGACAGTTGGCTAGAAAAGTAAGCTGGGAAGTAAGTAGGTAGATGGATGGATAGGTAGATAGATAAAAAGCTGGAAATGTAGGTAACTGGGTAATTGGGTAGGTAGGTGGTGGGTATATAGTTGGATAGGTTGGTAAACAGATGGTTGGGTGCGTAGGAGGCTAACTAGATGGTTGGATAGCTAGATAATTGCATGGTTCTGAGTAATTTTGCTTTTAGATGGGCAGGTAGACAGACATATAATTGGATATGTTGTTAGGTAGACAGTTGGATATGTAGATGTATAGATGGATAAGTAGGTAGATGGGTAGGATTTGAGCAGGAGGAGAGGAGGGACAGAGTGAAAAGCTGTGTTAATGTGTAGACGGTGACGGCGGCTGATGCTGTGATCACATGCCTCTCTCCCTCTCATTTATAACTCGCTGTGTAACCAGCAGAAGCTGGAGTCGCTGCGACAGACAGAGCGCTGCTGATGGAGAGGGGCACTGAGCTGTAAGTCACTGCTGGATTGCCGGGAATGAACAGAGGGGGGGTCGGGATGTAGCTGGGGATGAAGTTTAGGAAGGCAGGTTCTAGGAGGCAGGGGGAGTGAATGGGGAAAAGATAGACCCCTCCCTGATCCTTCACAGCACAGCCTGTAAAGTTCCCCAATTGTGTGGGATACTCCGGCACTTTGATAGAATAGCGGGTTCCGTACTGCGCCAGGAGCAGCACTGTGAGCCTGGGGCTGATGGATTAAAGCTCACAGGCAGCACTGTTCACTCAGCACCGCAGTGTGAGGCTCTAACACAGAGAGAGAGGGAGCTACCTAGACTGGAGGTCATTCCCTGCCTCTGATACTCACCCTGCCCAGAGGAACTGGCTCTGAATCCGGATGAGGCTCCAGTTACTCTGCACCGTGTGAGAGTCTCCATTCACCACCCTCACATCTCTCTGACACCCCACCTGAAACCAGAGGAGCTGCAAACAGGTCAGAGGTATAGCTGAATCCTGAGTGGGGTTTGATTCTCCTAACGGATCCCCTGCCGCATTGATCTGTCGGCGGAGGAGGACTTTGGGTTTCAGATGAAGTGGTGAGTTGATAAGAGGCTGCTTCAGTGTTGGTGGCACAGGGGTCGCTGTCTGTCCAGGTAATTGCTGCAAAATCTCTCCAGCAGACAGAGTAACCCAGAGAGAGAGAGCTCACTAAATGGTCATGTCTCTCCAACTTGATGGAGCCTTTTTTTGAAGAGGTGGCAAAGATAATTGATGAGGGAAAGGCAGTGGAAGTAGTTTGTATGGACTTTAGGCATTTGGCAAGGCAGGCTGGTACAAAAACTAAAATCACGGGATTCTAGATAGACTGGTGAGATGGATACAGAACTGGCTTGGTCAGGGAAGTCATAATGTGGAGATGCCGGCATTGGACTGGGGTAAACACAGTGAGAAGGTGTTGTCAGTCAGACTTCTTACTTGGTCATGGAAGACAGAGTAGGGGTGGAAGGGTGTTTTTCAGAATGGAGATCTGTAGCGAGTGGTGTTCTGCAGGGGTCAGTGCTGGGAACTCTGTTGTTTGTAGGATATATAAGTGATCTGGAGGAACATGTGGTCTGATTACTGAGTCTGTGGATGACATGGAAATTGGTGGAGTTGCTGATAGTGCCAGGGATTGTCAGAGGACACAACAGGATACGGATAGATTGGAGACTGGGACACAGAATTGGCAGGTGGAGTTTAATCTGGACAAATGTAAGGACATTTTAGGATCAAATTTTGGTGTAAATTGTACTGTAAATGTCAGAACTCTTAGAAACATTAACGTACAGAAGGATCTGGGCATGTGGATTCCCTAAAAGTGGCAGTGTAGGTGGCCGTGGTGATTCAGAAGGTATACGGCATGCTTGCCTTCACCGGCTGGGGCATTGAGTACAGGAAATCATGTTGCAGCGATATAAAAACTTGGTTTGGCCACATTTGGAGTATTGCGTGGAGTTCTGGTCACCACACTACCAGAAGGATGTGGAAACTTTGGAGAGAGTGTAAAGAACGTTCACCAGGATGTTGCCTGGCCTCGAGGGTGTTGGCTGTGAGGAGGGGTTGAATAAACTAGGATTGTTTCCACTGGAATGACAGAGGTTGAGGGGACACCTGGTAGAGGTCTACAAAATTATGAGGGGCGTAGACAGAGTGAATAGTCAGAGGCTTTTTCCAAGGGTGGAAGTGTCAATTACAAGAGGGACACAGGTTCAAGGTGAGAGGGGGGGATCATTTAAGGGAGATGTGCGGGGAAGTATTTTTCCCGCAGGGAGTGGTGGGTGCCTGGAACCCGCTGCCAGAGGAGATGATGGGAGCAAGTACATTAGCAACATTTAATGGATGGGTAGATGAATAGGGAGGAAATAGAGAGATACAGACCGAGTAAGGCAGAAGGTTTTGTTTGGCAGCTGGAAGGTTGGGGCATCATGTTCAGCGTGGGCTTGGAGGATCGAAGGGCCTGTTCCTGTGCTGTACTTTTCTTTGTTCTTTAAATAGGCCAGAAATTAACACAAAACTCCATCCTTTGTTCCTTTTGTCAGAGTTGCCTGCTAATTTTACTTCACTTAACGTGAACTTTCTTTGAAATGGTGTTTAGGTTGCTTGGGCCAGGGGGAAAAGCAGTTTGCAGTGCTAGTGCCAGGGAGACTGGTGAGGAGCAGACACACACTTCCAGTCATTGGTTTAAAAATTATCTGTGCTCTCACTGAAACGGTGCAAGTGGTTTCCATTGCAACTTTGACAAGGAAACTGGATGAATACTTGACAACGTTTCCGTGTTTTGGGGAGGGTTGAACACAGAGTGGACACTGCGGGTTAGGGGGTATGTTATCAACCCCTCCAATAACATTCTGTTTTGATATTGTAAGCTTCCTCTGGAATTCCGATCACTTTGATGCAATATTTCTTTAAAAGGCTGGGTTTTAGTTTATCCCAGTTTCTTGAGTTAATTTGTTTCGATAACCAGAAAGAAGCAGAAGTGGAATTGAATCTATTGAAGGGGTTATCGTCGGCACAATGATCCCGACAGCCTTGTCCTGTGCTGTACAATTGCGTTAATACAAAACTGTGTAATTATGTACTGGAATAACACTATAATATCGCACTGCGTGTTTTAATAACTTAATTATCACTTCTGGTATGATTCGATTCTTTTGCAGCTCAGGGTTATTTTATTCATCATTGTTCTCTGCTAAAGATACAGGTGGGATTTCATGGCCTCGCTCATCCTGAAACTGTAAAATCCCGTCCGAGATCAACAGACATTCCAGTCTGCCACCCGCCCGTTCCAATTCCCATGGTGGGCAAGACAGGAAAATTACAGCCACTAAATCTCACCGAGGTACAGGTCCCACACACACTGACTCTCACTGGGGTCCGGGTCCCACACACACTGACTCTCACTGGGGTACGGGTCCCACACACACTGACTCTCACTGGGGTACGGGTTCCACACACTGACTCTCACTGGGGTACAGGTCCCACACACACTGACTCTCACTGGGGTACGGGTCCCACACACACTGACTCTCACTGGGGTACGGGTCCCACACACACTGACTCTCACTGGGGTACAGGTCCCACACACACTGACTCTCACTGGGGTACGGGTCCCACACACACTGACTCTCGCTGGGGTACGGCTCCCACACACACTGACTCTCACTGGGGTTCGGGTCCCACACACACTGACTCTCACTGGGGTACGGCTCCCACACACACTGACTCTCACTGGGGTACGGCTCCCACACACACTGACTCTCACTGGGGTACGGCTCCCACACACACTGACTCTCACTGGGGTACGGCTCCCACACACACTGACTCTCACTGGGGTACGGCTCCCACACACACTGACTCTCACTGGGGTACGGCTCCCACACACACTGACTCTCACTGGGGTACGGCTCCCACACACACTGACTCTCACTGGGGTACGGCTCCCACACACACTGACTCTCACTGGGGTACGGCTCCCACACACACTGACTCTCACTGGGGTACGGCTCCCACACACACTGACTCTCACTGGGGTACGGCTCCCACACACACTGACTCTCACTGGGGTACGGCTCCCACACACACTGACTCTCACTGGGGTTTGCCAAGGTGTCCTTGGGCATGGGTACTTTGCCACAGGGTGACTGACCCCCTAAGGGGGTCCAGTTGCAACCCCTTCATTCCAGTGGGTCCCCCACTAATTCTTCGAAAGTGGGGTGCCACTCTAAACCCCACCAGAATGAAGCACTTCTGGCAGGGTGGGAGATCTGATCAGCATCTGAAAGGTCCCAATAATAAACGAATAATCATATTTAAGACATGTTTTAAAAATATTTAAATTACTTACCCGACTGTTCTCCAGCTCCGGGAGATACACATGTGCTCCCTACACATGCACACGTCCCTGTACAAGGCTGGTGACGCTGCAACCTGACAGAAAAGTTGCAGGTTGCGATGGGAGAATCGCGGGTTTTAGCTCCGGATGAGATCAGCACGGTGGCACAGTGGGTTATCTCTGCTGCCTCACAGCGCCAGGGACCTGGGCTCAATTTTCAGCTTGGGTCGCTGTCTGTGCAGAATCTGCACATTCTCCCCATGTCTGCGTGGGTTTCCTCCGGGTGCCTCCCGTTTCCTCCCACAGTCTGAAAGACATGCTGGTCAGATACATTGGGCCATGCTAAATTCTCCCTCAGTGTATCCGAACAGGCACCAGAGTGTGGCAACGAGGGGATTTTCACAGTAACTTCATTGCAGTGTTAAAGTAAGCCTACTTGTGACACTAATAAATAAACTTTAAGCTTTAATTATAAATGTTTCTCCCTCTCTACAAACACTGCCTGAGCTGCTGAATATTTCCAGCTTTTGCTGTTTTGATTATTTATGACTGAATCGCCTCTTGTCTGACTTGCGTCCAGTGGAGGTGAATTTGATCTCCCGAGGAAGGGATCTGTAAAGTTTATTTTTACGCTGCACCGACTAAAGCCAGCATCGAAACCATAGGCTCGAGGATTCTGTGCCAGCTCTGAGTACGTGCTCGCTTTGTGATAGTGAATTAGACCAAAGTCCCTCTAGTTTACCTTTCCCCAGCTGAGTCGCTGCCCAATACAATATTGATGTTGTTGACTAATCATAACAATCGATATCAGTTAGTGTACCACAGACCGAGACACTGGGGCGGGTAAAACCCCAGTGCTTTAAGCTTTAGAAACCAGCATCTCTCCATCTCACTGCACCTGTTGCATCTCATCCCGACTGTCCCTGTGCAATGTTATCTCTGAAACCAGCTGATGAATTATCCTCTGCCCCTTCATAGCCCAAGACCCTCAATCCTAAAAAAAATGCCCCATGACCCCCTAACTCCCATAAACTGTCCCCCCACCCCGTGATCCCCTCACTGCCAGGAAACTGCCCCCCATGACCCCCCACATTCCCATAAATTGCCCCATGACCCCATAACCCCCTCGCTCCCAGTCAACTGCCCCCCCGTGACCCCCTCATTCTCTGTACACTGCCCCCCCATGACCCCCTCGCTCCCAGTAAACTGCCCCCCCATGACCCCCTCATTCTCTGTAAACTGCCCCCCCGTGACTCCCTCATTCTCTGTAAACTGCCCCCCCATGACCCCCTCATTCTCTGTAAACTGCCCCCCGTGACCCCCTCATTCTCTGTACACTGCCCCCCCGTGACCCCCTCGCTCCCAGTCAACTGCCCCCCCGTGACCCCCTCATTCTCTGTAAACTGCCCCCCCGTGACCCCCTCGCTCCCAGTAAACTGCCCCCCTGTGACCCCCTCGCTCCCAGTAAACTGCCCCCCCGTGACCCCCTCGCTCCCAGTAAACTGCCCCCCGTGACCCCCTCGCTCCCAGTCAACTGCCCCCCCGTGACCCCCTCATTCTCTGTAAACTGCCCCCCCGTGACCCCCTCGCTCCCAGTAAACTGCCCCCCCGTGACCCCCTCGCTCCCAGTAAACTGCCCCCCCGTGACCCCCTCGCTCCCAGTAAACTGTCCCCCCGTGACCCCCTCGCTCCCAGTAAACTGCCCCCCCGTGACCCCCTCGCTCCCAGTAAACTGCCCCCCCGTGACCCCCTCGCTCCCAGTAAACTGCCCCCCCGTGACCCCCTCGCTCCCAGTAAACTGCCCCCCCGTGACCCCCTCGCTCCCAGTAAACTGCCCCCCCGTGACCCCCTCGCTCCCAGTAAACTGCCCCCCCCGTGACCCCCTCGCTCCCAGTAAACTGCCCCCCCGTGACCCCCTCGCTCCCAGTAAACTGCCCCCCCGTGACCCCCTCGCTCCTGTAAAACTGCCCCCATAACCCGAGATGAATAATTATGGAGAATGGGCAGCAAAGGAGTTGCGGTCAAGATGAGATCAGCCATAACCGGACTGAATGGCCCAAGGTGCTGAGTTGTCTATTCCTGCTCCTAGTTCATGTGTTCAAATTGATCGCGGATTTGGAATGAACTGAATTCTGCTCCATACCCCCAATGAGTTAAATAGCAGCCTGTCGTCAGGCTGGCTGTTAATCTCTACGATCGTTCTGTGATTTATGGTGTTTAGCTAAAACAGAGCAAGTTCAAAATGGTTAGCGTTAGTAAATTGAATTGCTGTGTTATCTTTCTCGTGAAACAGCAGCGCTTCACTTCTGTCAAATATGAGCAGCTCTGTTGATTTTAACAACATCCACAACAAAAGCTGCAAAACCTCAGCAGGTCTGGCAGCATCTGTGTGGAGTGTAAAAGAGTTAATGTTTCAGGTCGATGATCTCTTCCACAGATGCTGCCTGAGCTGCTGAGTATTCCCAGCATTTTCTGCTTTTATTCTCGATGGTTTGTAAGTCCAATAAGAAGCTGGACTGGCGCAGATTTTGCTCAAAGCCCCAGAATCTGGGAGCATCTAAAATTAGATCTGTTTGCTTTGTCAAAAGCCAGTAATGTTCATTATTAATGAATGGCTTCTCCAGGATACTGATGTGGAAATGCTATATTGTTCAGGGAATTCACACTGCATTGTTGCACACTCTGGAGATATTCCGCAGGACCAATGATTGAATAATTAGTTATTGAATCACACTGTGTGTGTGTGCGTCTTATTGGAAACTGGCCCACAGTGCCACGCCGGAATGAATATTGTGCAGAGAAGGTGGGTTTGCAGATTAACTTTGGGTTTTGTATGTCAGTGTCAATGATGCAGACAAACTGAGACAACCCTCAACACTCGCAGATCAAAGGCCAGGTTCGCCTCGCTGCTCTCATGAGTCATAATATAACCACACAGTCATTGCAGGAAGGAAAACCTCTTTGCTGCAGTGATGAATGTAGAAATTATGGAAGGGAGATGGTGAGTGCAAATGGGACTTAATATCGAGCGGAGCCACGGAGTATTAGCACCGATGATGATAGGAACAAAGCAACCAATCAATACCTCTGCTATTCAGTCTGATCATTGGGTGGCACGCTGGCACAGCGGTTAGCACTGCTGCCTCACAGCGCCAGGGACCCAGGTTCAATTCCAGCCTCGGGTCACTGTCTGAGTGGAGTTTGCACTTTCTCCCCATGTCTGCGTGGGTTTCCTCCGGGTGCTCCCGTTTCCTCCCAAAGTCCAAAGATGTGCGGGTTAGGTTGATTGGCCATGCTGAATTGACCCTGGTGTCAGGGGATTAGCAGGGATCACGGGAATAGGGCCTGGGTGAGATTGTGGCCAGTGCAGACTGAATAGCCCCCTTCTCCACTGTAAGCATTCTATGATTCTCTGATCATTTGGGTGGCATGGTGGTACAGTGGTTAACACTGCTGCCTCACAGCACCAAGGACCCAAGTTCAATTCTGGGCTTGGGTCACTGTCTGTGTGGAGTTTACACATTCTCCCCGTGTCTGTGTGGGTTTCCTCCAGGAGCTCTGGTTTCCTCCCACGCCCCAAAGATGTGTGGATTAGGTGGATTGGCCAAAATAAATTACCCCTTAATGTCAGGGGGACTAACTCGGGTAAAGGTTATAGGGATAGGGCCTGGGTGGAATTGTGGTCAGTGAAGACTTGATGGGCCGAATGGCCTCATTCTGCGCTGTAGGGATTCTATGATTGTGGTTTACCTGGGTTTAATCACTGACGTACACTTTGATATCTTACCCAACATAACACGTACTGATTTCAGTCTTAGAAGCTCCGACTCCCAGAATCCACAGCATTTTGAGTGAGTGAATTCCAAACGTGAGAAGTGAGTTCTTAATTCCACTCCTGAACAAACTGGCTCAAACTTTAAGATTTCATCCCCTTATTCTTCCTCCCCCAAACCCGAGGAAATACTCTCCCTACATTACCCCAACAATTCTTTTCAATATTTGAAGTAGCTCAGTGAAATCCATGGCCCCTTTGATTTATTATTGACATACACTCTGATGCAGTGCAAAGTATTGTTTCTTGTGCATACCATTCATAGAGTACATAGGGGAGCAGGAAAGGAGAGGGTGCAGAATGTAGTGTTAGTCATAGCTATGGCGTAGAGAAAGATCAACTTTGTATATGATCGGTCCATTCAAAAGTCTGATGGCAACAGGGAAGAAGCTGTTCTTGAGTCAGTTGGTGCGTGATCTCAGACGTTTGTATCCTTTTCCCGACGGAAGAAGGTAGAGGAGAGAATGTCCGGGCTGTGTGGGGTCCTTTTCCGAGGCAGAGGGAAGTGTAGATGGGGTCAATGAATGCGAGGTTGGTTTGAGTGATGGGCTGGGCTACATTCACAATACTTTGCAGTTTCTTATGATACTGGTGACAACAGGAGCCTCACCGAGCTGTGTTACATCCGGAAAGAATGCTGTCTATGTGGTGAGAGTCGTAGTGGACATCCCGAATTTCCATAGCCTCCTGGGGGCATTGGTGGGCTTTCTTAACTATAGCATCAGTGTGGAGGGACCAGGACAGATTGTTGGTGATCTCGACACTAAGAAACTTGAAGCGTGTGACCAGTTCCACATCATCACTGTTGATGTAGACAGGGGGATGTCCTCCACAACGCTTCCCAAGTCAATGACTGTCTCTTTCATTGTACTGACATTGAGAGAGATTATTGCCATCACACCAGTTCACCAGATAGAATCATAGAGTCCCTACAGTGCAAAAGGAGGCCATTTGGTCCATCAAGTCCCACCGCAGGGCCTATCCCCGTAACCCCACACATTTACTCCACTAATCCCTCTAACCTACACATCTTGAGACACTAAGGGGCGATTTAGCAAGGCCAATCTACCTAACCCACACATCTTTGAACTGTGGGAGGAAACCGGAGCACCTGGAGGAAACTCGTGCAGACACGTGGAGAATGTGCAAACTCCACACAGACAGTGACCCAAGCTGGGAATCGAACCCAGTTCCCGGATCTGTGAGGCAGCAGTGCTAACCGCTGTGCCACCATGCCACCCCGGCTCTCTACCTCTTTCCTATACTCCATCTCGTCATTGTTTGAGATCCAACTCACTACATTGGTGTCATCAGCAAACTTGAAAATCGAGTTGGAGGGGAATTTGGCTGCACGTTTGTAAGTGCCTACGGAATATAGTAGGGTTTTGGGGACATGGCCTTGTGGGGTGCTGGTGTTGAGGATGATTGTGGAGGAGGTGTTGTTGCTGATCCTTATTGATTGTGGGCTGTGGGTTAGGAAATCTGGGATCCAGCCACAGAGGGAGGTGCTGAGCCCCAGACCATGGAGTTTGGAGATGAACTTTGTTGGGATAATGGTGTTGAATGCTGAGCTGCAGTCAATAAATAGGAGTCTGACGTACGTATCCTTGTATTCCAGGGTTGTGTAGGGTCAGGGAGATGGTGTCTGCTGTGGACCTGTAGCAGAAATAGGCAAACTGTAATGGATCCAGGCAATATGGGAGACCAGAGTTGATTTGTGCCATGACTAACATTTTGAAGCACTTCATAATGATGGCTATCAGAGGCATCGGGTGATAGTCATTAAGGCAATCTGCCTGGCCTTTCTTTGGTAGAGGAATGATGGTCATCTTCTTGAAGCGAGTAGGGACCTCACATTGGAGTAAGGAGAGATTGAAAATGTTTCCGAATACCGGTGCCAGCCTGTCCGTACAGGATCTGAATGCCCGTCCATGTACCCCATCCGGGCCAATCGCTTTCCGTGGGTTAACTTTCAAGAAGGCTGATCTGACATCCATGGTGGTGAACTCAGATACCAGTTTGACCGAGGCTTTGAGGGCAGATGACATCCTCTCACTGACCTATTGCTCAAAACGGGCACAGAATGCGTTGAGCTCATCAGGGAGTTGTCCGTTGGTCTTGGCGATTCTACATGTCTTCACTTTGTAATCTATGTCATGTAGACCTTATCACAATCAATGGATGCTTGTGTGGCTAGCATGGGACCCTAGCTTGGTCTGGTACGGTCTCTTGGCATCTTTGATGGTTCTCCGTAGATGGTATCTGGATTTCTTGTATAGGTCAGAGTCACCCAATAGGAACGCCTCAGACTTGGACTTCCAAATCTTCCAAATTCCAGGAAATACAAACTGTGTTTAGGCAACTTGTTGTGATAATTTAACTCAATGTGTAGCTCTGGTGAACTTGTACAGTTTGTCTTTAAATTTATTTATTAGTGTCACATGTAGACTTACACTAACACTGAAAATCCCCCCCCCCAGTCGCAACACTCCGGTGCCTGTTCGGGTACACTGAGGGAGAATTTAGCATGGCCAGTGCACCTAACCCACACATATTTGGATTTACAGAGCCAATGGGTGGGATTTTCCAGCCACACATGCCCCAAAACCCTAAATTCCACCCAAGTTCAATGGACCTTTAAATGGTACTGTCTTGCCCGCTACGATTCCCAGCGGATGGGATGGAAAATTTTCGGCCAATATATCCTTCCTGAGAAACAGTATCTCAAACTGAGTGCAGATCAAGAACAAACAAAGAACAAAAACAGCTTGGGAAACAGGCCCTTCGGCCCAACAAGCCTGCGCCGCCATCTTAACAACACCAGTTCCCACCACCCCCCCCCCCCCCCCCCCCCACCCATGACCCTTGTCTAATGTTTTTAGACAAAGGTGTCTAATCTTTAGATGGTGTTTTATCAGAGCTCTGTGGAGTCATTTGTGTTCCAGCATTGAGCGATAATGGCCCACATTCCACTGAATTATTCTTTGTACTCATCAACTTTAAGTGGCTTCTCTTCTTGGACTTCTAAATATTCATTCTCCATTGCCAATTGTCACCATTTAGAAAATGTTCTTTCTTGGGTCCAATTTGGACGCAGCCACACTTTCCCATGTCATTCTCCAATGCCTGGAGTATCTCCCCCTTAATTGCTTATTGTCCCTTTGTAAGTGCTGCCTACATCTACACTGTGACTCTCACTCCTAATTTAGTGTTATTCACAAGCTTGGTTCTTGGCCTCTCAACCTGTGATCTAAATTGTGCAAATAATGATTTGTGTGGAACTTTATTGAAAGCCTTTTGTCCACGTAGATAATATCCAGAAGCATTCCTTCTTCATCGTGTCAGTGACCTCCTGGAAGAAATAATTCATCTGGATTATTTAAACATCAATTTACCCACCATACAAAGCCATCCTGACTGTAAACAGGATTGTGAACAAATTCTGCTTTCTCATGACTTAAAAGCCTGTTTGGAAAAAAAAAGTAATTGAGGGTAAAATGTAGCCTTGTTGTGCTGCATGTGTCTCTATTTATTCACGGGATGGGATCATCACTGCCTGGGCCAACATCTATTGTCCATTTATAGCTGCCTTCTGTTCCGTGGTTCTGCCCCTTTTTATTTTGAAGACCTGATTTTGTAGCTGATTGGAAATGTTGCAATTTGAATTGAGGGCAAGGTCTCCTTACAACGGCAAGGGGAGAAAGTAACAAAGCACTTTCAGGAGAATTTCCATTATCCAAAACCCACAACTCTCCAAGAAAAAGACATTAAAAATGCAAAGTACTGGATATTGAAACAATGGCTGCCACAGATCCATCCAAAACCTCTTGAACAATGGGTGAAATATTTCAAGGCAAGACTGCCATCCGCCAGTGAGAGACTGCAAGACACAGAAGTGGTGTTGAGAATGTCTTCAGCAGAGGCAGGCTGAATGCCGCACTCTCTCCGTCCCTCTCTTTATCGTTTGAGTGTAGCCCTGCTCGAGAAGCCAACTCTACCAGAAAACCCACCAGCAAACCCAGATTTTGTAATAATGCAGCAAATTCTGCATCTGAGCACATCCAAGAAATCAGCTAATCCTAACTGGCCGCAGCATTGAAAATCTATGCCTCAAGGACAGTCAAAGGACACTTAACCATTTATTCTTTTACATGTTTTATCTCTGTGTGCAAATAGACCCAAATGACTGCAGGAAGATCAAAATGATTTTGATATTGCATTTTTTTATTTTCTCCCCGGTTTAGGTGCTTTGATCTTCCTTTGACTGAAAGTTTTGAGTATTGTCTCACAGCTTAAATAGTTAAATGCATTCTGATTTGGAAATGCTATATCCTCACGAGAAAGAAACTTAAATCTTTGTTCTGACCAGCAAGAAGGTTGAACGCAGCGATGTTAGTTCAAGCATTCTCACCTGGTCATCACAGAAGGTGATGGAAAGCCATCTCCTGGCACCGTTTCAGTTCAGTCACTCCCTCCACCACCAATGCAGAGTAGCAGCCTTGTGTACCATCTACAAGATGCATTGCAGCAGCTCACCGCTGCTCCTTCAACAGCAACTCACTGCGATTCCTTCAACAACATCGTCCAAACCCGCAACCTCCACCATCAAGCTGACAGGGCAGCAGATACACGGACACACTACATAAGAACATACCACCAGGAAGTTCCCCTTAAAGCCACTCATCACCCTGAATTGGAACGGTATCACCATTCCTTCATTGTGGCTGGGTCAAAATCCTGGAACTCTCTCCCCAACAATGTGGATATACTCATATCGCTCCCTGCGATTGAAGAAGGGAGTGATCTATGGGCAGCGCGGTAGCACAGTGGTTAGCACTGCTGCTTCACAGCTCTAAGGTCCTGGGTTCGATTCCCGGCTCGGGTTACTGCCTGTGTGGAGTTTGCACATTCTCCTTGTGTCTGTGTGGGTTTCCTCCCGCAGTCCAAAGATGTGCGGGTTAGGTTGATTGGCCATGCTAAGAAAATTGACCCTTAGTGTCCAGGGATGCGTAGGTTAGAGGGAATAGTGGGTACAATATGGGGGTAGGGCCTGGGTGGGATTGTGTTCAGTGCAGACTCGATGGGCTGAAGGGCCTCTTTCTGCACTGTAGGGTTCTATGAAGACAACTCACCATCATCTTTTCCAGGGCAATAAATAGTGGCCTAGCCAGCAACGCTCATATTCCATGAATGATTTTTGTTTAAAAAAAGGGGCTTCTTCATGTACAGGTGACATTATATTCATGAGAGGGGTCCTCCCTGTCTGTGGGGGGATTTTTTTTTCATTTTAGATTGGTGAACTGTTGTCAGGCTTAACCAAAATGAAACCTTGTGCTAGGAATATGTTTATATACTAACTTGTAATATGAGCAACTATTACATATTTAAGTGGTTGCATGATTGCTTTAAGAGGCAGTCACGTGATTTAAAGTGATATCATTGGCGTGCTTCACATGCTCCTGTTTTAGTTTCAGTTTCTGTGCAGCAATAGCTCCTCAATAAACATATCATTGTTAGTTTGAATCCATGTGTGCGAACCACATCTTTTTCTTTCTGTGTAAAACTCACAGCCCCTGACATAGTTAGGACATTACAAAAAGAAAATTAGCAACAAGTTTAGATTTTGTTACATCGAGAAAAGATTCTAAGTAAAATAAAACATTATGGATCTTTGGACTTTAAGTATTAAAAGGGTGGGGGAAAATCAACATCAATAATAAAGAGTGAAGTGCCAGTGAAGGAAGACAAAGTAAGGAAAAAAAAAGGAAAAATAAATATCATGTTTCTTCCCGGAAAGAAACTTGGGTAGATACCTCTAATCTGAAGGGTCTGCACCCTTGCTGGAGAGTGTAGTGGCAAAGTGGGAGATTCAGTTTGGTGAGTCATTAAAAGCTACTCTTCAAAATCATTGAATATGTGGTCTTGCAAATTAGGCCAAGGAGATTGCTGACTGAACGTGCTTTGACAGCAGTAGGAATCAGTGTTGACGGAATTGGCTGTTAAAGAGGCTTCACAATTTGATGCAGTAATGAAGATGCACAAGTTGGGAGCTGCCCATGAGAAGTCAAAATAACAACAGTCATGTCACAGATGTGCCAAAATGGACTATTCAGCAAGTGAATGCTGGAGCAAAGATTCTCAGTGCAAGAATTATGGCAAAAGCTTGGGCTAGATCAGCTTCGCCTTTTGAAGAATATTCAGAAGAAGAATTTGGGTATCTTCAAGAAGAACAAATCGCATTCTACAAGAAAAATTTACAACATGGCAGAAAAGAATTATGATTGTGAGGAAGAAATGTCCAGAGATATGGTGAAGAGTTCCAATTGAATATCTTATACAGGGTGAATCACACAGATTCTAGATAAGAACATAAGAACATAAGAAGTCGGAGCAGGAGTAGGCCATCTAGCCCTTTGAGCCTGCCCCGCCATTCAACAAGGTCATGGCTGTTCTAGAGTGGATCAGTTCCACTTTCTCGCTTTTTCCCCTTAACCCTTAATTCCCTTGTCTATCAGAAATCTATCTATAAGAATGATTCCAAAGTTAAGTGAACAAACAATTAGGATAGAGGTTGATACTGGTGCTGTTGCAGTTCTAATTCCTCAGGCTACATACCAACAAAAGCTGAAGCATCTTCCTTTAAAACCAGCTGATGTGATTTTCAGGACACACACGGAAGAGACTGTGCTGTTAAACATCATGACCAATGTAGATTTGAGTGGACAAACAGCGGAGTTACCTCTCCATGTAGTCCAGGGTAAGTTTCCAGCTGTATTTGGGAGATCATAGTTGGAGCAAATAAAGCTTAAAGGGAGTACTGTCAACAGATTGGTTGATGCCAAAACAGACCAGCAGGTTTGTGTATTCAAAGAGACACTTGGCTCAATTTCAAGTGAAATTCAGGATTCAGTTTAATTGTCAACAGAAAAGATCAAAGCAAGAGTGATGCGGCATGCAATTCATCCCAAGATTGAAGAAGAATTAGAAAGACTTGTTAATATCAGTGTGCTGGATCTGGTTACAATGAATGATTGGGTTACCCCCATCGTACCTGTCATGAAACCAGATGGTTCAGTTCATATTTGTGGTGATTTTAAAAAATCCGTAAATCCAGTGTTTTGCTGATCAATGTCTGCTTCCTTTAATTGAAAGCTTGTTTATCGAGTTATCAGCAGGGCAGATATTCGGCTACATCGATGGTTCCCAAGCATTTACATATGAATCTAGCTGCTGAACCTCAACCATTGCTTACTATTGTTACATGTAAAGGTCCTGTTCATTATAAAAGATTGCTTTTTGGAATAACAGCCACACTCTATTCCAAAAAGCAATGGAACAGATTTGAAGTGGTCTCTCTGGTATACAATGTTACCTGGATGATATTCCATTCATAGGGTCTAGTGAACAGGATCATTTGAATAATTTTGAAGCAACATTTGAATGTCTTCAAGCACATATTCTGTGAATCAAGAAAGGAGAGTGATCTTTTCCAGTATATGGGTCATGGTATTGATAATATAGAAACCACTTTGGAAGCACCACGTCTGATGAATGTGACACAATTGAGACCCTTCCTAGGATAAGTAAATTATTACGGCAAATTTGTTCCTAACTTAGCGACATTACTGAAGCCATTGCATAAATTACTATGTCTGAAACAGTCATGGGATTGGGCAGCAGAATATGAGAAAGCATAGAAAGGATGTCAAAGATGCTTTGCAGATGTCTGAAATATTGGTTCATTTTGATCCAAAGCTACAATTGCAGCTTGCTTATGACATTTTGCTTTATAGAATAGGTCAGTCCTTTCACATATTATGTTTTCAAGAGAATAACAATCAATAGTTTCTGCTTTGTGTACTCTGACTTGTGCTTAATCTAACTATGCTCAGCTAGAAAAAGAACTAGAGTATTTATATGGCCATCATTTCACATTATTGACTAATCATTGACTTGTAATTTACCATTCTGGACCATATAAAGGCATACCTTTTATTAGCTGCTCGTCAATTGCAAAGATGGTCACTGATCTTATCTGCACACTCCGATGATACAATTCATTATATCATCAATCAGAGTACCATGCTAATGTTGCCACATTATCACGCATGCCTTTACCTACTGAGCAGATGCCACCAACTAGTTTTGCTTATAATCTTTATTTTTCGCTAGCCTGTGACAGCTTCTCAAGTTCAGGGAAATATCAGAAATGATCCTGTAGTGGGAAAGGTGATGGTATTAGGAAGAACAATATCTGGAACGCATTGTACGCATTCTGATTTGAAACCATATGTGTCAAGAAAGCTTGAGTTGACTGTACAAGGTGGGGGTTAACTATTGTGGGGAATCCAAGTGATCATTCCTCAAGTCCGTGCGGAAGAGTTCTCGAATAACTGCATGAAGGACATCCTGGTATAGTCTGGATGAAGGAACTAGCATCGAGTTATTTTTGGTGACTGGGTTTAGATGCTCAGATTGAAGAAAAAAATGGCACAGTGTCAATCCTGTACAGACTACACCATAATCTCCTTTTACACCCTAGGGAGTGGCTTAAGATGCCATGGCAACAATTGCATATTGAAATTGCTGGCCCATTTAAGTGTTCCATGTTCCTGCATCTAAACAAAACATTAAAAACTTGATAAAAGTTTTGTAAGATTTGGCGAACTGCAAGTTGAGAACTACATTTGATTTGTTATTATCTTCAGAAACTTCAGAGTTAGTAGAGCATCAACAACAATCTCAAGTTGCTTGATGAGACACAAGAGCAAAACAACACATACTTCAATCAGGAGGTGGAGTGTTAGCGTGTAATTATGCCGTGAGTGAAAAATGGGTACCAGCCGTAGTTATAGCGAAAAGCAGGTCCACATTTTTTACATGATTCAAACCAAAGATAAACTAGTTTGGAGACACCATGCTGACTAATCGTTGTCACCACCTGAAGATGTAATCTTGGAATTATCTCCAGAAGTACCATCTTCTTTCGTCCCCAGTCTTATGAATACTATTACACAAGACTTATTGAATCTGAGTTGCCTGATTATTGTGTCGCTGCTATGATACAATGTGAGAATGATGCAGAATTAGTTCCAAGAAAAGAAGTCTGTATTGAAATTCCAAATCATTGTCAAGGACAGCCAAATTCCAGAACATCCTATACAACCAAAGAGGAATGACATCCTACTGATCAACTTTCTTATTGACTGTGTAGAATGATTAATGGTACATAGCACTATAGCTAGAGTATTACCGATCCTATATATAACATCGTAGGGAATTTGTTGTCATGACCACAGAATTAAAGAGGGAGGGATGTTATTTATTTAAGTGGTTGCATGATTGCTTTTAAGAGCTGGTTACATGATTTGATGGTGATGTATTTGGGGTGTTTTACAGACTCCTAGAATCATAGATACCCTGCAGTGCAGAAAGAGGCCATTTGGCCTATTGAGTCTGCACTGACCACAATCCCACCCAAGCCCTATCCCCATATCCCTACACATTTACCCGCTAATCCCTCTAACCTATGCATCTCAGGACACTAAGGGGCAATTTTAGTATGGCCAATCAACCTAATCTGCACATCTTTGGACTGTGGGAGGAAACTGGAGCACCAGGAGGAAATCCATGCAGACACGAGGAGAATGTTCAAACTCCACACAGACAGTGACCTGAGCCGGGAATCGAACCCAGGTCCCTAGAGCTGTGAAGCAGCAGTGCTAACCACTGTGCTACCGTGCCACTCCTGCTTTAGTTTTATCTTCTGTTCTGTACAAGCAATAAATCTCCTGTTGTTATTTTCAATCCATGCACACAAACCATATTCTTATTTTGAATCTACCATGCAAACCACATTCTTTTTTTTTGTTTAAAACCCACAATCCCCAGCACAGTTAGGACATTACAGCAACTGACTATAGACTGTGGGGATGTTTTGTAAGAGAACAGAAAATTATCTACCCTGTGTACAAGTGAAGCATGGAGCCTGCTTTTGTCACGTAGCAAAAATGTTTGCAAAAACCTCTTCAGAATCCATACACTTGTTTCTGTGGCACCGATATTGGGTGATTTGATGATATCAGAGTGTTAGACATCATTCTCAGTGAGAAATATTTCAAACTCATCTGACATAAATATTATCTGGCGCCAACGTTTCTTTAGCATTTGACCATTCAAGGAAATAAACCTTGGATCGTTTCTCATCTGAGACACACTTTTATCTTTTCACCAACTCTTCAATATCTCTTACCTTTGGATATCAGCTTCTTGCTGCTGCTTTCATACAGACCCTCTCTCTGCTCCTGAGGAAGTTCCTCATTCTGAACCTGGGCAAAATAATGACTCTTACACTTCATAGAGGACTGGCTTGATACACACTCACTTCATTTCTGTGTGAAATTATCCTTCCATTCCTCACCATCTCGCTATTCATGATGTAACTGAGCATCACGTCTTCGCGAGTTCCTTTGCTAGTTTCTCTAGCATGTTGTTTGTATATGCAAAGTGATTCACAGGTAGCTCAGTGGCTAAATATTATTTAGTGTTCACGGGAAGTCTTGAAGGAACGTCTGCATTTGCATGATCTGCTAACTTCTAATATTTAATAACGTACCGATGACTAATTTTACCACTGGCTCCTCCTTGCTCAAAGACCAGAGACTTACTCTACCTGATCCCCGCTGTAAATAACTGGGTCCAGTTTCATCGTATTTCTTATCCAATTCCTTCCCAACTGGGAAGCTTTGTTCTTTCCGATGACAAGTGATAAGATGTATCATTACATTCTAACACTCACTCTGCCTAACTCGGGAATACCGTTATTGGAATAACTAATTTCACACCAGTTTTGATAAGGTTTTGTGATTTGGGGATATTTTGTACTCTGTGATAACAGGCAGGTCTGTACTGTGACAATGATGAATGTGAATCGTGAATCTCTGGCTTTGGTTTTTACTGGGGGAGCTAAATTTTCTGCCCTTTTAATCTCCCCTTCCATGAGCTATTTTTCTTCCCCTCTGACTGAACGCAACTCTTGATCTTCCTTCTCAATAGCTTCTGCTTCCATATCAACTATCTGCGCATCCAAGGATTTTCAGACTCCGAACTGGCTTTAGATCTATCGCGATCTCAAAGTGACTCACGGCTGTGACTTGGAGCATTATTGTTTCCTCCTCTCCTGAATGTCATAGAATAGAATCCCTCCAGTCCAGAAAGAGGCCATTTAGCCCATCGAGTCTGCACTGACCACAATCCCACTCAGACCCTACCCCCATATCCCTACACATTTACCCACTAATCCCTCTAACCTACACAGCTCAGGACACTAAGGACAATTTTTAGCGTGGCCAATCAATCTAACCCACACGTCTTTGGACTGTGGGAGCAAACCGGAGCGCCCGGAGGAAACCCACGCAGACACGAGGAGAATGTGCAAACTCCACACAGACAGTGACCCGAGCCGGGAATCGAACCCAAGTCCCTAGAGCTGTGAAGCAGCAGTGCTAACCACTGTGCTATCGTGCCGCCCCTTGATATGACTGACTTTCCCACAGGCACAGCACCCTGACTAGGAAATGGCGAGGGGGGAGGTGAGCACACTGGTTAGCACTGCTGCCTCACAGCGCCAAGGACTCGGGTTCAATGCTGGCCTCGGTTGACTGCCCTGTGTGGAGTTTGCACATTCTCCCCATATCTGTGTGAGTTTCCCCCAGGTGCTGCACAGTCCAAAGAACAAAGAAAATTACAGCTCAGGAACAGGGCCTTTGGCCCTTCAAGCCTGCACCAACCATGCAACCCATCTGCGCTAAAGCCTCCTACTCTTCTGGCGACCATTTCCTTCTATTCCCATCCTATTCATGTGTTTGTCAAGATACCCCTTATAAGTCACTATCGTATCTGCTTCCATTACCAACTCCTGGCATCGAGTTCCACCCTCTGTGTAAAAAAAAAACTTGTCCTTCACACCTTAAACCTGTGCCCCCTAGTAATTGCTAGTAATTGTCTCTCCCACCCTGAGAAAGAGCTTCTGACTATCCATTCTGTCCGTGCCCCTCATAATCTTACAGACTTCTATCAGGTCTCCCCTCAAGCTCCACCATTCCACTGAGAACAAGCCAAGTTTTGCCAACCTTTTATGGGATAAGAGCTTCGCTGGCTGGCCAGCATTTATTGCCCATCACTAACTGCCCTTTGAGAAGGTGGTGGTGAGCTGCCCTCTTGAACCGCTGCAGTCCACGTGGTGTAGGTACACCCACGGTGCTGTTAGGGAGGAAGTTCCAGGATTTTGACCCAACGACAGTGAAGAAACAGCAATATATTCCCAAGTCAGGATGGTGAGTGACTTGGGGAGGAATTTCCAGGTGGCGGTGTTCCCAGATATCTGCTGCTTTGTCCTTCTAAATGGAAGTGGTCGGGGATTTGGAAGGTGTCTAAGGAGCTTTGAGTTCCTGCAGTGCAACTTGTAGATGGTACGCACGGCTGCTACTACGCACACTGGTGGAGGGAGCGAATGTTTGTGGACAGAGTAACAATGAAATGGCTGCTTTGTCCTGGATGGTGTTGAGATCTGAATGTTGATGGAAGAGGGGTGTGCAGTGGGGGTAGGTGTGGTGTGTTGTAGTTTGGGGTATGAGGTTGAGGGTGGGGGATGTGGGATGGTTGAGGAGTGTGTTGGGGTTCAGGAGTGTGAGTTTGATCTGGAGGTTGCAGTGAAGGATGAGTTTTGGAATTGGGGAACTGTGCTCAAAGACGTAAGGGTTAGTTAGGTTGATTGGTCATGATAAATTGGCCACAGTGCCAGGGAGATTATCATGGTAAATATGTGAGGCTATGGGGATAGGATCTGGGTTTATTATGATTGGCACAGAGTTGATGGGCCAAATGTCCTCCTTCTGTACTGTAGGGGTTCTGTGATTTAGATGGTTGGTATTTACCATGGAAACTGTAGCATTTAAATAGAACCCTACAGTGCTGAAAGAGGCCCTTCGGCCCATCGAGTCTGCACCAAACACAATCCCACCCAGGCCCTACCCCCATATCCCTACATATTATACGCACTAATCCCTCTAACCTACGCTTGCCTGGACACTAAGGGGCAATTTCTTAACACAAGAAGAACCCACACATCTTTGGACTGTGGGAGGAAAACAGAGCACCCGGAGGAAACCCACGCAGACACGAGGAGAATGTGCAAACTCCACACAGACAGTGACCCGAGCCGGGAATCGAACCCAGGACCCTGGAGCTGTGAAGCAGCAGTGCTAACCACTGTGCTACCGTGCCACCCAGTACAGCATGTTTGACTCTGTCACTGAATTTGTCTACCAAAGTCTGGATCTCACCAAAATCCAGTGGATCAGCCCCGCTGGCTCAGAAACTCCCTGAAAGTATCTCTTGTCATTGTCATGGCTACAGCTTCTTCACAGATCTCTGCCCACGTCACTTTTACTGCTTTTGCTCAGAAGCTTAGCCTGTGTTTTATGGTTTGTTTGAGGGTCAGAGTCCCACTCTACTCAACTGGAAGAGCTGACGAACACACAATGATAAAAGCTAAATACTGCGGATGCTGGAATCTGAAATAAAAGAGGAAAATACTGGAAAATCTCTGCAGGTCTGACAGCATCTGTGGAGAGAGAATAGAGTCAATGTTTCGAGTCTGGATGTACCTTCGTTAGAGCTCTGATAAAGAGTCATCCAGAACTGAAACGGTGGCTCCATTCTCTGTCCACGGATCCTGTCAGATCCACTAATAAATGAGCATTAATAAATAAAGGTTGAGACTAAGATTCAGTAAGTTGGATTGAAAGATGCTACGCAGTGAGGTGGAGTTCAGTTGTGGCTCAGGGTTTGCCTTGCCCGATGGTTTTTCCTGCAGATTTCTGCTCACATCTCCCATGTTGCCTTTTGTAGCTGATGCTGCTCTTTCTGGAATGTTCCGAGCCCTCTGTGTCTCCTGGCACCCTGGCTTCTGCCCAGCTTTCTGGTCAGCGTGTCTGTACATGTCTCGCGGTTATGCTGATTCTTGTCATTTCTCTTTTGTCATGTAAATCCCTTTAATGTGCAGCCTCCTCTTTTCAATTGCTTACTGATCACAGGAAACGTCTGCTCCGTTATTCCTCCTTCAGTTCTTTGTTTAGGAACACTTGCAGCAGTTCCATGTTAAATTGGTCCTTATCACAAGATGATTGCCCAGTAGGCTCGTCCATTAAGCTGTAATCGCATTTCCTCCACAGCTCTTGCTCTGGTGTAGGGTGGCTTCTTTTCTCATCATCTTTCACGATTTTAGCTGTTGGTCATATGGCTCTACGTTCTTTTGATCTATTATTGTCACATGCATTAGTATACGGTGAAAAGTATTGTTTCTTGTGCGCTGTACAGACAAAACATACAATTCACAGAGAAGGAAACGAGACAGTGCAGAATGTAGTGTTACAGTCATAGCTAGGGTATGAAGAAAGATCAACTAAATGCGAGGTAGGTCCATTCAAAAGTCTGACAGCAGCAGGGAAGAAACTGTTCTTGAGTCGGTTGGTCCCTGACCTCAGACTTTTGTACCTTTTTCCCAAAGAAAGAAGGTGGAAGAGAGAATGTCCGGGGTGCGTGGGATCTTTAATTATGTTGGCAGCGGGAAATGTAGACAGAGTCAATGGATGGGAGGCTGGTTTGCATGGTGGATTGGGCTACGTTCATGACCTTTTGTAGTTCCTTGCGCGCTTGGGCAGAGCAGGAGCCCATACCAAGCTGTTCTTTAGCTCTTACAAACGTATCTCTAAAGTAAATTTCTTTAACTGAAAGAGAAAATGCTGGGTAATCTCAGCAGGTAAGGAGAGAAAAGAGCTGACGTTTCGAGTCCAGATGACCACTTGTCAAAGCGTAATGTCTTTGCTTGTGTCATAGCTATAGGAGCGAGTGAGTTTCTCCAATTTGAGAATGTAATCTGCAGCAGTCTCACTTAGCAACTGTGTCCTTTTCGGAATTGTATTGCTCAGTGCAGTCTTGTTCTCAGTCATGCCAAATAGTGATTCAGAATCTCATTAATTTCCGAATAGGCTCTAGTACTGGGATCTCATGGGCAACATTGATTAAATCTCAATTCAGAATCATCTGGCCCCATCATTGTGAGGAAAGTGTACAAATTCTGAGTTCTAATTACTTGCGACCAAAGAATTAGAACATCAATTATAATTTGGCCAGTAAATTATTTAACAGGCTACCCAGGAGAATGTAATATCGCTCCATAGTTCCCTTCCTTGATGGCAGAAGTGGTTCACTCTCTCGGATGCAGAATAAATGTCTGTGTGAATTAGCTACCTTGATCTCAAATGAGGGTGGTCACTGGGGGAGTGCTCCTATTTAAAGAGAGTCCCCACTTTGGCTAGGGTTCTAATCCACTGAAATGTGTCTGTCCGCACTCTGGGCAGAACTCCCATGACCCTTATGTTAGCCACATCACTACATGACCACACAGTCTCCATCTTCCCCATTTAAGTTGAGCAACAGATGGTGCTGAAGTGTGCGTGAACAGTACCTGGATACAAACTATTTACAGCAGGGAAATTGAACAGGCTAATAACACGTAACTATGTACATTGTGTAAAACACAGATAAGGCTGATGTCTCCTTCCCTCTTTAAAGGAAGGACAGTTGTTGGTTAATTACCCGCTAATCTATGCATCCCGGGACACTAAGGGACAACTTAGCTCGGCCAATCCACCTAACCTGCACGTCTTTGGACTGTGGGAGGAAACCAGAGCACCTGGAGGAAACCCACGCAAACACGGGGAGAATGTGCAAACTCCACACAGACAGTGACCCGAGCCGGGAATCGAACCCAGGTCCCTGGAGCTGTGAAGCAACAGTGCTAACCACTGTGCTACCGTGACCACCCTAGTGATTAACCCCTCCACCAAGGGGAAGAGTTCCTTCCTGTCTGCTGTATCTAGGATCCTCATAATTTTATACATCTTAATCATTCCCCCTCAGTCTCCTTGTCTCCAAGGAAAATCACCCCAGTCTATCCAATCTCTCCTCATCACTCAAATTCTCCAGCCCAGGCAACATGCTGGTGAATGTCCTCTGCACACTTTCCAGTGCAATGATGTGGAGATGCCAGCGTTGGACTGGGGTGGGCACAGTAAGAAGTCTCACAACACCAGGTTAAAGTCCAACAGGTTTATTTGGTATCACGAGGTTTCAGAGTGCTGTTCCTTTTACCTGGTGTTGTGAGACTTCTTACTGTTTCCAGTCACATCCTTTCTATCATTTGGATTTCAGAACTGCCATGATAATCTAGCTGTGACCTGATCAACTCTCACTGCCCTCTCTTGTTTATGTTGTTCTCTCCTCTGAGCTGTGTAAATTGGAGGGTTTGAAGAGTTCAGTGTCACTGACTGGGGACGGGATTTTTGAAGGTGTTTTGGACGGGTGTATCTTGGATAATTTGGGTTGTGTGGTGGGGTTAGGGTAATCGGGTTGAGTGTATATGGGGTAACTGCGGGTATCTGTGGGGCTCGGGTTTGTGAGTATAAGCGGGTGGGCGGATGGAGCTTTCTCTTCCAAACACTCCATCCTGGAGTCACTCAGTCACAGTTCCCACAGCAGATAATAGATGCAGAGGGGAATGATTTTAAAGTGGTTGGGACCGGACTCCCTCACAATGGACATAACTTTTTCTTTACTCAGAGGGCATGGAATGCCCTGCCTGCAGCAGTTGTGGACTCGCCAACTTTAAGGGCGTTCAAATGGTCAGTGGATAGGCATATGGATAACATTGGAATAGTTTAGGTTAGAGGGTCATTAGATTGGTTCCAATGGTCAGCGCAACATTGAGGGCCGAAGGGCCTGTACTGTGCTGGAATGTTCTATGTTCTATAACAGGCAGCAGGAGGTCACAGGGCAATACAGAATCACAGGGCAATATGGGATGTGGCAGTCTCGGGGAGTTGGGGGTGAGTTAGTAAATGGAGAGAGGCTGAGTTATATTAAATCTCACCTGGACCGAGGGAGGTGTTGTTTCCAAGGATGGCTTTGATGGTGGAATTGTCCAAAAAAAGGGACTGACCTCCTGTTAATTAGAAATGTGGTTTCACAAAAGGCAAATTAGCTCCTTGCAGAAGCAGGATTTACAGGCTCTCAATGCGTTTCATTGGATGGGATTTTACGTCCTCGTTCACTACAAGCCCCCCACTGATTTTTCGTGGAAATCCAGCCATTATGTTTCCCCAACTCCCATGAATCACCTTGGAACATTAGACGTATAAGATGATGAATGGGATGGATAGGATAGAGCTGGAGAGGCTCTTCCCGCTCAGAAAGGACAGTAGGACTAGGGGGCACAGCCTCAAGATAAAGGGGGGGCGGTTTAGAACGGAGTTGAGGAGGAACTTCTTCACTCAAAGGGTGGTGAATCTCTGGAATTCTCTGCCCGTTGAAGTGGTGGAGGCTGCCTCGCTAAATATTTTTAAGACGCGGGTTGATGGGTTTTTGATGAGAGAGGGGATTAAGGGCTATGGGGAGAGGGCGGGAATGTGGAACTGAGACACGACAGATCAGCCATGATCTTATTGAATGGCGGGGCAGGCTCGAAGGGCTAGATGGCCTACTCCTGCTCCTGTTTCTTATGTTCTTATGTTCGCGTGGAATGACCATCTGAACGCCCTTAAAGTTGGCGAGTCCACAACTGCTGCAGGCAGGGCACTCCACGCCCTCTGAGTAAAGAAAAAGTTATGTCCATTGTGAGGGAGTCCGGTCCCAACCACTTTAAAATCATTCCCCTCTGCATCTATTATCTGCTGTGGGAACTGTGACTGAGTGACTCCGGGATGGAGTCTTTGGAGGAGAAAGCTCCTTCCGCCCTCCCGCTTATACCCACAAACCCGAGCCCCACAGATACCCGCAGTTACCCCATATACACTCAGCCCGATTACCCTAGCCCCACCACACAACCCAAATTATCCAAGATACACCCGTCCAAAACACCTTCAAAAATCCCGTCCCCAGTCAGAGACACTGAACTCTTCAAACCCTCCAGTTTACACAGCTCAGAGGAGAGAACAACATAAACAAGAGAGGGCAGTGAGAGTTGATCAGGTCACAGCTAGATTATCATGAATTTCCGTTGTTGGAACTTTGCCCACGCTGATTCCCTGGTGGCTGAGGTGATAGAGTTCCTGCCATTGTCTCAGTTCCCATTGGATGGGGCGAAGTGAAATTAGTATTATGGTCCTCGGTACTGTTTATGGGATCTTGCCGTGTGCAAACCGGCTGTAAGGTTTCTACATTGCTGAGTGACTACACCACATCAACAGTAGGAACTTAACTATAAAAAGGTTTTTTTTTAACAGCAGACATCAGTGCAGCATCCAGAAACCATCATAGAGCAGGGTCGCTATTCACTGATCTCCACTCTCCGCTCAACAGCTAATAAAACTGAATGAAGTGCATTTCACTTACTCGCTGGAATACCTAGATAACAAGAAAACCTATGTCAGACTCCTGTTTATTGACTGCAGCTCAGCCTTCAACACTATTATTCCCACAAAACTTATCTCCAAACTCCTTGGCCTAGGGCTCGGCACCTCCCTTTGCGACTGGATCCTGAACTTCCTAACTCACAGACCAGAATCAGTAAGGATAGACAAGAACACCTCCTCCAAAATCATCCTCAACACCGGTGCCCCACGAGGCTGTGTTCTCAGCCCCCTATTACACTCCTTATACACCCATGTCTGTGCGGCCAAATTCCCTCTAATTCAATTTTCAAGTTTGCTGATGACACCACTGTAGTGGGTCGGATCTCAAACAATGACGAGACAGAGTACAGGAATGAGATAGAGAATCTGGTGAACTGGTGCAGTGACAATAATCTGTCCCTCAATGTCAACAAAACGAAGGAGATTGTCATTGACTTCAGGAAGTGTAGTGGAGAACATGCCCCTGTCTACATCAATGGGGACGAAGTAGAAAGGGGAGAGAGCTTCAGGTTTTTAGGTGTCCAGATCACCAACAGCCTATCCTGGTCCCCACACCCTCATGGTTAAGAAATCCCACCAATGCCTCTACTTTCTCAGAAGACTAAGGAAATTTGGCATATCAGCTACAACTCTCATCAACTTTTACAGATGCCCCATAGAAAGCATTCTTTCTGGTTGTATCACAGCTCGGTATGGGCTCCTGCTCTGCCAAGACCGCAAGAAACTACAAAAGGTTGTGAATGTAGCCCAATCCATCGCGCAAACCAGCCTCCCATCCATTGATTCTGTCTACACTTACTGCTGCCTTGTCAAGGCAGCCAGCATAATTAAGGACCCCACGCAACCTGGACATTCTCTCTTCCACCTTCTTCCATTGGGGAAAAAAGATCAAAAGTCTGAGGTCACGTACCAACCGCCTCAAGAACAGTTTTTTCCCTGCTGCTGTCAGACTTTTGAATGGACCTACCTCACACTAAGTTGACCTTTCTCTACGCTCTAGCTATGACTGTAACACTACATTCTGTACTCTCTCCTTTCCTTCTCTATGCACGATATGTTTTGTACAGCATGCAAGAAATAATACTTTTCACTGTATACTAATACATATGACAATAAATCAACTCAAATCAAATCAAATTCTAGAAGTGAAATTAGGAAATATTTCTACACTGAATGGGGATGTGGGTAAAGGCAGGTGTCGGGAGTTTGGACATCACAGTTCAGTGACACGCTGGCTTTAGTGATTCCAAATCAGAAACCCACCCCTGGTTTCCGATTGCCCTCTGCTACTTATCCCAGCTGCTTTGTAATTCCAGGCAGGTTCTCTCTCCTGTCTGTCTCAAAGCTGCTCCCTGGTGACTGCCTGTTTTTGTGAAATCATACCCATATAAACCTCAAACTGATGGCAAACCTCTATCTCCATGGCAATACAGCACATCCTTGATGCCCCAGATACACACACTAATTATCTCAAATCTTCCCGTTGTTCTGGGGAACTCTGAGAATAATTTGAATCCCTTACTGAGATGGCTGTGAACTTCCTCTCTCTACAATGAAGTTTAGAGAGATAGCACTCATTGTTTATTTTCCAATACTTCCCACTGTGACTGTATTAAACAATCTCATACCATTCTGTGATTTGCCTTTATTTAAATCTGTTTACCAACATCTGAAGTCAGGTATTTTCATTTATCTTAATTATTTTCAAACTAAAAGCGATACTCCTAAGGCACAGAAACAGTGACATTGGATATTTGGAGCAATCCACAGTCAGCCCCTGAACGTCCGATCATCTTCGATTCCTTGTCTCGACCACACACACACTGTAACCACATCAGTCGGGCTAGTGGAGCGTTAGTTAATTAAGCTGATTATTGCAGCCTAGAAAGTTCCTCAGATGGTCACGCTTTGGAAACAGATGGACAGATGGAAAGCATTTCTCTCCACTTCACTTCACTCCAAGTCTCTGATACAGGCACTGCCTCTGGTATTAAAGTGGGCGAGAGTGTTTTGTAACATGTTCTTTCCTTGTTCAACATCAATTAAGGCATTAGTCAAATTCCCCAGCTGAGCAATGCACAATTTGTGCCTGCCAAGCTTAAAGCAGGTTTGACAGCAGCACTGAGCTCTTTGCATCGGCGAGTTGTACAGTAAGAGTGGGCTAAATTCAGCAACAAACACATTCTTGCTGTCAGTAGCTGCACTTAGTGCTGGAGTAACAGATCCCATGAAAGTGGAATAGGATAAGGGAACATCAGTGGCACAGGGTGGAGAGGCTGTAGGAAAATATTTAAGCAGTGTGGGATGCCTCAGTAACCCATGCACTGTCCGAGGGCCACATAATAATTTTCAGATTATGAAACACTGGGTCAGGCTAGTTGGAAACTGTCTCCCAATTATTGAGGAGACATAAATAGAAGATTAAATGTTGGGAGTTTTGAACAGTGAGCAGCAGAATCTGCTTCACGTGAAGAGTTGTGGGTCCCTCAATTCCAGAGTTACTGTTTGAGGCACAAACTATTGGGGCACCTTTTCACTCCTCAGAAAGATCCCGCAATCCTCAAACTCATTTCCACTGGAATCGTCTCTTGTGCTTCACTCTTCATTGAGTGGAATGGGGATAGAGATAGAGAGTGGGGGTGGATAGAGATAGAGAGTGGGGTTGGATAGAGATAGAGGATGAGGTTGGATAGAGATAGAGAGTGGGGTTGGATAGAGATAGAGGGTGGGGTTGGATAGAGATAGAGGATGAGGTTGGATAGAGATAGAGAGTGGGGTTGGATAGAGATAGAGGGTGGGGTTGGGTAGAGATAGAGAGTGGGGGTGGATAGAGATAGAGAGTGGGGGTGGTTAGAGATAGAGATAGAGGGTGGGGTTGGATAGAGATAGGGAGTGGGGTTGGATAGAGATAGAGAGTGGGGTTGGATAGAGATAGGGAGTGGGGTTGGATAGAGATAGAGAGTGGGGTTGGATAGAGATAGGGAGTGGGGTTGGATAGAGATAGAGGGTGGGGTTGGATAGAGATAGAGGGTGGGGTTGGGTAGAGATAGAGAGTGGGGGTGGATAGAGATAGAGAGTGGGGGTGGTTAGAGATAGAGATAGAGGGTGGGGTTGGATAGAGATAGGGAGTGGGGTTGGATAGAGATAGAGAGTGGGGTTGGATAGAGATAGGGAGTGGGGTTGGATAGAGATAGAGAGTGGGGGTGGTTAGAGATAGAGATAGAGGGTGGGGTTGGATAGAGATAGGGAGTGGGGTTGGATAGAGATAGAGAGTGGGGTTGGATAGAGATAGAGAGTGGGGTTGGACAGAGATAGAGGGTGGGGTTGGATAGATAAGGGGTATTGGTGACTGGAGGCAGGGCTCCAGGAAGATTCAGTGGCTGCCGTGTGCTGAGGCAGGTTGTGTGAAAGTCCCACCCTGGTGATCTGAGACTTCACCCCTGTTGTGAAAAATAACAAAGGATTGAAAGACATCCCCCTCGCTCTCCCCCACAGCACTCCCACACGCATCACATACTCTCCACACCCATCCATGCCTTCCAACCACTGTCCCGACACAGACTCATAGAGGTTTACAGCATGGAAACAGGCCCTTCAGCCCAACTTGTCCATGCTGCCCTTTTTTTAAACCCCGAAGCTAATCCCAATGGCCTGCATTTGGCCCATATCTCTCTATACCCGTCTTGCCCATGTAACTGTCTAAATGCTTTTTAAAGGACAAAATTGTACCCGCCTCTACTACTACCTCTGGCAGCTTGTTCCAGACACTCACCACCCTCTGTGTGAAAAAGTTTCTCTCTGGACACTTTTGTACCTCTCCCCTCTCACCTTAAACCTATGTCCTCTAGTTTTAGACTCCCCTCCCCTTGGGAAAAAATATTGAGTATCTAGCTGATCTGTGCCCCTCATTATTTTATAGACCTCTATAAGATCACCCCTCAGCCTCCTACGCTCCAGAGAAAAAAGTCCCAGTCTATCCAGCCTCTCCTTATAACTCAATCCATTAAGTGCCGGTAGCATCCTAGGACACCTTTTCTGCACTCCTTCTAGTTTAATAATATCCTTTCTATAATAGGTGGCCAGAACTGGACACAGTATTCCAAATGTGGCCTCACCAATGTCTTGTACAACTTCAACAAGACATCCCAACTCCTGTATTCAATGTTCTGACCAATGAAACCAAGCATGCTGAATGCCTTCTTCACCACTCTGTCCACCTGTGACTCCACTTCCAAGGAGCTATGAACCTGTCCCCCTAGATCTCCTTGTTCTGTAACTCCCCCAGTGCCCTACCATTACATGAGTAAGTCCTGCCCAGGTTCAATCTACCAAAATGCATCACCTCGCATTTATCTAAATTAAACTCCATCATACCCTCCTTGGCAAAATATGCCCTCTGCCCACCCCAAGGCCCCTCATAGCCCGAATATCAACCTATGCTACTCTCCAGGCCATGGCTCTTTTACCAGTCCTATGCTAATCAATGCCCTCTGCCCTTTACTCTCCATGCCAACTCCCCCAGTATCCACTACGGGCAGACCTCAGGAGCTGTGCGGAGGTGAACTGGAATCAAGTTGTAATGATGACTTCACTACCTTAAACAAAACTCTCACTGATTTAAATATATACCTATTCAATGCCTTCCATTCAATACACTTAAATTCCATCAAGTACTTAATCCCTTATGAAAACAAATATTTGTGTTCATAGCCCCACAACTTTAAACCACTTGGTCCTTCAATCAACCTGTGAACTTGCAGCCCTCCAACTGTGACAGATTGCAGAATGAGTCTTCAGCACTAATCATGCAACTGCAATTGCAAAAGATTACAGCGGGTGTTATTTAATTTAAAGAGTTTTGGGATTTTAATGCCTTGACAGATTGACCATTCCGATGAGTTTATCCACTCTTTACACACATTCATGTCTACTTTGAGTAACTCCAAACTCCAATTCTAAGGTGATACAGTGACGCAGTGATTAGCACTGCTGCCTCACAGTGCCAGGGACCCAGTTTGATTCCAACCTCGGGCCACTGTCTGTTTGGAGTTTGCACGTTCTCCTCGTGTCTGCGTGGGTTTCCTCCTGATGGTGCAGTTTCCTTCCACAGTCCAAAGATGTGTGGAATAGGTCGATTGGCCATGCTAAACTGACCGGAGTGTCAGGGGATTAGCAGGGTCAGTATGTGGAGTTGTGAGAATAGGGCATGGGTGGGATTGTGGTCAGTGCAGACTCAGGCTGGATGGCCTCCTTCTGCACTGTAGAGACTCTATAATTCTGTGATTCAAAGGGCAATATACCTCTCCCAGAAGGGCCTCCAGATGTATCCAGAAGGGTCCCTGACCTCATTGACTTCATTAGTAAATGTGTAGAAGACTGTGTGCCAAACAAGCAAATCCATGTGTTCCCCAATTGGAAACCATGGATGAACAGGGATCTCCACTGCTTGCTGAAGTCCAGCTCTGAAGTGTTCAAGTCAGGCGACCCAACCTATACAAGAAAGCCCGATATGATCTAAGAAGATCTATCAAAGATGCCAAAAGACAGTACCAGATCAAGCTAGAGTCCCAGGCTAGTCACACCGACTCCTGCTGACTGTGGTAAGCTCTGCAAGACATGACAGGCGACAAGATAAAGGCATGTAAAAATCGCCAGCTCAAATTGCCCTGATGACTCAATGCATTCCATGCCTGTTTTGAGCAAGAGCATTCCCTCCACCCTGGAAGCCCTGGATGAACCTGTATCTGGGGTCACCATTGCAGATGTCAGAGCAGCTTTCTTGAAGGATAACCCACAGAAAGCGACTGGCCCGGGTGGGCTACCGGGACGTACACTCAGATCCTGCGTGGATCAGCTGGCGGGGGTATTCACAGGCATCGTCAGCCTCTCTTTACAACAATCTGAGGTCCCTATCTGCTTCAAGAAGACAACCATCGCCCTGGTATCTCAGAAAAACCAAGCAGCTTGCCTTAATGATTATTGGCCGATGGGTCTGACATCCATCATTATGAAGTGCTTTGAAAGGTTAGTCATGGCACAAATCAATTCCAGCCTCCCGGACTACCTGGATCCACTACAGTTTGCCTACTGCCGCAACAGGTCCACAGCAGATGCCATCCCTCTGGCCCTGCACTCAACCCTGGAACACCTAGATAACAAGGACACCTATGTCAGACTCTATTTATTGATGACACTCAGTCTTCAACACTATTATTTCCATGAAACTCACCTCCAAACTCTGTGGCCTTGGCCTCAGCACCTCCCTCTGCGACTGGATCCTGAACTTCCTAACCCACAGACCACAATCAGTAAGGAGAGGCAACAACACCTCCTCCACAATCATCCTCAACACCGGTGCCCCACCAGGCTGTGTTCTCACCCCCTACTATACTCCTTATGCACCTATGACTGTGCAGCCAAATTCACCTCTAATTTGATTTTTAAGTTTGCTGACGACACCACCATATTGGGTCAGATCACAAACAATGATGAGATAGAGTACAGGAATGAAATAGAGGGATTGGTGCAGCAACAATAATCTCTCCCTCAATGTCAACAAAACAAAGGAGATTGTCATTGACTTCAGGAAACATAGAAGAGATCTTGCCCCCGTCTACATCAATGGGAACAAAGTAGAAAGGGTCAAGAGCTTCAGGTTTTTAGGTATCCAGATCACCAACAACCTGTCCTGGTCCCACCATGCTGACACTATAGTTTAGAAAGCCCACCAATGCCCCTACTTTCTCAGAAGACTGAGGAAATCTGGCATATCAGCTACAATTCTCACCAACTTTTACAGATGAACCATAGAAAGCATTCTTTCGGGTTGTATCGCAGCTTGGTATGGGCTCCTGCTCTGCCTAAGACCGCAAGGAGCCACAAAAGGTCATGAATGTAGCCCAATCCATCACACAAACCAGCCTCCCATCCACTGTCTCTGTCTACACTTCCCACTGCTCGACAAAGCAACCGTATAATAAAGGACCCCACGCACCCTGGACATTCTCTCTTCCACCTTCTTCCAACAGGAAAAAGATATAAAAGCCTGAGGTCACGTACCAACCAACCCAAGAACAGCTTCTTCCCTGCTGCTGTCAGACTTTTGAATGGACTTATTTTGCATTAAGTTGATCTTCCTCTACACCCTCGCTATGACTGTAACGCTACATTCTGCACTCTCTCCTTCTCTATGAAGGTATGTTTTGTCTGTATAGTGCACAAGAAACAATACTTTTCACTTTATAAAGTTTATTTATTAATCACAAGTAAGGCTTACATTAACACTGCAATGAAGTAACTGTGAAACTCCCCTAGTCACCACACTCTGGTGCCTGTTCGGGTCAATGCAGCTAACCAGCACATCTTTCAGACTGTGGGAGGAAACCGGAGCATCCGGAGGAAACCCATGCAGACATGGGGAGAACGTGCACACTCCATATGTATGTTAATACATGTGGCAATAATAAATCAAATCAGGCTCTTGTACCATTTTGGCAAAGCCAATGCCCCGTTCCATCTCAATGAAAACTCAACATTTAAGACGAGAATCATGAAAACTTCTAACATAGAAGGAGACTGTTCAGCCATCCTGTTCCCTGCTAGAGTGACCCAATTGGTCCCATTCCCGATCTTTTTCCCCAACACAATTCAGGTATTTATCCAACTCACTTTTCAAAGTTCTAATTGCAGCTGTTTCCACCCCGCTTTCAGGCCTGATCAGAAGGGCGGTGCAGTAGCACAGTGGTTAGCACTGCTGCTTCACAATTCCAGGGTCCTGGGTTTGATTCCCACTCGGGTCACTGTCTGTGTGGAGTTTGTACATTCTCCTCGTGTCTGTGTGGGTTTCCTCCAGTTTCCTCCCACAGCCCAAAGATGTGCGGGTTAGGTTGATTGGCCGTGCTAAGAAAGTGCCCCTTAGTGTCCTGAGATGTTACATTAGAGGGATCAGTGGGTAAAACATGTAGGGATATGGTAGTAGGGCCTGGGTGGGATTGTGGTCAGTGCAGACTTGATGGGCTGAATGGCCTCTTCCTGTACTGTAGGGTTTCTGTAAAAGATTAATTCTTCTCCTTTTACCTCTGTCTAGCTAACAACTACCTTCAATCTGCACCCTTTATTAATAATAATAGTGTTGAAGGCTGAGCTAAAGTCATTAATGACCTTGCTGCTCAGGAGACCAGCTTCTCCCCCATCTGCTTGAATTCTTTCCTGATTTGAATTTATCTTCTTAACCTTCTCTGCTCTGAGGAGAACATAGCCAGCACCTCCATTCTCTACACCCTTTTGAGAAGAGGGCAGATTAAACTGGGGCTGTCGGGCTCACGTGCAGAGTTTGCTCGGGCTGAATGGTCTTGTCTATAGATATTACTAGAATCAGCTATTGGAACCTCACAGAGTAACAACTCATCAGAGCTCCATTCGGAGGAGGGCTACTAGATTGATACCTGGGATGAGTAGAGGTTGGAAGAGTGAGGGGTGACTTGATTGAAGTATGTAAGATCATGAACAGTCTTGACAAGGTGGACATGGGAATTGTGCTTCCTCTCTTGTGGGCAAGTAGGCTGATACCGGAGATGAGGGGGTTAGCCTATGAAGAGAGACTGAATAGACTGGGTCTGTACTCGTTGGAGTTTAGAAGGATGAGGGGGGATCTTATAGAGACGTATAAGATAGTGAAGGGGATGGATAGGGTAGAGGTAGAGAGATTCTTCCCGCTTAGAAAGGATAGCAGGACTAGAGGACACAGCCTCAAGATAAGGGGGGGGGGACAGTTTAGAACGGAGTTGAGGAGGAACTTCTTCACTCAAAGGGTTGTAAATCTCTGGAATTCTCTGCCCGTTGAAGTGGTGGAGGCTACCTCGCTAAATATATTTAAGTCACGGGTAGATAGGTTTCTGATAGACAAGGGAATTAAGGGTTATGGGGAGAAAGCGGGAAAGTGGAACTGATCCACTTCAGATCAGCCATGATCTTATTGAATGGCGGGGCAGACTCGAAGGGCTAGATGGCCTACTCCTGCTCCTATTTCTTATGTTCTTAAGTCCAGAACTAGAGGTCGCTCTTTTAAAATGAGGGGTCACCCTTTTAGGACAGAGATGAGATAAGGAGAATATTCTTCTCTTCAGGCGGTTGTGTGATTTTGAACCTCTGGCTCTGAATGCAGTGGAAGCAAGGCCGTTGAATATTTTTAAGGCAGAGGTAGATAGATTCTTGTTAAGCAAGGAAATCAAAGGGGGTAGCCGGGAAAGTGAAACGTGAAACACAACCAGATCGTCCATGATCTTACTAAATGGTAGAACAGGCTGGAGTGACCGAATGGTCTACTTTTGGTCCTATTTCACATGGTCCCATGTACGAATGGGAAGGTTGTGACTCAAGTGGACAACCTCAGTGCTATTCCCTGAGTGGTTAATGATTATGTGGGTATGCCGGCGTTGGACTGGGGTAAACACAGTAAAAAGTCTGACAACACCAGGTTTTAGTCCAACCTATTTATTTGATGATATACTCACAAGCTTTCGGGGTTAGCCCCTTCATCAGGTGAATGGAGAGTTCTGGCCTCAGACAGAGCATATAAAGCACAGACAGTTTAGAGATTACTGATTAGAATGCGAATCCTTACACCTAACCTGCTGTTCAAGACCTGAAGTGGCTGACAATGTGAGTGGAAGGAGCACTGATCACAGTTTAAAGAAATGTGTATTATCTCCAGACAGTACAGTAAGTGAGGTTTTGCAAACCCAGGCAAGTCACGGGGGTTACAGATAGTGCGACATGAACCCAAGATCCCTGTTGAGACCGGTTCATGTCGCACTATCTGTAACCCCCGTGACTTGCCTGGGTTTGCAAAACCTCACTTACTGTACTGTCTGGAGACAATACACATCTCTTTAACCTGTGATCAGTGCTCCTTCCACTCACATTGTCGGCCACTTCAGGTCTTGAACAGCAGGTTAGGTGTAAGGATTCGCATTCTAATCAGTAATCTCTAAACTGTCTGTGCTTTATATGCTCTGTCTGAGGCCAGAACTCTCCATTCACCTGACGAAGGGGCTAACCCCGAAAGCTTGTGAGTCTATTATCAAATAAATAGGTTGGACTAAAACCTGGTGTTGTCAGACTTTTTACTGTGGTTAATAATTGCCCTGAACCCTACGCCAAGGATTTTCTCACTGGAAACTTCTGGAACCTCAGAAAGTCAGAGACGCATTATTTTCATCTATACCAGAAAATTCACTAGAGGCCACGGGCAGCAGCAGGTAAAACAAACAAATATTTACTCCTGTACTCAGTTTCCCCTGAGCCAGAGCACAGTGTGAGATGTACCCCTGAGGCACAGGCTTGTCAATCAATGATATAACTGATTTTGAGAGACTTTACTGATGGTTGGTGACAGTATTTGTGCAAGATGATATAAATCTATAGGAAATGTTCCAAAATAATAAATATTCAAACAGTTCTTTGATGATTGTTCAAAAGATGAAGGATAACAGAAGGGCCCAGCTACATTTGAACATTACGATAGGCTGTAAATATCTTGAAAGTGATGGTGAGGCCTCATGAATTTGGAAAGGTGTGTCGTCAGGAGAGCAGATACTGAAATCAGGCAGCAGGCTAACATTTGAATGAAGCAGTTTCCTGCCCTCCCCACCCTCACTTGTAAATTACTGCAACGTGATGAAAGAAGAATGAGTTGGAATATTTTGTGTGGATAAAGCTGCCTTTTAGCTCCTTATGCACTGCCACCCGTTGAAATTAATTCTAATCCGCACCGTGTGTAAACAGGAATACCTCAAAACCCAAACACAACCGCACGGAATTCAGGATTCAATGAGAAAAGAAATTATGGTCCTCAGTAGAACCCTACAGTGCAGAAAGAGGCCATTTGGCCCATCGAGTCTGCTCCGAACACAATCCCACCCAGGCCCTACCCCCATATCCCTACATATTTTACCTACTAATCTACACATCTCAGGACACTAAGGGGCAATTTCTTAGCATGGCCAATCAACCTAACCCGCACATCTTTGGACTGTGGGAGGAAACCCACACAGACACGAGGAGAACATGCAAACTCCACACAGACAGTGACCTGAGCCGGGGAATTGAACCCAGGACCCTGGAGCTGTGAAGCAGCAGTGCTAACCACTGTGCTACCGTGCAGTAGGTAACGGGAAGAAGAAAAGAAGCAAAGGGTGTACCCAAAGCAAGAAGATTGAAAAACCCTGGATCATATCCGTCCCTGTGAAGAGTGAAGCAAAATGAATAGCTGGGATTTTCCCGCTAGGTCTGAGTCTCACGGTGGGACAGGTTATCCATTTTGGGCTCATTAGTTATGCAGCTGGGTCTTTCATGGTGAATGACATGGTGAGGTGGGCAGGAAGTCCCATCCCGGCGCCGTGTTTAAAAGGTGAGCTGTTTATCATGCCTGGAGTTTGGGCCTAAACATGGCCACTCAAAAATAGCAAGCACAGGCCCAACACCTCAGTGACACATCTGGAGACTCTCCTCAGGCTGAGGAGTGGTGGAACATCCTCTTGCCCAGGGATGGGACGAGGAGACTCAATCTCACCACATCTGCATGAGAGGGGGTTGCGGGCTTGAGTCACAATCCCATTGATACATGGGACATCGTGCAACCATGCGAAATAGGACCAGAATGAGGCCACTCCAGCCTGTTCTGCCATTCAATTAGATCATGGCCAGTGCTTCATCTGTACAGAGAAGGACCTGTGCAGGAAAAGGATGAAGGACCTAATCCATTTATCCAGGGTACCTGCACCAAAAAGTGTTCACATACCATCTGTCTTTACGCAGGAGAAGACAATGCACAACAGGCACAAACGGGAAAATACAAGAGAGGGCATGCCAGTGTCTACCCCCCTCACAGTATGACTGGTGAACATAAGAACATAAGAAATAGGAGCAGGAGTCGGCCATCAAGCCCTTTGAGCCTGCCCCGCCATTCAATAAGATCATGGCTGATCTGATAGTGGATCAGTTCCACTTTCCCGCCCTCTCCCCATAACCCTTAATTCCCTTATTGGTTAAAAATCTATCTACCTGTGACTTAAACACATTTAACGAGGTAGCCTCCACTGCTTCAATGGGCAGAGAATTCCAAAGATTCACTACCCTCTTGAGAGAAGAAGTTCCTCCTCGACTCAGTTCTAAATTGACTCCCCCTTATTTTGAGGCTGTGCCCTCTAGTTCTTGTTTCCATTCTAAGTGGAAATAATCTCTCTGTCTTCTACCCTGTCTTCTACCCTTCATTATCTTATATGTCTCTATAAGATCTCCCCTCAGACTTCTAAACTCTAATGAGTTCAGGCCCAATCTGCTCAATCTCTCCTCATAAGCTAACCCTGGAATTTGGTGGGCCAACAAACTGGCAGAGCTCCCATACCAACAGTGAGGGTGGCCTCCCAAAGCATCCAGCGAGGAAAAATCTCCAACTCCAACTTGGAGGTTGAGGGTGAAGCCGGACTGCAATTCAGAACCCCAACCTCAGGCCGCAGGGCAACGGGAAGGGTGGAGTGGCACTGATATATGTCCAAGTGGGGGGTCTCCATGGGGATGATGACAGGTTCCATTCAGAACTTGGTCCAACAGAACAGCCAGTTTCTATTAGACTCCATCGCCGTAGCAGTGGCTATGTGAGAGGACCGTGCGGCACCTTGGCCTCCCACCCAGGTGCCCCTTTCCCTCAAAGGGTCAGGGAAGGGTCCTCAGGCTCCCAAAGGAAGGCGGTACATCAGGCTGACACCTCCACTCTCCAAGGGTACCCAGATGTTCCAAGTCCTCTCTCCCCATGACTCCATCTGCTCCGGCCTCTGGGACCACTGAGTGTGCACCTGCCCCAAAGGTTAGGAGCCCCCAAGGTCTTGGTTTGTCAAAGGATGGCTGGCAGCATTGGAAACGGTAGGACCTAGGGCAAACTCTGAGACATGGCTCTGGGGAAAGGAAGATTGAGAAGTTCCAAATGCATGGGTGCACAAACACTGTAAATCGTTGCTGAGGTTCTGTCAAAAAAAAAGATTAATTGCAATTTACGGAGGATTGCTGGGTTTTCCTTGCTTCTCTTCACTAATCCCTGTGCACTCCACACCCCCCCAACCACCACCCCCACCATATTTTGAGGGCTGATCTGGATTATCTCTCTAAATCGTGCCTACACGTGGAGGAATAGATCTTTACAAGGGCCCTTGTCAGCAGTGTGTGAGGAGCCTGTCACACACTCTGTCCCCTTGACCTTTACAGCCTCATCTATGGACACGCCTCTCCCTCGGCAGGGCAGCAGAATAGGATTCCCCTTGTCCAGTGAGCTAGCCTTCAGTTCCACACATCTGAGAACCCTCCTCTCAACCAACATTCCTTGAGCTGGGTGCCGAGGGTGTGAGTGCCGAGGGTGTGAGTGCCAAGAGTGTGAGTTCCAGGGGTGTGAGTGCCGAGGGTGTGAGTGCCGATGGTGTGAGTGCCAAGAGTGTGAGTTCCAGGGGTGTGAGTGCCGAGGGTGTGAGTGCCGAGGGTGTGAGTGCCAAGAGTGTGAGTGCCGAGGGTGTGAGTGCCAAGAGTGTGAGTTCCAGGGGTGTGAGTGCCGAGGGTGTGAGTGCCGAGGGTGTGAGTGCCGAGAGTGTGAGTGCCGATGGTGTGAGTGCCGAGGGTGTGAGTGCCGAGAGTGTGAGTGCCGAGGGTGTGAGTGCCGAGGGTGTGAGTGCCGAGGGTGCGAGTGCCGAGAGTGCGAGTGCCGAGGGTGTGAGTGCCGAGGGTGTGAGTGCCGAGAGTGTGAGTGCCGAGAGTGTGAGTGCCGAGGGTGTGAGTGCCGAGAGTGCGAGTGCCGAGCGTGTGAGTGCCGAGAGTGTGAGTGCCGAGCGTGTGAGTGCCGAGGGTGTGAGTGCCGAGGGTGTGAGTGCCGAGGGTGTGAGTGCTGAGGGTGTGACTGCTGAGGGTGTGAGTGCCGAGGGTGTGAGTGCCGAGAGTGTGAGTTCCAGGGGTGTGAGTGCTGAGGGTGTGACTGCTGAGGGTGTGAGTGCCGAGGGTGTGAGTGCCGAGAGTGTGAGTTCCGGGGGTGTGAGTGCCGAGGGTGTCAGTGCCGAGGGTGTGAGTGCCGAGGGTGTGAGTGCCGAGAGTGTGAGTTCCGGGGGTGTGAGTGCCGAGGGTGTGAGTGCCGAGAGTGTGAGTGCCGAGGGTGCGAGTGCCGAGGGTGCGAGTGCCGAGGGTGCGAGTGCCGAGGGTGTGAGTGCTGAGGGTATGAACATAGAACATAGAACACTACAGCACAAACAGGCCCTTCGGCCCACGAGTTGCGCCGATCACATCAACACCTATCTATGACCCCCAATCCCATAAAACCCCATATACTCATCCAGAAGTCTTTTAAAAGACCCCAGTGAGTTCGCCTCCACCACCACTGACGGCAGCCGATTCCACTCACTCACCACCCTCTGAGTGAAAAACTTACCCCTAACATCACTTCTGTACTTTCCTCCCTGCACCTTAAATCTGTGTCCTCTCGTAGCAACCATTTCAACCCGGGGAAATAGCCTCTGAGAATCCACCCTATCTATTAAGAACATAAGAACATAAGAAATAGGAGCAGGAGTAGGCCATCTAGCCCTTTGAGCCTGCCCCGCCATTCAATAAGATCATGGCTGATCTGTCATGGCTCAGTTCCACTTTCCCGCCCTCTCCCCATAACCCTTAATCCCCTCTCTTATCAAGAACCCATCAACCCGCTTCTTAAAAATATTTAGCGAGGCAGCCTCCACCACTTCAACGGGCAGAGAATTCCAGAGATTCACCACCCTTTGAGTGAAGAAGTTCCTCCTCAACTCCGTTCTAAACCGCCCCCCCTTTATCTTGAGGCTGTGCCCCCTAGTCCTACTGTCTTTTTTGAGCGGGAAGAGTCTCTCCACCTCTATCCTATCCATCCCATTCATCATCTTATACGTCTCAATGAGATCTCCCCTCATTCTTCTAAACTCTAACGAGTACAAGCCTAGTTTATTCAGCCTCTCCTCATAGCTCAACCCCCTCAACTCCGGTATCAGCCTAGTAAACCTCCTCTGCACTCCCTCCAGGGCCAAAATATCCTTGCGCAGGTGCGGCGCCCAAAACTGCACACAGTACTCCAGCTGCGGCCTCACTAATGCCCTATACAGCTGCAGCAAGACCTCCCTACTTTTATATTCAATCCCCCTCGCGATGAAGGCCAGCATCCCATTCGCCTTCCTGACCACCTGCTGCACCTGCAAGCTGGGTTTTTGCGACTCATGCACAAGGACCCCGAGGTCCCTCTGCACCGTCGCCTGCTGCAGTTTTTCGCCACGTAAGTAATACGTAAGTATTCCTCTCAACATTTTGTAAACTTCTATCAGGTCGCCTCTCAACCTTCGTCTCTCCAGGGAAAAGAGTCCCAGCTCCCTCAACCTAACTTCATAAGGCATGCCTCCCAGTCCAGGCAACATCCTTGTAAATCTCCTCTGTACCCTTTCAATAGCTTCTACATCTTTCCTATAGTGAGGCGACCAGAACTGCGCACAATACTCCAAATGAGGACTGACAAGGGTCTTATAAAGTTGCAGCATTACCTCCCGACTTCTAAACTCAATCCCTCGATTAATGAAGGCCAGTACACCATACGCCTTCTTGACCACCTCCTCCACCTGCGAGGCCGATTTAAGAGTCCTGTGGACCCGGACCCCAAGATCCTTCTGCTCCTCAACACTACCAAGACTCCTGTCCTTTGATAGTGTACTCGTTCATCCCGTTGGTTTTGCCAAAATGGACGACTACACATTTATCCGCGTTGAAGTCCATCTGCCACTTCTCCGCCCAGTCCTGCATCCTATTTATGTCCTGCTGCAACTTTTGACATCCTTCCAGACCATCCACAACACCACCGACCTTCGTGTCATCAGCGAACAGCGAAGTGCCGATGGTGTGAGTGCCGAGGGTGTGAGTGCCCAGAATGTGAGTGCCGAGAGTGTGAGTGCCGAGGGTGTGAGTGCCGAGGGTGTGAGTGCCGAGAGTGTGAGTGCCGAGAGTGTGAGTGCCGAGGGTGTGAGTGCCGAGGGTGTGAGTGCCGAGGGTGTGAGTGCCGAGGGTGTGAGTGCCGAGAGTGTGAGTGCCGAGAGTGTGAGTGCCCAGAGTGTGAGTGCCGAGAGTGTGAGTGCCGAGGGTGTGGACAGTGCCTCAACATCATGATAGTGTATGTTTCTGCTGAAGGTTTTAATGGTTTGAAGCTTATATTTCATTATAATGAACCTTTCCAATGATTACGTTTCCGTGCAGACAGTTACTGGTGGGTGCCTCATTGTAAGAGGACAGAATATAATTCAACCCATGTTTCCTGTTCATATTGAAGCCGTGTTGATTGGGTGGCACGGTAGCACAGTGGTTAGCACTGCTACTTCACAGCTCCAGGGACCTGAGTTCGATTCCTGGCTCGGGTCACTGTCTGTGTGGAGTTTGCACATTCTCCTTGTGTCTGCGTGGGTTTCCTCTGGGTGTTCCGGTTTCCTCCCACAGTCCAAAGATGTGCAGGTTAGGTTGATTGGCCATGCGAAATTGCCCCTTAGTGCCCTGAGGTGAGTAGGTTAGAGGGATTAGTTGGTAATATATGGGGATAGGGCCGGGGTGGGATTGTAGCCGGTGCAGACTCGATGGGCCGAATGGCACTGTAAGGTTTCTATGATAGACTAGGGGCCCTCAAACCCATTTGGAGTAATTTGGTTGGTTCATTATCCAGCCGGTATTTTGCCTTGACCGAATGCTGTTATTGTTGAGGTGGAATGTGCGCTCGGTTCCAGCGGCCACTTGCTGTGATAACCTGTCCATGTCTCAATCAGTCTGAATAAAGCTTTCAGCGGCCAGTTATCATACAAAACAATCAACCCCCTGAGATAGGCTCTCCATCCCGGGGCAATCTGACTGGTCACTCCACCCCGGGGCAATCTGACTGGTCACTCCACCCCAGGGCAATCTGACTGGTCACTCCACCCCGGGGCAATCTGACTGGTCACTCCACCCCGGGGCAATCTGACTGGTCACTCCACCCCGGGGCAATCTGACTGGTCACTCCACCCCGGGGCAATCTGACTGGTCACTCCATCCCGGGGCAATCTGACTGGTCACTCCATCCCGGGGCAATCTGACTGGTCACTCCATCCCGGGGCAATCTGACTGGTCACTCCATCCTGGGGCAATCTGACTGGTCACTCCATCCCGGGGCAATCTGACTGGTCACTCCATCCCGGGGCAATCTGACTGGTCACTCCATCCTGGGGCAATCTGACTGGTCACTCCACCCCAGGGCAATCTGACTGGTCACTCCACCCCAGAGCAATCTGACTGGTCACTCCATCCCGGGGCAATCTGACTGGTCACTCCACCCCGGGGCAATCTGACTGGTCACTCCACCCCGGGGCAATCTGACCGGTCACTCCACCCCGGGACAATCTGACTGGTCACTCCATCCCGGGGCAATCTGACTGGTCACTCCATCCCGGGGCAATCTGACTGGTCACTCCACCCTGGGGCAATCTGACAGGTCACTCCACCCTGGGGCAGTCTGACTGGTCACTCCACCCTGGGGCAATCTGACTGGTCACTCCACCCCGGGGCAATCTGACTGGTCACTCCACCCCAGGGCAATCTGACTGGTCACTCCACCCCGGGGCAATCTGACTGGTCACTCCACCCCGGGGCAATCTGACTGGTCACTCCACCCCGGGGCAATCTGACTGGTCACTCCATCCCGGGGCAATCTGACTGGTCACTCCATCCCGGGGCAATCTGACTGGTCACTCCATCCCGGGGCAATCTGACTGGTCACTCCATCCTGGGGCAATCTGACTGGTCACTCCATCCCGGGGCAATCTGACTGGTCACTCCATCCCGGGGCAATCTGACTGGTCACTCCATCCTGGGGCAATCTGACTGGTCACTCCACCCCAGGGCAATCTGACTGGTCACTCCACCCCAGAGCAATCTGACTGGTCACTCCATCCCGGGGCAATCTGACTGGTCACTCCACCCCGGGGCAATCTGACTGGTCACTCCACCCCGGGGCAATCTGACCGGTCACTCCACCCCGGGACAATCTGACTGGTCACTCCATCCCGGGGCAATCTGACTGGTCACTCCATCCCGGGGCAATCTGACTGGTCACTCCACCCTGGGGCAATCTGACAGGTCACTCCACCCTGGGGCAGTCTGACTGGTCACTCCACCCTGGGGCAATCTGACTGGTCACTCCACCCTGGGGCAATCTGACTGGTCACTCCATCCCAGGGCAGTCTGACTGGTCACTCCACCCTGGGGCAATCTGACTGGTCACTCTATCCTGGGACAAGCTGACTGGTCAATCCATCCCAGAGCAATCTGACTGGTCACTCCATCCCGGGGCAATCTGACTGGTCACTCCATCCTGGGACAATCTGACTGGTCACTCCACCCCAGAGCAATCTGACTGGTCACTCCATCCCGGGGCAATCTGACTGGTCACTCCACCCTGGGGCAATCTGACTGGTCACTCCATCCCGGCGCAATCTGACTGGTCACTCCACCCCAGGGCAATCTGACTGGTCACTCCGTCCCGGGGCAATCTGACTGGTCATTCCACCCCCGGGGCAATCTGACTGGTCACTCCACCCCAGGGCAATCTGACTGGTCACTCCATCCCGGGACAATCTGACTGGTCACTCCATCCTGGGGCAATCTGACTGGTCACTCCATCCCGGGACAATCTGACTGGTCACTCCATCCCGGGGCAATCTGACTGGTCACTCCATCCCGGGGCAATCTGACTGGTCACTCCACCCCGGGGCAATCTGACTGGTCACTCCATCTCGGGGCAATCTGACTGGTCACTCCACCCCGGGACAATCTGACTGGTCACTCCGTCCCGGGGCAATCTGACTGGTCACTCCATCCCGGGGCAATCTGACTGGTCACTCCACCCCGGGACAATCTGACTGGTCACTCCATCTCGGGGCAATCTGACTGGTCACTCCACCCCGGGACAATCTGACTGGTCACTCCATCTCGGGGCAATCTGACTGGTCACTCCACCCCAGGGCAATCTGACTGGTCACTCCATCCAATCGTGACTGTCCCTTTTATCCCATGAGCTCTAACTTTATTGGGTTGAATTCGAAAGCCAGTCAATAGCTGGGTGGCCACGGAAAGGCAAATACTCTACTCCATCTCTTATGTATCACAGGACCAAGATGTGGAACTTTAATAAGGAATAAACTTCATCCAGAGAAAGATAGAGAGGGGGTTCTGGGTAAATATACCGGCTATCAGAGTTATTGGCCAAAGGATCCTGGTCAAAAAGCCTTCATTTCTTTCAACCTGGATTAACCAATTTGAACATTTGTCAGCATGGGGTAAATCATGTTGTGAATTCAGAGCAACCGCAACAGGATTGGGGTCCTACAGATACACTCCAAACCAAACTCCTAGAAAGGAATGATATACAAATGGAATAGGGAAGATGGGAGCACGTCATTGATGTGTTATTAGGCTGATTGGAGGTAATAAATTGTCCCTAAATTAGTTTTCCCTCAATGTGGATGGCCATAAGCATAGACAAGGATCATGGGTGGAGGGGGGGACTGGTAATGTTAAAATGGCGACGCGGGCTCGTTGGGCCGAAGGGCCTGTTTCCCGGGCTGTTTTTGTTCTTTGTTCTTTTGTCAATGCAGACACCTTAGCGACAATGCTCTAACTCAATAATACTCCAGATTACTCCTTCTCCTGTAGCCCTAATTCTGATGTGATTATATTGTCAGATCATGTGCCAGTTTTTCATGTTCAATGCAATAAACTGTATGATTTTTATAGCTCAATGATTTGTATTTCAGGTGGTAATGTCGCAGTGCTGTCCATCTTTGACCTAAAGGAAGTGCAGAATGGCAGGGGATTCCAGAGTCCTTCCGAACACTGACATGGACATCAGAGCAACCACAAGAGAGTCAAAGAAGTTACCCAAGCAAGCACGGGATGACATCTTAACGACAGACAGGACACGGCTCCTTGCAGAACCAAAGAAAATCAAGCAGAGGTACGTGGACAAGGATGGGAAGTGTAACGTCCACCATGGAAATGTCCAGGAGACCTACAGATACTTCAGTGACCTGTTTACCACCTTGGTGGACCTCAAATGGCGATTTAATCTCCTAATCTTCACACTGGTCTTTACTGTTACCTGGCTCTTCTTTGGATTCATCTGGTGGCTGATAGCCTACATCCGAGGAGACCTGGACCATTTGGGAGATCCAACGTGGACCCCGTGCGTGGACAATTTGAACGGATTTGTGTCTGCTTTTCTATTTTCTATTGAAACTGAAACAACCATTGGTTATGGCCACAGGGTAATCACGGAGAAGTGCCCAGAGGGGATTATCCTGCTCTTGGTCCAGGCTATCCTGGGATCCATTGTTAACGCTTTGATGGTCGGCTGTATGTTTGTGAAGATTTCCCAGCCGAAGAATCGAGCCGAGACCCTCATGTTTTCGAACCGTGCGGTCATCTCTCTCCGGGACGAGAAGATGTGTCTCATGTTCCGGGTGGGGGACCTCCGTAACTCTCACATTGTAGAAGCCTCCATCCGAGCCAAGCTCATTAAATCCAGACAGACCAAAGAAGGAGAATTCATACCTCTCAACCAGACTGACATCAATGTGGGATTTGACACTGGGGACGATCGCCTCTTTCTGGTGTCCCCGCTGATAATCTCACACGAAATTAATGAGAAAAGTCCCTTTTGGGAAATGAGCCGGAGTCAACTGGAGAAGGAGGATTTTGAGATTGTTGTAATCCTTGAAGGCATGGTGGAAGCAACAGGTAGAGTCTGAATAACACAGTTTATCAGTGGTGGGGGCCTCAGTGACTAACTGGGAGGAAGGCCCTGTTTTGATGGGTGGGTTGGGCACAATGTTACATGGAATGAATCTGAGGAGACCAAGTGCTGGAGGTCTAGCCAATTGTTAATGGCTGGAACCCATCAGCAGAACTTCCGTCCCTCCCCCCATCTCCTGAACCTGCTGTGCCCGTAGGCAGGGGCTGCTTGGCACTAGCAGTGCAGACACCCACAGTTGGTGCCCAGCATTCAGGCGATTATGGGGTGAGTGGGAGGAAGAGCCCATTCCTTCTTTGTGAGGCCCTGAGGAATAGTCAAGTCAACAAAAATAAAAAACGCAAACCTCCTGGGTTGCTCCAAGCCCATGAATCTCCTCTCCACCGATGTGGCCTAAGACTGAAGTTATCACTGTTTACCCCTCCTCTCTTCCGCCTCTCCCATCCCCTCCTTCCCCCCCCCATCCCAACCTCGAAAGGGGAATATTGGATCTGGCCCTAACCTGCACGATTCAAGGCAATCCCAGCTGGGATATCCTGTTGACCTGCTCAATAGGACAGGTAAATACTCAGGCCTGGTGGTGGGCAGTGTGACGAAAGGAGATAAATCACTTGTCTCATTTAACTCCATTACTCACCATCTTGCTCTCGCAATAACATCGAACCAAATCCCTCCCTGTCCTTTCAGCGATGTGGAAGGTTGCATTGCAGCGTCGAAGGAAGAGCTGATGAGTTCTCCCTCATCCTGACCAATATTTTTCCCTCGACCACAATCCCATTTAAAATGAAAATCTGTACCTTGTCACGTCGCTGTTTCTGGGAGCTTGCTGTTTACAAATTGGCTGCTGTGTTTCCTACATCACGACAGTAACTGTAGTATTTTCTCAGCCATAAAATTCTTCGGGACATCCTGAAGTTGTGACAGATGCTATCTAAACATTGGAAAAAATTTCAATTACAAGGGAGGAAGTGTTAGGTTTTTTAGGGAACATTAAGACAGACAAATCCCCAGGGCCTGATGGCATCTATCCTAGACTGCTCAGGGAGACAAGAGATGAAATTGCTGGGCCTCTAACAGAAATCTTTGTCTCTTCACTAGATTTAGGGAGGTCCCAGAGGATTGGAGGATAGCGAATGTGGTCCTGTTATTTAAGAAGGGTAGCAAGGATAACCCGGGTAATTATAGGCCGGTGAGTTTGACGTCCATGGTAGGGAAATTGTTGGAGAGGATTCTTAGAGATAGGATGTATGCACATTTAGAACGGAATAATCTCATTAGCGATACACAGCATGGTTTTGTAAGAGGGAGGTCACGCCTCACAAACTTGGTTGAGTTTTTCGAGGCGGTGACAAAAACGATTGACGAGGGAAAGGTCGTGGATGTTGTCTATATGGATTTTAGTAACGAGTTTGACAAAGTCCCTCATGGCAGGTTGGTGCAAAAAGTTAAATCTCACGGGATAAAAGGGGAGCGAGCTAGATGGGTGGAGAACTAGCTTGGCCATAGAAGACAGAGGGTAGCAGTGGAGGGGTCTTTTTCTGGTTGGAGGTCTGTGACCAGTGGTGTTCCGCAGGGCTCTGTACTGGGACCTCCGCTGTTTGTGATATATGTAAGTGATTTGGAAGAAGATGTAGCTGGTGTGATCAGTAAGTTTGATCAGTAAGTTTGATCAGAAGTGATCAGTAAGAATGACCAGGTCTATTAGTGGCATTCATTCATATTTACAAATCTAACTTCTCAATCAAATGGGCTGTGTGGCAGGGAAGTGTTATATCTCCCAAACTGTTCAATCTGGACATTGAAGCCAACCTCAGAGATATAGATCTACTAGGTTGCAACGTTTTGGTTTGAACATGAACAACTTGAGATAGGGAGAGAGCACACTGCACTGGTTGCAGAGTCAGAGGAGGCACTGGAAGAACTAGAGGGATGGTATGGTGGCACAGTGGTTAGTAATGCTGCCTTATAGCACCAGGGACCCAGGTTCGATTCCCGGTTTGGGTCAGTGTGTGAAGTTTGCACATTCTCCCTGTGATTGCATGGGTTTCCTCCAGGTACTCCGATTTCCTCCCACAGCCCAAAGACGTGCAGGTTAGGTGAATTGGCCATGCTAAATTGCCCCTTAGTGTCTGGGTGATTAGCTAGGGTAAATGCATGGGGTTATGGGGAGAGGGCCTGATTGGGATTGTGGTTAGTGCAGACCTGATGGGCCAAATGGCCTCCTTCTGCACTGTAGGATTCTATGATTCTGTAAGTTCGCGGACAACACAAAGATGGCTGGACTTGCGGACAGTGATGAACATTGTCAGAGAATAACAGCAGGTTATAGATAGGCTGGAAAATTGGGCAGAGAAATGGCAGATGGAATTTGATCCAGATAAATGTGAAGTGATGCATTTTGGTAGAACTAATGTAGGGGGGAGCTATACAATAAATGGCAGAATCATCAGGAGTATAGACACACAGGGACCTGGGTGTGCAGGTTCACAGATCCTTAAAAGTGGCAGCACAGGTGGAGAAGGTGGTGAAGAAGGTAATGGCATGCTTGCCTTTATAGGACAGGGCATAGAGTATAAAAGTTGGTGTATGATGCTGCAGCTATATAGAACGTTGGTTAGGCCACGTTTGGAATACTGTGTCCAGTTCTGGTCGCCACACTACCAGAAGGACATGGAGGCTTTGGAGAAAAGGTTTACCAGGATGTTCCCTGGTATGGAGGGTTTTAGCTACGAGGAGAGATTGGGTAAACTGGGGTTGTTCTCCCTGGAAAGACGGAGGATGAGGGGCGACCTAATAGAGGTGTATAAAATTATGAAGGGCATAGACAGGGTGAACAGTGGGAAACTTTTTCCCAGGCCGGAGGTGACGAACACGAAGGGTTCACAAGTTCAAAGTTAAGGGGGCAAGGTTCAACACAGATGTCAGGGGGACGTATTTTACACAGAGGGTGGTGGGGGCCTGGAATGCACTGCCAAGCAAGGTGGTAGAGGCGGACACGCTGGGATCGTTGAAAACTTATCGAGGGAGCCACATGAACAGACTGGGAATAGAGGGATACAAACGAATGGTTTGGTTGGGCGCATGAGCGGTGCAGGCTTGGAGGGCCAATGGGCCTGTTCCCTGTGTATCGTTCTTTGTTAAATGTAAACCTTTCTGTTGATGGAATTGAATCACTCCTCGATTAGTCAGGTTAAAGAACCGGTGAAGGTGAAATATCCCTTTTGAAGTCGGGTATTTTCAGCCGTGTGCGTACAGTCAGATTCTTCCCAATGCCTTTATGTTTCTTCACTGTCACTGGATCAAAACCCTGGAACTTCCTCCATTAAAGTACTGTGAGTGTTCCTCAGGCAACATGTCATTCTCCTGGGAGCAAGTGGAAAACCTAATTTACACCAGTAACGATGAATGTTGGAACAGGAAGGCCAGTGAATGAGGGCATGCAGAGGAGAACGGAATCTATATTGAGGGAATGCGTGATTATATTTCATTAATAAACTGTGCAGTGCAGTGTTGTTGGGACACCAGCTCAGACACATTCTCAGTCCCTAGATTATATCCAATCTATAATGACTAAAAGATATGTAGGTTGTCAATCTATCTGATAAAGTAGCAGATTCAGGGATCAAAGACTTACGGATACATCAGTAAATTTCTCATAACCCTCAGAAAAAGAAAGTGATCTGTCAGCTGTAACGTATACCAATTTAAATATCTGGGTTATTACATGTAAGAGAACCATGTGAAAAGTGAATAAATTCAACATGTGGCACAGTGGTTGGCACTGCTGCCTCACATTTGGCCAGGGACCCAGATTCCTTGGGTAACTGTCTGTGTGGAGTTCACACCTTCTCCCCGTGACTGCGTGGGTTTCCTCCGGGTGCTCCGATTTCCTCCCACACTCCAAAGTTGTTCAGGTTAGGTAGATTGGCCATGCTAAATTGTCCCTTAGTGACCCAAGATTTGTAGGTTAGGGGGATTAGAAAGGTAAATATGTGGGGTTACAGAGATAAAATACTCTGACAGAGAGTTGGTGCAAACTTAATGGGCCAAATGGTTTCTTTCTGCACTGTAGAGATTCTGTGCTGAGTTCTTAATAAAAACCAATGTTACACAGCTCACCAGGGCTTTCTCATCTAATTTTTTATGAAATACGGGCATTGCTGGCAAGATCAGCATTTAATGCTCATCTCTATTTGTCCTTGTGATGGTGAGCTTTCTTTTTGAACCACTACAGTCCATGTGGTGTAGGGAATTCTGATGTGGAGATACCGGCGTTGGACTGGGGTAAGCACAGTTAAGAAGTCTCACAACACCAGGTTAAAGTCCAACAGGTTTATTTGGTAGCAAAAGCCACTAGCTTTCGGAGTGCTGCCCCTTCATCAGGTGAGTGGGAGTTCTGTTCACAAACAGGGCATATAAAGACACAAACTCAATTTACAAAATAATGGTCAAAATGTGAGTCTTTACAGGTAATCAAGCCTTAAAGGTACAGACAATGTGAGTGGAGAGAGGGTTAGGCACAGGGTAAAGAGATGTGTATTGTCTCCAATCAGGACAGTTAGTGAGATTTTGCAAACCCAGGCAAGCCGTGGGGGTTACAGATAGTGTGACGTGAATCCAAGGTCCCAGTTGAGGCCGTCCTCATGTGTGCGGAACTTGGCTATCAGTCTCTGCTCAGTGACTCTGTGTGTCGTGAAGGCCACCTTGGTCTTCAGAGGCTGAATGCTTGTGACCACTGAAGTGTTCGCCAACAGGAAGAGCACAGTCTTACCTGGTGATTGTCGAGCAGTGTTCATTCATCTATTGTTGTAGCGTCTGTATGGTCTCCCCAATGTACCAAGTTTCGGGACATCCTTTCTTGCAACGTATCAGGTAGACAACGTTGGCCGAGTTGCAAGAGTATGTACCGTGTACCTGGTGGACACATGACACACGACAACGCAGAGTCACTGAGCAGAGACTGATAGCCAAGTTCCGCACACGAGGTCGGCCTCAACCGGGATCTTGGGTTCATGTCATACTATCTGTAACCCCAATGACTTGTCTGGAGTTGCAAAATCTCACTAAATGTCCTGGCTGGAGACAATACACATCTCTTTAACCTGTGCTTAACCCTCTCTCCACTCACATTGTCTGTACTTTTAAGACTTGATTACTTGTAAAGATTTGCATTTTGACCATTATTTTGTAAATTGAGTTTGTGTCTATATATTTATGAACCTATTTATGAACACAACTCCCACTGAACTGATGAAGGAGCAGCGCTCCGAAAGCTTGTGGCTTGTGCTACCAAATAAACCTGTTGGACTTTGACCTGGTGTTATGAGACTTCTTACTGTGTAGGTAGTCCCCCAGTGCTGTTCCACAAATGTGACCCAGTGACAGTGAAGGAACAGCAATATCGTTCAAATTCAGGATGGTGAGTGGCTTGGAGGGGAACTCGCAGGTGGTGGTGTTCCCCTGTATCTGCTGCCCTTGTCCTTCTAGAATAAAGTGGTCGTGGGTTTGGAAGGTGCTGTCTAAGGAAGTTTGAGAAGTTACTGCAATGCAGCTTGTGGGTAGTCAGTGGTGAAGGGAGTTTTATCTTCAGTTGACTCTTTTAGAGAATGAATCATTCTGTTGTATATTGTTTATGATGTTTGGAAATTAGTAGGTGCACACCTCAGTCTAGAGGCTCTTCCAAGTGAGAGGAAATACTTATTCAATATGTTAGGAGCAATTCTGACAGATCGGTGGATGCGCACTCAGTGCTATACTGCTGGCTCTCCAGTGGGAATAGGCCAGCGTGAGGCACAGAATGTGGCAGATTCACTTTGAAAATCCAGCTTAAAAAAGACATGGAAATTACTCCCATTTTTACGCAAGTTCAGCACTTAGAATTTCCCTAGGAGAATCCCAACCATTATGTTTAAATTATGTTCATTGGGATTTTCTTCAGGATTTTGTATGAGGAACTGCAGTCGAGAAACAAGTTGGCTGAAAAGCACAGGCAGGAACATCTGCCCCAGTGGTTCCCTTGGCCTGCAGAACACTGGTCATCCATGAGGGTCTTCTCGGTGCTCCTGAGGCTGGCCCAGAATGTAAAACACGCAACACCACATCCATGTCCACATGAAAGGACACACTACACTCATATGGTGTCACGTGACCAGATCTGCTTCTGTGAGCACGCACCAGCCACCAGAAGCCCAAACACTGATCATGTCACTTTTACAAGCAAGATTTATAAAACTGAGATACAGAATATGGAGCGGCCAGGAGAGGGTAGACAGGAAGGGTCTTCTTGGTGTTAACAAATTGTCCCTAAATTAGTCTTCCCTCAATCTTCCCCAGTAGGCGTAGACAAAGACGAGGCGTAGATGAGGCGTTCACTGAATGTTAAGATGGCGGCGCGGGCTCGTTGGGCCGAAGGGCCTGTTTCCTGTGCTGTGTTGTTCTTTGTTCTTAGTGGACAGAGACGAGGAGATTTAAAGGGATTTCTTGAAAGATTAGAGGGGAGACGAGGGAAAAATGTTTTGGCTCAGAGGGTTGTAGGGGTCTGGAACTCACTGCCTGAATGGGGAGAAGAGGCAGGAACCGTCAACTCATTGACAAGGTGTCTGGATTTGTACCTTAAGTCTCATAACCTACAAACCAAATACTGGAAAGTGGAATTCAGCTTGATGGCTTTTTTTTTTACCCGGAACAGATGTGATGGGCTGAGTGGCCTCTTTCTCTGATTCTGTGATTTATATTACTATTGATTTTGTTTGATTCCTATCGAAAGAAGATTGAAGATAGAAAGTTCTGTGTTCTATCCATGTTAATTCAGGATTAATTTCACAGAAGAGGATTATTGCAATGATTTAGTTTGCAGACATTAGAATTTTTCAAATAAATGTTCCCTTGTAGTATTAATGTTTATAATATGAAAATGCCCTGACTTTAGATTCCAGCACGAATTAATAATTTACTTATTTCATAAAAATTACATTTACATTTACTGCATTCAGCCAAAAAGCTGCAAAATATTTATAGTCTCATTAAGTTCCAATTAGTTGGGAGGTTTTTTGATGGTGGTTGGTGAAGGTGGGTGGGGAGGGTCAGTGGGTGGGTGGGGTAGGGTCAGTGAGTGGGTGGGGAGGGTCAGTGAGTGGGGTAGGGTCAGTGAGTGGGTGGGGTAGGGTCGGTGGGTGGGGTAGGGTCAGTGAGTGGGTGGGGAAGGTCGGTGAGTGGGTGGGGAGGGTCAGTGAGTGGGGTAGGGTCAGTGAGTGGGGTAGGGTCAGTGAGTGGGGTAGGGTCAGTAGGTGGTCTGCAGAGTCTTTGACTCCATTTGCGGATGGAAGTGTTTGGGAACTAATCTCCTGTTCCCCTTCCATGGACCCCCACACTGCGAAGAGTGAGCTCAGCATCGAAACGCAGCAAACTGGAATCCCACTCTATTATTTTCTGAACTGCATTTTCCTGGAAAAGACTCATGGCCTTTCTGGGGGCCGAGGGAGTTTATTCCAACCTCCTCCCAGATCCTGCGATTCGAGAGGTCAGGGCTGTCCTTGACTGCTGCAGTGATTGGCTGTCCGATCAGGGAGACCCAGAAAGGGGTGGGGCTGTGGTCATTCCTGTCCCGTTGTATAGAACCATAAAACACTGGGCAATGATATTTGGCCCATCCTGTCTCTCTCAGCTGTACGAGACAGCAATCCAAACCGATCTGCAATCCTTCTCTTTCCCCACTTTTTTATTAAGTATTGGGGCAATACTCCAGAGCCACATGCCCAGGGAAGAATCGCGTTACGGCTGGAGAATCTCACAGGAGGGGCCATTGTACAAGTTATCCCTTTGTGGGATTCTCCTCCCATCCCTGTGGCCATGTAACCTAGTTCACACCCAACGAGAATTGCACCCATTCTGTCTCCTTTTCAATCTGCTTCCAGCAACAATTCAACAGTGAATTCTAGATTGTAACATCAAAACTAATTCTCTTCATCTCCTCTCTGACCCATTTGATAACAGGAGGAGGCGATTCAGCCTATCAAACATGTGCCACTATTTAATGAGATCATGGCTGGTCTAGATTTTAACACCATTTGCATATCCTTCAATCTAATCACCCCAGTTGTTTAATTATCAATTGTGCCTCCAGCCCAAACAGCCTTTTGCAGGAGAGAGCCCCAGTTTACTGCTATTCTTTGTGTGAACAAATGCTTCTTGCCATTTCTCCTGAATCACGGAACTGTAAGGCTCTGTAACTCTTATTCCAGACTCCCTTCACCCCTCACCAAAGCTTCTCTCCACTGACCTGATCAATTCTTGTAATGATTATCAATATTCCGAGTCAAGTTCCTGCTCAGATTCTAACACAATGGCCAAAGCAATGAGACAAGTGTCTGAATTTTCAGGGTGGTGGCCATTCAGTGCCCATCATCCTGAGAATCAACAGGGGAACACATCCCTGCGACTACCTGGGTGGTTATCACTGGTGCCTCCCAGCGCGATGGACTTGGGTTCGATTCCCAGCCTTGGGAGTGTATGGAGTTCACACGTTCTCCCCGTGTCTGTGTGGGTTTCCTCCAGGTGCTCTGGTTTCCCCCCCACAGTCTGAAAGACGTGCTGGTTAGGGTGCATTGGCCGTGCTAAATTCTCCCGAACAGGCACCTAAGTGTGATAAATAGGGGATTTTCACAATAGCTTCATTGCAGTGTTAATGCAAGTCTCACTTGTGACAATAAATAAATGTTTAAAAAACATTAAATTATTTAACACTCAACTGAGCTCCGATTGGCAGTCGGTGGGCTTCTGCCTGCACTTGGTGAGCTGTCAGCCAATCCGATTGGTCGACCAGTCCATCCAGGCACAGCGCTGCAGTGGTGGGAAGAGGTAATGCAGGAACCGTGCCTCAGGCGACAGGCAGAGTTCTCCCTCCCAACATGTATGATGGGGGCGTGGAGGGAGAATATAGCTGGAGGCCCAATAAATTGGTTTCACACCTTGAGGGGCACCTGGAGGGATACTGAGATCCCCCAATGCCTCTGGCGTTACCACTGCACAAACTCACCTGTGGCAACAGTGATGGAGTGCGAGGTCTGCATAAATATCTGCGTTCCGCTGGGTAATGGTTTCCATGGTGTCCACCACACCCCCCCATGGAGTTCTCAATGTGTACACTATCTCATGGGCAGGCTCACATGTCATATTGTTAATGGCACCAACAGTTTGTTCAATGTCACTTTACCGCTAGCTAACCCTGTGACGTTAGCTGGAAGGCCAATTCCACAGCCTCATCATTAGACTCCGTCTCACCAATGCCCCTGTCTGAGAACTGGCTAGCCTGGCTCAACTTACCCCATTCTGCTGCTCATGTGACCCGACCTGCGCCATCACTAATACCCACTGCGGTGTATGTATCTGAGCCAGTGGAGGGAGACACTGAGCGCTGTGATACTCACACGGTGTGGACCTCTTCTCTCCCGCTCCCTCCTGGCTCCTTTCTGTGCTCGGGCTGGGGCTGAGGCTGGGGTGGAGTAGGGGGGGTTCTCCTCCTCTTCCTCGTCTGGCCTTGGTCACTTCCTGGATGTGCCTGCAAGTGGGAGTGTGCCAGTGACAGCATCAGCTGCCTCCCAGACAAGAGGAGGTTCCAGCCCAGCTCTCTATTCAATGGGAACATTCTGAATGATGGAGGTCCACCTCTGCCTTGCCAATCTCCCGTTTGACAGCCATGAGCTCCGATCCCCTTTCCTCATGCTCAGCGAGGGGCTCGTGGCGTGGTGGACTCTCCTCTGGTTGTTCCGGAGCTTCTCCTGGTCAGAGAAGGGATTGCGTATTACATCAGTGGGACCACTGCGTTTCCCCTGGATCCCCCCCAACACCCCCTCCCCCACTCCACGCAGTACCTCGTGTCTACTGAAGGGTGAAAAAGGTACTCCACACAGGGGTCACTGCACTGGGACAGGGCAGGCAATTGGCACTGGTCCTCAGACCCTGGCATTTCAGACTCTGTGTATATTGAGTCACCCTGGATGGGACATAACATAAGAACATAAGAACATAAGAAATAGGAGCAGGAGTAGGCCATCTAGCCCCTCGAGCCTGCCCCACCATTCAATAAGATCATGGCTGATCTGTCGTGGCTCAGTTCCACATTCCCGCCCTCTCCCCATAACCCTTAATCCCCTCGCTTATCAAAAACCCATCAACCCGCGTCTTAAAAATATTTAGCGAGGCAGCCTCCACCACTTCAACGGGCAGAGAATTCCAGAGATTCACCACCCTTTGAGTGAAGAAGTTCCTCCTCAACTCCGTTCTAAACCGCCCCCCCTTTATCTTGAGTCTGTGCCCCCTAGTCCCACTGTCCTTTCTGAGCGGGAAGAGCCTCTCCACCTCTATCCTATCCATCCCATTCAACACGTTATATGTCTCAATGAGATCTCCCCTCATTCTTCTAAACTCTAATGAGTACAAGCCTAGTTTATTCAGCCTCTCCTCAAAGTTCAACCCCCTCAACTCCAGTATCAGCCTAGTAAACCTCCTCTGCACTCCCATCCAAGGCCAAAATATCCTTGCGTAAGTGCGGCGATCAAAACTGCACACAGTACTCCAGCTGCGGCCTCACCAATGCCCTATACAGCCGCAGCAAGACCTCCCTACTTTTATATTCAATCCCCCTCGCTATGAAGGCCAGCATCCCATTCGCCTTCCTGACCACCTGCTGCACCTGCAGGCTGGGTTTTTGCGACTCATGCACAAGGACCCCGAGGTCTCTCTGCACCGTCGCATGACATAGCCTGAAGGCGCAGATAAAATGGTTCCTCCTCTTTCAGCATTGGGTTTCTGATCTTCTCTGGACCTCCTGGATGCGATTGGCATTGGCCACCAGCACCCACACCAGGCTTGTCTGGCTAAGGACCTCACCTCCCATAGGCCAGGAATGGGATGTCTCTTCTGGCCTCAACCTGGTTGAAGAGGACAACTCGCTGGGTGTCACTAAACCTAGGGGCTTGAGTCTTAGCCACCTTCCTAATGCTATCCTGGGGAAATGCTGCTGACAGTGAGGATGCAGTGTGCCTTTTCACTATGGCACCCAGATACGATACCAGTTCCAAGCTGTATCTACCCTAATCCGACGCCTGCATCTCCATATCCCAGACCACCCCTAATCTGTTTGACAATAAATGATGTTCGGGCAGGAAAACAGTCCACATTCCAGCCCTCACCGGGACACTTAGTGTCAAAACTCCACCCTCAGTCTGGGCACCACACTCAGGAAGCGGGAGGGGTGCCGGAATGGGGAGAGCTGGGGATACCCTGGGAATTTGGGAGGGGCGCAGGGTAGAGGCAATCACGATGTCAGGAGTAGGCTGAGAGCTGGAGCTCCCTGGTCCCTGAGGAGATGGTGCCTCCCCTCCCCCCAACTCCCTGCTCACAGGGGGTCCTCCGGCTGAAGTCCTTCTCTTCCCTCCACCTCCAGGTTTTAAATTGGGGCACGGGTGGGCTTTCTATCCGAGGCGCTGTTCACCCAACTGGAAATTCGTGTCTGGGTCAGAGTGGGTGGAATCCTGGACGGAATCCCATCAATGCAATTTTACCCTCTTATCCGCAACCCCCACCGCCCTCAGAACCCACTGGGTGCTGGGATGGGGAGGAGGTGGGGGGGGTGTGGGTGTACATTTAGCCAGGGAATTTTAAGGGTGAGTTTTACACTGACCCAGGATTTGATTAACTTTGACCCGGATCTGTGCAGAAAACATGCCACAGATTCAGGTAGAAATGACATGACTCTGTCCAATGTGCTGGTGTTGTGAAGGTTCCTCACTCCTGGGCAAACAGGCACTACTCAGCTTATTTTTAATAAGAAATGGATTGGTGTACAATAATGAAACTGTGAAGTGGTTCATTACAGTGAGTCATTTTCAGTGAATTTAAATCTGGTTTCTCAGATGGTGAACTGGGCATTCTTATTAAAAATCTGAGTTATTTGATGAATCAAATATCAGCTGTGTTAATAAAACCATGCTGGATATCGCTCTCAAATATAAACTTCTTAGCTTTGAAATGAAAAGCTACAAAAGGAATGGATTATTTCTGGAGCGGGACCTGATTACACAGATTCATGTTTTGATTGCGATTATACAATCTGAATTTGCAAGGTTTAAGATCTGGAGTGGGGCAAAGGGAATAACGTGAAGCCCGTTCATTGTGTAAACTCCGCATTGCTGATAATTAGAGCTGGGCTGATATTTTGCAGGGTGACACGGTGGTTAGCACAGCTCCGGGGACCCAGATTTGATTCCCGGCTTGGGTCACTGTCTATGTGGAGTCTGCACATTCTCCCCGTGTCTGCGTGGGTTTCCTCCGAGTGCTCCGGTTTCCTCCCACAGTCCAAAGATGTGTTCCGTAGATTGATTTCCCATGCTAAATTGCCCCCTAATGTCAGGGGGACTAGCTAGCGTAAATGCATGGGTTATGGGGTGGGATTGTGGTCGGTGCAGACTCAATGGACCAAATGGCCTCCTTTTGTACTGTAGGATTCTATGATTAAATGTTCTGAGTGCAAGAGGCAGGTGAACCCTGTCTCCCAGGAACACACATAACTAACATCAAGTCGATTGTGGCTTTTCATCACACAGTTAATAAAATTTTGTGAGAATGGAGGGGGCAACTGTACACAAAATAGCTGCTCCATGATTGTCATTGGTCTGCAGTCGTAATTCATTCAACTGGACAAGGTGACCATGAGAGAAGTGTTTAAAAGAATTGTATTTGGGAGACAATTTCAGGGATGGCTAGGGGATTTACAGCGAGTTAAATATTTTCATAAATTCACTGCTGGAATGCAGGGTGCACGGGGATGAGTGCACAGCTCCCACAAACAGCAATGTGATAATGACCAAAGCATCTGTTTTAGCTGATTGAGGGATAAATATTGGGCTTGATGCTGAGAATGCTCCTTCAAACAGTACTGTGAAAACTTTTATATAGAATCTCTTTCATTCGGAAGGAGGCCATTCAGCCCATCAAGTCAGCACCGACACAGACAGGCCCTTCTTCTACTCTATCCCCATAATCCTGCACACTTACCATGGCTAATCTATCTAACCGACACATCCTGGAAAATTAAGTGACAATTTAGTAATCCACCTGACCAGCACGTCTTTCGGACTGTGGGAGAAAGCCAGATCACCCAACAGAAACTACGGGAGAACGTGCAGACTTTGAACAGACAGTTACACAGGCTAGAATCAAGCTTAGGTCCCTGGCGCTGCGAGGCAAGAGTGCTAACCATTGTGCCACTGTGTCGCTCCTACGTCTACTTGAGAGAGTAGAGTTCTCAGTTTAACATCTCATTCAAAAGATGGCACTTCAGACAGTACGGCACTGACTCTGGATTGGTTTTGATTTTGTGTTCAAGTCCTGGATTGGGGTTTGAATTCAGGTCTTTTGAGCTAAACCGTTATTGCCACATGTCTCAATAGCCACACAGGGCATCAAAGGGTTAATGTAGCCAACGCTGGCACCCAGAGGCCCCTTTGTGTTATTGGACGATTTTATATTCACCGTGTCCAATATACTTTCCCAACAGGAATGACCTGTCAAGCCAGGAGCTCGTACTCTGACTCAGAGGTCCTCTGGGGGCATCGGTTCAACCCCGTGCTGACTCTGGAGAAAGATTTCTATGAAGTGGATTATAACAGTTTCCATGAAACCTATGAAACCAACACCCCGGACTGCAGCGCCAAGCAAGTGGCAGAGATGAAGAAGGCAGGCCGAATCCTACCCAAGCTCTCGTGTCCACACCTTCCCAGTGAGGAGGTGGAGGCGGAGGGAGAGGAAAACGCAGGAAAGGGAGGCAGCCCCACACCCAACACGGGCGAGCTGACACCCTTCTCCCCAACCGAAGACTCTGAATATTGCACCGGCTTTTCAGCAAGGTTTATACAGGAGCTGGAAGAAGCTCAGAAACTCTAGGATCTCTGGGCTGGAGTTTCCCCCTAGACACTATTGTGTTACTGATTGACCAAGCTAGTGATTTATATATACATATAAACCCATCATGTACAGTGTGGATCAATCAGGATTAGAGAATGGGATAGCATCATTTGTACATAAAGAATAAATGTCACCATTCACTCTGTTGAGCCAATTTATTACTGGGCACCTGTTGTGCACTCTGTATAACTTTCCCTTTGGGGATGGCTTTGTCATAGAGTTAGTTCCAGCAGGAAGGTGTTGGGATGTCTGAATAAGCTGGTACTGGAGTTAGCAAGTTCCTCCTCACACCCTTTTGCCATTGATGTGAGAACTTGCTCTTTGAATGGATTCTATTTAAATTCCAGCCTGCATTGTATGGGAATCTACCAGGGGGAATCCTCTCTTAGGCGATGGGTGAGTTATTGTGAAATGTATGGGCCTCGCCAACTGTGACCCCCTTCTCCCCCACTCCAATCCCTGAACTCTACTCACTTTAGCAGAACCAGCCAACCTTGTGTGGACCTGAACTCGTGCAAACGACAGACAGTAACAGATCAAAGTGAGGGAGTTGACAGCTAGCTCAGGGGACGGTTGATTTATCCACGAGGTTAGTCCACGTACCCTTCCCTTCTTGCTCAACTTGTTAATTTGTTTTGGGAGCAACTAATCTGAAATTAGTGTTTAACGTTTCTGTGCAGCAAATGATGGCTGGGTTTGACTTTCGGAAACTGGGACACTAACTCCAGCAGGTTCCTGGTTTGGAGTTTCAAGAATATCCAGAAATAATGGCACCAACCAAGTAACTTTGGAAGTCAGAGGCTGCAGCTGTTGTTCCTTTGCTGCAGGGGCTGAGTGACCTGGTCAGATTAACACCACAGCCCTGGGCACTGAAGGTGCTGAATCATAGGCTGGCATTCTCTTGTCAAATGCCAGGTGAAAAACAGGTGGCCCTCCTGTGTTCCTGGAGACTAATTTCCTCTTCCTTCTCCTATTCTGTGGCCTTAATCATATGGCCTGGTCTCCAGGTTCAGTCCTGGGATATTTTCCACATTGTTTGTGTTGCTTTTTCTCAGCCACAGGGAACGAGAATGTGTCTGAGAGATGTCGTGTCCATCAGTCACTCGTCTGTCAAAGACCACAAGGAGAACAAATCTCTCTCTCTTTCCCACACTCTCTGTCCTGCTCTCTCTGTCCATGCCGCTCTGTCCATGCCACTGTGTCCGTATCACTCTATCCGCGTTGCTCTGTCTGTGTCACTCTGTCTTTGTCACTCTGCCCATGTCTCTCTGTCCTACTCTCGTTGTCGCACTCTCCTGTCCCTCTCTCACCCGTCCCACTCTCCTGTCCCCCTCTCTCTCCTGTCCCTCTCTCCTGTCCCCCTCTCTCCTGTCCCTCTCTCCTGTCCCCCTCTCTCCTGTCCCCCTTTCTCCTGTCCCTCTCTCTCCTGACCCTCTCTCTCCTGACCCTCTCTCTCCTGTCCCCCTCTCTCCTGTCCCTCTCTCTCCTGTCCTCTCTCTCCTGTCCCTCTCTCTCTGTCCCCCTCTCTCCTGTCCCTCTCTCTCCTGACCCTCTCTCTCCTGACCCTCTCTCTCCTGACCCTCTCTCTCCTGTCCCCCTCTCTCCTGTCCCTCTCTCTCCTGTCCTCTCTCTCCTGTCCCTCTCTCTCTGTCCCCTTCTCTCCTGTCCCTCTCTCTCCTGACCCTCTCCCTCCTGACCCTCTCTCTCCTGTCCCCCTCTCTCCTGTCCCTCTCTCTCCTGTCCTCTCTCTCCTGTCCCTCTCTCTCTGTCCCCCTCTCTCCTGTCCCTCTCTCTCCTGACCCTCTCTCTCCTGACCCTCTCTCTCCTGTCCCCCTCTCTCCTGTCCCTCTCTCTCCTGTCCTCTCTCTCCTGTCCCTCTCTCTCTGTCCCCCTCTCTCCTGTCCCTCTCTCTCCTGTCCTCTCTCTCCTGTCCCTCTCTCACCTGTCCCTCTCTCTCCTGTCCCTCTCTCTCCTGTCCCTCTCTCACCTGTCCCTCTCTCTCCTGTCCCTCTCTCTCCTGTCCTCTCTCACCTGTCCCTCTCTCTCCTGTCCCTCTCTCACCTGTCCCTCTCTCTCCTGTCCCTCTCTCTCCTGTCCCTCTCTCACCTGTCCCTCTCTCTCCTGTCCCTCTCTCTCCTGTCCCTCTCTCTCCTGTCCCTCTCTCACCTGTCCCTCTCTCTCCTGTCCCTCTCTCTCCTGTCCTCTCTCTCCTGTCCCTCTCTCTCCTGTCCCTCTCTCTCTGTCCCCCTCTCTCCTGTCCCTCTCTCTCCTGTCCCTCTCTCTCCTGTCCCTCTCTCACCTGTCCCTCTCTCTCCTGTCCCTCTCTCTCTGTCCCTCTCTCCCCTGACCCTCTCTCTCCTGTCCCTCTCTCACCTGTCCCTCTCTCCTGTCCCTCTCTCTCCTGTCCCTCTCTCACCTGTCCCTCTCTCTCTGTCCCTCTCTCCCCTGACCCTCTCCTGTCCCTCTCTCTCTGTCCCTCTCTCACCTGTCCCTCTCTCACCTGTCCCTCTCTCTCCTGTCCCTCTCTGTCCCTCTCTCCCCTGACCCTCTCTCTCCTGTCCCTCTCTCTCTGTCCCTCTCTCTCCTGTCCCTCTCTCTCTGTCCCTCTCTCTCCTGTCCCTCTCTCTCCTGTCCCTCTCTCCTGTCCCCCTCTCTCCTGTCCCTCTCTCTCCTGTCCCTCTCTCTCCTGTCCTCTCTCTCCTGTCCCTCTCTCACCTGTCCCTCTCTCTCCTGTCCCTCTCTCTCCTGTCCCTCTCTCTCTGTCCCTCCAGGTGAATGATCCTCAGCCCTTGTATCACTTCTGATGCTCCATTGCACTCTGTTCCCTTGCTCAATGTTTCTCAACCACTTTCTTTCCAATTCCTAATTTGATTTGTCAGTTTCGCTCAGTTTGTCACCTCTCAACTCCAAGGTAGGGTTCATCTCTGGCCTTCCTTGAGGAGTTGGTATATAATCCAGGCTGCCATTCAGTGTAATATTGAAGAGATGATGCATTGCTAGAGATATCTTTCAAAGGAGGCATTAAACCAAGGCCTGGACATTAAGACTCTAATCTAAACTTTTCAAAGAACAGGGAGGTTTCATGATGCCCTGGTCAACAATCTTTCTTAAATAAATCCACTGGCTTTTTATCTCATATTTGAGATGCTTAACTGTGTGTTAAAATTACTGTCACAATATTGTCTACATCTCAAAACTAATTCATATCAAGAGCTTTGACACATTATATAAAAGTAAGTCTTTCTTTTATGTACCAGTGTTTCTATTTCTCATACCAGTCTGCCTCCTCACTCCTTCTCCTGCATTAGAGCACCAGCACAAGGAATAGAAGCAGGGATCGGCCTCCAGGCCCTTCAAGTCTGCCCCGAAATTCAATCAACCATGGCTGATCTATTCCAGCCTCAACTCCTCGTCTGTGCCATTTCCCCACAGCCCGCTATTCCTCGAGCTATCAAATATTTATCTACCTCCACTTTAACTTCTTCTGTCGATCCAGCCTCCAGCACCCTCTAGGGCAGAAAATTCCAGAGATTCACCAGTCTCCGCAAGAAGAAATTTCTGCACATCTGAATTTTAAATGACCACCCTTTAACTTGTAGCTGTGTCCCCTTGTTTGAGACTGTCCCACCAGGGAAAACATCGCACCATTGACCCTGTCAAGCCCCCTCAGGATCTTGTATGTTTGAATAAGGTCACTCCTCTGAACTCCAAGGAATACAGACCCAGAAAATTTAGTCTCTCTTGATGGAACAATCTCGGGAATTAGCTGGCGAATCTCCTTCGCTCTGCCTCCAATGTTACCTCTTTTTAAGGTAAGGAGGCCAAAGCTGCAGGTAATATTCCAGGTGAGATTTCACTAACACCCTGTACAATTGCAACAAAACCTCCCAATATAAAACTCCAATCTCTTTGCAATAAAGGTCAAAATGCCTTTAGACTTCTTAACTACTTCTTTAGGTCTACTTGCTAGTTTTTTGTGATCCATGCACTAGAACATCTAGATCCCTCTGTCCTTCACTCACTGCAGTCTCCCTCCATTTAGATAATGTTCTGCCTTTTAATTCTTCCTACCAAAGTGCACGACCTCACACTTCCCCACATTAAATGCCATTAGTCAGGTTTTCTCCCAGTCATACATATCAGTTGAAAGATCTCCCAAAACTGTCATTTTGCTCCTAATTTAAACCCCCTTCGAGCATTCCAGTTTAATGTGACAAAGGCAGAAATAGACTCTTAAATACAGGGAAGATGGTTAAATGAATTATGTACCAACTCAAAGTTATAACAATTGCAACACTTTAAGTAGAATTTTCCAGTCGAGCTCGCACCAAGACCAGAGAATCCAGAGTGAGGTCAGTGGACCTGTCCATGGTCCTGTCCCACCCGCTGTGATTCCCTGGCAGATGGGACTGGAAAATTCCACCCTTTAACTCTTTTACTGAATTTTAATTCCTGGTTAAGTTTTAATATTAGTTCTAATCCTTTAACAGAAAATAGGTACTACCCAGATTAGAAAATGGTCAGGTCTGTTCCCGATATAGAACCTATCCTGTGGTCTTCTCTGATCTCCTTCAGGGTGCATTTCTGTGATGGTGGATCTCTAGATTTACCACTCGAGACAAAAGACTACACGTCTTTTATTGACAAATTGTTTCAACTTTTCCAGAAGATTCTCTGGCACCTAGCCAACGTGTAACAGGAAACCCCATTGCTCAAACAACCAATGAAATTACTAGTAAATGACTCCATTATGCTTGCTTCACTTAGTATGTAGAAAAGAATCATAAAACTCAGTCCCACAGTTCTCAGACCAGGGCATGACTCACAGCAACTTTACAGCTTGCGTCTGTTTTTAATTATAAGGTGACCGAAAAGCCCAGCATGCTTAACCCTCAGTCAGGATCGCCTCTTAAAGCTACTATTGCCATTATTGTTGTTAAACTCATTTTTGTAGTCGCTCTTTCTCCGTCCCCATAACTAATCTGCAGTGTTGGCCTGGACCATCGATGGGTCTCTCTTCCCGTTCTGAGGATGTGCTTTGCCTGACCGGGATTGGGAACACTCAGGATGGGAGGGAGAGACAGAGCCACATCCACTGGCCTGTGTCCTACCTTGAGAGTACAAAGCATTGGAGAATTCCTGACCATGAATGACAAGTAAGAACCCATCATTTGGGACTTGGCCATCCCTGGATAAAAGATGAGTGGGTAGCAGTGATGTTTGCGGGAGGGGCTGGTAGGGAATCTCCAGGCTATAGACCAAAACCACCAAGCCTGCTTCCCACCTGTTCTACTGGAATATGGAAGACCTGGAACTCTCTTTACCTTCATTCAATTCAGAAGGGGGAGAGTTGATTGGATTTTGTAGAAGACCAATTCAACACCATTCATGACCCTAGTTCAAATCCTGTCACAGCAGATGGTCAAATTTGAATTCAATAAAATAAAATCTGGAATTAAGAATCTACTGATGACCAGGAAACCATTGTCAATTGTCAGAAAAACCCATCTCGTTCATGACTGTCCTTTAGGGGAAAAAAGTCTGCCGCCGTTACCTGCTCTGGCCCACATGTGACTCCAGAGTCACAGCAACGTGGTTGACTCTCATCTGCACTCAGGCAATAGGGATAGGCAATAAATGCTGGCCAGCCAGCGATGCCATGTCCCATGAATGGATAAAAGAAAAATGATTTCAGGGCATTGGTCTACAGCCAAAGAAATGCTTTGAAAGTAAGGTCAGTGGCAGAACAACATCCTGCAACCCCCCACCCCACCCAGTTTGAACAGCAGTGTAGAGTCAAAGCAAGGATGTTCCTCCTCAGCACCCCTCCATCATCACCTCGACTGCTGTCTTTCCAAGATCAGCTCTCAATCCTGGGATTATGGGGGGTGAGAGATCAATCTTAACTGAGTCAACACATGTCAAAATGTCTCATAACAATGGCACTGAATTATCGAAACATCAGAAAAAAGCCTGTTGCCAATGTGAATTGTATCTTCTATTGATTTGTGAGGACACTGGGATGATTTTTGTACAAACTGACAACTATTTATTTGGGTAACTTCCAAGATTATTAGCCGTTCGCCATGAATGGCCTGGAGGCTGCAGACGTTCATTTATGTGATGTCTCGTGGACGCCAGGGGGATCTCCCTTCACTCCGGGGCACTCAATCAGGGTGCAAGGTTTGGCGTGGAGCCCACCTGCTGAATCACTAAACCCAGCTGCCTCGTGCTAAAGTGTGAAAGTTGTGTAAATAATTCTACTTGGCACTTTCCCAAGTAACCATGTCCTTCCAGAATGTTCATAGACAAGATCAAACAAAAGATACAACTACCATCCCTCCCTCCAGACAGCGACTAAGGGCTGTCGCTTTGAAAAACAGTCAAATGGTGACATTTTCAAATCAAGTTTTTTAATTAGTGTCACAAGTAGGCTCACTGTAATGAGATTACTGTGAAAATCCCTGAGTTGCCACAATCAGGTACACCGAGGGAGAATTTAGCATGGCCAATGCTCCTAACCAGCACGTCTTTGGAGTGTGGGAGGAAACTGGAGCATCCGGAGGAAACCCACGCAGACACAGCGAGAACATACAAACTCCACACAGACAGCGACCCAAGCCAGGAATTGAACCCGGGTCCCTGGCGCTGTGAGGCAGCAGTGCTAACCACTGTGCCACTGTGCTGCCCGGCATTAAACTCTGCTTCACAACACTGCATCACCTAGGATACAATCCAGGCCCTTCAATTCTGTGAAAAATTAGGTACATTGCCAATGGTATGAGAGTGCAGAGGGACAGTGGCTATACCCATTATATGTGGCATGGTATTGCAGAGACAAGCTGATAACCACATAATGCATGTTTCACAAATGTTGAATCTGGTATTTTCTAGAAGGTCAGGAGGCACTTTTTAGTGTGTTTTGCTCTGTATATTAAACCTTTGAACAAAATTATAATTTATTCTGGAAGAATTTCACATTTTAATTATTAAAATAAAGTAATTCTTGCAAGTTACAATTGACTGGTGGTCTTCTGTCTGAGGGTCAGACGCAGTCTGGCATCATTTCACCAAGAACTCACTGGTCCAAAGCTTTATCTCAAACTGCAGAGATGGGGGGTCTATTGACGCGTGATGTTGGTGGCATTGTGGGAAGGTCACTGATCTAGTAATCCAGCGGCCCAGGTCGGGATCCTGGGACATGCATGGCATTTAAATTCAATTAATAAAATATAAAAAGCTAGGGTGGAATTTTCTCATTTGCTGAAGAGTGGAGCAGGGATGGGGAAAACCGGGTAGAAACCTTTTGTAAAGAGCAACCCAATTTAATAAATAAAATTAGAACCCCCCCCCCCCCTCACCACGCAGCCCTTCCACCCCCACAGAATACCCACCCCCATGGAACAGCCCCTGGCACTGCCCGGACACAGCAGTCTTCATTCCCACTCCGGTGAGTTTGCCACACACAGCTGTGTGCCCCTGGCAGGTCCTGCTCACCAAGGGCATGCCAAGGTGGGGGTGGGGATGGGGGGGGCGCTGTCATGACTCAGGTGGGTGCGTCCTCACACCGCCGTGAATGGGCAATCCAATGGGAGCATGGGAAATGCAAAAATCGGGATTCCCATTAAGTGGGGGAGGAGACAATTGATCCACAAAATCCCACCACTGAAAATGCCACCTTGGACACGCAGCAGGATTTTCCAGCCCCTCACATTCCCCCCCCCACCGCCACACCACCATAATCTCCCTCATATCCCACCCTCTCCATCCCTGCCTGCCCTCAGCACTCTCTAGTCTCAGTAATAATGACCATGGAACTATCACTGATTGCTGGAAAAACCCATCTGATTATTTAGAGAGTAATGAAATGATTAGAGATAGTCAGCATGGTTTTGTGGAGGGTAGGTCGTGCCTTACTAACCTTATTGAGCTTTTTGAGAAAGTGACCAAAGAGGTGGATGGGGGTAAGGCAGTTGACGTGGTGTATATGGACTTTAGTAAGGCATTTGATAAGGTTCACCATGGAAGGCTTCTGCAGAAATTGCAGATGTATGGGATTGAGGGTGATTTAGTTAATTGGATCAGGAATTGGCTAGCAACTGTACAAAAACTGTACAAAACTCTGGTGCGGCCACACTTGGAGTATTGTGTGCAGTTCTGGTCCCCACATTATAGGAAGGATGTGGAGGCATTGGAGAGGGTGCAGAGGAGGTTTACCAGGATGTTGCCTGGTATGGAGGGAAGGTCCTATGAGGAGAGACTGAGGGATTTGAGGTTGTTTTCGTTAGAAAGAAGGCGGCTAAGAGGGGACTTTATTGAAACATATAAGATGATTAGAGGTTTAGATAGGGTGGACAGTGATAGCCTTTTTCCTCAGATGGAGAAATCTAGCACGAGAGGGCATAGCTTTAAATTAAGGGGGGGTAGTTATAGGACGGATGTCAGAGGTAGGTTCTTTACCCAGAGGGTGGTGGGGGAATGGAATGCCCTGCCTGCTGCAGTTGTAAATGCGCCTAGTTTGGGGGCGTTTAAGAGATCCGTGGATAGGTTTATGGATGGAAAGGGATTGGTTTAGGTTAGAGGGTCATTGTTTTTTAATTGGTCGGCGCAACATCGTGGGCCGAAGGGCCTGTTCTGCGCTGTAATGTTCTATGTTCTATGATTCACTAATTTTTTCCAGGAAAGGAAACCTGGTCCTTTCCTGGTTCCTAAATTCAAAAGAGTTCCTGACTCTTCAAGTCGGAACAGCAATTTTAACATCAATTTTAAGACAAATGATTGTTGTTCCGAGTCACTCAGCATCCTCTGTAAAACTTCAGTCTCCGCAGCCTCAGCCGGCTGACCCCAAACTCCCGGAATCGGCAACACCTCATCCTCAGCCACACCATTTCCCAGAAAGACAACCAGGCTGTGGGAATGTCGCCCTTTAAAGGGAGCCAGTCTCTGAGGGTCACGTAGTTCTCTCAGACCCTCAATTGTACATGTAAGTATTGTTATTAGAATCACAGAATCCCTATACAGCAGGAGGGGGTCATTCAGCCCATCGAGTCTACACTTGGCAACAATCCCACCCAGGCCCTATCCCGGAACCCTGTGTATTTACCCCACTAATCCCCCTAACACCAAGGGGCAATTTAGCACGGCCAATCAACCTAACCTGCATGTCTTTGGGCTGTGGGAGGAAACCAGAGCACCCGGAGGAAACCCACGCAGACACGAGGAGAATGTGCAAACTCCGCTCAGACAGTGACCCGAGGCCGGAATTGAACCCGGGTCCCTGGCGCTGTGAGGCAGCAGTCCTAACCACTGTGCCAGCCCTAAATAATAATAAATAATCAAAGATTTCTTGAAACCATAAATATCCATTTTCAGATTTACCACATCCTTTCCGTGGTTAATTTAGGAAACACCTCCCCCCCACCCCCCCACATCTCCCCTCTGCACCCCTCACCCCCACCACCCCGCAGTAGGGTCTGTGTTACAGGGCGTGACTCTCCCATGTTGAGTCTAAGTCCCATGGTGGGAGTAGGAACATGGAGCCTTTCCCACTGTGGCAGCCAGCAGGAAAAGAGGCCAAATTATCTGGCCCCCACTTTATTGATTACGTACCGGGGTATTTTACACCATATTGGGTGATGATGTAGGCTCAGATGGCACTCAGTCTGCCTCCTGAAGGGCACCATATTGTAAAGGCGCCGACATCAATTGGCCAATGATTGAAGAAAGCAGGTGGACCTCCTGAGAATGAAGATCGATCTCTGGCTGCACTCTGAGGCCGGAAGGTCGATCTCCACACAGATGCTGCCATACCTGGGCCAAAAAGTGACTGATGGAGTTCAACCCTGATAAATGCAAGGTGATTCATTTTGGTAGGACAAACTTGAATGCAGATTACAGGGTCAACAGCAGGGTTCTGAGGAATGTGAAGGAACAGAGAGATCTTGGGGTTCATATCCACAGATCTCTGAAGGTTGCCACTCAAGTGGATAGAGCAGTGAAGAAGGCTTATAGTGTGTTAGTGTTTATTAACAGGGGGTTTGAGTTTAAGAGCCGTGGGGTTATGCTGCAACTATACCGGATGTTGGTGAGACCACATTTGGAATAATGTGTTCAGTTCTGGTCACCTCACTATAAGAAGGATGTGGAAGCATTGGAGAGAGTGCAGAGGAGATTTACCAGGATGCTGCCTGGTTTGGAGGGTAGGTCTTATGAGGAAAGGTTGAGGGAGCTGGGGCTTTTCTCTTTAGAGCGGAGGAGGATGAGAGGCGACTTACAGGTTTATAAGACGATGAGGGGGATAGATAGAGTGGACATGCAGAGACTATTTCCTCGGTGGATGTAGCTGTTACTAAAGGGCATAACTATAAGGTGCATGGTGGGAGATATAGGAGGGATGTCCGAGGGAGATTCTTTACTCAGAGAGTGGTTGGGGTGTGGAATGCACTGCCTGCTGTGATAGTGGAATTGGACACTTTCGGAGCTTTCAAGCAGTTATTGGATAGGCACATGGAGCACACCAGAATGATCGGGAGTGGGATAGCTTGATCTTGGGTTTGGACATAACTCGGCACAACATCGAGGGCCGAAGGGCCTGTACTGTGCTGGACTGTTCTATGTTCAATGTTCTACCTGCTGAGTTTATCTAACATTTTCTGCTTTAATATTATAAACAGATTTGAGTTGTTGATTGTTTGTTGAAACAAATCATTTAATTGTTTTTGTGGAAGTGGCTTTGATAATGAATTCGCTTATTATTTTAATCGCTTTTCACCTCTGTATGTTTAAAAAAAAATTTTTTTAAATCTCAGGGTTGAATTCCACCCCACCTCCTGTACATTGGGCAGAGAGGTGAGGGGAGTTTAAAAAATATCAGCGCCAGCTTCTGTGTCAGTTTTGAGAGGCCAATTCTGGTGCCACCAATATTTACCAGGGCAGAGGGTGGCACCTGGAAAGAGTGCAGGAGCTTCAGGATCTGTCTGGTGTAGATCTGAAGGCAGACAGGGCAACCATGGCTTCCCCAGGGCATCACCTTGACCCCATGAGGGTCAGGGTGCCAAAGGTCAACACCTTACTCAATAAGAAGATGCCCTTGTGAAAGAAGCCTGAAGAGTGGGCACACATTACTCAGGCATTGAACAGTGTCAACACTCCCAATATTGGGGCAGGAGGCAGAAGAGCAGTCAGGAAACCTGCCCATCTCAGTTGAATAGATAGATACCCAGATAGATCCCAGCTGGCATTGGGAGCATATCTGTTGAATTGTGGGCCCTGTGGTACTGAGGAACAAAGCTCAGCAGGAAGGGTTGACCTCTGGGCATCAAGGGCATGGGAAAGATTACAGGGCAACAGGTCATTGGACACCAAACCTCACCACAGAATCAACCATCGAATATGGAGCCACACCCCAAAGATGTGCTATTAGGCTGATTGGAAGTAATAAATTGTCCCTAAATTAGTTTCCCTCAATGTGGATGGCCATAAAACAATAGATAAGGGTCATGGGTGGAGGGGGGGACTGGTAGTGTTAAAATGGCGGCGCGGGCTCGCTGGGCCGAAGGGCCTGTTTCCCGGGCTGTTTTTGTTCTTTGTTCTTTGTACATGGAAGTGACTGAGACCCAGTGATGCAGGAGACCTCACTGCTCATCAAATCAAGGTTTTGATCAAGCAATCAAGGTTATTGCGATCTTGAGCTTCTACACTTTGAACATCTTAGCTCCAGACCCAAGTAGCTGCTCAGGAGTGGCTGCTCACTACTATCTCACAGCTCAATGTGCTCTACCTGCCAGAACGGGACATCAGGTTCCCTTCACAACAGCCTCGCAGTGACAGAGAGCAGAGGATTTCATCTTCCTCACTGGATTTCACCATGTCCAGAGCATCATTGATTGGACTCATTTGTTGCCATGGAGGCGACAGGCAGTGCAATCTATCAATATGAAGGTTTCCTTCAAGGTTCAACTGGTTGGGAACCACAATGAGAGCTCCCTTCTTGTGTATACTTGCTTTCCTTGCTGTTATCAAGCATTCTCCAGCAGTCCAGGTTATATTCACCTCAATCACTAAAGTCCATGTTACGAAGGGACAAGGGATGTCTCTTGATGATGTGGCTACTGACCCCACTACAGGAGCCCCATGCTGAGGTGATACAACCAATGTCACCTGTTCAATGGGAAACCATTGAGTGTGTCATCAGGCTCGTGAAGATGTGGTTCCAGTGACTGACCAGTCAGGTTGTCTCCCTTCAGGCCAGAGTGGCAGTCGTTGAGGTACACTCACTGCAGTTGCTGCGCTCTCCATAACATGGCCCTCCAGAGACTCACACACCTTGAGAATGATGAGGACCTGGAACAGTGGTGGGCAAGATACGGTCTGGACGCTACCTTGGCTCTGAGTGTGGACCACAAGACATTTTGTTGACCATTGCCCACATGCAGGGATGCCGCATTCTGCTGATTTCCATCTGTGTAGTTTTTTTCCCACTGGTCTGACTGAGTGATTCCCACATAAAGCAAGGGTAAGTGACGTGAGGTGTGTACTGATTACACACAACATTGACTGTGAGAGCTGTGTGCTCCCTCTCTGTCCAAAGTCAATAGTTATTTTATTTTTAAGTTGATGACAGTTATATTAATATATAAATGATTAAGCGCTTTAAGCTTTGACAAAGGGTCATCTGGATCGAAACGTCAGCTCTTTTCTCTCCTTACAGATGCTGCCAGACCTGCTGAGATTTTCCAGCATTTTCTCTTTTCGTTTCCGATTTCAGCATCCGCACTAATTTGCTTTTATTAAGCATTTTCCATAACTTGTTATGAAATATCCAGCATGTATTAAATGTATTTAATTTTATTCATGGGGGTTACGATTAGTGAACGAGTCTGATTTCAGTCATGCAGCCCACTGAGATGAAGGTGACACATACGGCCCACTCACTAGCCGAGGTTGCTCACCACATCGAGTGGGCCATCGGACCTTCGAAGGTGTGGTTCCAGTGACTGGCCAGTCAGTGACTGAGACAGCTCAGCAAGGGAGGGACAGGAGCAGGAGCTACCTTAGGGCAGCACGGTAGCACAGTGGGTTAGCACTGCTGCTTCACAGCTCCAGGGTCCTGGGTTCGATTCCCGGCTCGGGTCACTGTCTGTGTGGAGTTTGCACATTCTCCTCGTGCCTGCGTGGGTTTCCTCCGGGTGCTCCGGTTTCCTCCCACAGTCCAAAGATGTGCGGGTTAGGTTGATTGGCCATGCTAAAATTGCCCCTTAGTGTCCTGGGATGTGTAGGTTAGAGGGATTAGCGGGTAAATGCGTAGGGGTGTGGGGATAGGGCCTGGGTGGGATTGTGGTTGGTGCAGACGCAATGGGCCAAAGGGCCTGTTTCAGCACTGTAGGGTTCTATGTTCAGAAGGTGGAGGGAGATGGTGCTGAAGAGAGAGGGGTACCTGTTTCATGGCAAGTCTTCTTCTTGTACTTCCCTCGTCTCCCTCATGGCCACCAGCATTAGATCTAGGTTGGGCTCAGTGAAATGAGGTCCAGGTTAACCTTGGGTGGCACAGTGGCACAGAGGATAGCACTGTTCCCTCATAGTGCCAGGAATCCGGGTTCGATTTCCAGCTTGGGTCACCGTGTGTGTTTGCATGTTCTCCCCGTGTCTGCGTGGGTTTTCTCCAGGTGTTCCAGTTTCCTCCCACAGTCTGAAAGACGTGCCAATTAGGTGCATTGGCCCTGCTAAATTCTCCCTCAGTGTACCCGAACAGGAGTGTGGCGACTAAGGGATTTTCACAGTAACTTCATTGCAGTGTGAATGTAAGCCAATTTGTGACACTAATAAATAAACTTAAACCTTCCTCATTTTCTTCCTCCTCTGACACACATCACTTCCCAACTATTTCCTTCCTCAACACCCTCCTTTTTCCTTATCTTCCCATCACGCCACACTCCCCCCAGCCCAAACCTCCGCCATGTCCGTGCTGCACTTGTCCAGTGCAAGGGGTTAGCTTCCAAACCGATCACTGGGGAAATCTATATCCTATTGCAATATGTTGCTCCTTGCTCATAAAATTCTTTAATTTTCTTCTTCATTCTCTTACTAAAGATAGGCTAATTATTCCCTCTATGATTCACTGCAGGTCCCAGAAAGAATTAATATATTTTGCATTAACGTTGAGAAATTGCTTTCATTTCTTGGTAGGTCAAACGCAGAAATAAAACAGGAGACCGATTGTGTGCCTTCTTCCTGTGCATTGCCGGGAAAGGTAGCAACAAAATCCAGGGTGTAATTAACATTGTATAATTCCTCACCGATGGATTCATAAGAAATAGGAGCAGGAGTAGGCCATCCAGCCCTTCGCGCCTGCCCCGCCATTCAATAAGATCATGGCTGATCTGTCGTGGCTCAGTTCCACTTTCCCGCCCTCTCCCCATAACCCTTAATCCCCTCTCTTATCAAAAACCCATCAACCCGCTTCTTAAAAATATTTAGCGAGGCAGCCTCCACCACTTCAACGGGCAGAGAATTCCAGAGATTCACCACCCTTTGAGTGAAGAAGTTCCTCCTCAACTCCGTTCTAAACCGCCTCCCCTTTATCTTGAGGCTGTGCCCCCTAGTCCTACTGTCTTTTTTGAGCGGGAAGAGTCTCTCCACCTCTATCCTATCCATCCCATTCATCATCTTATACGTCTCAATGAGATCTCCCCTCATTCTTCTAAACTCTAACGAGTACAAGCCTAGTTTATTCAGCCTCTCCTCATAGCTCAATCCCCTCAACTCCGGTATCAGCCTAGTAAACCTCCTCTGCACTCCCTCCAGGGCCAAAATATCCTTGCGTACATGCGGCGCCCAAAACTGCACACAGTACTCCAGCTGCGGCCTCACCAATGCCCTATACAGCCGCAGCAAGACCTCCCTACTTTTATATTCAATCCCCCTCGCTATGAAGGCCAGCATCCCATTCGCCTTCCTGACCACCTGCTGCACCTGCAGGCTGGGTTTTTGCGACTCATGCACAAGGACCCCGAGGTCCCTCTGCACCATCGCCTGCTGATTCACTCCTCACTGAGTGAGGATGTCGCTGTGTGTGATTAAATCAGTAACCTCTGCCGCAGGATAAGATTTAAATGAAAGTGCAGATAGTTTGCAACCACTGCAAATGAATGGTTTCTTCCTGCATGTAAAAGAATCGACGTATTGAGGGGATACATGGCCCAGTTCCCCACTCACGGCAATCGCGATGGCCCGCTGAATAGGGGCTAAAATAGATTGCCACTGGGTATCAAGGCTTCTCTGGCTCATCTGGCACCACTTCCACCCCACCTCCACCCCCCCCCCGCTCCGCCCAACCCGTCACCCCCCCCCCCCCCCCCCCCTTCCTCCCCTCCCACTACTGCTCCCCACTGGCACTGATCAGCTTCCCGAATAGCTGGGAGCCTAAAGACAATCCTGCCATTCACCCACCTCCCCAGCAGGAACTGTACCAGCCTGGCATGACTAGCGGGACCTGATACATTGGACAGAGAGTTGCTGAATAGAGAACTTCGCTTTCAATAAACCTCCTGTGTGTTACTTTGAATCTAAGTGTGCAAGCTGCATCCTTCTCTTTTTGTTTAAAACCTACAACCCCTAACTTAATTAGGACATTACCCCTTTAATCTTCCCAAGTTCATCCTGAAAACCATCCTGCTCTTTTCTGGATTACTTCCCGGGGGCCGCCTTCCTTAAGTTTGAAAATTTCCAACCAGTTGAATTTGATTCCTTGGTGCCAGTTAGACTTGCTTCTCGCCCAGATACCGTGGTCAATGGACGCTGAGGCAGATTGCTGCCAGTAACTCACAGCGTTTTTGGTTGTACCCACAATCCTAATAACCTCCCCCGGGTAGGTTGCCAGTTTTGTTGATGTGTTGTTTAATTTCAGGGTCTGGACCCCTTCTCGCAGGTATCTGAGGGTCTGCTCCCCAATACAGTAGCAGAGGCTCCCGTGTGACTTCCATTCTCAATGATCTATCCCTGACTCATAGCCCCACCGTGGTGGGGGCTCCCTTCCCTGTTTTTATTGAATGACAGACATTCCACTCACCCACAGGAAAATCCTCCACATTATGTTCTGACATTGAGCTGTCCACTCTAGTGCTGTTCGGCAGCCTCTGATTACTATTGCATCTCTGCCCAAATGGCCCTTCCTGAGGCACACAAAGCATTCGACCTCCTTGAATCTGTAAATCACTGGGGACTGATTTCCCCCACTCCTCTGCACTGATCCCAGGCTGTTGATTCATTCTCCTGAATCTTCTAACTTTACTAGCTTCTGTACTTGTTTCTTGGTTTAAACTGGCCCCTTAGTTTTTACGGTGCTGCCTCTGTAAGTGGTGGACTGCACCATTCTGCACACTCTGAGGTTCCTGGGAGCTCTTCTCCTCACTCTCCATCACTAACGCTATTTACAATTAATCTCGGTTTCTTTCCAGCAACTTACTCAGTATAGCCTCACCACTTACTCCCCAGACCAGTCGATCTCTCAGCATGTCATTTAGTCACAATGCTCTGCAATATGCCTTCACCTTGCTATGTAGAGTGTAATGTTCTGTCCTAGGGCTCTCCCTGTGGATTTGAATTTAAATCATGAAGTGCTTTGGGTGATAGTATCCTTTACCAAATCTATGATTTCTGTAAGCGAGACTGCAGACAGAAATACAGATGGCTTTGGGGACCTGAGACTCTCGCTCATTTTGGTTTTTGGTTCCAAATGTGCTTAATAATATTCTTCTTTCCCTTCTTCCAATTCCATTTGCTTTAAAGAAATATTCTAACTGCCCAACATTCTGTACCCACTCTTCAGCAGAAGAGGTGAAGGGAGCACTCTCCAAATACAGACATCTCTGCAGCTCTGTTCTACTTTGCTAACTTGACTTTGACTGGACGAGGTTCTGTGCTGATGATTTTGTATCATAGAATCCTACAGTGCAGAAAGAGGCCTTTCGGCCCATCGAGTCTGCACTGACCACAATCTCACCCAGGCCCTACCCCCATATCCCTACATATTTTACCCACTAATCCCTCTAACCTAAGCATCCTAGTACACTAAGGGGCAATTTTAGCGTGGCCAATCAACCTAACCCACACATCTTTGTACTGTGGGAGGAAACCAGAGCACCCAGAGGAAACCCACACAGACAAAGAACAAAGAATAACACAGCACAGGAAACAGGCCCTTTGGCCCTACAAGTCCACGCCACCACTTTATCATTCAGTGAGTGCCTCATTCCAATCCCTCTTCTACCTATGACCTTTGTCTACGCCTATTGGACTCCACAATACAGGTGTGCAAATTTAGAGAATTATAACCAGATTGAGGGATGCCTAATTTAAGGACAATTTATGACACCAATCAGCCTAAGAGCACATTTTTGGGGTGTGGGAGGAAACCGGAGCACCCGGAGAAAACCCACGCAGACATGAGGAGAATGTGCAAAGTCCACACAGACAGTGACCCGAGCCGGGAATCGAACCCAGGTCCCTGGAGCTGTGAAGCAGCAGTGCTAACCACGGTGCCACCGTGCCGCACCTGCCTCATCGCCGAATGTAATAACTTGGCTCCAGCAGTTAAGAATAATTAATCAACAACTATTTACAGGGCGATGCAGATTCAATGCTTCCAGACAAGACTCAAACTGCTGGGACAAGCCCAGACACACTGGAGTGAAGCCCCAACTCGGTTCCCGATTGGTCTGCTGGGTCATGTCACCCTATTAGGAGCCCATCTCATTAAAAAGTCCAGCTCCTACACTGACAGAAGCAAGATCCCTTAAACCCTTAAGATAATCAGTTCGTTCTTAATGCACAGAATTTGATATAAAATTCAACAACCATCCATTCCATTTTAGAACTTTTAAATAATAGAATAATTCCCTTCCTGGGGAGATCGCAAAATTCTGGAACGTGCAGCAAAAATATCAAAGCATTGAAATTTCCGAGCCTCCAGTTTATTCCACCTGGAAAATAAATCTCAAGCTTTCAGCATTTCTCACAAGGAGCGTGAAAGAATATAAATCCAGGCTTCAGTTACAAGCCTGTACAATTGCCGGCTCGCTGGCTGCAGTTTGACATTCTGATTCCATTCACGCAGTTTGTCTTTCTAAAGCTCTTTCAGCAGTTGTAGATATTCCTGTTTGGGCAGCTGAGTGTCAGATACTAACTCAAACAGACTCGCTACGTCTCAAAAACCTGATTCAGGTTCTTGTGATTTTGCACGTTTTAGTTAATGTCGCTACCTGTATGACCAAGGTCACTGTGTCCTTATATCGCAAGATGCAGCTCTGTGTCAAATTCTGTCTGATCTTTACTTCTGTGAAGCACCTTGGGGATTTTGAATATAGAATCACAGAATCCTTACAGTACAGAAAGAGGCCATTCAGCCCATCGAGTCTGTACCAACCACAATCCCACCCAGGCTCTCTCCCTATAACACCACCTGCTAATCCCCCTGACGCTAGGGTCAACTTAGCATGGCCAACCAACCTAACCCGCACATTTTTGGATTATGGGAGGAAGCCAGAGTAAACAGTCACCTCAGGTTGGAATTGAACCCGGGCCTTTGGAACTGTGAGGCAGCAGTGCTAACCACTGTGCCACCACGCCACACCATGTATTTACCCTGTTAATCCCCCTGACATGAAGGGGCAATTTAATATGGCCAATCCACCTAACCTGCACATCTTTGGAGAGTGGGAGGAAACTGGAGCACCCGGAGGAAACCCATGGAGACACGGGGAGAATGTGCAAACCCCGCAGACAGTCACCCGAGGCTGGAATTGAACCCGGGTCCATGGCGCTGTGAGGCAGCAGTACTAACCACTGTGCCACTATGTCGCCTATTTATTATGTAAAGGTGCAATATCAATGCAAATTGTTGTTTTATTTCCTTTCTGTTGTACTTTCTTCAGGGCTCTCCTGATTTTGAACTTGACTGGATCTATCTGTGCACCATACTGGTCTTCAAATGAGTTTAATATCTGTAGAAAGGCCCCAGTGTTTGCCGAAAGCCTTTTTGAACTCAGTGTCCCACACTCTGGAATCCATCCGAACACAGTAATCTCTCCTAGAACCATCAGCGGGGAGGAGGGGCGGGGAGAGGGAGGGACTCAAAGGGTGATGGCCGCAAAGGCTGACTAGGAGGTAGAGAGGGGGAGAGGATGGGGAGTGGTATAGGTGGGAGCATTGGGAGATAGAGAGAGGAAGAGGTGGAGGGGGAGGGGATAGCTAGGGACTAGGTGATGCAGCAGGGGAGTGGAAGGAGCAGTTGGGAAGTGTTGAGGAGGTGAAGGGAGGGAGACACTGGGCTGTAAACGGGATTCGGGTTGGATCATTGCCCTGGACAGCAGTCCCAGTGACTGTCTGAGACAGCCTGACCTTTCTCTTTCGACACCCAGTCTCCGATTCCAGCAGGAGTGACAAATCAGATGCCAACAAAACAGCCAATACTGGAAGACAATTGATGACTCTTAGCCCCAAACAGAAAGTAGCATTGCAGGGGTAAAAAAATGCAGTGTTCAGCTAAGGCTTGTGTGAGGGGTGCATCAATGGGCGCAGTTGGTACTCTCAGTAAGTGTGTGTATAATGTACAATGTCACCAGGCTGAGTCCTGGCAGACCATAGCTGCATCTCATTTGTTTGACGTTAATGGTGTGGGAGTTAAATGCATGATCGCACGATGTGGTAAGTGTCATCCACTTACGACGTAACAGTTCTCGAATCTATCAGTGGCGCCTATCCAAATTGCGATGGAAATATCATTTTCATTCTGGTCTGTCAGGGGAGGCTCCCTCCCGCAGGTCGTCTGGACTAGTCACTGCCTCTGGTCTCCAACCCACCTCAACTTTGCTGTTACCGTGGTAATGAAATCATTTTGCAGCAGAGGAAATTTGAGCAGGCTGCGGGGAGAAGTATCTGTAAACCTCCGAGAGGAAGACGAGGAGATTGAAGAAACGCAGTTAGAATCCCATCTCTGAAATGAGCTGGGCTCAAACCTGTTTGACCTCCAAAGTCCCTGGTGACATTGTTTAAAGCTTGTTAGGAGTGTGTTCAGCGCTACACAGAGCTTTGAACGATAACTTGCTTCAAGCACTATTACAAGCTCACTGAGAGATGGACAAATATTTGTAAAACATGTTTTTGGATTTCCCAGTTGTCAACAATCACAAACTCAGGAAACAAGGTGCGTAACTGCAATGGTCAGTGCTTAATCACAACCACTAGGCCATGACCAGAATAGTTATTCACAGTGCCAGCTACCAGTTCGCAACCACAACTGTGAGTTAATGACAATAATTGCCAGTCAATAATGATTACACAAATCACGACACCATGAAATGTTGCTCTGTGCCTCACACAGGAGACACTTGGAGATTGTAGATCAGGAACCAGAGAATGGGAAGAGAGGAGAATATGAACATAGAACACTACAGCACAAACCGGCCCTTCGGCCCACAAGTTGCACTGATCACATCCCTACCTTCCAGGCCTATTTATAACCCTCAATCCCATTAAATCTGCGGGGAGGCTACGGAAATAGGAAAGGAGGGGGAGTCGAGATGGTACGTGAGATGCAAATTCAAAACCGTTGGGGAATACAGTCAGCACAGAGCCCAATTATAATTTCTTTACATTCTGCAAATAGCGTAAGAAATAATACCAGTAAAAACAATGTAGACTGCGAGGCGAACGGAATTCAGGGAACATACTCGGGGATTTGTTCCTGGGATGGAGAGGTCCTGTGGAGAGAATTGAGGGAGTCTCATCAAGGACGTAAGAGAGGAAGAATGACAAAGCCCAAACCTGCCAATACATTGAAGAGCACACCAACCACCATTCTGAAATGTCTTGGGTGTGGCATAAACAAAGTGTCTGGGTGCAAAGGATGTCCAGCCGCGTGACAGTGTGCCACAACTGTGGGAAAATAGGTCCCCTAACCGAGATATTTGAATCATTGATAGTCACAGGTGAGGAGCCTGAAGATTGGAGAGTGGCAAATGTCATACCGTTGTTTAGAAAGGGTTGCAGGGAAAAGCCTGGGAACTACAGGCCACTGAGCCTCGCACCTGTGGTGGGTAAATTATTGGAAGGTATTTTGACAGACAGGATCTACAGACATTTAGAGATACAAGGACTGATTAGGGACAGTCAGCGTGGCTTTGTGAGTGGAAAATCATGTCTCACAAATTTGATTGACTTTTTTGAAGGGGTAACCAAGAAGGTAGATGAGGGCAGTGCAGTTGATGTTGTCCACATGGACTTTAGCAAGGCCTTTGACAAAGTACCGCATGGCAGGTTGTTACATAAAGTTAAATCTCACAGGACCCAGGGTGAGGTATCTAAATGGATACAAAATTGGCTTCTTGACAGAAGCCAGAGGGTGGTTGTAGAGAGTTGTTTTTCAAACTGGAGGCCTGTGACCAGCGGTGTGCCTCAGGGATCAGTGCTGGACCCACTGTTATTTGTCATTTATATTAAAGATTTAGATGAGAGTATAGGGGACATGGTTAGCAAGTTTGTAGATGACACCAAGATTGGTGGCAAGGTGGACAGTGAGGAGGGTTATCTCTAATTGCAGCAGGATCTTGATCAATTGGGCCAGTGGGCTGATGAATGGGAGATCATTTTGGTCGATTGAACCAGGGCAGGACTTACTCAGTTAATGGTAGGCGTTGGGGAGAGTTACAGAGCAAAGAGATCTCGGGATACTGGTTCATAGCTCCTTGAAAGTGGAGTCACAGGTGGACAGAGTGGTGAAGAAGGCATTCAGCATGCTTGGTTTCATTGATCAGAACATTGAATACAGGAGTTGGGATGTCTTGTTGAAGTTGTACAAGACATTGGTAAGGCCACATTTGGAATACTGTGTGCAGTTCTGGTCACCCTATTATAGAAAGGATATTATTAAACTAGAAAGAGTGCAGAAAAGATTTACTAGGATGCTCCCAGGATTTGATGGATTGAGTTATAAGGAGAGGCTGGATAGACTGGGAGTTTTTTCTCTGGAGAGTAGGAGGCTGAGGGGTGATCTTATGGAGATCTATAAAATAATGAGGGGCACAGATCAGCTAGATACTCAATATCTTTTCCCAAAAGTTGGGGAGTCTAAAATTAGAGGGTATAGGTTTAAGGTGAGAGGGGAGAGATACAAAAGTGTCCAGAGGGGCAATTTTTTCACACAGAGGGTGGTGAGTGTCTGGAACAAGCTGCCAGAGGTAGCAGCAGAGGCGGGTACAATTTTATCTTTTAAAAAGCATTTAGACGGTTACATGGGTACAATGGGTATAGAGGGATATGGGCCAAATGTGGGCAATTGGGATTAGTTTAGGGGTTTAAAAAAAAGGGCAGCATGGACAAGTTGGGCCGAAGGGCCTGTTTCCATGCTGTAAACCTCGATGACTACATTCTGCACTCTCTCGTTTCCTTCTCTATGAACGGTATGCTTTATCCGTGTAGCGCGCAAGAAACAATATTTTTCTCTGTATGCTGATACATGCGACAATAATAAATCAAATCAAAGTTGGAGTGTCAGTAAGAGGAATACAGGAAGACGATTGGTGGAATAGCCAGACGTATGAGGTCAGACAGTCCAGGTGATAAGACAAGCAGTCGGAGGTTACACTGAGGAGTGTCGGTGAACACAGAGAGGGCCTCAAAAAGAAGGGGAAATATTACCTACCCTCTGCCATTCCTCACCTGAAAATAGTGTGGCCAGCAGATGCAAACCGGTGGACTGTGCTATGACTCAAAGGGCTTTCAAGACAAGATCTGATGCAATTTTCAGACGAGTCTGTAAATCAACACAAGGCCAACTCCTCCAAACAGAGCACCGCTCAACTCTGCAGACTGGGATCCTATAAAATAATTGTCCGTAATTAAAGCCACATGCCATCATTATAAGCATCAAACCCCTGTTTATAAATATTACTCTATAATTAAAATAATTAGATCGTGCTCATCAATATTAAAGCATTGCCAGAGTCTAGAAAGGAAGATTGCAGTGATACAGAATCAGTGCTGAGAGTGATGGTTATTGTGAGGAGAATGAGTTGTGAAAGGCTTATTGGACTGAGAGTAATCTGAGATCGCACACAGAGAGGCATCTGTTTGTCTATCCCCAGTCGCTGTTAATGGATGCTATCAGGAGCAGCCCAGAGTCAGGTGATTCCACCAGGGGCAAAGGCTGAGATTCCAGGTTCACCACCAATGATTGCCAGGTTCTGCCATCTCCACCCGTAACACATCCGTAACAATCTCAGCAAACTGCTACCTGCTGCTGCTTGTGGGAATCTTTCTTTGATAAGGCACAGCCAGGGAAACCAGTTGCCGTTTGTTGGCCCAGCTGATCGGATGGTGAGTCACGGTGAAATCAGCAGAGACGGAGAGCTGAGCTGTATCACTGGTGTGAGAACATCTTGTCCAGGGTGGAGTTCACAGGAGCTGTGACGAGCAACACAGCCCCATGCGATTCCACTACTTATCTGCAGACTTTGTACGACTCTATATGGCTAACCAGAGATGTTAGGACTTGTATTAGATTTTAAAAATCTTACAATTTTGTAATAAAAGCAGTTAGCCTGATTATTGGGGGAGTTTAAAAATCAGAAAGCGATGAGCGGGAAATTGATAAAGAGTGGAAAGTAAAAGGAAAGTAAACTAACAAGAACTATAAAAATAAACATGTAAGTGCACTGGAGATAGTTTCAATCTTCTGGAATTCCCTGAAGGAAGACAATACAGAGAACTATAGGCCAGCTAGCCTGACATCAATAATAGGCAAAATGCAAACTTGTTTTCAGATCTGACTAGCAGAGTAGAGCAAAGAAGTATGGTTAGATTTTCAGGAGGTATTTGAGAAGGGGCTATAGGAGGTTGTTAGGATAATTGGGGTTACGATATCAGCCTGGATCGAGAATTAATGAATGGACAGAAAACAGAGGGCAGGATATTCTAGAACAGAATGGCGATGTCTACTACCCTGTCACTCAACGATGTCACCCAATCACAGCAAACTCACCACCAATTAATACTTCACTAAGCATTCATTGGCTGGAGTTGGAACTTTTGCCTCTCTTGTGCGAAGAAGTCCTACCTCAGAGAGCTGCCAGCCAATCAGACTGCAGACTCTATAGTTCCAACAGTGCCAGTGGCAGCAGTGGCCAGAACTGGAACTACAACCAATCTCCAGATCCCAAGTCCCAGAGCCCAGGACAAAGTCAGATTAGGGGAAGAGGGTGATGGAGCGAGGAAGGAGTGTGAGGGTGTCTTTTGGCAGGAAGAGCAGAAAGAAGGAGGATGTGGGGGCCTTAATGGAGAGGTCGGTGAGGCTCGGAAGCTGAGGAGAGGGGTGATGGAAAGAGCATCCCCAGGGTTGATAAAGTGTATGTAGTGGGGGAAGACCATGGAGGTAGCCCAATATGGAAGAAAACCTTTGAAAGCAGCAGCCCCACCCTCCCCTACCTTCACACCTGAATGTCCTAGCAGGATGACTTGCTGGGCTTGTCCCTTACCCTGAAATGGGAGATAACAGTCAATGCTGTGTCATTTGCAATCCCAACAAAAGGGAGATACCAACACAATATTGGCACAATCAAACCTGGAGGGTATTTCATCAAGACAATCTTTAATGAGGATTCCACCTCAAACAGTGTTCCTGCATTTCAGAGAAGGAACCTTTGGTATTGCAACAAATATATCAGAGTTATAGCTTCCCAAATGTGTGTTTGGCCAATTCTGAAGCATGCAACTTTCTGCAGGATCTCTTCTTTATTTATTAGCATCACAGGTAAGGCTTACATTAACACTGCAATGAAGTTCCTGTGAAATTCCCCTAGTCACCATACTCCGCCACCTGTTCGAGTCAATGCACATAACTCACACTCCTTTGGACTGTGGGAGGAAACTGGAGCACTCGGAAGAAACCCACGCAGACACAAGGAGAGTGTGCTGTCTCTGCACAGACAGTGACCCGAGCCGGGAATCAAACCGGGTTCCTAGTGCTGTAAGGCAGCAGTGCCAACCATTTGCTACTGTGCCGCTCACGATCCTGATACTTAGAGAGATGGAAATAAAAGTGAAATGATCCATGATCCTGCCCAAGTCGATTCAATTTCATTTCATTGTCTACATGGAAATTCATTCCAGATAATGTTGCTCATTTGTTAGAATAAATTATATATAGATAAGAATAAAAAAAGACCCTATCGCAGAGATCTAACTTATTTAATAATTATTCAAGTCAATCCAAAGATGTGCAGGTTAGGTTGATTGGCTATGATAAGAAATTGCCCCTTAGTGTCCAGAGATGCGTAGGTTAGAAGGATTAGTGGGTGTAATATGTAGGGATACGGGGGTAGGGCCTGGGTAGGATACTGTCCAGTGCAGACTCAATGGGCCGAAGGGCCTCTTTCTGCACTGTAGGGTTCTATGATCTAAAAACTATTCTATAATCAGTCATTAAGATCCACCCTGAGTGCATATTCTCACCTGGATATCAAACTCCTATAAACAACACCTTCCCAATTCATGACCACTACCATCTAGAACAACAAGGGCAGCAGATACATGGGAACACCACCACCTGCAAGTTCCCCTAAGAACATAAGAAATAGGAGCAGGAGTAGGCCATCTAGCCCTTCGAGCCTGCCCCGCCATTCAATAAGATCATGGCTGATCTGAAGTGGATCAGTTCCACTTTCCTGCTTTCTTCCCATAACCCTTAATTCCCCTGTCTATCAGAAACCTATCTTCCCGTGACTTAAATATATTTGGCGAGGCAGCCTCCACCACTTCAACGGGCAGAGAATTCCAGAGACTCACCACCCTTTGAGTGAAGAAGTTCCTCCTCAACTCCGTTCTAAACTGCGCCCCGCCCCCCCCCTTATCTTGAGGCTGTGCCCTCTAGTCCTGCTGTCCTTTCTAAGCAGGGAGAATCTCTCTACCTCTAAGTCAACTTCCCCTACAAGTCAGTCACCATCCTGATTGGAAGTATATTGGCTATTCCTTCACTGTCGCTGGGTTAGAATCCTGGAACTCCCTTCCTAACAGCACTATGGGCGTACCTACATCACTGCAGCAGTTCAAGAAGGCAGCACATCACCATCTTCAGGGGACAATTAGGGATGGGCATTAAATGTTGGCCTTGTCAGCGTAGCCCATATCCCTTGAATTAATGTTTTAAAAGATCTTCTTGAGAAGGGCCCAAAGAATTTCAGGAAAATGTCTGACATTTGAGGCGTTGTAGCTTTTCTCCAGGATCCAGTGAGCAGTAATACTGAAACAAGGGGCGATTCTCATTGCTTGTGACACTCTGTATTCTTGTCACAATTTGTTGAGAGCAGGTTTTGTCAAGATCTGCTCAGCGAGCATCCTTCCTGCCTCTTCGAGAATCTGTGTATCTTTAACGTGTCTACTTTCCTCTGACAGCAAAGCATGGTGAAGCATCCCAAAAGGTTTGTACAGCTGCACAGAAGCGTGACATGATTGTAGGGTCTACTGGAAAGGATATGATTTTTCTGAGGTAGTTTAATCGTTGGCCACTACATCTGTAAACCGTTCCCTCCAACTCACCTAATCATTGGGCTGGATTTTCCGGTTTTGGGATGAGAGAGGCCGGAAAAATCCCGCCGGAAGTCAACGAACCTTTGCATGGTCCGTGTCCCACCCACTACAACTCCCGTGGCGGGTGGGAGAGGAAGATTCCGCACATCGATTTTGATACAACATTGACATCTATATTCTTGTCATCAATGTTAATGCCGTGTATCTTCACAGGAACAATATCATTAACTGGCTTTCCCTAAAATCTGTAACCAGTTCGTTTGTCTTGTTTTTGTTCAGTTTAAGAGAATTGCACCATTTGGCAAAGTTTCCCCAATATGTTCCAGTAATTTGTTATTCCTGTGAGAGTCACAAGTGAAGGATTGTCATGTCCCTGGTGCCCTGCCTGCTAACCCTTTGTACAGACGATGAGAGGCGTTGTGCCCTGGGGAGGTCCCAGTACTTGTTAACACAGGCTCTGAGTAAATCCCCTAAACTAACACACGCTGGATCACATTGTGAAGGAAATCACTGTCCCAAAGTAGGAGTGTAGGACTGACATTGCAACAACCTTACCGAGGCCAGTCTTCCGTCACCACTCATCTTTGACTTACAGTTGAGGTTGGAATGCCGTTCAGTAACTACAGACCACAGGTCAGCTCCCAGTCTATCGACTGTCAGCCCAAGTGGAGCCGACCGGTTTTGAACCCACCACTGCTCGTTCCCTACTGAGTGAGCTTCCACCCACCTAATAGGGGAGCTCATATTCTACAAGGCCCACAGGGGGGGTTATTGATAATCCCCCATGGCCATCATAACATCCTCCTCAAGTATCTTCCTTCCCCCGCACCCATGCCATTGATGGGGGGTGGGGTGGAAGAGAGGGGTCTTTTCTACTTCTTAGTAATTGACCTGAGGCTGATTGGAGGGAGGATTGGATCAGGGGATGTGAAGCAGATTGGAGACCTTCACTTCTGAAGGGAAGGCCAAGAAGCCACAGACGTTGGTTCTTCCTGTGGTCTTGCGTCAGCAGGGATGCTGATCTCTTCTGTTTCCATCTCAGAGTCAGTAACCTCATCACCCAGAGGGGCAGGCGCAGGGTCTACTTCTAGTCATAGCTCGGCCCTGGCAGTGGTTATCCTCATGGCTGGTATTGAGGCTGGCACTGGCACAGCGTCCCTACTCCAGAGATGGTCCAGGTGTTTCCTGACAATCTTGCCCTCTACTCAGTCCTAATATGACATGGGCCTCATTTTCTCTGTTACAATCCCAAGGACCCATTGAGGCTGTCCTTGAACTTCCTCACATGGGCTGGGTCGTTGGTTTTGAATGTTCTGTCTGTCCTTACAGAATCATAGTTCTTCTGAGACTCCACCCTTCCTGCGAGGTTTGGGAACAGTAAACTCAATCTTCTTCAAATCCTCCATCCCATTAACAATTCCACTGGGTGATTCCTGTCACTGGGTGAAGAATAGTCTTATTGTCCAATAAAAGTCACGCCAGTTTGGTCTCGATGAATGCTGCGGGTTACTCCATGCCGAGCTTAAAACTCTGCACCGCTCGTTCAACAGCTCGTTCAATGACGGGTGAGAGGGAGCTGTCCGAATGTGTTCGATTCTATTGGAAAACGTAAAGGTTTGAAAGGGCAGCACGGTAGCACAATGGTTAGCACTGCTGCTTCACAGCTCCAGGGACCTGGGTTCGATTCCCGGCTTGGGTCACTGTCTGTGTGGAGTTTGCACATTCTCCTCATGTCTGCGTGGGTTTCCTCCAGGTGCTCCAGTTTCTTCCCGCAGTCCAAAGATGTGCGGGTTAGGTTGATTGGCCATGCTAAGAAATTGCCCCTTAGTGTCCAGGGATGTGTAGGTTAGAGGGATTAGTGGGTATAATATGTAGGGATATGGGGATAGGGCCTGGGTAGGATTGTGTTCAGTGCAGACTCGATGGGCCGAAGGGCCTCTTTCTGCACTGTAGGGTTCTATGATTCTATGAAACTCGATGTTAATAAAGACAGTGCCATCCTCAGAAACCAGGACTTCAGATATCCTGTGTGTGCAGAATTTTTGTCCTAGCTTCTCAGTGGTAACACGGGAAGGGGTGAAGTTTATACGATGTATCTCCAGCCATTTGGAATGTACATCGACATGATCAGGAACATGGAGCCCAAAATAGACTCAGCAAAGTCCACATCCTCTCACCCCCCCGGGCCCACCAGGCCTCTCCCATGGATGTAGGGAGGCTGAGGGAGGGGGAGTTTTGGAACAACTCACACCGTCTGGTCGAGTCGGTAATGTTTGCATCAACACCACCATTTGTAGCTCCCGACTAGCATTTTCAGCTCAAAATCCCAGGGTGGCCATGGGGTAATTTGTTAAGCATTGGACATCAACCTGGGTGAGGGACAGCTACCCAGGAACACCAGATAATGATGTCATCCTCAGCACTGAGCTTGTCTTTCTTCATCCAGTAATGTTTCATTTCATCTGAATCCCCCGTAGAGATTTCCTTCAGACGGAACTGGGGCTTTTTCCATCCAGGATTTGATTTGCCTTGCTGATAGCAGCGAGGGGGTCCAAAAAATTGTGCGTCACGATCTTCTCTCTGGCTGGTTGCAAAGCCGGGCTTATGGACAACGGCAGACTACTCAGTGCATCGGTGTTATCTATCTAGGTCCTGGCGCGGTGCTTTAGGAAGTATAAGCCACCAGTAACAAGTCTGTATCTGGGCAGGGGCACACATTCCCAGTAATTGTTAATGATCGGGGGAAGGCATCACATGTCAAGGGTTCAACGTTGGCCAATAATAGAGGGCAAAAGTTTCTGTCTAATGCTGTTGAAAGCCTCCAGCTGCAGCGCCCCCCCCAAGACCATCTTTGATATTTCCAAAGTAGGTCATGCAGGGGGATGGGGGCAGGGGAGAACAATAAAGAAACTAAATTAGGAATAAACTTCCCGTAATAATTCACTAGCCCCAGGAGGGATTTCACTTCCAGGGGGGTTCCTTGGTACTGGTGCCTCCTTAATGGTCCTCACCTTATCATCCAGCAGATGAAGGCTCTTACCGTCCAACCGATTGGCCGAGTAGGTCACAGCACTATTTGGAAGGTACATTTTTCCCTTCTCAGGCATCCAAAAATCACCATTAGCTCCAGGTTCGCTCAGAATTTGCATTCTGAAGTTCTTGTGGCCAAAAACATCCTCCAGGTACACTGCTACCTGAGGCAACACTTGGAATATGTCCTCCACGACCTGTTGAAAAATAGCGCATGCAGGCAAGACTCCAAAGGGAAGATGGGTTTACATGTATAGGCCTTTGGCCATATATATTGTTACATACTTTCGGAAAGGCTAGCCCAATTCAAGTTGGTGATACATCACTCACGTCTAAATCTGAAAATGATTGGGCCCCGGTTAACCCTGTGTGCAGGCCTTCAATCCACAGCATGGGGTATTGGTTCACCCTGCCATGCTAAAGTGACACCGCTGGAGTATTAGAGAAGGTTTTGGGTCACAATAGCCTTTAACCAAGTCTAGCAATTGATATTTTGGAGTTGGGGGCTCAGGTTTTTTGTTACATTGAAGATGCCACATGCCATCAACAGGACCACTTTCTGCTTCTTGTCCCCCTCGATACTGGCAGCTCAAAAACAAAACGCATGACCCCTGTGTTCTGGACTCAGTCTTCTATACTGAGAGTCTCAAGTTTCCCAAAAATATGCATTTTTCTTCCCAGAGGATTACCCGTCTTGACAGGAAGAGTTGTCCGGAGGAAAGAAAGAAAACTCACCTTATTCCTTGTTGCTAATGGGGGAGCTCACATTCTCCGAGGGAGATCTATTGTTGATATCCCATGGCTAACGTAACAGACATCAAAGTTTTTCAAATTTTCAATAAACTTGAGTGGGTGTGTGGCATTAAAAGCTGAAAATAAATCAGCAAAGTTGGTCTGGAAAATCCACCAGTGTCACGTCCTGGGTCAAAGATTTGGAATGTGATCACTGCAGTAAAGGAGGAGAAAATTAGAGTGAGTATGTTCTAGAAAATATGGAATGGACTGGAGGTATTTGACATAAACAGGTACCCGGTGCCTTCCAGCAACAACAAAACACGAAATATTCATCCACACAAACTACAAAGACCATCTGTTACCAAGTTCATGCATCAACAATCTTTCTTCCCAAGGACAATCCCACAGTGGGACAAGCTGCCAGTGGAATAGTCGCAGCCCCTCACTTAAAACCTTCAAGACCCATCTTCAGATTAATGTCTATTTTGAGGCTGTTATAATCAGGACACTCAGTTCAGCAGCACCATGACTGATATAGCCAGTGCGGACCCAGGCAAGTGTTAATAGATTAGTCAGCGATACTGATATTACTAAAGCAGGAATGAGAATGGGTTTAACGAGTGCAGTGCTATCAGGATCGATGGCTGGGACCCAGCAATTTACAATCTACATCAATCACTTGGATGAGGGGATTGAGTGCAGTATAGTTACTGATGCTGTCAATGTGGCCTCTTTCTGCCCTGTAGGGAATCTATGATTTCTATGACAAGCAATCGTTCAACTTCATTTTCACACACTTGTAGTATCAGACGATCGTTTTCAATTCACATCATGGCCATCGATTGTCACCTCGTAGCAATCACCACGAAATGTGACTGCCTATAGAGTTGAAACCTTTCTAGTCCCTGCTGATTATTGTGCAATGATTAGAGTCACACTCCCCCCCACACTGCACCCAACATCCCTTTCCCCACCTCTCTCTCCCCTCCGTTCCACCCCCACATACTCTCACCAGACACCTCTTATTCCCCTCCCCTTCATCCCTCCCATCTTTGCCCCATCTTACCCTCCCCTCCTTTCCCATCCTCCTCCCTCCCTCATTTCTACTTTACAGCTGTCTTACTCTTCAGTAGCTGCATTCTGGTTTCCCCTCATCACAACCATTTTCCGACCAAAGGCGCGGGTCTACCTCGTACGGCACACCTTGCAGCTCTCTCACACGCTGTTCTGTGCACTAAGTCACCTGGGCCAAATCCACAGCTATTTCTAGACAGATTTTAGTCTCAGTCAATAATTTTTTTTTGTATGACGGGATTGTTCATACCACAGGCCAAACAATCCCTTAGCATTTCTCCTAAAGCTGAGTCAAACCTTCTAACCCCCCTCAACCTGGCCACAAAGCCTGACCCTGAGACGGGACAGCTGAATGAAATGATTGTGGATGGAAATGATTTTTAACCAGCTCAGCTACCTGGTCAAAAGATTTGGGTGGGAATTTTACAGTTCCTTCTGCCACGGAAATCAGAGCAGACAAAGGACAGACCATGGAGTGGTCCATTGACCTGTCGTAGAATTATAGAAACCCTACAGTGCTGAAAGAGGCCCTCCGACCCATCAAATCTGCACCAACCACAATCCCACCCATATCAGGACATTTATCCGCTAATCCTGCTAGCCTACACATCTCAGGACACTAAGGGGCAATTTCTTAGCACGGCCAATCAACCTAACCCACACATCTTTGGACTGTGGGAGGAAACCGGAGCACCCGGAGGAAACCCGCGCAGACACGAGGAGAATGTGCAAACTCCACACAGACAGTGACCCGAGCCGGGAATTGAACCCTGCAGCTGTGGAGCAGCAGTGCCACTGTGCCGCCCTCAGGCAGGATTTTGCGGTTTTGAAATGAGCAAGGCCATAAAATCCCATCCTTAGTATCTGGAGCATCCAGCAATGTTAAACTTCTGATTAAGCTGTAAGTCTGTGAGCCACAAACTGTAAACAGAATAACCTAGCACTTTTCTTCAGTTGTTATCTCACTTGTGACAAAGAGGTAATGTATTTCTTCCACATACTGCCTCAGATTCCTACTTCAGGATTGAAAAGTTCTAATTTCCCGATCAAAGATATTTTAACGTGCCCCTATACCTTGCTTCTTCTTATCTTCGACACGCCAATCTCTTTCCCCACTAACGTTTCACTTCAATCCCGAAGGACTTGGAGCATTTTTCCTCATCGCCAATGTAATAAATCAAGTGCTTTATTGTCAATGAACAAATAATTACATTTACAACAGGGTCAGACAGAACAACTATGCAACTGTACTCCTTCCTGGCTCCAACTGCTGATCCTCTCCCAATCCAGGATACTCGGAATGCCCCCCTAAAGGAGCCACACCACCACAGTTTCTATGACAGCCCCCTCATTTTTCTGAATTCCAGTGAATATAATCCTAACTGACCCCATCTCTCCTCATATATCAGTCCTGCCATTCTAGGAATCAGCCTGGTAAACCTTCACCGAACTCAGTGAACATCCTTCCCCAGATAAGGAGACCAAAACTGCACACGTTGTTCCAGGTCTGGTCTCACCAGGGCCCTGTATAACTGAAGCAAAATATTCCTACTTCTGTACTCGAATCCTCTCTCTATGAAGGCCAACATATCTTCTGTACCACCTGTTGCACCCACATGTTTATCTTCAAAGACACCCAGGTCTCTGCATATTCCCCTTTCTCAGTTTATAGCCATTCAGGAAGTAATCTGTCTTTCTGTTTTTGATACGGAAGTGGATAATGTCACATTTATCCACATCATTTTGCATCTGCCATGCATTTGCCCATTAAACCAGATTTACCAAATAACACTGAACCATCTGCATCCTCCTAACAGGTCACCCTCCAACCAGCTTTCTGTCATCTGCAAATTTGGAAATATTACATTCAGTTCCCTCATCTAAATCATTCAAATATATTGTCAATAGCTGGGGTCCAACACTGATCCCGACGGAACTTCAGTAGTCGCTGCCTGCCATTTGGAAAAAGACCCGTTTACTCTTACTCTGTCTGCCAACCAGTTTTCTATCCATCTCAACACACTATCCTCAATCCCAAAGCTTCAATTTTACACGCGCTAATCTCCGGTGTGGGACTTTGTCAAAAGCTTTCCGAAAGCTCAAGTAAACGACATCCAATGCTCCCCCTCATCAACTCTACTAGTTTACACCCTCAAAGAATTCCAGTAGATTTGTCAAGCCTGATTTCCCTTTTGTAAACCCATGCTACTCATTCCCATCCTGCCACTGTTTTCTATAATTGATTATGGATTCTAGAATTTTACCCATTACTAATGTCAGGTTTACTGATCTATAATTCCCAGTTTTCTCTCAACCTCCCTTTTTAAATAATGGGGCTACCTTCCAATCTGTAGGAACTGTTCCAGCGTCTATAGAACCTTGGAAGATGACCACCAATGCATGCAATATTTCGAGGGCGACTTCTTTCAGTACTCTGAGATGTAGATTGTCAGGCCCTGGAAACTTACCAGCCTTCAATCCCATTAATTTCCCAATACCATTTCTCTACTAATACTGATCTTATTCAGCACCTCCCTCTAAACACTGTCTTTCCCAACATTTCTAATACATTACTAATGTCTATTATTTATTGCTGTCTTTTTTTTACATCCACAGATGATTCGGTCCGCCTTGTTGTCCAACGAGGGGCATACACGCGGTGGGTCATGCGAGGGCTACTCTTGGATGTTTCGAGAGTTGCCTAGTGCTTCAAGTCGTTTGTGTGTGCTTAAACTGGACCAACTGACGGGCAACACGACAGCTCAGTGACTATCGCTGTTTGCTGTGCAGATACATGGATTTGGGCCAGTGTCTGTGGGAGTTTGCACATTCTCCCCGTGCTTGCGTGGGTTTTCTCCGGGTGCTCCGGTTTCCTCCCACACCCCAAAGGCGTGCTCTTAGGCTGATTGGTGTTAACAAATTGTCCCTACATTAGGCGTCCCTCAATCTGGTAAAAATCCTCTAAATTTGCACCCATTTATTGTGGATTCCAATAGGCGTAGACAAAGGTCAGAGAGAGAAGAGGGCACTCACTGAGTGTTAAAACGGCGGTGCGGGCTTGTAGGGCCAAAGGGCCTGTTTCCTGTGCTGTGTTGTTCTTTGTTCTCTTTGTCTCACCTTGCCTCTCACCTCCCCATTTAATTCCCTACCGGTTTTTCTGTCTCTAATACTCTCTCCATCTGTTTTCTTTCTATGTTATCTCCTCCTCAATGTTTTCCTCTCTATTTCTTTCTCTGTCTCTCTACTTCTTCTGTCGTTTACAGCATCTATCTGCCCCTCTTGCTCTCTCTTCATTCTCTCCCTCTCTTTCTACCTCTATGACTTCTGCGGTCTGTGTGTGTGTGACCTTTGGGGTTTTTTTTTTGCCTGTGGTATCTGATAGGTACCAGTCCTGCAGTGAGCTGTAACTGAAGGGCAGACAGTAAATCTGCCACAAAGCTGCTTTAAGTTACTAAAAGCGATCGGTAGCCAGTCCATTTTTGTCCGTAGTCACAGGCAAAGCGTGGACAGTAAGTGCATCAGGTTATTCTGCAGTCAGAGAGTTCATTATTAAACCAGGTTAGACACTAATCAGCAGAAGCTGTGCAGATAATGAGATTGGACCAGTCAGTAACAGGATGACATGCTGTATCCTAGCAACAGAGGCAGCTCCAGCCTCATATCCAGCGAGAGTAACCCCGAGAACAGAACATTGATTCATTGAAGAGGTTCAATTAAAGGAGCTTTTGGATCCAGCTGACAGCCACCTGACAAGTTCCAACTGGAGAGCTCTGTCAGGTACCTCGGCCAAGATTACAAAGACACAGACTGCAGGTCCAACAGTATCTGTACAGAGAAAAGACAGATCCAAAATTGCCAGGCCGCCAGCTGAAATTCAAGTGTTGTAATTAAAATATTTGACTATAATAAAGGGAAGGGTAATGGAGAATTAGCACTGAATCTGTCAAGATAGACCGAGAGCACCTAAAGATTCTTTAATTATCAGATCACTCGGATTGTTGATATCAGGAAGGATTTAAATCACTGAGAAACTAGCCCCCAATAATGAGGTGATTACAGGCAATCAAAGCTGCATAAAGAGAGCTGAAGTGGAGAACTTTATTCCACAGGATGTGAGGAAACATGGCTGAGATACTCCATTTTTGGAATAGTTGGGGACCAGGCGTAGCCAGGGGATGTATTCTGGGACCCCCTTGGGAGTTCCAATGTAAGTAGTCCCCTGAATAACACCTGGCCCCCATGTCTCTCCTGACCCTCAAACCCCCAAAACTGGCCTGACTAACCCTTCAGCTGACAATCCCACTCAACCTTGTGAAATGAAGGATCATCTTCATTTCAAGTCCAAAGATTTAGGTTGATTGGCCGTGCTAAGAAATTGCCCTTAGTGTCCAGAGGTGTGTAGGTTAGAGGGATTAGAGGGTATAATATGTAGGGATATGGGGGTAGGGCCTGGATGGGATTGCGTTCGGTGCAGACTCGATGGGCTGAAGGGCCTCTTTCTGCACTGTAGGGTTCTATGATTCTATGATTCATATCTATTGATGTGATTGCAATTTGAATAAGACCCCATTTCAATTGTTCCTGGTTCTAAATGAAAAGAAAGCTAATTTAAAAAATCCACAGGAAAGGGCCAGACGTACCTGAATAAGTATCTGCCTGTATCCTTCTTATCTGCCAATCCCAGCAATGGCCATGGAAACCATTGCGAATGAGAAACTTTTGTCACATCTCAATTGTGCCAGGTTGCTGTCACAAATTTAGAGCAAATCAGATGAGTAATAACATCGTCAATCTCTTGGAACAGGAAGAGTATTAAGTCAGTGCATCAATTCTTGGCATTTCCATTTAGAAGTCAACAGTGACACCCAATGAGACACTGAACTTTGGAGCTATGGCAAATGATGCCATCACTATTAAGGCTGCATTTATTGTCCATTCCCAGTGACCATGAGAAGGTGGTAGTGGGGGGTCTTCTCTTTGAACCACTACACTCCAGTGGTATTCATTGAAGTGTTTCATACATCTTGATGACTGGCGGGGCCCAATTCAGACAGCAGTTAAGAGCCAACCAGACTGATGGAGTCACACGGGGTCTTCACTGGCTGAGGGTGGGTTTTGGACTGGGGCCATTCCAGATAGCGATGGCTCTGATTGTTGGCACCGAGGCACAAAAGAGTTTGCAAGAGCACCAGGGCCAACCTGGCATGACCCTGCAGCCCAGGAGATGGATACGGGAGATCAGGGGCTGCTGCAAAAACTCAGGTACAAACTGCCCATCAGGCCAAGGAGGGGGCAAGAAGACAGCACGACCATAAACCCCGTGTCTACAGGAGGTGCGGTCATTTTCAGGAGCTGCCGGACTATATGTGCCACAGAAGATGGCGCCTGCAAAGGGAGACAGTGCGGCACCCGAGCCAGGTCCTCGATCCGATGTTGGAAAAACCCATCCAGTTCATTAATATTCTTTAGGGAGGTAAATCTGTTGTCCTTACCTGGTCGAACCTACATGCGACTCCAGAGCCACAATAATGTGGTTGACTCACAAATGCTCATTTGATTTTGGGTGGCATGGTTAACATTGCTGCCTCACAGTGCCAGGGACCTGGGTTCGATTCCCAGCTTGGTTCATTGTCTGTGTGGAGTTTGTACATTCTTCTCGTGTCTGTATGGGTTTCCTCCAGGTGCTCCGGTTTCCTCCCACAGCCCAAAGATGTGCGGGTTAGGTAGATGCTAAATTGCCCCTTGGTGTCAGGGGGACTAGCTGGGTAAATGCATGGGGTTATAGAGATAGGACCTGGCTGGGATTGTGCAGATTCACTGGGCCGAATGGCCTCCTTTGCACTGTAGGATTCTATGATTCTATAAACTGATTGCCCCCAACCCACCTGCCCTCCAATCTCCATTGGCTTCCAGTCCAGGAATGCCTCACATTTAAAACTCCCATCTCTATGTTTAAACTATGGAATTCTATGGAGAATCTCTGGAATTCTCTGCCCATTGAAGTGGTGGAGGCTACCTCGCTGAATATATTTAAGTCACGGGTAGATAGGTTTCTGATAGACAGGGGAATTAAGGGTTATGGGGAGAAAGCGGGAAAGTGGAACTGATCCACTTCAGATCAGCCATGATCTTATTGAATGGCGGGGCAGGCTCGAAGGGCTAGATGGCCTACTCCTGCTCCTATTTCTTATGACCCTGAGCTCCCTCATTCTGTAACGTCCCTCATCTCCACATCCCTCTCCCTCAAACACTCCATTCTTCTGACTCGACAGTTGTGCACCCGCCCCACTGTCTGACCACTGGGGGTTGTGTGTTACAAAGTATTACATACTATATTCCCAGATAACACTGGAAACTGGGATTTTTAATTCATCTTGAGGTGTTTTGACATCACAGGGGTGGGAGTGCCATGCATTGGTGATGAGGCAGATAAATTATGACAGCACAGTCTAGCTGTATCAATTCAATTGAAGTCTGAAGACAGGGGATAGTCACCCCAGTGCCTGTTTTAGGGTGAATGGACTCATAGAGATCATAGAACCCTACAGTGCAGAAAGAGGCCCTTCGGCCCATCGAGTCTGCACCGACCACAATCCCACCCAGGCCCTACCCCCATATCCTTACATAGTTTACCCACTAATCCCTCTAACCTAAGCATCTCAGGACACTAAGGGGCAATTTCTTAGCATGGCCAATCAACCTAACCCACACATCTTTGGACTGTGGGAGGAAACCGGTGTACCCGGAGGAAACCCACACAGACACGGGGAGAATGTGCAAACTCCACAAAGCCAGTGACCCGATCCGGGAATCGAACCCAGGTCCCTGGAGCTGTGAAGCAGCAGTGCTAACCACTGTGCTACTGTGCCGCCCACGGACTCAGAGAGAGTTGTTGAGGTAGTGCCAGACCCTGAGGGGCAGTCAAAGTGAGTCAAGAGGTTTGGAAAGATGTAGAAAATGAAAATAAAGGTTAGCTTTTAGAGAAGTGGAATTCGAGCTAAGAACAAAGACAGAAGTGTGGCAGTAACTTTTCAGTAAGGGAGAAAAACAAAGGAAACAGAGTTTGAAGTAAAAAGAAGATAAACCAAGCTGGAAGAGAGCTGTGCTTCAGGGTTAGGAATCTGGATCAACGGCAGAGAATTGCTTCACTTAAATAAGTTCAGAGGCAACAAAGAGGAAGAAAAGCCACAGGGATCTACAGGGCTTGTCCCTGAAGTGTGGGAAAGTGAAAAGCTGAGACTTGCAGGACTCATAATGTGATTCGAGCCTACAGAGGGGTCCAGGTACATAAGAACATAAGAACATAAGAAATAGGAGCAGGAGTAGGCCATCTGGCCCTTCGAGCCTGCCCCGCCATTCAATCAGATCATGGCTGATCTGTCGTGGCTCAGTTCCACTTTCCCGCCCTCTCCCCATAACCCTTAATCCCCTCTCTTATCAAAAACCCATCAACCCGCGTCTTAAAAATATTTAGCGAGGCAGCCTCCACCACTTCAACGGGCAGAGAATTCCAGAGATTCACCACCCTTTGAGTGAAGAAGTTCCTCCTCAACTCCGTTCTAAACCGCACCCCCCCTTTATCCTGAGGCTGTGCCCCCTAGTCCTACTGTCGTTTTTGAGCGGGAAGAGTCTCTCCACCTCTATCCTATCCATCCCATTCATCATCTTATACGTCTCAATGAGATCTCCCCTCATTCTTCTAAACTCTAACGAGTACAAGCCTAGTTTATTCAGCCTCTCCTCATAGCTCAACCCCCTCAACTCCAGTATCAGCCTAGTAAACCTCCTCTGCACTCCCTCCAAGGCCAAAATATCTTTGCGCAGGTGCAATCCCTGCACTGAGGAACTGCTCAAGATGTGAAATTGTGGAACTGAAGACATCTTTAGCCTGCCAGGAACGGAGAAGAAAATAGGTTGGGAAGTTTTTGAAAGAGGAGATTGGTCCCAACTGGACAGCATGGGAGCCACAACTGAAACTGACAAAAGGATCAATATTGGAACAAGAGAGAAAAATGGAGTCTCCAGAGACACCCAGACAGAGGGCAATGGAAGACCATTGGTGGATGAATGAAGGGCTGAAGACAGCAAAACTCAGTTGTGTTCCATTTTGTTATATTGTAATGAGAAGATGGAAATTTTAACAAGTTACAAACAAACGGTAAAGTTGTATAGTAAGACAAATCACAGCAGAAGAAGTAAGAATGAAGAGAAAAGACTTGGATAGACTTCATTGAGGCTATAGCAAATTGAAAAGAAGTTAAAGGTTTGTGACCCTAATTTAAATGAGAAGGGCCTGGCTATATCAAACTGGAGAAAACCCCAAACAACAAACACTACGACAAAGGGAGTAGCTAAGAAATTTATGAGGGCCAGTAAGAAACAGTACAACGTTCACCAGCAAGCAGTTAAGGAACTGAAGTTAGAGCAGGAAGATGTGAATAAAGGGAAAAAATCACAAGTGGGACTCCACAACTGAGATCATGGTGTGGAATTTGAGAAGATCCAGGGAAATCTCATGTAATGGATGCTATCAGTTTGTGATGGGTGAGAGAACTGCTCGTTTCAGAGTGAAACGCACCAAAGATTTGATCCATAGCACTCGTGGAGGACGTCCTGTTTCATCTGCTGCAAGAATCATTGTACTGTTGAAGCAGAAATTGGAGCAGAGCCATCACCGGGAATCCAACAGAGATCCAATCAAATGATCAAACTACCAGTCATGCAAACAAGCTGGAGAAATTGGCATTCTGCAGAGAGGCAGAAACTGTCCGGTGTGAGGGAGCTGTGGAGGACTTAGCAATGGACAAACCCAACGAGAGAACATGACTGTTAGAAGAGGTTAGCAATTCAGAAATGTCTAATAAATCTAACAGGAAGAAACCAAAATGGAAATGGTAGGAAAAGAAGGAACTTTTTGATACAACCTAAGTATCAGAAATAAGAATAGCACAACCATTTCCTTCACAAGCGATTGTGCAGGAAATGTCAAGACTGTGTTGTAGTGTGGTGATAACCCTAACCTGCACACATTGTAGAGTAAAGTGCTCGACAGAGAAATGGGGGACTGGAGAGTGACACCATCCACAGAGTAAAGTATGTGGTTCATGGTCAGCACAGAGTCTAGGACAGGACTTGGAAAGCAGCAAGCCTATATAGAAGCATCCCATACCAGACCATATTTGGTAGTGTGCAGAGTTGAAGCCTATTAGTAGAAGTATTATGTCCAACGCTAGCCTCAAGATCTCATCATTGAACAATCGCTACATCAGTTTATAAACGTCTAACTTGTGTGTACAATGTTTGTTTAGAATGTGCGTTTGAATACATTGAATTTGACATTTACATGAAATTGTTAAAGGGGGCGGGGTGTTGTGTATGTGGTGTCTGTCTCTTTAAGGCAGCACAGCAGAAGAGGGTTACCTGGTTTGAGGGACCAATGAGAACTGAAAGCGAGTGATCGCCCCAGAGGCAGAGATTCCTCCCTGGGGCAGAATACATCGGGCAGCCATGTAGTCAACATGTGAAGGCTGGAACCTTGCTGCAGGCAGCTCTGGGCTGCAAACTCCTGGATCTGATTTCTCTTTATCAATAAAAACCTTTAGTTCCTAACAAAGCTGATGTGTCTTGACATCACCAGAGGGGTGCCACGTCATTACATTTGCCTTGAAACCATTCCTTTCCTCCTTGACCCTACTTGTTACTGTTTTTTAATGTTTGTACACGCTGTTCCCTCCTGTCAGACTCTGGGTATCATTACTGAAATACCTGCTTTGTAATGCTGCCATATCCTTTTGCTTTGTATCCCCTCTCCAGAACCATTTCCCCTATATTTAGTTTAAAACCCTCTCTATTTCCCTGGTTATGTTTGCAGGAACACTGGTCCCAACATGGTTCAGATGTAAGGCGTCCCAACGGTACAGCTCCCACTTTCCCCAGTATTGATACCAGCGCCCCACTAACCAAAACCTACTCCCCCCACACCAGTCTCGAAGCCTTGTATTCATCCCACTAATTTAATGTTCCTGATGTCAATTCACAAGCAGCTCAGGTAATAATCCAGAGAGTAGAATCTTGGCAGTTCTGTTGTTTAATTTAGTGCCCATCTCCTCAAACTCTCAATGCAAAACCTCCTTCCTCATACTATCAATCCTGGTATCTACACGATATCTACAGGGACCCTTCCAACTGCAGGTTCCTCTCCAGCCTGGGCAGTTGTCCTGAACCCTGGTACCGCGTAGGTAGTCATGATGTGGAGATGCCGGCGTTGGACTGGGGTAAACACTGTAAGAAGCCTGACAACACCAGGTTAAAGTCCAACCAATTTATTTGATAGTAAACCCACAAGCTTTCGAGGCTTCCCTCTTCGTCAGGTGAAGGGAGAGTTCTGGCCTCAGACAGAGCATATAACAGCACAGACAGTTTACAGATTACTGATTAGAATGTGAATCTTTACAACTAACCTGCTATTCAAGTCTTAAAGAGGCCAACAATGTGAGTGGAAGGAGTATTAAGCACAGGTTAAAGAGATGTGTATTGTCTCCAGACAGTACAGTAAGTGCGGTTTTGCAAACCCAGGCAAGTGTTGGGGGTTACAGATAGTGCAACATGAACCCAAGACCCCAGTTCAGACCGTCCTCATGTGTGCGGAACTTGGCTATCAGTCTCTGCTCAGCGACTCTGCACTGTCGTGTGTCGTGAAGGCTGCCTTGGAGAATGCTTACCCGAAGGTCAGAGGCCGAATGCCCGTGACCGCTGAAGTGTTCGCCAACAGGAAGGGAACAGTCTTACCCGGTGATTGTTGAGTGATGTTAGGAACTAAAGGTTTTTATTGAACATCGCTGGACAATATTCCTGTACCACATGCCATGTTCCTGTCCTGACTTAAGAGCTTTAACTAATTAATTATTTTATTCAACTATTTATTTTCTTTTAGATATTTATTAATCTCATCACAAACTCCAGTACTATTTTATATCTTCAGAAAATAGACCTTGAGCACTTTCTGATCTTTCACCAGTCTCTTAAAGATGCCTCAGGACAGTCTCCCACCTTTTCCCACTCTTCCTTCTATCCCTCAGCCCTGCCTCCCTCGCACTCTTACCCAGACAGCCTCCCCCATCCCATTGCACCCCAGGCCACCACTTGCACCCTCCGCTTCAACCGTTATGACTCTTGCTGCTGGTGGGACCGGAATATTCCAGCCCTTATTTTCAACCCTAATTGGACAGAGCAACGCGCCTACAGAGAAGGTAAGTGGGATCGAGTGGCTGGGTGAGGTGGGGAGGGTGGCAGGTGGCTAGACGGGTTGGCATTAATCGGGTTGGGTTGGCCTGGAATTGTGTTGGGTCAGGTATGAGTCAGGTCGGCTCAGCAGGGGTTGATCGGGATAGGTGGGGTTTCTGGAGGGGGGGTTAAGAGGTTGTAGGATTGTCCGGGGTGGATGGATGGGAAGGAATCAAAGGGATGACAGAGGCTCAGTAATATAGTTATCCAGGAGTTAGACCAGATCTTTTCCTGTCTAATGTTCCCTGCTTAACCATCCAGATAAGTAAATTGGGAGAGTCTGAAACTCTGATTCTAGAGAACTGGAGACTTTCAGAGGTTCCCAGGGAGCAGGGGAATTGACCCCTGTTCAAAAGGTCAGGAAATTCCACAGGGATTTTGCGTTGGACTTCTGAAGGGTTCTGTAGGACAATCTCCAACAATCCAGGGACCAGAAGGACTGCGTCACAATTTACTCCTTCTGATTATTTCCAGCAGATATCCAGGCCTGAACACTAGCAACAGGGAATGTGAGATGGAAAGATGTAAATGATTCAATTATCCTCTTGCAAAGAAAACCCCGTGTTTGTTCCTGTGAATCTCACTGAACAATTTCTGGAGATTTGTTGGAACAAATGACTGGGATTCACCAATGCAAATCAGTGCTGTAAAGGTGGGTTACATTCTGTATAGGGAGTTGTACCCAGTCAGGGTGAAGTGACAAAACATGACTATTTAGTAAGAGGTCGAGTTCACCGGGCTTCTTGAGAAGTTTTACTGCTCCAGCTTTGTTTCATTGGTAATCCAATGTTTTATTCAAATTTCTAGTGTATCAAACCTCCTTAGAGCAAGCTTGCATTAACATATGAGCCCAGTAAGAGCAGCACAGTGGTTAGCACTGCTGCCTCACAGGCCAGTGGACGCAGGTTCAATTCCCAGCTTGGGTCACTGTCTGTGTGGAGTTTGCACATTCTCCCAGTATCTGTGTGGGTTTCCTTCAGATGCTCCAGTTTCCTCCCACAGTCCGGCTGTTGTTTTTGCTCATTTCAACAAACAGGAAGAGAAATAGAGGTATACATGCATGCAAAAAACTTCTGTCAGGGTGTGCTGGTAGCTGGCTACTTCTTTAGTATCACACACATCCCGGCACCAATTGCACTGATATATACACACAGACACATAAACACGCACACACACATACACACCACACACCCATAAACATAGACAGAACATATACACGCACAGACACAGTCACTCACACACATGTATACACTCATTCACAAACTCCCACAGACACTTCGCACGTACTTCCACACACCATGCACACTCGCTCACACTCTGCACACACCCAGTCTTTATATCTTCCTGGAAGATGAAATCTGCAAATCTGTCAGGGCATCTTGCACAATGAGATGATACTCATTTCCAAAGACCTCCCATTGTCTCCACTGGAGCTCACAATTAATTTCTGGGTGTCCTCAAAGTATCTTTGCCTGGAAACAGTGTGTGGTTCCACTGTCTCTGAGAGTATTACCCAGCAGGAATAGGCCATTCGGCCCATTGAATTCAGTCAGATTTGACATCCTCAGGCATTACTGACATTTGTGTCCATTTTTTAAAAGTAATAAACACGTTTAAAATTCAATATATCCAGATGTAATTTGGTGTTTTCCTTCATTACTGTGACACTGTAGTGATAAAAGCTTGGCTATCAATGGCCATCAATGTGGTTTCAAGATGTGACTGTAACAGACTGTAACAGACTGTATTGTTCAGTCATTTTTCTCCTCAGTGAATCACTGACCTGGAATTCCTTCAATCTCATTTACACTGTTGTGTAATGTGGTCACTGACAGGGTGTTACACTTTGATTACACAGGGGGCTTATTTGGATATAATTACTGACATGGAACAAATGTTCCTCGGAGGGGAAGGAGGGAGGGACCAGGATTCTGAATTCGATGATCAGCCATGATCAAAATGAATGATGGAGCAGGCTCGAAGGGCCAAATGGCCTTCTCCTGCTTCTAGTTTCTATGTTTCTTTGTGACCGAGAGAGAAGCTGAAGAAATTTGGGCAGAGACCTGTCAGAGCACCATTCATTCACCATTGTCAGCTTTAGATATTAGAGTGAGTGTCACATACTGCTTCTCTCTTTCGTTTCTTTAGGGATGTCTTCACTCTGTGTGCTTCAGCATCTTAAAAGCATCTTTATTTATTCTTCCAAAGTGAGACGAACACCCAGTGCCAATGTCCCCATTGGGTCGAAAACCAGGGTAACCAGAGTCACATGCACCTGGATGGATTGGGTGCTGCATTCAGGCAGCTCTCCCAGTAGGAGGCAGATAACTGGCAGAAAGTCTTGTTGAAATTTATGATATGGAAGTTCCTTCAACCGTTCCTGGGTATAATTATAACTACAGGAGGCAGTGTGTAAGGAGACCCTTCCTCCTTTAAGAACCAGCTGCTAGCATTCTCATTTTCTTGTCTCCTTAACACAAGAACATAAGAAATAGGAGCAGGAGTAGGCCATCTAACCCTTCGAGCCTGCCCCGCCATTCAATAAGATCATGGCTGATCTGAAGTGGATCAGTTCCACCTTCCCGCTTTCTCCCCATAACCCTTAATTCCCTTGTCTATCAGAAACCTATCTACCCGTGTCTTAAATATATTCAGCGAGGTAGCCTCCACCACTTCAACGGGCAGAGAATTCCAAAGATTCACCACCCTTTGAGTGAAGAAGTTCCTCCTCAACTCTGATCTAAACTGCTCCCCCCCTTATGTTGAGGCTGTGCCCTCTAGTCCTGCTGTCCTTTCTGAGTGGGAAGAATCTTTCTACCTCTACCCTATCCATCCCCTTCATTATCTTATACGTCTCTATAAGATCCCCCCTCATCCTTCGAAACTCCAACGAGTACAGACCCAGTCTATTCAGCCTCTCTTCATAGTCCAACCCCCTCATCTCCGGTATCAGCCTAGTGAACCTCCTCTGCACCCCCTCCAAGGCCAAAATATCCTTGTGCAAGTGCGGCGACCAAAACTGCACACAGTACTCCAGCTTCAGTAACAAAGAGATGCCCCAAGGGATGCTCATTACTCCCGATGAAATGTTTCTGGAGAATCAAGACTTTCAGAAGCTCTCATTTAACAATACAACATAAAGGTTGTCAGGAGACTGGGAGGAAGGGCAGGAGGTTGTTATGGGAGATGTGACGTTCTGATATACAAACACCAAGGGAATTAATCACATATCCCAGTAGAGAGGTCACCAGGTACAACAGTCTCCATCTGCTGTCTGCCACCCTCCTGGATCACAGCGAAACATCTGGACTAATTTTCCTGAAAACCTTGCCTATCTCACTGCTGCTTCTATACCTCCTCCTTCTTGTTGATCTGGATTTCGCCAGCTGGCCTGGACTGTCTGCCACATCAGGGTCGTCTGCTCTTTGTCTATTCTCAGGATGTTTTTGTGGACAAATGGCCCTGAGGCGACTGGTCTGTTGGCAATGTGTTAGTGACTTATCTCTGTGACTGGGTCAACTCTCCTTCCCTTTCTCATTTATTTATAACATCATGTTCCTGCCAGTGATAGTTGCTGCACCCATTGGCATCACCAGGTCTGCATTACACAAATGCAACTTTCACTAAAAGAGTGCAGTACCATTTGTGTCATCAAGTTATCCTTTTGTTAGTGTTACAATATTTTGGATGCTATAAATACCAATGTAATTTCATGGAGTTTAGATAAATATAATTGGATTACCCAAAGAATCACATAACAAATAGTTCTCCAAACACCTTCAAAGCTACCACAATCTTCCAAAACTGTGAAAGGGTGGAACCTAAGTCTTTGTTATCACCAAATTGAAACTTTGGAGACAATGTTCAGGCTGTCAGTTAGAAACTCATTTGACCAAAGTTAAGGCAATGCATTGATTGCCAAATTACTGATGCACTGCAAGGCATTCAAACCTTACTGTACGACAAACGACTCAACCAGTTTAATCAAAGTTTAGTAATTGAGCCATAAATCAAAAACACATTTCCAGTTGAGGTGAGTTTTTGGGCCCTATTGGAAAAATTAAAATTATATATCTTCTAAACATTCAACTATTTTGACCAATTGAGATGATTCATTACAATAGGTAACAATAGCAATCTGTTTTAATTTTATTTATTAGTCACAAGTTGGCTTACATTTACACTGCAATGAAATTACTGTGCAAATCCCCTAGTCCGGTGCCTGTTCGGGTCCACTCAGGAAGAATTTAGCATGGCCAATACAGCTAAACGGTGGATCTTTCGGACTGTGGGAGGAATCCATGCAAACACTGTAAGAAAGTGCAAACTCCACATAGACAGTGACCCAAGACAGGTTCCTGGTGCTGTGAGGCAGCAGTGCTAACCATTGTGCCACCGTGCCACCCATAGAACCACAGGATGATTGGAAAGTTGTTATGTTAGCTATAAAACCATAGGACAATTGAGAAGTTACAGCACAGAAGGAGCCCAGCTGTGATTATGGCACAACACAGTTTGTTTCTTTTATGAGATTTGGGTGTCACTGGGGCCAGCATTTATTGCCCATTCTTATCGCCCTTGAATGGAGTAGCTTGCTAGGACATTTCAGGAGGTAGTTAAGAGTCAACACCATTGCTGTGGGTCTGGAGTCACATGGAGGCCAGATCAGGTAACAATGGCAGATTTCCTTCCCTAAAGCACATTAGTGAACCAGGTGGGTTTTTACAACAATCGATGATAGTTTCGTAGTCATTGTGAGTAAGGCGAGCTTTCTATTCCAGATTTATTAATTGAATGATGGAATATGAAGCCTAACGTTCCTATTTGAACTCATTATCATCTGGGAGCACTTGCTGGCAATGCAAAGCAACACAGAACCTTTGCACAACCTCAGCTTTAATGGAGAACAGATCGTGGGAACTGAGGGAAGAATCTGAGGAACAAATTTGTGGAAGCAGAAATTGTATTTTGACAGTTTCAGAGAGAGTGTGGAAAATTGCCAAACCCATTTATTCTCTGGAGCTGCCCCTTTGTACAATAACGAGATACACACTTCCATGAAGGTTCAGCCTCTGTGAGTGTGTGTATACCTTTGTGCCATTGGTACAATGGCAGCGTTCCCCAAACAGATACCTGGTGGCCTGCCTCACAGAGAGCTGGTTACGAGATGGCATCACAATGCAGTCAGAAGGTGGGGGTCAAGAAGAAGGTGCAATGCAAGGAAGAATGGTCTGAGAATTGGAAGAGCGGCCGGTGTGACTATGAGGCTTGTTCCTTTATTGGAGGTGGATGGAGCTGGTTTCAGTCAAGGATGGGTAATTCTTCCTTGGGGTGGGGGTTGGTGGGGTGGGGGGGAGGGGGGGGCGGTGGCGGGGAGGGAGATCAGTGTTACACCTCAGGAGAATTGCAGTGAATTTTGTCAGAGCTGACAAGACAATGTGTGTCTGCCTTCCAAACAAGCTGTGAAACCCTTGGGAAGAAACAGTAAAATTTAGTGAGAAACAGAACTACAGAACATGCTGTCGAGACTCCGATCACTTTATTTACCTTCTAGAATCCTTCAGCAGATAAACGTTTCTGGTAGCCTGAAGAGGACAAAATGGTCAATGCTATTTTCAATACTCTACATCCTCCCCTGAATTAGTAAATAAGGGCAGTGGCTGGAGTGTTACGGCTGTTCACTTCGGTGAGTTTCTCCATCCTGTTGCAGTGAGTGGAGATTTGATTTCGCTGGAGGGACTGCGTGGTGTGAATGTCCAGTAAGATCGCACCCACAAAAGCTTTTTTCCAACAACGTAAGCATGAAACATAAGCATAATGTGAACATTTGACACTCAGGAGCACTATTATATATTCTAACTTTTCTATTTATCTAACAATGCACTCAGGCATGTACAATGAGACGAAGCTCGTTCCCTTCATAACGCAATCACCTCAGTCCTGATTCCACAGAAGTCATTGCTGCAACACCTCATCTTATTTTGTTTCTCGTTTGATGTCAGCCAGTTTTAGTGACTTTGGCACTGCATTTAGGCCTATGTAGTTCAGCTGTTGTCTGCAACCTTTACTTCAAGACCAGTTGGACTGTCAGCCCCGAGCGTTGTGAAAGATAGTCTGCTGGATTGAGTTTGTCCAGCTGATACTCAATGTGGAACATGTATCTTAGGTGGCACACTGCTGCCTCTCAGTGCCAGGGACCCAGATTTGATTCCTGGATTGGGTCATTATCGGTGCGGAGTCTGCACATTCTCCCCATGTCTGCATGGGTTTCCTCCGGGTGCTCTGCTTTCCTCCCACAGTCTGATAGACGTGCTGGTTAGGTGCATTGGCTGTGCTAAATTCTCCCTCAATGTACCCGAACAGGTGCTGGAGTGTGGCAACTGGGGGATTTTCACAGTAACTTCACTATAGTGTTAATACAAGCCTACTTGTGATGTTTTAGCGTCTCACAAGTAATGTGTCTCTGCGCTGACTGATCAGCACATGCGCAATGGCCCACTCAGCGCTAAGCTGCCGGCCTCTTTGCAGGAATAGGCCCCACCCACAGATTTTCAGAGTGAACCGTGCTAGGGCACTGTGTGATGTACACAGAGCGCCAGATTCTTACCATCAAGTTGCGCCCATTTTCAGTTGTGAAAACTTGGTAAAGTTGGGCATGGGTTGAGAATCTCGATCCGTGCCTACCTCTGCACTGGTTCCCCGTTTACCAAGGCCCAAAAATGGCCATGATTGGGACCACACTGAAACGGGCGCGACGGTCATTGAAATATATTTGCACACGTTTAACTTGACTTAATGGGCTTCATGTCCAACCACACCGGCACTTCCCCCTTTACCACCGTATTCACCCATCCAGAATCAGCGCGAAATAGACATGCGCCATAGAGGTCTGATTCCAGTGCTCCAGCTAGTCTGCTGGTCAGTGCCGAGCATCCAATAGCTCTCTGCTTGAGATCGGTGGGGGAGGGGGAAAGGGGGTTCGCTGCCTCTCTGCCTGAGACCAGTGAGGGGGAAGGGGGGCAGGGGCCCGTGATCGGTCTGAGTGGCGGACAGAGTGGGGGGAAAAGAGGACCAGTAATGTGGGGTGGGGCAATGTTTGTGGGGAGGCATTATCCACCCCGGGAGGGATGTGGCAGGAGAGCAACGCTCTATCTATATTTTGGACATGCGCAGTTGGAGGTGGCTGGTCGGAGTTGCAGAGTTTCGGGCGCATTAAGCCCCGCCTACAAGTTTCTGCAGAGTGCGTATGGGGGTTCCTGAAAATGAGTCTAAAAGTCAGATCTGAAACACTCCCAGCTCCAAGTCTGCCCAGCACTCAGAATCAAAATGGTTAAATAGGGCCCAGGGGGTTGGAGATACAATCTGAAAATCACAGAACAAAATCGACGGGAGTTACTCCCATTTTTCGTGAATTGACGACTTTGGATATTTTTGGGAGAATCCCGGCTTACACCTAATTCACTGTGCTTGCACCAACGACTAACTGGGTGATATTGTCAGGGTGGAAATAGGCGTTTGTGCATCTTGCTGACAGCCACTGTTTCGCCCGCTGTACAACTTGTTTGTGTAATTTAGTCTATTCCCACTTGGTGATCTCTTTTCTCAGATTGCGTAGCGGGCAGCTAACCTTACAAGGTCAAGAATGACTCCAGTACCGGATAAATCCGAGCAAATTCTGAATTTCCTGCACATCCACAGGATTCACATCATTTGCAATGGTTTGACCTTTCCACGGATCAGGTGAAATTCCTTCACCTCTAAAGACATAACTGAAAAATTCAATTTCACTTTCATTGAACAAGGTTTATCTTTCTTCAAGGTGAGCTTTTGTTCTCTGAGACATTGTAGGTGGGCGTGTAGACATGCCTTGAGTTCACTTTCAATGCATCTGCGGATGAGAATGACAAGACAGTGTACAGGAATGAGATAGAGAATCTGGTGAACTGGTGCGGCAACAATAATCTCTCCCTCAATGTCAACAAAACAAAGGAGATAGTCATCAACTTCAGGAAGCGTAAAGGAGAACGTGCCCCTGTCTACATCGACGGGGATGAAGTAGAAAGGGTCGAAAACTTCAAGTTTTTAGGTGTCCAGATCACCAACAACCTGTCCTGGTTTCCCCATGCCGACACTATAGTTAAGAAAGCCCACCAATGCCTGTACTTTCTCAGAAGACTAAGGAAATTTGGCACGTTAGTGACGTGCCAAACTCTCACCCACTTTTACAGATGCACCATAGAAAGCATTCTTTCTGGTTGTATCACAGCTTGGTATGGGCTCCTGCTCGGCCCAAGACCGCAAGGAACTACAAAAGGTTGTGAATGTAGCCCAATCCATTACACAAACCAGCCTCCCATCCACTGACTCAGTCTACACTTCCCGCTGCCTCGAGAAAGCAGCCAGCATAATCAAGGACTCTCTTCCACCTTCTCCTGTTGGGAAAAAGATACAAAAATCTGAAGTCACATACCAACTGACTCAAAAATAGTTTCTTCTCTGCTACCATCAGACTTTAGAATGGGCCTCCTTATATTAAGTTGATCTTTCTTTACACCCTAGCTATGACTGTAACACCACATTCTGCACCCTGTCCTTTCTTTCTCTATGAACATTATGCTTTGGCTTTATAATGTGCAAGAAACAATACTTCTCACTGTATACTAATACATGTGACAGTAATAAATCAAATCAAATCCTAACAGATTCCCCTCTTTTCTCTGAATGAAATTGATATGCAGACATGTGAAAAGATACAAAATGACAATTCATGTTACCTTATACAACCAATCTTTCAGAAACTGCATATTTCTTCCTGTCTTTAAACCACAAGAATTCATAAGGTTACAACATGGAAATCAGAGCACGAGGCATCTCTTTTCCAGGATGTAATACATTCAATGTGAATCACAGCTTCTGTAAATGCCAATAATTATTGACTGTTCTGGCTGTGAGAGAGGCCAGACAGTTGAACAAAAAATCCTCTGGTTTAGACTATATCCTTATATTCCTCCATTGGTCTGCTTCTTGTTCCTATTGAAAAACACAAGTGCAGAGGGAGAAACTCCCAGCTCCTTCACACTGACTCTTTCTCTGTCCATTGAACAGAGAAGTTATATGATGGGCAGTGACGGCTTTACAGATCTCCATCCTATTCTGCTCCAGTCACTTCCTGTTCAAAAGGTTGGAGTAGGTAATTGGAAAATCCAAGGCAATGTGTAGCTTGCATGCATTGTGAAAGATGTCCTGCATTGTTTATTGGACTAGGGTCTGGAACTGTCCATTTGGCAGGAAGAATTAAAGAACAGTATTCAAATTGAGAGAGATTGAAGAACTGAGGTAGCGAGGGATCTGGGCGTCCTGGTACCTGAATTGCAAAAAAGTTAGCATTCAGTTTAAGTTTATTTATTAGTGTCGCAAGTAGGCTTACATTAACACTGCAATGAAGTAACTGTGAAAATCCCCTAGTTACTACACTCTGGTGCCTATTCAGGTATACTGAGGGAGAATTTAGCTTGGCCAATGCACCTAGCCAGCATGTCTTTTACACTGCGGGAGGAAACCAGAGCACTCGAAGGAAACCCATACAGACAGAGAGAGAATATTTAGATTCTACAAAGATAGTTACCCGAGGCCGGAATTGAACCCGGGTCTCTGGCGCTGTGAGGCAGCAGTGCTAACCACTGTGCCACCGTGCCACCCCAAAATACAGCAAGTGATTAGAAAGGCAAAAGGAATGTTGGTGTTTACTGCAAGGGGAATAGAATATAAAAATTGGGAAGTATTACTGCAGTTGTACTGAACAAAGAACAAAGAACAAAAGCAGCCCGGGAAACAGGCCCTTCGGCCCAACGAGCCCACGCCGCCATTTTAACATTACCAGTCCCTCCCCTCCACCCATGACCCTTATCTATTGTTTTATGGCAACCCGCATTGAGGGAATCTGATTTAGGGACAATTTATTCCTGCCAATCAGCCTAACAGAACATCTTTGGGGTGTGGGAGGAAACCGGAGCACCCGGAGAAAACCCACGCAAGCACGGGGAGAATGCGCAAACTCCCACAGACACCGGCCCAAATCCATGTGTCTGCACAGCAATCAGTGATAGTCACTGAGCTGTTGTGTTGCCCAGCATCTGGTCCAGTTTAAGCACACACTAATGACATAAAGCACTAGGCCAATCTCGAACATTCAAGAGCAGCCCAAGTACGACCCATCACGTGTATGCCCCTTGTTGGACAACAAGGCGACTGACTTAAAACCTGTGAATGAAAAGAGAAAAAACATTATTATCATACTATATCCATTTACATTACCAGGGACGCCCCAATGCTAATGAACCTTATTTAATACAATCTCCTATATCCACCCATCTCCAACCCACTCATGTGCCTGTCTAAGTTACTCTTGAATGACTCTAGCGTGCTTGCCTCCACCACCTTACTTGGCAGAGCATTCCATACCCCCACTACCTTCTGTGTGAAAAACCTCCCTCTAATATCTGTGTTGTACCTCTCCCCCCTCACCTTAAGCCCATGGCCCCTAACATAGGAAATAGCTTACCTCTGTTTACTCTATCTATACTCTATCTATAATCTTATATACCTCTATTAGATCCCCCCTCAGTCACCGTCTTTCAAGGGAAAACAGCCCCAATTTGTTCAATCTTTCCTCATAACCCAGTCCTTCCATACCAGGCAACATCCTGGTAAACCTCCTGTGCGCTCTCTCCAGAGTCTCCACGTCCTTCCGGTAGTAAGGCGACCAGAACTGGACGCAGTACTCTAAATGCGACCTAACCAACGTTCTATACAACTGCAACATTAGACTCCAGCTCTTATATTCTATACCCCTTCCTATAAAGGCTAACATACCATAGGCTTTCTTCACAACCTTCTCCACTTGTACTGCCACCTTCAAAGACTTGCGCACTTGCACCCCCAGGTCCCGCTGCGATTCTATGCTCCTTACGGGCTTACCCTTTACTGGGTGCTGGTGAGATCACATCTGGAATAGTGTGTACAGTTTTGGTCTCATTTATTATTATATAATGCTATAACTGTGTTATAAACAGTTCAGCAAAGGTTCATTTGACTCATTCCAGGAACGAAGGGGTTATTTTATAAAGGAAGGTTGGACAGGTTAAGTTCTCCTTTTTCTGATGGAGATGAGGAGACTGTTTACTCTCCTGGAGGATGGTTAGTAGTATTTCCTTCATCAGAGAGCAGTGGGGGCTGGGTCACTGAATTTATTCAAGGCCGAGTTAGATAGATTTTTGATCGACAGGGAGTGGAGAGAAATGGGAGACAGGCTGGAAAGTGGAGCTGTGACCACAACCAGATCTGCCAAGATCTTACTTGTAATAGTAATAGTAATAGGGTAATTGTTATGGGGGACTTTAACTTTACTAACATTGATTGGAATTGCTATAGCTCTAGCTCGTTAGAGGGGTCAGTTTTTGTTCAAAGTGTGCAGGAAGGTTTTTTGACTCAATATGTAGATAGGCCAACTAGAGGTGAGGCTATATTGGACTTGGTGCTGGGAAATGAGCCAGACCAGGTGCTAGACTTGGAAGTTGGTGTGCATTTTGGTGATAGTGACCACAATTCGGTTACGTTCACCTTAGTGATGGAAAGGGATAGGCATGAACCTCGGGTCAGTAGTTTTAGCTGGGGGAAGGGTAATTATGAGGCCATTAGGAGAGAATTAGGAAGCATTGGTTGGACTAGGAGATTACAGGGACTAGGAACGTCTGAAATGTGGAGTTTTTTCAAGGAGCAGCTACTGCGGGTCTGTGATAGGTATGTCCCTGTCAGGCAAGGAGGAATTGGTAGGGCTAGGGAACCGTGGTGCACAAAAAAAGTTGATTTGTTGGTTAGGAAGAAGAAGGAGGCTTATGTTCGGATGAGGCTTGAGGGCTCGGGTAGTGCAGTAGAAAGCTTTAGATTGGCTAGGAGGGAGTTGAAGAGGGAGTTAAGAAGGGCTAGAAGAGGGCATGAGATGACTTTGGCTGATAGGATTAAGGAGAATCCTAAGGCGTTCTATAGGTATGTCAAGAACAGAAGGTTGGTTAGGGCAAGATTAGGGCCAGTTACAGACAGTAGGGGGAAGTTGTGTGTGGAACCGGAAGAGATTGGAGAGGCATTGAACCATTATTTCTCTTCGGTGTTCACGCAGGACGATATGAATGTAGCTGAGGAGGTCACTGGGGTGAAGGGGTGTAAAATAGAAAGTATTGCAGTTGATACAGAGGATGTGTTGGATATTCTAGAAGGGTTGAAAATAGATAAGTCCCCTGGTCCAGACAGGATTTACCCTAGGATTCTATGGGAGGCAAGAGAGGTGATTGCAGAGCCACTGGCTCTGATCTTCAGGTCGTCGTTGGTCTCTGGTATAGTACCGGAAGATTGGAGGACAGCGAATGTTGTCCCATTGTTTAAGAAGGGGAACAGAGACTTCCCTGGGAATTATAGACCAGTGAGTCTTACTTCTGTAGTGGGCAAGGTTTTAGAAAGAATTATTAGGGATAGGATTTATACTTATTTGGAGAGTAATGAATTGATTAGAGATAGTCAGCATGGTTTTGTAGCGGGAAGGTCGTGCCTTACTAACCTTATTGAGTTCTTTGAGAAGGTGACCAAAGAGGTGGATAGGGGTAAGGCAGTAGACGTGGTATATATGGATTTTAGTAAGGCGTTTGATAAGGTTCACCATGGTATGCTTCTGCAGAAAATGCAGATGTATGGGATTGGTGGTAATTTAGGTACTTGGATCAGGAATTGGTTAGCAGATAGGAGACAGAGGGTGGTGGTTGATGGTAATTATTCATCATGGAGTTCGGTTACGAGTGGTGTGCCTCAGGGATCTGTTTTGGGGCCACTGCTGTTTGTAATCTTTATTAATGATCTGGATGAGGGTATAGTTGGGTGGATTAGTAAGTTTGCTGATGACACCAAAGTCGGAGGTGTGGTAGATTGTGAGGAAGGGTGTCGAAGTTTGCAGGGTGACTTGGACAGGTTGCAGAGCTGGGCCGCGAGGTGGCGGATGGAGTTTAATGCGGAGAAGTGTGAGGTAATCCATTTCGGTAGGAATAACAGATGTGTTGAGTATAGGGCTAACGGGAGGACTTTGAATAGAGTGGAGGAGCAGAGGGATCTAGGTGTATGTGTACATAGATCCCTGAAAGTTGGGAATCAAGTAGATAAGGTTGTTAAGAAGGCGTACGGGGTCTTGGCGTTTATTGGTAGGGGGATTGAATTTAGGAGTCGCAGCGTCATGTTGCAACTGTACACAACTCTGGTGCGGCCGCACTTGGAGTACTGTGTGCAGTTCTGGTCCCCACATTACAGGAAGGATGTGGAGGCTTTGGAGAGGGTGCAGAGGAGGTTTACCAGGATGTTGCCTGGTATGCAGGGGAGGTCCTATGAGGAGAGACTGAGGGATTTGGGGTTGTTTTCACTGGAAAGAAGGCGGCTAAGAGGGGATCTTATAGAAACATATAAGATGATTAGAGGTTTAGATAGGGTGGATAGTGATAGCCTGTTTCCTCGGATGGAGAAAGCTAGCACGAGGGGGCATGGCTTTAAATTAAGGGGGGGTAGTTATAGGACGGATGTCAGGGGCAGGTTCTTTACCCAGAGGGTGGTGAGGGACTGGAATGCCCTGCCTGCTGCAGTTGTAAATGCGCCTAGTTTGGGGGCGTTTAAGAGATTGGTGGATAGGTTTATGGATGAAAAGGGATTGGTTTAGATTAGTGGGTCAATGTTTTTTAAAAATAAGACTGGTCGGCGCAACATTGTGGGCCGAAGGGCCTGTTCCGCGCTGTAATGTTCTATGTTCTATGTTCTACTGAATGACAGAGCAGGCTCGAAGGGCCAAATGGCCTCCTCCTGTATACTCCAGCATTTCTATATTCTGATGTTCCTCATCGGCAGCACCTGTCCCATCAATTAACTTTGTTAATGTTGTTACATCAGCGGTGGTGATCAGTATGTGTTAGAACCTGGAATGAAATGAGGGAACATTTATTAGCACCACTGAAAACTTCCGCATCATCTCCACTGACGGAATCTCCCAGCCAATACATTCCTCAACGTTCAGTTTAAATCTCGGAAATATTCATGGGTCTCACTTCCTGAGAATTTGTTGTCAAATTATTTTCTGTTTCTCTGAAAACGAACCTGATAAATTCCAAATACTTGAGCGTGTAATCGGGTGGGGCACTCCAGTACGATAGGGAAGGAGTGCTGCACTGTTGGACACGTCACCTTTTGGACTAGACATTAAGCTGCCTGCTAACCCATTGATGGTGGTGGGATCTTACTGTGCAGAATGTGGCTGCCACATCCCCGACATTACAACAGTGAAATTGGTTGCAAAGGGCTTTAGCACACCCTGAGGTTTTGAAATGTGCTGTAAAAATGCAAATTTTACTTTAAATTAATACTATGCAAATATGAAGGAGTGGCACGGTGGATAGCACTGCTGCCTCACAGCGCAAGGGACTCGAGTTCAATTCTCGGCCCAGGTCACTGTCTGTGTGGAGTCTGCATGTTCTCCCCAAGACTGCAACGGGTTTCCCCTGGGTGCTCCAGTTTCCTCCCACAGTCCAAGGATGTGCAGGTTAGGTGGATTGACCCTAAATTGCCCCTTAGTGTCGGGGGGACTAGCTAGGGTAAATGCATGGGGCTATAGGGATAGGGCCTGGGTGGAATTGTGGTCAGTTCAGACTCGATGGGCAGAATGGCCTCCTTCTAGGCTATAGGGATTCTGTGATTCTATGAATACATGGATCTCAATTTCCTCAGAGATGCTGCACTCCACTCTCTCACCCCCCCACAGAGCAGCAGGAAAGGAGCCCCATTCCACTGCCTGAAGTATGGAATGGGAACTTACATGGAGAGCTGTGGGGAGGAATTCCTGCTCCATAATGGGAGCTGTGGGAATGGAATTCCTGCTTCACTTCCAGAAAAGTTATGAAGATTAAGCAGGAGCAGTTCCAAGGAGATTCCTGGTCGTGGATTGTCTATCTGCTCCCAGGCACAAACCAAATATTATTTTCAAACACTCTTTGTGAAGCCAGTTTGCTTAGAAAACAGGAAGGCACCTGAAATACACAGGACTGACCTTGACAGTATATCGAAAGTGACAATGGAGATGAGATGGTTTAGTGGTATTATCATGAGATTATTAACCCAGAAACTCAGCTGGAGCTCTCGGAACCTGGGTGCAAATCCCACCAAGGCAGATGGTGGTATTTGAGTTCAATAAAAATGTCTGGAATTAAAAATCTACTGATGACCGTGAAACCATTGTCAATTGTCAGAAAAACCCATCTGATTCATTAATGCCCTTTAGGGAAGGAAATCTGCCGTCCTTACCTGGCCTGGCCTACATGTGACTCCAGACTACAGTGACTTTTCTCTCTCCCTGCCTCATTGTGGAATTTTCCTACCCTCAATAGTAGGCTGCCCATCTGAGATTGGATTTATTAGACATGAAGTGAATGCTGCATTGAGATAACACGCTGGGGATATCCTTCATCCAAAATTGTCGCAGCTTTCACATGCCCTAACCAAAAGTGAAAAACTTCAAACTATCATTACTTATGAAAATTCAACAACTGTGTCCTGTGGCTCACACTCTCAGTGTTGCTCACACACACACATAGTCAGGCTCTAACATCAATGCACTGGGTCTTCTTGTCTCTGTATTAATGTAGTGAGAATCTTTGTTAGATCCAAGGACACTGTGTATCAGAGTGTGACTCAGGGTGTGATTGATCAGGGGAAATTGCTTGAAATGAATTCATTTGAAAATGGCAGGAGAAATCCTACAGCAAACCCAACAATGCGGATTCAGATGTGTGAACGACTCTGTGAATCACTGGGAGCTTCTCCCTCGAGTGGGAATGAGTGCGCTGCTAGCAAAGTGGTTGTGAAGGACAATCTGAAAATCTGTAGGCAGCAATGGAGAAACATCACAAAGAGCCTCAGTACAGGGCCAGAGCTGGGAACAGGTAAATATCACATTTAATCTGCCTTAATTTAAATTACACCAAGTAATGAATCATAAAACTTTTAAAAACATTGTTTAAATATATTAAAAAAATTAATTGAATTAAATAAAGCCATGTTAGATAGACATGGTAGTGTAGCTGATGTGCTATAACTGCAGTATGTGGGAGTTTGTGGGGAGAATTGCGACCCCCACACAACCATATCCACAGTTTCTGCAGCTCGAACAACTTTGGCTTAGAATTGTTGACCTGGAGTCTGAGGAGCAGATATTCTGAGTCTTTGGGAGTGTTTGACCCAAGACAAGTCACAGCTTTTAGGTTTGGAAATTAAGTTAGGTAAGGTTATGGGTGGCATGGTGGAATGGTGGTTAGCACTGCTGCCTCACAATGCCAGGTACCCAGGTTCAATTCCACCTTCGGGTCACTATCTGTGCAGAGTTTGCACGTTCTCCCTGTGTCTGCGTAGGTTTCCTCCGGGTGCTCAGGTTTCCCCCCCCACTCCAAAGATGTGCAAGTTAGGTTGATTGGCCATGCTAAATTGCCCCTTAGTTTCAGGGGGACTAGTGGAGCAAATAGGTGGGGTTATAGGGATAGGTCCTATGTGAGATTGTGGTTGGTTCAGGCTTGTTGGGCCAAATGGCCTCTTTCTGCACTGTAAGGATTCTATGATTCTAAGATTCATTTTGGTAGGACAAATTTAAATGCAGATTCCAGGGTCAACAGCAGGGTTCTGAGAAATGTGGAAGAGCAGAGAGATCTTGGGGTTCATATCCACAGATCTCTGAAGGTTGCCACTCAAGTGGATAGAGCCGTGAAGAAGGCTTATAGTGTGTTAGTGTTTATTAACAGGGGGTTTGAGTTTAAGAGCTGTGGGGTTATGCTGCAACAATACCGGACGTTGGTGAGACCACATTTGGAATATTGTGTTCAGTTCTGGTCACCTCACTATAAGAAGGATGTGGAAGCAATGGAGAGAGTGCAGAGGAGATTTACCAGGATGCTGCCTGGTTTGGAGGGTAGGTCATATGAGGAAAGGTTGAGGGAGTTGGGGCTTTTCTCTCTGGAGTGGAGGAGGATGAGAGGCGACTTAATAGAGGTTATAAGATGATGAGGGTGATAGAGTGAATGTGCAGAGACTATTTCCTTGGGTGGATGTAGCTGTTACTAGGGGGCATAACTGTAAGGTTCATGGTGGGAGATATAGGAGGGATGTCCGAGGTAGATTCTTTACTCAGAGAGTGGTTGGGGTGTGGAATGCACTGCCTGCTGTGATAGTGGAGTCGGACACTTTAGGAACTTTCAAGTGGTTATTGGATAGGCACCTGGAGCACACCAGAATGATAGGGAGTGGGATGGCTTGATCTTGGGTTTGGACATAGTTCGGCACAACATCGAGGGCCGAAGGGCCTGAACTGTGCTGTACTGTTCTATGTTCTATAAGTCATGATGTGGATATGCCGGCGTTGGACTGGGGTAAACACAGTAAAAAGTCTGACAACACCAGGTTTCAGTCCAACCGATTTAGTTGATAGTAAACTCACAAGCTTTCGGGGTTAGTCCCTTTGTCAGGTGAATGGAGAGTTCTGGCCTCAGACAGAGCATATAAAGCAGACAGTTTACAGATTACTGATTAGAATGCAAATCTTTACACCTAACCTGCTGTTAGGTGAGACTTGAACAGCAGGTTAGGTGGAAAGATTTGCATTCTAATCAGTAATTTGTAAACTGTCTGTGCTTTATATGCTCTGTCTGAGGCCAGAACTCTCCATTCACCTGACGAAGGGACTAACCCCGAAAGCTAGTGAGTTTACTATCAAATAAATCGGTTGGACTTAAACCTGGTGTTGTCAGACTTTTTACTATGTTCTATAAGTACAGCTTTGGTTAGTCATCAGGAATGAGGAGGATATGACAATGAGACAGGCACGAGAGGGGACTCCACTATTTGGAGGTATGAGGATCTTGCTGTTTGTGTGAATAAGGACAACATCAGCTGGACAAATTGAATGGAATATCGTTGTACAGGAAGCCATTCAAGTGCAGGGGAGCATAATGGAAAGTTGTGATGAGGGATAGTATAGACAGGGAAATAGGTCTGGTATACTGCAGCAGTAACAAGGAGATCTGTTCAGTTCCAGGGTTACAAACAGCCCCTCATAGCTGGAGGAACATCAGCAGAAAAGCTGCCCCAGTTATTAATTCTGTTGTAGCCAGCAGAGGTGGTTGGATAAAGTGAGGGAGCCAATTCATCCCGCTTCACCTGGACACAAGAATTTGAGGATATTTCAAGTGGACAGTAACAAATTGAGAGAATCTCACCCTGGTTAACAAATTTACATGGAATATAGAACAGAACAGCACAGGAAAAGGCCTTTCAGCCCATGATGTTGTACCAAACATGACTGTAAATTAAACTAACCCTTTCTGCCTGCCTTTAGTCCATATTCCTCTATTCCTTACATAGTCATGTGCTTGTCTAAATCCCCTTAAACGGCCCTGTCGTATCTCTCTGCATCACCACCCCTGGCAATACCTCTGTATAAAACATTGCCCCTCGCATCTCCTTTGAACTTTCCCCCTCTCAGCTTAAGTGCATGCCCCCTAGTATTAAACATTTCAACTCTGGGATAAAGATTCTGACTGTCAATCCAACTCCGCCTCTCATAATTTTATAGAGTTCTACCAGGCCGCTCCTCGGCTTCAGTTGCTCCAGAGAAAACAACCCAAGTTTGTCCAGCCTCTCCTTATAGCTGATACCTTCTAATGAGGGTAACATCCTGGTGAACCCTCTCTGCACCCTCTCCAAAGCTTCCACATCCTTCCATGCGGTGACTAGAATTGAACGCAATACTCTAAGTGAGGAACAGTTGAAAACATGTTTGGGACAAAAGGAAGACACGGACTGAAACATAACTAGAGCTCCAAAATGGCAGCATTGTACTCCAATCAGCATTGAATACTCATTAATGTCATGGTCTGCCTATTCTGCAGCTGTGTTAACCTGTTAACTCCTTTACTAAGATATCATCCACCACGTTTTGTGTTAGTGGTTTTGCATACTTCGAATGCCATTTTAGAACAAGTGCGTGCCAACTGCAAAACTTTTAACAGAGGGGAACGAGGCAATGGTTTTCTTTGGACAGTTCCTTAGCTTTTCTATAATGTGATGGAAGAAAATCTGATGTTTCACCATTTTGGAATTTTTTTTTAAACAGTCGAAATTGACTAGGTGAGAATAAAATCGAATCCTGGTAATAGCTCGCAATAAATTGTAGTAACCCTTTCAGGGTTAGAATCAGAGTTATTAGGAATTGGGGTAAGATTAGGAATAAAGTTAGAATTATGGTTCAATTCAAATTAAGATTCAGGGTAGGAGTAGAGTTATAATTAGTGTTCAGATTGGCATTAAAGTTTGAATTAAGATTAATTTTAAGGTCCTGGTAGGTGTGAAATTTGGAATTCAGGACAGGGTTATCGTTGGAATTAGCTTTAAGATTATGATTAGGATTCAAATTAGAATTAGGGTTAGGATTAGGTTTTGGATTCGTTTTAGTTTATGAGGAAAAGAAGACTTTGGGCCAATTGTGGAGCTCGTGGCTATTTCTACACTGACTTTGAGACAGAGCTGTGTATGTGTGCGATGGGGGGAAGGCAGGAACAGCAGAGCACAGAGAGAATGAGCGGACATGATCTATCGTACACTTGGATCATCCTCTCTCTCCGTCTCTCTCCTCTCAGTGCTGTCGTCCTCCCAGCTTCCTGCTGTGCACACCTCCATTTCCTCCCTCACCCCCCCCAACTCGCCACTCTCCCGTCTCTGTCTACCCACATTTCACATTGGTCCTCGGGGCACCAGGCAATGATTTCAGTAAACACTAACGAGCCTGGATAATGTGTGAGTGTATCAGTGAAAGAGGAAGTTTTCATTGTCAATATTCACAGTGCCCGTCCCGTAATTAAACCATTACATTTTATTACATCATCAGTGGTGGTCAGTTTGTGACGGAACCTGTAATAAAAGGAGTGAACCTGCGTTCACATCACCCGAATTATCCCCTTCACCCTGCACTGAACAGGTACAGATCATTGATCACTGGGAGCTCTCGGACTGTTTTCATTATATTCGTCCCAAAGTAGGAGAAATTTCCTTTTCTGACTGTGAAATGATGAACTTTGACAGGATGAATGAGAAGGGGAAATTAAAAGTGAAATACTTCAATTATAAAGCGGGTGCAGAAACGAAAGAACTGGGAAATTACATACACAAAACCTGAGGCAGGATAGGTCCCTAAATTATTCCCCCCTTAATCTGGTTTCCAATGGGGGTACCATAAGCATAGACATGGGTCAAGGGTGAAGGAGGAAAAACACATTGTTAAAATGGCGGCGCAGGATCGTTGGGCCGAAGGGCCTGTTTCCCGTGCTGGGTTGTTCTTTGTTCTTCTTTGTTCTTTGAAAGGTTTAAAAAACAGGATTATTCAGGTTTATTAATAGGGTCGTAGAGCACAAGCGCAAGGAAGTCATGCTAAACCGTTAAAAATTGCTAATTAGGCCCCATCTAGAGTGTTGGGTCTAATCTCAGGCTCCACACATCCTAAAAAACATCAAGGCCTTGGAGAGGGTGCAGAGAAGATTTATGAGTGTGGTCCCAAGGACACCGGTTATTTGGAGAGACCAGGGTACTTTGGATTGTCTCCTTGGAGCTCAGAAGGTTAAGATGCGATTTGATTAAGCTGTTTAAATATAAAAGGGAGAGAGTGAGTTTCCACTGGCAGAAGGATCAGAGGGCACAGAATTAAGACTGAAATAGAAGGACTAGTGGGGAGAGTTGGTAGCATTTTTGGGTGGTAAATTGTTACAATCCAGGGTGCACTGTCTGAAAGGATACTGAGAGAAGATTCAATAGGAATATTCACCTTAAAACTGGATGAATATAAACAAATAGGTATTTCATAGGACTTTCTGAGTTACCATTGGGAGGAGCTGGGGCAATGGTAGGGTACCTCCCTGTATCTGTACTTGTGTTCTCAGGCTGAGTCTTACCTCCTTTAGCTGTTATTCTGTCAGCAGAACTGCCTCTTGTGGCTGGTACCTCTGTCCCAACATTTTCCAGATGTAAGTCAAACAGAGAATTACATTTCTATAGCACTTTCTACATCCTCAGGATGGACCAAGTTGCTTCCTAACTGATGGATTATGTTGGAAGTCCATTCACTGCTGATTTATGGAGTGTTTCCAGTGTTATTGATTTCAGGTTTTCCAGCAGCTGCTGTTGTTCACTTGATGCCAACTACGTAAACACAGTCAGTGTTCCAAACACAACAGCCAATGTTCCACAAATAGCAATTGAGATAAATATTCCGATTATTTAGTGGTGTTGGTTGAAAGGAGAAATATTGACCGGGACATCAGGAGAACTTGGTTTCGTCTAAGAGACAGCAGCTTTGATAATGAAACATAGCTGATTCACAGGGGTCAGCGTGTGGGACCAGAGGGCACAGTCTCAGAATAAGAGGGTGCGCATTTAAGATGGGTTTGAGGAAGAATTTATTCTCTCAAAGTGTGGTGAATCTTTATCCCAGGAAGTTGTGGAGACTGAGGAGTTGAACGATTCTTCCCAAAGCCCACTGTACCCTCACTCGGACTGTTCCCAGTAGCAACCGCTTCCCATCACAGCTGGTTCACCTCCTTCTGCAGGACTGGCAGCTCGCACACGCCTGACAGTTCACACACACCTGGCAGCTCGCACACGCCTGACAGTTCACACACACCTGGCAGCTCGCACACGCCTGGCAGCTCGCACACACCTGGCAGCTCGCACACGCCTGGCAGCTCGCACACACCTGACAGCTCGCACACGCCTGGCAGCTCACACACGCCTGACAGTTCACACACACCTGGCAGCTCGCACACGCCTGACAGTTCACACACACCTGGCAGCTCGCACACGCCTGGCAGCTCGCACACACCTGACAGCTCGCACACGCCTGGCAGCTCGTACACGCCTGGCAGCTCGCACACACCTGGCAGCTCGTACACGCCTGACAGCTCGCACACGCCTGGCAGCGCACACACGCCTGGCAGCTCGCACATGCCTGGCAACTCGTACACGCCTGGCAGCGCACACACGCCTGGCAGCTCGCACATGCCTGGCAACTCGTACACGCCTGGCAGCGCACACACGCCTGGCAGCTCACACACGCCTGGCAGCTCATACATGCCTGGCAGCTCGCACACGCCTGGCAGCTTGTACATACCTGGCAGCTCGCACACGCCTGGCAGCTCGCACACGCCTGGCAGCTCGCACACGCCTGGCAGCGCACACACGCCTGACAGCTCGCACACGCCTGGCAGCTCGCACACGCCTGGCAGCTTGTACATACCTGGCAGCTCACACACGCCTGGCAGCTCGCACACGCCTGGCAGCTCGCACACGCCTGGCAGCACACACACGCCTGACAGCTCGCACACGCCTGGCAGCTCGCACACGCCTGGCAGCTTGTACATACCTGGCAGCTCGCACATGCCTGGCAGCTCACACACGCCTGGCAGCTCGCACACACCTGGCAGCTCGCACACGCCTGGCAGCTCACACACGCCTGACAGCTCGCACATGCCTGGCAGCTCACACACGCCTGGCAGCTTGCACACGCCTGGCAGCTCACACACGCCTGACAGCTCGCACATGCCTGGCAGCTCACACACGCCTGGCAGCTCGCACACACTTGGCAGCTCGCACACGCCTGGCAATTCACACGCCTGGCAGCTCGCACATGCCTGGCAGCTCACACATGCCTTGCTCAGAACACTCATTCATTTGGGGCACCTCTACTGCTTTCTCCAGCGAGATTTTGGTTTCAGGAAGCTGTTTCTTTCTGGTGTTGAGGCTGTTAATCCCACATACTAAGCGGTCCCTCAACATGTCTCCCAACGGTGGCCCAAAATCACAGTGCTCAGCCAGCTGTCGGACTCTGGAAGGTGACCGTCTCTCTTGGCTCCCTAACAGCAGAGTGGAATTTATACCTTAGCGCGACAGTGGAAGGTTGGGGGTTTATAGTGGTCCTTAACTAAACTGACTAACTGGAACATCAATGATGTCAAACTCCTGACCAGATTGTAAGTCCGTGGGCCGCAGAATATGAGCAGTTTCACCTCCTGCTTCTCCTCAGCTGCTATTTCATTCATCACAACGAAATACTGCAGTCCCTCAATGTACTGCCACCACCCCTTTCTCCCCCTCACCCTCTTCCTCCCCAGCTCTCAGCGTCAGATGGTTCAATCGTCCCAAATAACGTCATCTTAAAACAGAGTCTTTACCTTTTTTGAACTTTGGACCATGATTCTCCTCCCCCTCCAACTCTGCACCCTAGGCTTTCAGTGACCGATTCGGTTTGTTCTCGTCGCCACTGTAATAACCCAAAGTGATTACTTACGGGGCGAAAAGCTGCAGCAGGCGACGGTGCAGAGGGACCTCGGGGTCCTTGTGCATGAGTCACAAAAACCCAGCTTGCAGGTGCAGCAGGTGGTCAGGAAGGCGAATGGGATGCTGGCCTTCATAGCGAGGGGGATTGAATATAAAAGTAGGGAGGTCTTGCTGCGGCTGTATAGGGCATTGGTGAGGCCGCAGCTGGAGTACTGTGTGCAGTTTTGGGCGCCGCACCTGCGCAAGGATATTTTGGCCTTGGAGGGAGTGCAGAGGAGGTTTACTAGGCTGATACCGGAGTTGAGGGGGTTGAGCTATGAGGAGAGGCTGAATAAACTAGGCTTGTACTCGTTAGAGTTTAGAAGAATGAGGGGAGATCTCATTGAGATGTATAAGATGATGAATGGGATGGATAGGATAGAGGTGGAAAGACTCTTCCCACTCAAAAAAGACAGTAGGACTAGGGGGCACAGCCTCAAGATAAAAGGGGGACGGTTTAGAACGGAGTTGAGGAGGAACTTCTTCACTCAAAGGGTGGTGAATCTCTGGAATTCTCTGCCCGTTGAAGTGGTGGAGGCTGCCTCGCTAAATATTTTTAAGACGCGGGTTGATGGGTTTTTGATAGGAGAGGGGATTAAGGGTTATGGGGAGAGGGCAGGAAAGTGGAACTGAGCAGCGACAGATCAGCCATGATCTTATTGAATGGCGGGGCAGGCTCAAAGGGCTGGATGGCCTACTCCTGCTCCTATTTCTTATTAATAGAACATTAGAATATAGAACATAGAAAAGCTACAACACAAACAGGCCCTTTGGCCCATAAGTTACGCCGAACATATCCCTACTAGGCTTACCTATAACCCTCTATCTTACTAAGTCCCATGTACTTATCCAAAAGTCTCTTAAAAGACCCGATCGAATCCGCCTCCACCATCACCACCGGCAGCTGAATAGATGAGAAGAACAGTTTAACAGCACATTTAATACAAGTCCTAAAAGAATCCCAACTCCAACTGAAGCTCTCCAACCCCTCAAATGTTCGCCCTCGCTCCTGATTGGCCTAGGGTTGTGTGCTTGTAATCCATTCGCTCAGGCCCAGTCATGTGACCTCTGAAAGGGGCCACATTACCACAGGGATGCTCTACACCCAAACTCTACCTCAACACTCAGTTACACATTTGTACAATTGAATGTGAGTCTGTGTACAGACATTAGGACCAATACTCATGTCTAATGTTGCCTTCCTATCACAGTGACATTAAGCCATGCGGGCAGCACGGTAGCACAGTGGGTTAGCGCTGCTGCTTCACAGCTCCAGGGGCCTGGGTTCGATTCCCGGCTCGGGTCACTGTCTGTGTGGCGTTTGCACATTCTCCTCATGTCTGCGTGGGTTTCCTCCGGGTGCTCCGGTTTCCTCCCACAGTCCAAAGATGTGCGGGTTAGGTTGATTGACCATGCTAAGAAATTGTCCCTTAGTGTCCAGGGATGTGTAGGTTAGAGGGATTAGTGGGTATAATATGTAGGGATATGGGGGCAGGGCCTGAGTGGGATTGTGTTTGGTACAGACTCGAAGGGCCTCTTTCTGCACTGTAGGATTCTATGATTCTATGAAGACAAACCTTGGCTGAGGTTGTGATTAGTTAGTTCAGCTCTAATCAGAAATTAAAGCTAAATCTGTCTGTTTTAGTTGTGCCTTGTTCACAGAGCAGGCTAGTGCAGACAATAGACATTTCTAACCGAGGGCAGATGGGAAAGAGGCAGATCCATTCTGCTTGAGATTTGATGAGGTCGAACTAACACAGAAAGGAGCTGTCCTTATTGATTCACAAATCCATTCACACATCTGAATCAAAGTTAATGGACTTGCTGCAGCATTTTTCTTACATTTTCAAGTGAATTCATTTCAAACAAATTTCCGTGATCAACGCTATATTAGTCTCACCTTGAATAGCACCATTCAAGCGAGGTACACAGTCTCCTTGGATTTAATCAGAGGTTTGACGTTAGTATCTGCGTGTGCTTGACACTCTGAAACAGAATCACAAGGTGCAGGACCTCCATTCACAGAAACAACATTACTTTGTGCAGTTTTTACATTGTGGATGGAGCTGCCATGAAATTGAGGACATCCTAACGTGTTACTGCTCCACCAAACTCTGAGAACACGAGGGCCACTCCAGCAACCAGACTGTGTGAAGGTGAGGTTACAGAGTGGTCCTCAGTCACGGTAAATGAGGTGATGACATGTGAGAGAAGTCCAAGATCTGAATCAGATTCCAGCGCCCCATCGTGTGAGCAGGCACCCTCGGACAGTGTCTCATCACTGTACCGTCAGCACTATCCCTTTCACCACAGTGCCCTCTGAGGCTGCTGGTAACACTCACACAGTGAATTCTGTATTGAGACTAATCGCCAGGGTAACCTGCTGGGAATGTCCACACATCGCAGGGCAAACCCAACCCAAAAAATCACCGACCCATCAGTCAACTCTCAATCACCAGCAACGTGATGGAAGGTGTTGTTGACAGTGCCATCAAAGCGGCTACGCAGAGAGGTGAGGCCCTGTCAGAGGGGAACTGGATGAGGAACTCTCCTCAGATGATGAAGATGAGGAAGCCAGGAGGCAGCAGAGGGACAACATAAGCTCCATCCATGATGGAGGAGGGGAGACGTGGGAGCGGGGCCTGTGATACCTACAGGATTCTACAGGTTCCTACTAGGTTCCGACAGGATTAAAACTAAGTCTGATCTTCAGGAGACACCTCCTCTGGCCCTCCAATCCATTGGGGCAATAGCCGGACCATTACTGAAAGGACCTGTGCTCACATTTGGGCTTTAAGGGCTCTAGACTGAGCAGAATGAGGCAAGGCCATTCATTTTAATGTGAAATTTCCATTTCAGCGTAAGAACTCAAATGTATAAATTTCAATTATTAAAAAGGGGTGGCATGATGGCCACCCATCATGTGGTTAGCTCTCATAGCACCAGCGACCCAGGTTCGATTCCTGGCTTGGATCACTGTGTGTGTGTGCGTGCGTGTGTGTGTGTGTGTGTGTGTGTGTGTGTGTGTGTGTGTGTGTGTGTGTGGAGTTTGCACATTCTCCCCATGTCTGTGTGGGTTTCCTCTGGCTGCTCCAGTTTCCTCCCACAGTCCAGAGACGTGCAAGTTTGGTGGATTGGCCATGCTAAATTGCGCCTTAGTGTCCACAATATGTGATTAGGGGAATTAGCAGGGTAAATATATGGGGTTAAGGGGATAGAGCCTGGGTAAGCTGCTCAGAGAGTGGATGGGCTGAATCTCTACACTGTAAGGATTCACTCGGGTCTGATCTTTACTGTGGACATCAGCATCTTGTTAATGAGGTCACTCTGTCAGCAGCAAGAACAGTGATGCTCCCCGCACCATGTAAGTACACACACACTGCCACAAAGGAAATGCGGGGCAGTGTGGGACTGTCACATTGAAATGCTGACATACTTTGGGACACTGCCATTACGGAAACCAAATCCACAGAGAGTCACATATCTGATGTGCCCACATCAGTTGCTATTCTTTGAGGATGAAGGGTGAAGAACTCACCCAGCATATACCCTGAGTAAAGATTTACTCACATCTCCCTGACGACACACATGGGTTCGGTAACAGTGGTACTGAGGTTGACATCACTGAGGTTGGCGATCAGTGACTAGTGATGTGCCTCAGGGATCAGGGTTGGGACCGCAGTTGTTTATGATTTACATAGATGATTTGGAGTTGGGAACCAAGTGTAGTGTGTCAAAATTCCCAGATGACGTTAAGATGGGTGGAAGAGCAAAGTGTGCAGAGGATGCTGAAGGTTTGCAAAGAGATATAGATAGTCTAAGTGAGTGGGCGAGGGTCTGGCAGATGGAGTACAATGTTGGTAAATGTGAGGTCATCCATTTTGGTAGGAATAACAGCAAAATGCTCTATTATTTAAATAGTAAAAAATTACAACAAGCTGTTGTGCAGAGGGACCTGGGTGCCCTTGTGCAGGAATCTCAAGGAATTGGTTTGTAGGTGCAGCAGGTAATTAAGAAGGCAAATGGAATTTTGTCCTTAATTGCTAGAGAGATGGAGTTTAAAAACAGCAAGGTTATGTTGCAGCTGTATAAGGAGCTGGTGAGGCCACACCTGGAGTACTGTGTACTGTTTTGGTCTCCTTACTTGAGAAAGGATGTACTGGCACTGGAGGGGGTGCAGAGGACATTCACTAGGTTGGGAGGGTTGGCTTATGAGGAGAGACTGAGTAGAGTCGGGCTATATCCATTGGAATTCAGAAGAATGAGGGGAGATCTTATAGAAACATATAAGATTATGAAGGGAATCGATAAGATAGAAGCAGGGAAGTTGATTCCACTGGCGGGTGAAACTAATACGAGGGGGCATAGCCTCAAAGTAAGGGGAAGCAGATTTGAGGATGAAGGGTGAAGAACTCACCCAGCCTATACCCTGAGCTCCCAGTTTTCATCTCCACCAGGAGCTGACAGCTGCTTTCAGCATCTGACTGGGATTGAGCTGATCTCCAGCAGCCCTCGAGTGTCGGAGACCTGGACTCTCCCTGCCTCCGGCTGCTGCCAGTATGTGTGTGTGAGCTGTTCTCTGGAAACTGACCCAGAGTCTAACCCTGAACTGTGCCCCCTGAGGTGTGTGTCTCTGTGCTGGTGGGGGGTGCGGGTGAGCACGGTGATGCTTCTACCTGAGCCCCCTCGTCCTCTGGCGTGCTCCAAGGCTGGGAGGGCTGGCTAGCTGTCCGCACAGACTCTCCTGGTACCTGGAAAATACAAAAGGACAGTTGTAGTGGGTGAGCTGAAGCTACCACGGTAACACAGTGGTTAGCACTGCTACTTCACAGCTCCAGGGTCCTGGGTTCGATTCCCGGCTCGGGTCACTGTCTGTGTGGAGTTTGCACATTCTCCCCATGTCTGCGTGGGTTTCCTCCGGGTGCTCTGGTTTCCTCTCGCAGTCCAAAGATGTGCGGGTTAGGTTGATTGGCCGTGCTAAGAATTTGCCCCTTAGTGTCCAGGGATGTGTAGGTTAGAGGGATTAGTGGGTATAATATGTGGGGGTAGGGCCTGGGTGGGATTGTGTTCGGTGCAGACTCGATGGGTCGAAGGGCCTCTTTCTGCACTGTAGGGTTCAATGATATGATTCTGTGGTTCTATGATATTTCTGAGCACGTGGCACTCCCTGTGAATTGTGGATTCAGTGAAATGATGGAGCTGGGATCCGTACGAGGTTGCCGCGGGAGACCAAGCTCTGCATCGCCACAGGAGCAATCCTGGCCTCACCTCGGTGAGGCTGGCCCTCCTCCGGTCTGGGCTCACTCTCACTCTCGCTCACTGTCTACAAGTTTTGACCTTTATGGAGACAAAAGAAAGAGATGTGATCAGAGGAGATGGAGAAGCGTTTGGGCGAAATGCGACTCTCCTGTGTGCTGAGCCCTCCCCAGAGGGACAGAGAATGGAGCGTGAACAACAAGACAGATGGGGTCTGGTGATGTGAATGTCTTGTTGAGAGTGCGAGCGTTGCTATGTATTCCTGTGACTGAATGTGTGAGATTTGTGAAGTGATAGAAGTTTGAATACATGATGCCAAGCTGAAAGATTGATGGTGGAGGGAGCTGAGAGTGAACTTACCCCGGGGCAGAGTGGGTTCCTGCACAGGACTGTGCTTTGTGGGTGAGTATAGTCACATTGACCTCCTGAGCAATGGCCTCCCAGGCCAGAACGGTGATGCTTCTTTGGGCCATCCTCGGGGTAGAGCACATATCAGTGCACCCCATAAGAGCCTGAAATTTGTCCCTGAGGCTATTTGCCATCTCTGGGTTCCAGATATCTGGCATGATCTGGTGATGCCAGGTGGGCTGGAGAGAGTGTGGTGAATGTGTTGGCCTGGTGACACTGGGGCCTTTGAAGCTTCCAGCTTAGGACAGGCTGATTAATCAGCTACCAACATTTTCGAAGCATTTGAAATGCCAGAGTGTTCTAGGCTACGGAGCAGGTGCTGGAAAATGGAATAGATAGCTGCTTGAGATACGATGGGCCAAGTGGCCTCTATCTGTGCTGCAAATCTCGAAGGCTCCTGGAGATTTGGAGGGGAATTTGCCAGTGTGTGATTAATGAGGGTTCTGGTGTGGGATCCCGCTATTCCGGTCAGCGGGACAGACACCTCCAGAGCCGCCTGCAACCACACTCAATCTCAAAATGGGAGAATTCCACCCATTGTCACTGGGCCAAAATCTTGGAACTCCCTTCCTAACAGCAGTCTGGATGTACCGACAGCACCTGGATTACAGTGGTTCAAGAAGGCAGATCCTTCAAGGGCAATTAAAGATGGGTGACAGATTGCTTTGAGAAGACAACAGTTCACATTTTTAACTCTTGCTCCGATCTTGTTCCTATGTCTGGTCCAGTTGACTGTTAACCTGAGTTTAGCAAAGACAATTTCTCCTTCTTAGTCAAGGAGTTGAACTGGGTATCTGTCGAAAGCAGGTCAGGGATGTGACACACCTCCAGCTGTTCAATATAACGCTGCCAGTGAGCCATTAGAAACCTACCTGCTGATTAGACTGATTACAGTGTGCAGCCAACACTAATCATTGCTCCAGCTTAGTTCCATTGTTCAGCAGAGGATTCAGAATCATTACCTGCTCACACAGTGACTCCAGCACTGATAACTAGCCTGCTCCTTTTCCGCAGGAACTGTGTGTTATAGTTACTGGAGGTCCTGGGAATACTGTGTACAAATAACAATGGCTGACCATGGGAGAGAACATGTACCAAAATGTTCTGACGGTGGACATAACGGAGAAGGTGGAAGTGAGGAGCGATGTCCTGCAGGGGACCAGGTGACATTTCAGACACATGGGGAAGGCAGACACAGCTGAGAGCAGCAAAAAGCATTGCCAGGGGTTAGCCATGGACACAGTGCCTGAAGGCTTTCATAGCGTAACACCAATAAGTCGGTGAATGGATCTGAAGATGCCATTTCCCAATAGTTGCACCAATTGTCTTGCATATTTCGCCATTCGCCACTCCTCCATTGTACATCTGCCTACAATCTCTCTCCACCACATTACAAAGCTCACCTCACTGTCACACACTGATGCAAACCTCATATTCATAACTCACAGCTCGTACACAGCTATTCAACCATGACAGCAACCCTGTCACCCATACCCACTGAATGGCACTCACTGACCCACTCCTACAAGAGAAAGTGCATCTCAACCAGGATCTATCTAGCTGGGGGAAGTGAGCCTCTCCCCGTGGAACTCCTCCCACTGGATTCCTGCTTCATCACGCAAAGGAAGGAATGGGATACTGAGTGTTATTCCTGATAGGTTACAGCTGTGCAGCCGGAGCAGCTCAGGAAAATTCCTGGCCATGGATCGTCCATCCCCACTCTCCCCACTGCCCCCTCCACCCCCCCACCCCCCATCCATCCAAAAATTCCCATCCAAATATTTCCCATGAAGCCAGTGCTCTGAATTTATTTGGCTTCCACTGATACAATTCCAAGCTTGCAGCCCATGAGGTGGAGATGCTGGCATTGGACCGGGTTGGACACAGTAAGGAGTCTCACAACACCAGGTTTAAATCCAACAGGTTGATTTGGTATCATGAGCTTTCAGAGAGCAGCTCCATCAACTGTACTCCGAAAGCTCATGATTCCAAATAAACCTGTTGGACTTTAACCTGGCATTGTGAGACTTCTTACTGAGCCCAGGAAGATGGAAACACTTCCACACTGAAACCCTGGATGGGACGTTATACTGAGGACCAGTCTACCTACAAATAAAAGAAATGCTGCTATTGGGAGCAGTGTTGGAGATTGTCCGGGCCAACATTCCTCCCTCAACCAATACATCAAGAAACAAGGTTAGGAGTCATTCCACAGTTTTTGGGGTCTTTCTGAGTGCATGCAAAACATGATGGTCACACCAAAATATGAATAGATTGCCTGTGTAATACAACAGACAGGTCCTTGTCTGGAGTGAGGTGAGATAACCACGTGTGAGGGAATGTCACAGTCTGGGAGAGAATTCGAGTTGCGGTTAGCCCTGGCCCATTGAGTGAGTAGCTTTCCCCAGACACAGCATCATCTGGAACACCGTCCCTTTCTCAACAATACACTGCTGAACCAACAGTGAATTTGACACTGATGCAGATTTGCACATTTCCAGGGTAACGTGCTATAGATGTTCTTAATCTAACTGTGTGGGAGCTTTAGAAACTCACAATGCAAAGCTGCACAACATGTTATTATTCTTGAAAATTCACTTTCTTCGTTGTGTAATTCAGGTTCTGAGTGCCAATGTCCCAATCACACTCAGTGAAGAGCCAACCTTCTGTTTAACTCCAAGGGCATCGCTGTAGCTCGGTCAAACTGCCTTGTCCAGCAAGGGGCAACCGCAACATCGATCATCCAAATTTGTTTGAAATGAATTCATTTGCAAATGTCAAGAGCAAGGCCAAGAACTGTGATTCAGAAATAAGATTACAAAATGCTGGGAATAGTCAGCAGTTTCGGCAGGATCAGCAGAGAGAGAACAACAGGGATTGGCCAGGATTTCCCTCCCCCACAGTGGGATTCCTGGCAGCACATGGCAGCTGGCCAGTGCCCGTGAGAAGGATTTTCCAGTCCCGCCAAAGCAGATGGCCATTTACGTTGCTTGCTTGCCATTCTGCTGGGGAACTTGCCACAGGGGTCACACTTGAGGGGACCAGAAGATCCCACCAACGGAAAGGGCCGGAAAATCCTGACCAATGTTTCAGGTCAATGATCTTTCCTGAGGTCTGGTGAAAGATGGAAATGGAAGGTTGCTTCAGATGTGTGAATGGATCTTTGATTCACTGGAACTGTTTAGAACATAAAACATTACAGCGCAGTACAGGCCCTTAGGCCCTCAATGTTGTGCTGAACTATGTCCAATCCCAAGATCAAGCTATCCCACTCCCTATCATTCTGGTGTGCTCCATGTGCCTATCCAATAACCGCTTGAAAGTTCCCAAAGTGTCTGACTCCACTATCACAGCAGGCAGTGCATTCCACACCCCAACCACTCTCTGAGTAAAGAATCTACCTCGGACATCCCTCCTATATCTCCCACCATGAACCTTATAGTTATGCCCCCTAGTAACAGCTACATCCACCCGAATAGGCTCTGCACGTCCACTCTATTCAACCCTCTCATCATCTTATAAACCTCTATTAAGTCGCCTCTCATCCTCCTCCGTTCTAAAGAGAAAAGCCCCAGCTCCCTCAACCTTTCCTCATAAGACCTACCCTCCAAACCAGGCAGCACCCTGGTAAATCTCCTCTGCACTCTCTCCAATGCTTCCACTTCTTCCTTTGAGAGTTGGTGACTAATTTCCAACACAATGGAATCACCTCTTTCCCAATCTCCCCTCAGTTACAAACACCTAGGGTGAAATTTTTCCATCCTGCTGGCCACGGGAATCATATCGGGTGGGACAGAAACTTCGACACGTCACACAAAGGTCCATCGACCTCGGGTAGGAATTCCCGGCCTTGAGCTGAGCGCAGCCGGAAAATCCCACCCCTAATGTCCTGATCACCCTGTGAACAAAGACGTAACTAAATTAGACAGACTGAGGGTTAATCCCTGATCGGAGCTGAATTAATTAATCGCAACCTCAACCAGAGTTTGTCTTGTTGTCACTGTGATAAGGAGGGGACATTAGACACGGGTATTTGTCCGAATCACTGACCCACATCCCAATGTATAAATCTGTCACTGAGTGCTGGGGGTCGGCTGGGTTTCATTTCATAGAATGTCTATAGTGCAGAAGGAGGCCATTCAGCCCATCGAGTCTGCACCAACAATAATCCTACCCAGGCTCTATCTCCGTAACCCCATGTATTTACCCTGCTAATCCCCCTGGCACTAAGGGACAATTTATCATGGCCAATTAACCTAACCCGCGTATCTTTGGAGTGTGGAAGGAAACTGGAGCACCTGGAGAAAACCCATGCAGACACGGGGAGAACGTGCAAACTCCACTCAGACAGTGACCCGAGGCTGGAATTGAACCCGGGTCCCTGACGCTGTGAGGCAGCAGTGCTAACCACTGTGCCAGCCCATTCCCTTCCTCATTGTATGTCATGCCCTTGACTCCCTTTCAACACCACTCTCACTATCCAACTCCACAGAAAACCCATTCCTGAGTCATCTATCCTTGGAAAACACCAACCTAACGGTAACCTCCCTCTCCTCTCCATGTCCATCCAACACGTTGACACTTCCCAAATCTGTGGTAATCTTTCCCATCTCACTGTGCATGAATAAGAACTTATATTTATCCAGCATCCTTCATAACCGGGGGATGTGCATCCAGTCAATGGATGTTTATGAAGTTTAGCCACAGTTGTAATGCAGGAAACAAAGTCACCCAGTTTTGCACAGAAAGATCCCACAATCACCAGTGCGGTGAATGATCAGTTGATTGATTTTTGATAATGTTGAGAGTCGGAATATTTGATCAGGAAATGCGGACAATTTGGAATTCTTCTTTGAGAAATGTAATCAGCCTCTCTCTCAAGGACAACGCAGCCTCAGAGACTCCTCATTTTAGCTGTTAGCTGGAATCAGTTGGTAACATTCTCTCCTCGGAGTCAGAAAGCAGCATGTGAACACATTGTGTAACCTGACACATGATTACAGGAGTGAGAGAACACCGTATTATCGAAGCTGCTGTCTCTTAGACGAAACCAAGTTCTCCTGATGTCCCGGTCAATATTTCTTCTTTCAACCAACGCCACTAAATAATCGGAATATTTATCTCAATTGCTATTTGTGGAACATTGGCTGTTGTGTTTGGAACACTGACTGTGTTTACGTAGTTGGCATCAAGTGAACAACAGCAGCTGCTGGAAAACCTGAAATCAATAACACTGGAAACACTCCATAAATCAGCAGTGAATGGACTTCCAACATAATCCATCAGTTAGGAAGCAGATTTGTCCATCCTGAGGGTGTGGAAGGTGCTATAGAAATGTAACTCTCAGTTTGACTATCCCTATTTTAATCTCTGGAGTGTACATCGGGGTGGTAAGGGCATCACCAAAAGGAACTCCTTCTGAAGGATAGCAACAATTGAAGAGTGGACTTTCCTGGATGATCTCAGTAGTGAGATCTCACCCTGCTTTCCTTGGTATATGTCAATGAGTTAAGACCTAAACATGTCGGGGGGCATGGTTAAAGAAAATCATTTCATAGAATCATAGAAGGAGGCCATTCAGCCCATCGAGTCTGAGAAATTGGCCATGTGCTTGGTAGTGAGCAAGAAAGCTGTAGTCTGCAGGAAGATATCTGGAAGATATCTATGGACAGAACTATAAGGTTGGAAGTTTTACCAAACCAATACCAACCTTCACTGAGTTCTGAAACTTCAAGTCCCCATGTGCATCTGGGAGTGAGCTGCACAATGCACAGTTCAGCATCTTAATGTCCCTCAGGACCCAGATAGGGCTTGAACGCCTGCACACAAGGAGAAAGGTAGAGAATGGAGAACGTGAGTGAGGATGTGGAGCACTATTGCTAGTAAGTGTTTCAGATAGTGGACAGGGAAGGGGATGCAGAGGTCCCAAAGAGTGTCCGAGGCAGAGGACAGGGGAGGGGATAGATCCCAGGTAGGGCAGCAGGGTAGCACAGTGGTTAACACTGCTGCTTCACAGCTCCAGGGTACTTGGTTCGATTCCCAGCTCGAGTCACTGTCTGCGTGGAGTTTGCACATTCTCCTTGTGTCTGCATGGGTTTCCTCCAGGTGTTCCGGTTTCCTCCCACAACCCAAAGATGTGCGGGTTAGGTTGATTGGCCATGCTAAGAAATTGCCCCTTAGAGTCCAGGGGTGTGTAGGTTAGAGGGATTAGTGGGTGTAATATGTAGGGATATGGGGGTAGGGTCTGGGTGGGATTGTGTTTGGTGCAGACTCGATGGGCCGAAGGGCCTCTGTCTGCACTGTAGGGTTCTATGATTCTATGATCTAGGAACAATGATAGATGACAGATACAAGTCCCAGTTAAGTTCAGTTAAAAGAGAGGATCAGAGAAACAAGCACCAGTTTAGAGAAAGAGTTGTAGGGAGCAGACTTTAAGTAAAGAGGAAACTGGTAATTGAAATTAGACCATTAGGGCTTCCATGTCTTTCCCATTACCTCAACTTTTTGGATGAAATAAAAGTTCCCTTGTTTCCTAATGAAACCTTTACCAGTTGTAAAGGCCTTTTTACCCCTATCCCCTTTGAAAATAACAGCTGAAGAACACAGGACTCTTCCATCCACAGTATTCCCCCAAAAATATCAAACAAAACACCCATTCTCACAATAGGAAGTGACAAATTTTGACAGGAAGAAGAATGCGAGGTAATTTAATCAATAGAATTTTGCAAGGGGGAAACGGAGAGATCTGGGATTGATGTAAATCAGTCTTGGTAGGATAGGTTGCAATGGCTGCTTATAAAGCATATAGCTTTGTGAAAAGAGGAATACAGTATAAAATTCAGGAAGATTATGGTACATCTTTATAAAACACTGCGCTGTGGTGTGTTTTGCTGTGGCAGATGCAGCCTCCCGTTGTCTGGCAGCTGGATCATCCCATCCTGATGTTCGTGCGCTCTGCTGCTGGGAGTGGCTATCACTGGGACTGGAAAGTTCTACCATTGGAACAGCTGGAAAACCCCACCCTTGGGTTCATGTCACACTATCTGTAACCCCCATGACTTGCCTGGGCTTTCAACGTCTCACTTGTGCTGTCTGGAGACATCTCTTTAACCTATGCTTAATGCTATCTCCACTCACATTGTCTGCACCTTTTGAGACTTGATTAGCTGTAAAGACTCACATTCTAATCAGTATTCTGTAAACTGCGTGCGCCTTTATGTGCCCTGTTTGTGATCAGAACTCCCCACTCACCTGACGAAGGTCGGAGGTGACAATCACGAGGGGTCACGGGCTCAAGGTGAGAGGGGTGAGGTTTAATTCGGACATCAGAGGGACGTTTTTTACACAGAGGGTGGTGGGGGCCTGGAATGCACTGTCAAATAAGGTGGTGGAGGAGGACACGCTGGCATCGTTTAAGAATTACCTGGATAGTCACATGAGCAGCCTGGGAATGGAGAGATACAGAAGTCTAGTTGGACCAATGAGTGGCACAGGCTTGGAGGGCCGAAGGGCCTGTTTCCTGTGCTGTACTGTTCTTTGTTCTTTGTTTTTTGTTGAAGGAGCAGCGCTCCAAAAGCTAGTGGCATTTGCTACCAATTGAACCTGTTGGACTTTAACCTGGTGTTGTGAGACTTCTTACTGTGTTGTGCAAGAACATGGCATGGGATATAGTGCAAGAATATGGGGAGGCGAATCTCCCATCCTGCTGTGCTGTATTTTAGCATGGAGGTGAGACCTAGGGCGTGATTACAGTAATCATTCCCTCAACAAAATGAAGGAGATTGCCATCAGCTTCAGGAAGTGTAGTGGAGGGTCTACCCTGTCTACATCAATGGGGATGAAGTAGAAATGGTCGAAAGCTTCAGGTTTTTAGGTGTTCAGGTCACCTGTCCTGGTCCCCCCCATGCCAACCCTATAGTTAAGAAAGCCCACCAATGCCTCTACTTTCTCAGAAGACTAAGGAAATTTGGCATGTCAGCTACGACTCTCACCAACTTTTAAAGATGCCCCATAGAAAGCATTCCTTCTGGTTGTATCACAGCTTGGTCTGGGCTCCTGCTCTGCCCAAGACCATAAGGAACTACAAAGGGTCGTGAATGTAGCCCAATCCATCACACAAACCAGCCTCCCATCCATTGACTCTGTTTACACTTCCCGCTGCCTCGGGGAAAAGCAGCCGGCATAATCAAGGACTCCACACACCCCGGATATATTAGATGGGATTTTATGGTCTCATTCGGGTGAGATTGTAAAATCCCATCCAAATCCAAGGATTTGCATTCTGGGAACCTTGCTTGCCCCGATTCTGGAGCGGGCGAGGTGGTAGGTTTTTGGCGATTCTCTTCCACCTTCTTCAATTGGGAAAAAGATTCAAAAGTCTGAGGTCACGTACTGACCGACTCAAAAACAACTTCCTCCCTGCTGCCATTAGACTACTGAATGGACCTACCTCACATGAAGTTGATCTTTCTCTACACCCTATGTGTAGAGAACACTAACATTACATTCTGCACTCTCTCATTTCCTTCTCTATGTATGGTATGCTTTGTCTGTATAACATGAAAGAAACAATACTTTTCACTGTATGCTAATATACATGTGACAATAATAAATCAAATCAAATCTCAACATCATTGATTTTAATGTGAGGTGAGTCAAATAAACCATGAGAATTGGGTTCCTGCTATCTGCATTGGGCAGTTACATGTGTTCAATCAGCTCTGTTCTTTGCCATCTCTAAGTGCTGCTGTTGCAGTGGGAAGGTCTGGGTAATAACACTAGACTGTGATTATCTGACTATTATCTCAGCAAAAGGCCATTAAGGTCTGTCGGATGGTGACACAATGACAATGTCTGATTGAAGGAAACAAAGGCCCAACTCTCAAACATTAGGAGGGCACCAGCTCCATTTTTTTATCAAATGTGAAATTATACCCAGAAATTACAGTGAAATAATTCACTTTAAAATTAGAATTAAAATAATTTTCTAGCATTATAATAATGTGCTTTTACTTCTAACATCAGCTGATGATTAGCTCCTGTCTTTCTCACTCTCTATGCCATTATGTTATGCATATTCAAGAAATGTTACACTTGCCTGTCCAAAGTAATGTTTCTATAACCTCGCACCCTCACACACAGGTTATTCCGGAGGTAATTAAATACAGGAACATTTATGGAAAAGGCTTTTTTCTTCCTCACTGATCAACCCCACATTTCTCCCCATGAGGACAGACTGAGTAGACCGGGGTTATATTCACTGGAATTCAGAAGAATGAGGGGAGATCTTATAGAAATATATAAAATTGTGAAGGGAATAGATAAGATAGAAGCAGGGAAGTTGTTTCCACTGGCGGGTGAAACTAGAACTAGGGGGCATGGCCTCAAAATAAGGGGGAGCAGATTTAGGACTGAGTTGAGGAGGAACTTCTTCACACAAAGGGTTGTGAATCTGTGGAATTCCCTGCCCAGTTGAGGCTCCCTCATTGAATGTTTTTAAGGCAAGGATAGATAAATTTTTGAACAGTAAAGGAATTAAGGGTTATGGTGAGCGGGTGGGTAAGTGGACCCGAGTCCACAAAAAAGATCAGCCACGATCTTATTGAATGGCGGAGCAGGCTTGAGGGACCAGATGGCCAACTCCTGCTCCTAGTTCTTATGTTCTTCTTATGTTCTTCTGTCCCTCAACCTCACCTACACCTGCCTCACCATGTCCCTCAATCACACCTACCTCTGCCTCACCATATCCCTCAACCTCACCTACCCCTGCCTCACCATATCCCTCAACCTCACTTACCCCTGCCTCACCATGTCCCTCAATCACACCTACCTCTGCCTCACCATATCCCTCAACCTCACCTACCCCTGCCTCACCATGTCCCTCAACCTCACCTACCCCTGCCTCACCATATCCCTCAACCTCACCTACCCCTGCCTCACCATATCCCTCAACCTCACCTACCCCTACCTCACCATATCCCTCAACTTCACCTACCCCTGCCTCACCATGTCCCTCAACCTCACCTACCCCTGCCTCACCATGTCCTTCAACCTCACCTACCCCTGCCTCACCATATCCCTCAACCTCACCTACCCCTGCCTCACCATATCCCTCAACCTCACTTACCCCTGCCTCACCATATCCCTCAACCTCACCTACCCCTGCCTCACCATATCCCTCAACCTCACCTACCCCTGCCTCACCATATCCCTCAACCACACCTACCCCTGCCTCACCATATCCCTCAACCTCACTTACCCCTGCCTCACCATATCCCTCAACCTCACCTACCCCTGCCTCACCATATCCCTCAACCTCACCTACCCCTGCCTCACCATATCCCTCAACCACACCTACCCCTATCTCACCATGAACTTCAGTAGCACAAATCCCAACATTTCTCTCCACCTCCACCAAATCTCTCAACCCACCCTCTAACCATTGGGGCATGGCTACATTGCGATTGTGTGATCAGTGTAGTAATCCGGAGGTGTGAAGCATGGATTAATGATTCACAGTTCAAATCTCACCCTATCAGTTGGGGAAGTTAATTTCAGTTAATTAAATAAAGCTTAGTAATGATGATCATTAGACCATTTGATTGGAAGAAAAATCCCACCTGGTTCACAGTGCTTTCGGGAAGAAAATGGGCTGTGTGTACCTGGCCTGGTCTACACGTGACTCCAGACCCACAGCGATATGGTTGAGTCTGAGATGCCTTACAAGATAATGTCAAACCATGGGAGAAGATAAATGATGAAAAACAGGCAGACAGTCCAGTTTTAACATTCACACCAGAAACAGCAACTTCAGATCTATAAAATCCTCCTCGTTGACACCTGGTGACTTGTCCCACACTCTGATAAAACTTGATACTGAGACAGTTTTATCTTACAGCCAATGACTCAGGCTCCTCCATCACCTCCCCCAGTGATATTTCAACCCACTGGCAACACAGACCCACCAGGGTAGGTCAGAGAGGGGTATGAGTGAGTGAAGGTGGACCTGGGAAGTCTTAGCATTGACTCTGAACCTCATGAAGTCTCGTTGCATCAGATCAAACAGATCGAGAAAACCTCTGTTGATTACTACTTACCTCGCAGCTGATGAATCACTACTCATCCATGCTGGACACCACATGGAAGAAACTTTGAGCATAACAAGGGCACAGAATATACTCTGGGTGGAGAATTCCAATGTCCATCACCAAGAGCAACTCGTCCAGCCCACAACCTTCCCTATCTCCATAATCTCCTGCAGCCCAAAACCCTTCCTATCTCTATAATATCCTCCAGCTCACAACCTTCCCTATCTCTGTAACCTCCTCCAGCCCATAACCCTTCCTATCTCTATAATATCCTCCAGCTCACAACCTTCCCTACCTTGGCAACCTCCTCTAGCCCACAATCTTCCCTATCTCTATAACCTCTTCGAGCCCCACAACCCTCCCTATTTCTGTAATCTCTTCCAGCCCCACAATCCTCCCTTTTCTGTAATCTCCTTCAGCAACAACCCTCCCTACCTCTATAACCTCCTCCAGCCCCACAGCCCTCCCTATCTCTGTAACCTCCTCTAGTCCCACAATCCACCCTATCTCTGCAAACTCCTCCAGCCCACAACCCTCCATCTCTACATCCTCCTCCAGACCCACAACCCTCCCTACCTCTATAACCTCTTCCAGCCCCACAATCTTCCTATCTCTAAAACCTTCTCCAGTCGCACAACCCACCCTATCTCTGCAAACTCCTCCAGCCCACAACCTTCCATCTCTATAATATCCTCCAAACCCACAACCCACCCTATCTCTATAACCTCTCCCAGCCCCACAACCTTCCCTATTTCTCTAACCTCTTCCAGCCCTACAACCCACCCTATGTTTGCAACCTCCTCCAGCTCTACAATTCTCCCCATGTCTATAACGTCCTCCAACTCCTACAACCCCTTCCTTGTCTATAACCTCTTCCAACCCCACAACTCTCCCTATCTTGGTTTCCTCCTCCGTTCCCTATAACCTTTTGAGATTACTGTGCTCCTCCAATTCTCGCCTTTCACACATTCCTCCTGATTTCCATCACTGCACCATTGGTGACTGTCGTTCAGCTGCCTGAAACTTGACTTCTGGAATTCACTTCCTCTGGATGAGTTGGGCCAAAAGGCCTGTTTCCATTCTGTATATCACTGTGACTCTAAATCCGAATGGCTTAGTGTCAAATGTTGTTTGATAATCGCTGCTGTGAGTGGCTTGGAACCAGGTAGCTGAAGGCATGACTGCTAATGGTAGAGTGATGGATCTCTCTCTCTCCTTTTCCCCTCCAACTTGTCGTCCCTCTTTTATTGCCTCTCGTACTATCCACGCTCTCTCCCCTCCATTGGCCAACTCCTGAAGGATAGAGCCATCAGATGGGCTTGTGGTAAGTGGTAATCAGTAACCATCAATACTATTGGAAACCATAGACACCAAAACAGAACACAAGGCAGATGGCAAGAGTGAGGTGTTTGAGGAATCACTGGATGAGGTACCTTACCCTAATGAGGAGGCAGCATGCACTACCATGCTTGACAACATGGTACAAGCCCAGGATGCTAAGCAATCTTACTGAATTGGATAGAGGTTAATCTCAGTGACTCCTTTAGGTATTAGAGAACCACAAGATGGTGAGGATGGCTTCGTTAGTGAGAAATGTTCTACTTGGCAAAGACATTGAAATGAGTGTTGGGGGCAGCCTGCCAGCTGAGTGCTGGCAGACATTAAAGTGGCACTCACTGACAACACTCCGTAACACTTTAATAAATGCTGTCCAATTTGCTGCAGGAGGGCTGAAGAGGACATTTCGGACACACTGGGAGAATTTCTGGAACACTGTCAAGACTTCATCAACACCGTGCCGGCATTTACTCTGGAAATTCTATCAGGACTTTATCTGAAAACATTCAATTTGACATTTTAAGGGTGAGTAGAAATGGGTGCTTGGTTTTGGGCATCGTGCCAAGGGGGTACCTCTTGACAGAAAGATGAATGGGAAGAGAACAGGATCCAGACAGAGCAGCGCGAGCTGTTACAGGGAAGAGGGTGAAGGGATTCCCTTCCCCTGTGGATTTCACACAGACCCTACCTCCTCCCAACCACCTCCATCAGCACCTCTATCCTGCATCCACAAACCTGTCACCATCCCCCCCTCGCCCCTCTCCACTGCACACCCCTCTACCCCCCCCCACAACCCCCCACGCCTCCCCCACTCCACACCCCTCAACCCCACAAACCCCCACGTCCCCACTCCACACTTAAATTAAAAAAGAGGATGTTTTCTGGAGCAGGATGCAGAAACTGTTGTTCTTAATTAATCACAGTTTGTTTAGGATATAGTCAGGAGTATTGGGTTATTTGTCATTAAAGGTTAAATCCCCAATCTGCAGTGAAAGAAGTGTCAGTTATGATGGTGTCCATTCAGACAGCTTTGTTTCAAGTTCCACATTAGCTTGAGACAAAGGAGTTTAATTTAAAACATTGCTATAGAGAAAGTTCATTTATTAGTTAGAAGTAAAACTTACATTAACATGGCAATGAAATCACACTCTGGCACCTGTCCAATGCAACTAACCCACACATCTTTCAGACTGTGGGAGGAAACCAGAGCACCCAGAGGAAATCCACGCAGGCACAGGGAGAACATGCAAATTCCACATAGACATTGACCCAGAGCCAGGAATCGAACCCAGGTCCCTGGCACTGTGAAGTAGCAGTGCTAACCACTGTGCTACCGTACTGCCCTTGTTCACATTCATAACCAATGTTAGACTGTCTTTAACCATGCATCGCAGTAGCAGTGAGCTGCCATAAAGTCATTCCTACTAGGCTTTATTTGGCAGCTTGACTGACCAATCCCCAAGCACTGATTTGATTTGATTTATTTTTGCATTAGTATTTGGAAGAGAGAGAATGTCGGGTGTGTGTGTGGGATCCTTAATTATGCTGGCTGCTTTTCCGAGGCAGCAGAAAGAGATAGGGGTTTGGTGGGATTGAGGGACATGGTGAACAGGGTAGGAGTCAATGGATGGGAGGCTGGTTTGTGTGATGGACTGGGCTTCATTCATGACCCTTTCTTGAAGTTTTGAGCAGGAGCCATACTAAGCTGTGATACAACCAGAAAGAATGCTTTCTATGATGCATCAGTAAAAGTTGGTAAAAGTCAGCGGACATGCCAAATTTCCTTAGTCTTCTGAGAAAATATGGGCTTTCTTAACTATAGTGTCGGCATGGGGGGAGCCAGGACAGGTTGTTGGTGATCTGAACACCCAGAAGCTCTCAACCATTTCTACTTTCTCCCTGTTGATGTAGACAGGGGCATGTACTCCACGATGTTCCTGATGTTGATCATTTTGTTTTCATTGAGGAAAGATTGTCATTGCACCAGTTCATCAGATTCTCTATCTCTTTCCTGTGCTTTATCTCATCACTGTTTGAGATTGTCATCAGCAAACTTGAAAATCAAATTGTAGGGGAATTTAGCCACACAGTCATGGGTGTATAAGGTGTATACTAGGGGGCACCAATGTTGGGAAAGATCATGGAGGAGATGTTGTTGCCTATCCTAACTGATCTTTACTAATTGATCCTTACTTACTGATCTTTATGTCGTCATTGTCTACAGGTATGGTGCCGGAAGACTGGAGGATAGCAGGTATGTAGATGGGTGGAGAACTGGCTTGGGAGGAGGAGACAGCGGGTAGTAGTGGAAGGCTCCTTTTCCAATTGGAGGTCTGTCACCAGTGGTGTGCCGCACGGCTCGGTACTAGGACCTCTTCTATTTGTGGTATATATTAATGACTTGGAAGAGGGGGTAGGTGGTGTGATCAGCAAATTTGCTGATGACACTAAGATGGTTGGATTGGCGGGTACTGAGGAGCAGTGCCTGGCAATGCAACAGGACATAGACAGGCTGGTAGATTGGGCAGATAGATGGCAAATGGAATTTAATCCGGAGAAATGCGAGGTGATGCACTTTGGCCGGAATAATGTGGAGGGGAGTTATACGATAAAAGGTAGAACTATCCGGAGTATAGATACGCAGAGAGACCTGGGGGTGCAAGTGCACAAGTCCCTGAAGGTGTCGGTGCAGGTGCAGAATGTGATGAGGAAAGCGTATGGTATGTTAGCCTTCATAGGAAGGGGTATAGAATATAAGAGTAGGAGTCTGATGTTGCAGTTGTATAGAACGTTGGTTGGGCCTCACTTGGAGTACTGCGTCCAGTTCTGGTCGCCGTACTACCGGAAGGATGTAGAGATCCTGGAGAGAGTGCAGAGGAGATTTACCAGGATGCTGCCTGGTATGGAAGGGCTGTCTTACGAGGAAAGATTGAACGAACTTGGGCTGTTTTCCCTTGAGAGACGTCGGCTGAGGGGGGATCTAATAGAGGTTTATAAGATTATGAAGGGGATAGATAGAGTAAATGGTGGTAAGCTTTTTCCGCTATTAGAAATGGATAGAACGAGGGGTCACGGGCTTAGGGTGAGGGGGGCTAGGTATAAGACAAATATTAGAGGGCAGTTTTTCACGCAAAGGGTAGTGGGGGTGTGGAATGCACTACCGAGTAAGGTGGTGGAAGCAGGCACGCTAGGGTTGTTTAAGAGTCACTTAGACAGCCACATGAGCGGGCTACATATAGGGGGATATAGCAGGCCTTACTAAACATTGTAGGCTTGGGATTACGTTTTTGCCTCAGGGATGTTACAGTCTTTGCCTGTTTAATAATGAATTTTTTTGTCTCCACAGGCATTTAAGTCCAGCAAGGGGCATGCATGCGGCAGGTTGTAGTGGGCTGCTCTTGGACGTTGCTTCGGGAGTTGCCTATTGCTTCATGTCGTTAGTGTGCTTAAACTGGACCATCTCGAGGGCAACATGACAGCTCAGAGACTATCTCTGTTGCTTTGCGGACACATGGATTTGGGCCTGTGTCTGTGGGAGTTTGCACGTTCTCCCCGTGGTTGCGTGGGTTTCCTCCGGGTGCTCCGGTTTCCTCCCACATCCCAAAGATGTGCTTTTAGGCTGATTGATTGGGTACTAAATTGTCCCTAAATTGGACCTCCCTGATCCTCGCACATTAGGCCTAGACTAAAATCATGAATAGGTCACTGGGACAGTGGGACGGCGGCGCGGGCTCGTTGGGCCGAAGGGCCTGTTTCCCGTGCTGTGTTGTCCTTTGTTCTTTGTTCAAATGTTGTCCCCTTGTTCAAGAAGGGGAGTAGGGACCATCCTAGGAGTTATAGACCGGTGAGCCTTATTTCTGTTGTGGGCAAAGTTTTGGAAAGGATTATAAGAGATAGGATTTATAATCATCTAGAGGGAAATAATTTGATTAGGGATAGTCAACACGGTTTTGTGAAGGGTAGGTCGTACCTCACGAACCTAATCGAGATTTTTGAAAAGGTGACCAAAAAGGTGGATATGGGTAAGGCAGTTGACGTGGTGTATATGGATTTTAGCAAAGCGTTTGATAAGGTTCCCCATGGTAGGCTACTGCAGAAAATGCAGATGCATGGAATTGAGGGTGATTTAGCAGTTTGGATCAGGAATTGGCTAGCTGATAGAAGACAGAGGGTGGTGGTTGATGGGAAATATTCAACCTGGAGTTCAGTTGCAAGTGGTGTACCTCACAGATCTGTTTTGGGGCCACTGCTGTTTGTCATTTTTATAAATGACCTAGATGAGGGCGTAGAAGGATGGATTAGTAAATTTGCTGACGACTAAAGTCGGAGGAGTTGTCGCCAGTGAGGATGGATGTTACAGTTTACAGAGGGACATAGATAAGCTGCAGAGCTGGGCCGAGAGGTGGCAAATGGAGTTTAATGCGGAAAAGTGTGAGGTGATTCACTTTGGTAAGAGTAACGGGAATACAGAATATAGGGCTAATGGAAGGATTCTTGGTAGTGTTGATGAGCAGAGAGATCTTGGGGTACATGTGCATAGATCCCTGAAAGTTGGCACCCAGGTTGATAAGGTTGTTAAGAAGGCGTATGGTGTGTTAGCTTTTATTGGTAGAGGGATTGAATTTCGGAGCCGTGAGGTCATGTTGCAACTGTACAAAACTCTGGTGCGGCCGCACTTGGAGTATTGCGTACAGTTCTGGTTGCCGCATTATAAGAAAGATGTGGAGGCATTGGAAAGGGTGCAGAGGAGGTTTACCAGGATGTTGCCTGGTATGGTGGGAAGGTCTTATGAGGAAAGGCTGAGGGACTTGAGGTTGTTTTCATTAGAGAGAAGAAGGTTATGAGGTGACCTAATTGAGGCATACAAGATGATCAGAGGGTTAGATAGGGTGGACAGTGAGAGTCTTTTTCCTCGGATGGTGATGGCTAACACGAGGGGATGTAGCTTTAAATTAAGGGGTGGTAATTATAGGATGGATGTCAGAGGTAGGTTCTTTTCTCAGAGGGTAGTAAGGGCGTGGAATGCCCTGCCTGCAGCAGTTGTGGACTCGCCAACTTTAAGGGCGTTCAAATGGTCGTTGGATAGGCATATGGATAACATTGGAATAATTTAGGTTAGAGGGTCATTAGATTTGTTCCACTGGTCGGCGCAACATTGAGGGCCAAAGGGCCTGTACTGCGCTGTAATGTTCTATGTTGTAATTGCATCTGTGGGTTAGGAAGTTCAGGATCCAGTCGCAGAGGGAGGTGCCGAGCCCCAGGTCACGGAGTTTGGAAATGGGTTTTGTGGGAATAATGGTGTTGAAGGCTGAACTGCAGTCAATAAATAGAAGTCTGACATAGGTGTTTTCGATATTTAGGTGTTCCAGGGTTGAGTGCAGAGCCAGGGAGACAGCACCTGCTGTGGACATTTTGCAATGATAAGTGAACTGTAGTGGATCCAGGCAATCTGGGAGGTTGGGATTGATGTGTGCCATGACTAATCTTTCTAAGCCCTTCATAATGATGGATGTCAGAGCCACCAGCTCATAGTCATGAAGGCACGCCGCTTGGCTTTTCTTTGGTTCGGGGATGATGGTTGTCTTCTTGAAGCAGATTGGGATCTCGGATTGGTGTAAAGAGAGGTTGAAGATGTTTGCAATTACCCCCAACAGCTGATCTGCGCAGGATCTCCTCATCCGGGTACCCCACCCGGGCCAGCCGCTTTCTGTGGGTTCACTTTCGAGACAACCGCTCTGACATCTGCAATGGTGACCTCAGATACAGGCTCATCTGAGGCTTCCAGCGTGGAGGGTGTGCACTCGCTGACCTCTTGCTCAAAATGGGCATAAAATGCATTGAGCTCATCAGGGAGGGGATTGTTTGGAGGGGATGAGATATTACTGTTGGGCCCACTGGTTTAATCTGCGGTATGGCTGTGCACTAAAGGTAAACTTCTGATTAGGGCAGCTCGGTGGCACAGTGGTTAACACTGCTGCCTCACAGTGCCAGGGACCCGGGTTTGATTCCTGTCTTGGGTGATTGTGTGTGTGGAGTTTACACATTCACCCTCTGTCTGCATAGATTCCCTCCAGGTACTCCAATTTCCTCCCACAGTCCAAAGGTGTGCAGATTAGGTAATTTAACCATGCTAAATTCCCCCTGAGGTTCTTCATTCTCCAAAGATGTGCAGGTTAGGTGGATGAGCCATGGTAAATGTACATAGAACATAGAACATAGAACATTACAGCGCAGAACAGGCCCTTCGGCCCACGATGTTGCGCCGACCAGTTACAAAACAATGACCCACTAACCTAAACCAATCCCTTTTCGTCCATAAACCTATCCACGGATCTCTTAAATGCCCCCAAACTAGGCGCATTTACAACTGCAGCAGGCAGGGCATTCCAATCCCTCACCACCCTCTGGGTACAGGGCAATGGGGATGGGCAGAGGGGACAGCCTGTGTGGGATGCTCTTTCAGAGAGTGGGTACAGATGAATCAAATGGCCCCTGTCTGCAATGGAGAGATTCTATGGTTTTAAAACACAGCATTGTCTTAATTCATGAAAAACAGGGGCACAACTGAGTGTGATTGAGAACTTGCGTGCAAACTCAAAGTTTGGCCAAATGGTCAACTAAAATCTTTCTGTTTGACAGATAAAATCGATGGCAACAGACCTTGGCAACAGATAGTGAGAGCCTTTTTCCTCGGATGGTGATGGCTAACATGAGGGGACATAGCTTTAAATTGAGGGGTGGTAATTATAGGACGGATGTCAGAGGTAGGTTCTTTACTCAAAGGGTGGTGAATCTCTGGAATTCTCTGCCCGTTGAAGTGGTGGAGGCTACCTTGCTAAATATATTTAAGACGCGGGTAGATAGGTTTTTGGTAGGCAAGGGGATTAGGGTTATGGGGAGAGGGCGGGAAAGTGGAACTGAGCCACTTCAGATCAGCCATGATCTTATTGAATGGCGGGGCAGGCTCGAAGGGCTAGATGGCCGACTCCTGCTCCTTCTTCTTATGTTCTTATGTGAGATTTGATTTACATTCATCCTCTCCTTCCTCTTATTTCAAATATCATTTCTCTGAATGAAAGTATCAATCTATTTGGTTAATTTTCTCCTTTGATTGTGAAGATGATAATCTTGGTGAAACTTCTCAATATATTGTTCAAATCTGTTTTACTTATATCAGATGATTGTCCAGTTTCTACGAGGTTCAAACTGTGCTACCTGGGAGGTTGTTACCTCACTACATCACATCTGTATTTAAATCAGCCGTGTGTTGTCCGTGGTAGTTTTGTGATGATATAGAGATGCCGGCGTTGGACTGGGGTAAACACAGTGAGAAGTCTGACAACACCAGGTTTAAGTCCAACCAATTTATTTAAAAGTAAACTCACAAGCTTTTGGGGTTTGTCCCTTCATCAGGTGAATGGAGAGTTCTGGCCTCAGACAGAACATATTACAGCACAGAATATATATATTCACATATAACATTCACCTGACAAAGGGACAAACCCCAAAAGCTTGTGAGTTTACTATCAAATAAATCGGTTGGACTTTAACCTGGTGTTGTCAGACTTCTTACTGAGTTTTGTGATGTGCCAAGGGTACACTTGCTACACCTGTAGGTGCAGTGAATGTGATGTCAAAGCCAGTGACATTTTGGCTGTTGCCTGTAACAAAGACGGCGCAGATCTTGCAAGGGGAAGTGGTTTGGTTTATTGGGGATGTATACAGTGACAGTGAATGGAGAGACACTTGGTTCCATAGGTAATGTGTACAGTGGAGGTGAACAGGAAAGGATTTGGGTCCTTTGGGATTTTTGGTGATTGTCCCTTTAAAAATCAATCCGCATGGTCTGGGAACCAATCAGAAAGCAGGGGGATTACCCTGGTTAATGCAGGCTTCTGTACTGGGAGTCATCCCAGGAGCTGATTGCAGCCACGAGGCTACAAGCTTCTGTACTGTTTTAACCTGTAAATAAATATGTTGTGTTTTCTCTAAACTGGTGAGCAAGCACCTTTACGGGATTGTTACATTGGGAGTGAATGGGAAACAATTTGGATCCATTGGGAATGTGTACAGTGGGAGTGCATGGGGAGGGGCTTGGGGCCATTGGGAATGTTATGTTGAGAGAGAACAAGAAGGGGTTTGGATTCACTGGGAATGTTACCTTGGGAGTGAATGGAAAGGGATTTGGTCCATCCCTATAACCACAATGAAAGAAGGAAGGAAAGAGTGAGTTCCCGGATAGAGTGCAGCATGAGTAAGTTGGAACTCGATAGACTGTGGCTAGTGATAACCAGGGACTGGAGCATTGCACTGCATGGAGCATGGGATAGGAGCAACGGGGGTGTAGAAGAGGGGGGCGGATCAGAGGTGGCAGATTGAATGGCAGAGGAAGTATGACAGTGCTGGGAGCACTGCTCCCTGAGCTGCAGATACCAATGGGTAAAATTGTTACCCTGAGCTGGAGAGTGCGGCTGAGCGAGCTTCCAGTACAATGTCACCAGGAGTAGGTGCAGACCGCTGACAGACACCCCAACAGAAACAGCTGTGCCACGCCTCGCTGATCAGCGTCAAGACATTGAGGCATCTGCTGTCACCTCAGAATGTGAAACCTTGTACTTTCCATTCCTCCTAGAAATTAAAATGCTAAAAGTAAAGCATGCTTTGACACAATCATTCCTGCTTCATTTGCCTCTGCTCCCTTCAAATGGGAAAGCAGATCCAGCAAGCTCGCCCATGCTGACGATACCTGGAGCTTTATTGCTAAACACACTCTACAGACCCACCAGCTGTATCCTTCTGGGATAGCTCCAGCGGGAAGAGAATCCTCTCCAACATCCTCAGGCCATCCAGAGCAGGCCAGGAGATCACAGCCACCATTGCAAACATTAACAGTTTTAGTCAATATTCTTCTGGTTGACCCGGGCACATTGAAACCAGCGGGCACTGTCCCTGCTGCCATCTTTACTACCTCACTGCATCACAACTGCATTTAAATCAGCTGCATGTTGTCCGATTTTCCCATGGCAGTTTTGAGATGCCCCAACTGCAGAGGGTACACTTGCTGTACCTTTAGCTGCGGTGCCTGTGATATCAAGGTCAGTGGTGTTCTGGCTGTTGGCTGTAACAAAGATGGTGCAGATCTCACAAGGGGAAGTGGTTTGGTTTATTGGGAATGTATACCCGTGACAGTGAATGGAGAGACACTTGGGTCCGTAGGCAATGGGTACAGTGCGGGTGAACAGGAAGGGATTTGGGTCCAATGGGATTTTGGTGGATTATCCCTTTAAAAATTAATCCGCAGAGTAAGGGCCACATGACTCTGGGAAGCAATCGGGAAGCAGGGTGGGGGAATTACCATGGTAAGTGCTGGCTCCTGTACTGGGAGTCATCCCAGGAGCTGGTGGCAACCATGAGGCTGCAAACCTCTGCGTTAACCTGTAAATAAACATGTTGTGTTTTCCCTAAACTGATGACTGAGCATCTTTACAGGGTTGTCACATTGGGAATGAATGGGAATCGATTTGGCTCCATTGGGATTGTTACAGTGGGAATGTTATGGTGAGAGAGAACGGGAAGGGATTTGGGTCCATTGGGATTGTCACGGTTGGAGTGAATGGAAAGGGGTTTGGTCCATCACTGTAACCATAAAAAGGCAAGAAAGAAGGAGGGAAAGAGTGAGTTCCAGGATAGAGTGCAAAGTCCAGATGCAGCATGAGCAAGTCGGAACTCGATAGACTGTGGCTAGCAATAACCAGGGACTGGAGCATTGCACTGCATGGAGCACAGGACAGGAGCAATGAGGGTTTTGAAGAAGGTGGCAGATTGAGTGGCAGAGGAAGTATGACAGTGTTGGGGGCACTGCTCCCTGAGCTGCGGATATCAATGGGCAAAATTGTTACCCTGAGCTGGTGAGTGAGTGCAGCTGAGCGAGCTTCCAGTACAATGTCACCAGGAGTAGGTGCAGACCGCTGACAGACACCCCAACAGAAACAGCTGTGCCACGCCTCGCTGATCAGCGTCAAGACATTGAGGCATCTGCTGTCACCTCAGAATGTGAAACCTTGTACTTTCCATTCCTCCTAGAAATTAAAATGCTAAAAGTAAAGCATGCTTTGACACAATCATTCCTGCTTCATTTGCCTCTGCTCCCTTCGAATGGGAAAGCAGATCCAGCAAGCTCGCCCATGCTGGCGATACCTGGAGCTTTATTGCTAAACACACTCTACAGACCCACCAGCTGTATCCTCCTGGGATAGCCCCAGCGGGAAGAGAATCCTCTCCAACATCCTCAGGCCATCCAGAGCAGGCCAGGAGATCACAGCCACCATTGCAAACATTAACAGTTTTAGTCAATATTCCTCTGGTTGACCCGGGCACATTGAAACCAGCGGGCACTGTCCCTGCTGCCATCTTTACTGAGTATTAGTAACATCAACATAATAAAGAGGGAGGCCAGAGTCAGAACGACCCATTACTCACTGTGATGAACAGTGGCATCACAGGAGAGAGGAAACTAATTAAAACATAACACATCTTCAGCCAAATTACAGCACGGTAGCACAGTGGTTAGCACTGCTGCTTCACAGCTCCAGGGACCTGGGTTCGATTCCCTGCTCGGGTAACTGTCTGTGTGGAGTTTGCACATTCTCCTCATGTCTGCGTGGGTTTCCTCCAGGTGCTCCGGTTTTCTCCCACAGTCCAAAGATTAGGGTTAGGTTGATTGGTCATGCTAAAATTGCCCCTTAGTGTCCTGAGATGTGTTGGTTAGAGGGTTTAGTGGGTAAATGTGTAGGGATATGGGGGTAGGGCCTGGGTGGGATTGTGTTCGGTGCAGACTCGATGGGCCAAAGGGCCTCTTTCTGCACTGTAGGGTTCTATGATTATTTACCCCACTGATGTGTCAGTACGAACTTACTTGAGCATAGCTTACAGTTTACTATGCGATTATTATTAAAAAATAAATAACTGTGATAACATTTGCGATGAAGCGCTAATATTTTTTCGAGAGCTTGTCCATTTTTTGTCTCTGTTGGGATCAAAGGTTACGGGGAAACAGCAGGATTAGGCGATTGAATTGGACGATCAGCCATGATGGTAATGAATGGCTCAAAGAGCCAAACAGCCTCCTCTTGCTCCTATCTTCTCTGTTTCTATTAACATCTTGGTTTGCTGAGATGCGGCATCGGGGCTACACTCCCAGTTTTTTGGCAATTGTCACATTGCAGGCGTACATGTTCCACTTTGGTCCACTCCAGGCATCATTTTGAATTGAGCTTCCGGGCAGTGCCCGTCGCTGGAGAAATCACAAACCAGATATTACTCATCCGCAGTCAGATAAAAACTGAAAGTCAATCCCTGTGGGTGAAAGTTTGGATGGTGAATAACTGTCTCCAGAATCTCCACACATTTTCCCCATCATGCTTGTTTGTTTTCAATCGTGAAATTCTGAACCGTTACAAAGCACTACGGACTCAGATTTCCAAAATCTGCAACATTTTTCTATTGTTCCATGAATGACGCTCCTCCAGTGTCTCCTTCCCTGTTCTGGGGGCTATTTTTCTCTGATTTTGCCTCTGTGTTTCAGTATTGTTCCATCTGACGGGATTATAGAAACAACAAGTTGTTGTTGAATCCAGTCACCAGACTTCCAAAGTAATCCGCCAGGAATTCTCTCCTCAGCTTAATTGGTGAAACAATAGCTGACCCCCATCAACCCTGATGTCCTACAACACTGTGAGCTCAGTCAGTTACAGAACAACTAGGCTACTCAAGGAGGCTGCTGTGTCGTTCCGATAACAGAACACATGTAGCCACTTCTCTATACATTCCAGACATGTTCCAAAGTCTAATCTATTTTCATTGCTGTTCCTTGCATGTCATCAGGAGAGAATATAATTATTATAATTGGCTAGTAATTATAATTAAAGCTAAATGGGGGAGTGGGGGAAGGGCAGGGGGGGATGAATCAACTCTGGTTTATTCTGCTCGTTGCTGTCAATTCATTCTAAAGACACCAGAACACATTCTGCTAAGAGCTTGTTCTGCATAAACTGTCGACAAAATGCCAGTGACTTCAAAACAAATCTATGAACTGGGAATTTAGCTGTGGCTCTTTATGAATGCACCATAGAAAGCATTCTTTCCTGATGCATCACAGCTTGGTATGGGCTCCTGTTCTGCCCAAGACTGCAAGAAACTATAAAGGGTTGTGAATGTAACCTAGTCCATCACCCAAACCAGTCTCCCATCTATTGACACTATCTACTCTTCCTGCTGCCTCGGAAAAGCAAGCAGCATAATCAAGGATCCCAAACCCCCGGACATTCTCTCTTCCACCTTCTTCCATCAGATAAAAGATACAAATGTCTGAGGTCACGTATCAACTGACAAGAACAGCTTCTTCCCTGCTGCCATTAGCTTTTTGAATGGACCTGCATTGTATTAAGTAGATCTTTCTCTATACCCTAGCCATGACTGTTACACTATATTCTGCACCTTCTCCTTTCCTTCTGCCCTATGTACCTCTATGAATGGCGTGTTTTGTCTGCATACTGCACAAGAAACAATACTTTGCACTGTACATCAATGCATGAGACAAAAATAAATCAAATCAAATCAACCACTAGTGCTGTGTGCCTTGGGGAGCACAATACCACTTTGACACCCAATGATCTGACCAAATCGAACACAGAGGAACATGCAGAGGAACGCTTCCTTTACCAAGTGCCATAAAATTAGAACAGCATCCTTGCTCTTGATAAATCTGAAGCCTCTCTGAATAAAATATCTCGATTACTGACAACTGGAAAGGAAGTATAAGCTTTCTGTTTTTCTGTCAAAGTATTTTTTTGACAGTCCAATTTCATTTCTAACAGGATCGACACAGACCACAGACTGAGGAGAATGTTAACTGGATTTTGAGTTCAGATACCACCAGTAAACCAGTCATGGTCCTGCCCTGTATACTTCAGCTGGGCGTCATTATTTCAGCTGCTTTGAAGTCATTTTATGGAGATTTTTAACACCTGCTTCCCTCTGCAAATGTGTATTTGTGCCCAGAGCAGAGATTTAATTTGTTCCCAATTTGCGCTCCCCACTTGTCCTTCTGACACGGATCAATATCTATTTGGCTCAAGATAATGAAAAACAGTTCATGAAGATTATCTTTTAAGTAGTGCGGGACTTTGGATTTACAATATCTTTTAAAATCAGGTCTCTCTGTGCTCTTATATTAGCAGTAAGAATGCTTCAGTGTCGATGCAGTGTTTTGTAAGGCTGTAGCGATGAGTAGACCATTCCAGCTTGTTCCGCTATTCGATGCGGTCATGACTGATCCACTTTTCAACTCCACTCCTGCACACGCTCCCCCTCGACTTCCTGAGAGACCAAATGCCTGACTGTCAGCCTTCAATGTCTTCAATGATGGAGACCTGCTGGGGGAGAGATTTCCAAAGATTCGCAACCCTTTGAGTTGAAGACATTTCTCCTCATCTCAATCCTAAATCACAGGCCTCTTTACTGAAACCCTTCTTCAAGTTTCAGGGGAAACAAAAGCTGAGACCTTCCATGAAATGCAGAAATATAGAACAGTGATCCACCCACTGGCTGCAATGGTTAAATTAATTTTTATTTAGTTTGTCCATGAGATGAGGACAACGTTGGCTGGGTCAGTATTTCTTGGAGTTTTACAACAATGGTTCCATGCTCATCATTAAACATTTAACTCCAGATTTTTGATGACTGGTGGGATTTGAACCTGGGATCTGAGAGCATTACCCTCTCTGGACCAGTGACAATACCACAACACTCACCCCCCACCCCCTCCTTACAATTTATTCACCCACAGGGAACTCACTGTGTCTCCAGTGGACAGCCTCTGATTTGAGAACCTTGCTGTGATCTCAGTGCACCCTAACCCTGGGTACAGAGAAAGGGTGCAGAGGAGATTTACAAGGATACTGCCTGGATTGGGAGGCATGCCTTATGAGGATAAGTTGAGGGAGCTGGGTCTCTTCTCCCTGGAGAGACGAAGGGTGAGGGGTGACCTGATAGAGGTTTATAAAATGTTGAGAGGTGTAGACCGGGTGGATTCTCGGAGGCTATTTCCCAGGGCTGAAATGGTGGCTACGAGAGGACACAGGTTTAAGGTGCTGGGGAGCAGGTACAGAGGAGATGTCAGGGGTAAGTTTTTCACTCAGAGGGTGGTGAGTGAGTGGAATCGGCTGCCATCGGTGGTGGTAGAGGTGAACTCGCTGGGGTCTTTTAAGGGACTTCTGGATGAGTATATGGGATTAAATGGGATTGAGGGTTATAGATAGGCCTGGTAGGTAGGGATATGATCAGCGCAACTTGTGGGCTGAAGGGCCTGTTGTGCTATGTTCTATGTACTATATTTAAATCCACACTCGCTGCAGCTGAGAACATTTCAGTGAAGGCATGTCTTCCAAAAGCAGGAAACATTCAGTGATGCCTCACCTGTTGGATGCAGTTTCTGGTGTGCTGCAATGTCCTTTATCCCCACTCTGGCCTCATGGCCTCTGCCAAGGTGACCAATTCAGCCTGGGAGGCAGTGACAGAGCTGGTCAGTGCAAAGACCCTGCAGTAAAGCTCAGCACCCAGTACAGGGACAGGATGAATGATGTCCTCTGCTCTGCCAGAGTAACTCAACCATCTCATCCCTCTCAGCTCACACACTCACAAGCCCACATTCTCAACACACCTCAATGAACATCTCTTCTCTCTCCCACACACTCTCACATCGCCATTTGGCCTCACCTCCTCTGGAATTTGTCCAGACCTCCACTCGCCGCCCACACGCGCCAGACAACCTTGTAAAGTGCCGTCACATTTTTAAAAAAGGTATTAATGGGATGTAGGTATCATTAACTAAGCCAGTATCTGTTACCCATCCCTAATTGCCCCTGAGAAGATGGTGGTACCCATGCCTTCTTGAATCACTGAGGTCCATATGGTGTAGGTACATCCACAATGCTGTTAGGGAGGGGTTTCCGCGATTTCTGCCCAGCGACAGTCAAGGAACAACGATATATTTCCAGGTGAGGGTGCTGACTGGCTGGGAAGGGAACCTCCAGGTGGTGGTGACTATAGAAACATAGAAACTGGAAGCAGGAGTAGGTCATTCAGCCTCTGAACCTGCTGTTCACTTTGACCATGGCTAATCATCAGATTCAATATCCTGATCCCACCTTCCGCTGCCTTTCTCCCACAGTGATTGTGGGTTTGGAAAGTGCTGCCTGAGGAGCCTTGGTGAGTTCCTGCAGTGCATCTTGTAGATGGTCCCCACTGCTGCTCCCGTGTTACAAAAACTATCAGACACCCACACTGTGAATGATTTCTCCTGTTTCAAGGTCACCTGTCGTGCACTAATTGTCTCTCCTTTCTATTGTGGGGGCCTCTGGGAATCTGCTAAGCCTCTGAGAAGCCAGGTCCCCAGCTTCAGAACCGACAACTGCTCAGATGAGGATTCTGAGGACGATAACACTGGAGGCCCATCACAGCGCTCACCCACACCCTCCACCAGCACAGGGACACACGTCACAGTGGGGGGGAGGAGGGGAGGGGTCAAACATCTCTCCTCAAGGTCACAATCTAGTGAGCACAGCAGGCGGAGGCAGGGATATCCCTGGGTGCCAGGAGGACAGCTGGAGACACAGTTCCCAAGATGAGCCTCTGGACTCGGTTCCGGATCAGTTGCTGGAGCTGCAAAAACAAACACAGGAACATCAGGGATTGATGTCAGCTGCATTCCTCAGATTGCAACACACGGTGCAGGAGTCTGTCTGCTTCCTGTATGCGATGATACCACCAGCCAATACACTGAGGTTAACACTGGTCAGATGGCAGTCAGCCTGGAGGCCTTGGTACAAGACATTGGTCATGCACTGCCGCAGGAGCCACACTCTATTCCTGGAGCCACTGGTGATCAGGATCAATGTGAGAGGGCTTTGGGGCAGCTTCATTTCACTCCAGCTGTCCCTTCTCCTGAATGAGTCAGCCGGGGACCTCCATGCAGCCATTGGGAGGAGGACCAGCAGGTGGACAGCCCAACGTCACCCACCCAGGTGTCTCTGGGAGTGTCCGGTTAAACCAAATCCCCTTTTCCTGTGACTCCATCAGTCCCAGCTCCACAGACTGAGGAGGGTGCACCACCTGCAAGCAGGCCAGGACCTTCAGGCCCTCCAGAGATCCACCCACTAAGGTTATCACAGCCAACAGACTATCTCCCACTCCACTGTGGATATTGAGAGGGGGAGGGAAGGCACCAAAACACAAGTAAGGAAATTTAAAAAGATGTAGGTCTTTAAAAAGATGTAGATGTAGGTCTATTTACATGTTCACAAATGTAAATAGACTTGCAGTCATTTTCTGTCTCCTCTTGTCTATGTCTCTTCCTGATGGTGAGCTGTGTGACTGTAAATCACATGTGAAACCTTGCTTCCTGCACCCACTTATGGCAATTGTGTCTATCCTGGACACCTCTTCTGTGCAATGTGCTACCATCTCACCACAGCAAGTGTCCCTTTTCTTCACAAAATCTTAGTTCCATGTTTCTGCCAATAACACATTGCCCTTGATAATTTTTCCTGTGTTTCTAAGGGACCAACATTTCCTTGAGCTACTTCCATTATTTCCATTTATATACCTGTGAAATCCCTTACAATCTATTTATAAATCCTGGCTCCTTTACTCTCATTCTATTTTTTTTCAATTTTCATCAACTTGTTGGTGGCCCTTTGCTGATTTCTAAAACATTCCCAATCCTCTGACTTTACGGCCACTCTCGGTAACATTATAAGCTTCTTCTTTTAATTTAATACTTTATTAATAACTTAAGTAAACCATGTCTGAGTCTTTCTTATTCAGTGGAAGGTATTATTGTTGAAAGTTCTGAATTATTTATTTAATTGTTTATTTATTGCCATGGCGTTAAGTTTATTTGGTAAGAAGTCTCACAACACCAGGTTAAAGTCCAACAAGTTTATTTGATAGTAAACCCACAAGCTTTCGAAACACTGTTGCTTCGTCAGGTGAGTTTATTTATCGAATCAACCTTAATTAGTTCTCCCCTTCTACCTATGTAATTGACTTTGTTTAAATTTAGGATTGTTATTTGAGAGTAGAGTATGTAACTTTCAAACTTAACATGCAATTATGATCACTATTTCCCAGTGGATCTTTTGCTAATATATTGTTAATTAACACTGTCTTTTGCACAATTCTAGATCTAAAACAGCTTTGTCGCCAGTTGGTTCCTTTATACATTGTGCCAGGAAATAGATGCAATTGTCGATTTGATGGTTCAGTTTAGATGAAGATTAAAGTTCCTCACCACCATTATATTACCTTTATTATAAGCTCCAATATTTTCTTGCTTAATGCTCTGGTTAATAATATAACCAGTGTTATGGGTGGCCTATAAACTACTCTCACCAGCAATTTTTAACCCTTGCTATTCATAATCTCAACCCGTACTGATTCAACTACCTGGTTTTCTGAGCCAAGATCTTTTCTCACTAACGTCCATATGTGATCCTTTATCATCAGAGCCATCTTTTCTTTTCCTAACCTTGGTCACCTTGTAACCATAGCCAAATTCTCTGATCTTGTACGGCTTGCTACCGCTACCATCGAGAATGGAGAATTTGGGACTCAGCCAAATCTACATTCACTGCAGCGGGATCGGAGAATTCCGGCCACACATGTCTCTGTGATGGTGATTAGTTCTAAACCATTAATTAGATTAATTATATCATTAAAAGTTAATCAGATCTGATCTCATTATACCATGAGTTCATCTATCTTATTGTGAATGTTCTACACGTTCAGATAAAGTGGCTTCAATTTTGTCTTTTCACTATTGTTCCCTGTATGGACCTCACTCTCTGAGATAAATTCTAACCCTTAAGCTCTCTGCCATTTCCAGTCGCAATGTGGAGATGCCAGTGTTGGACTGGGGTAAAACACAAAGAAATCCCACAACACCAGTTTAAAGTCCAAACAGGTTTATTTGTAGCAAAAGCCTCAAGCTTTTGGGACAGCCTGTCCCTTCGTCAGGTGTCTGGGAGTTGTCTGGGAAGTTTAAACTGGTGTTGTGGGATTTCTTTGTGTTTTCCAGTCGCACTCAGTTTGGCCTTACCCATATTAGATATACTTTCCCATCGCTTCACATTTCATCTTTGGATTTCCAAATCACCCTTCGCTCAAACTTTTCCCGCACTTTACTAGTTTAAAGACATTTTTCCTACTCACCATATTTGCTGTTGGATTTTTGTTTTGTTATAAGCTGGATATAGGCGACACTCTGCTCATCCCTGTCACATTCCAGTTATCATTAGTTGGATTATTACACTGCAATGTTGCCTTGCCCTTTCTTTTTAACTTTCCAAATCTCCCCTCAAGTGAATCCTCCCCATAAGCACTATTTTAGTTTTATCTCCTGTCCAGCTCTAGATATGTGACACATCAGGACACTGGTTCCAGCACAGTTCAGTTGAAGAGCATCCCAATCTCCCTAAGTCCCCTGTAGCGGTGTCAGTGCTGGATAGATCAAAACCCATTTCTCCCTCACCAATCTGTGAGCCACACATTCAACTCTCTGATTTTATTTGCACAATGCCAATTTGCTTATGGCTTAGTTCATAATCCAGAGATTAGTACCGTTGTGGTTCTGCTTTTTATTTTAGCCCCTAGCTGCTCATGTTCCTGCAGTAGACCCTCTTTCTAATCTTACAAGGACCATGATAATCTTTTTCCTCCCACTCCAGGTTTCTCTCCAACCCCGAGGAGATGTCCTTAATCCCGACACCAGGCAGACAATACAACTTTCAGGACTCACACTTTTGGATGCTGAGAACAGAATCAATCCCCTGAACTTTACTGTCCCATACTGCAAAGTATGGGACAATAAAGAACTCTCCATTCACCTGACGAAGGGAGAAACCCCGAAAGCTTGTGAGTTTACTATCAAATAAATCATTTGGACTTAAACCTGGTGTTGTCAGACTTCTTACCATACTGCAACAACATTCCCCTTGAATGGCTCCCTGCTCCATGGTGCCATGGTCAGTTTGTTCACCCTCCCTGCAGTTCCTCCTCCCATCAGCACAAGCTGAAAGAACCCCAGACCTGTTGGAGGTGTTGACGTTCCTCTATTGCTACCTTCTGGATTCTCTAAATTTGCCTCACTCACAGTCACATCCTCCTGTCCTTGACCATGGACCAAATCAGAATTATCGAACACTTGGGATGTGACAGAATCCTGGAACAAAGTGTACTGATAACTCTTCCCATCCCTGATGAGTCACAGGACGGGATTTTCTGGCTGCGCTTGCCCCAGAATCGGAAAATTCCATCCCTCGGCACGGTCTGTGTCCCATTCACTGCAATTCTTGTGGTGGGCGGGATGAGAAAATTCCGTAGACAGTTCCCAAACCTCAGACGCCAGCTGCTGTGTTCTGAATGGAGGTTCCTCAAGACATTTATTGCTGTGGGTCACACTGGTGTTCTCATCCTCCAAATTCCCCTCCAACTCCATTTTCAAGTTTGCTGATGACACCACCTAGTGGGTCAGGCTTCAAACAAATGATGAGATGGAGTAAAGCAAAAAGATAGAGGATCTGGTGAACTGGTGCAATGGCAGTGATCCCTCCCTCAATGTCAACAAAATGAAGGAGATTGTAGTCGACTTCAGGAAGTGTAGTGGAGACATGCCCGTCTACATCAACGGGGACAAAGTAGAAATGGTTGAAAGCTTCAGGTTTCTAGTGTCCAGATCACCCAACAACCTGTCCTGCTCCCTTCACGCTGATGCTACAGTTAAGAAAGCCCACCAACGCTTCTACTTTCTCAGGAGGCTTAGGAAATTTGACATGTCCGCTACGACTCTCACCAACTTTTACAGCTGCACCATTGAAAGCATTCTTTCTGGTTGTATCACAGCTTGGTCTGGGCTCCTGCTCTGCCCAAGACCGCAAAAAATCACAAAGGGTCATGAATGAAGCCCAGTCCGTCACGCAAACCAGCCTCCCATCCATTGACTCTGTCTACCCTTCCCGCTGCCTTGGAAAAGCAGCTGGCATAACTGAGGATCCCACACATCCCAGACATTCTCTCTTCCACTTTATTCCATCGGGAAAAAGATACAGAAGTCTGAGGATACGTACCAACCGACTCAAGAACAGCTTCTTCCCTGCTGTCATCAGGCTTTTGAATGGGCCTACCTCGCATTAAGTTGATCTTTCTCTGTGCCCTATTTATGACTGTAACCCTACATTCTGCACTCTCTCGTTTCCTTCTCTATGATCGGTATGCTTTGTCTGTATAGTGTGCAAGAAACAATACTTTTCACTGTATGCTAACACATGTGACAATAATGAATCAAATCAAATCAAATGGTGCAGTTGCAACACATTATCCATCCAGCCATCTTTATTCTGTTCCAAGGTTAGAAATATCAACTGTTACCTGGGCCAGGATTTTATGTTGCTCAGGTGGGCATCCGGCTGATCCGAGAACATGTCTTACGAGGAAAGATTGAACGAACTTGGGCTGTTTTCCCTTGAGAGACGTCGGCTGAGGGGGGATCTAATAGAGGTTTATAAGATTATGAAGGGGATAGATAGAGTAAATGGTGGTAAGCTTTTTCCGCTATTAGAAATGGATAGAACGAGGGGTCACGGGCTTAGGGTGAGGGGGGCTAGGTATAAGACAAATATTAGAGGGCAGTTTTTCACGCAAAGGGTAGTGGGGGTGTGGAATGCACTGCCGAGTAAGGTGGTGGAAGCAGGCACGCTAGGGTTGTTTAAGAGTCACTTAGACAGCCACATGAGCGGGCTACATATAGGGGGATATAGCAGGCCTTACTAAACATTGTAGGCTTGGGATTACGTTTTTGCCTCAGGGATGTTACAGTCTTTGCCTGTTTAATAATGAATTTTTTGTCTCCACAGGCACTTAAGTCCAGCAAGGGGCATGCATGCGGCAGGTTGTAGTGGGCTGCTCTTGGACGTTGCTTCGGGAGTTGCCTATTGCTTCATGTCATTAGTGTGCTTAAACTGGACCATCTCGAGGGCAACATGACAGCTCAGAGACTATCTCTGTTGCTGTGCGGACACATGGATTTGGGCCTGTGTCTGTGGGAGTTTGCACGTTCTCCCCGTGGTTGCGTGGGTTTCCTCCGGGTGCTCCGGTTTCCTCCCACATCCCAAAGATGTGCTTTTAGGCTGATTGATTGGGTAACAAATTGTCCCTATATTGGACCTCCCTGATCCTCGCACATTAGGCGTAGACTAAAATCATGAATAGGTCACTGAGACAGTGGGACGGCGGCGCGGGCTCGTTGGGCCGAAGGGCCTGTTTCCCGTGCTGTGTTGTTCTTTGTCCTTTGTTCTTTTATGTGACACTGCATGAGAAAACTCTGGGCACACGTCCTGATGTCATCACACACTGGGACAATATGTCGATCATTGTGAGAGTTAGAGCGTGCCCGCCCAAAATCAAGCAGGTAACTTATCCCATTAAAGTGCCATTGGATGCAGTTTTACATGGCCTGTCTGCCTTTACTGTTGGCATTTGGGCCGATTGTCCAGGCAGCCTTTATTTTTCTCGCTGCGATCTGGATTGAGGACGAGTTGAACCGAATAGGCCGAAATAAAAGTTGTCTGGGGCTGTGTTTTGTGTTTGAATGTGGTCTTTGCATAGTTTTTTCCCTCTCAGTTTATTATTTTACAGATCTGCAGCTCCCTGAGATGGTTCCGCACTGGCTGCCCCGCCTGAGGGAGCGGGTTAGAGGAGCGCTAAGCCCGCACCCTCCCTTTTCTCAGCACCCTCCCCACCCAGGCAGTGGCTGAACCATTCCCAGCATGCTGTTCATGTTGGCTGCTCATTAATTGGCCAGCCAATCATACTCCAGCACCAACCATATCCTAAAACAAATTTTACACCCCCCTCTGGGCCCACCAATTGTGGTATTATATTTAAATCATTCGTGGGACATGGACATCGCTGGCTAGACCAGCGTTTATTGCCCATCCCTGGTTGTCCTTGAGAAGGTGGTGGTGAGCTGCCATCTTGAATTGGTCCAGTCCATGTGCTGTGGGTTGATCCATTATGCCGATAGGGAGGGAATTCTAGGATTTTGACCCAGTAACTGTGAAGGAATGGCGATATAGTTCTAAGTCAGGATGGTGAGTGGCTTGGAGGAGAACTTGCAGGTGGTGGTGTTCCCCATGTATCTGCTGCCCTTGTCCTTCTAGGTGGAAGTGGAGTTGCCGCCTAAGGATCTTTGGTGAATTTCTGCACTGCATCTTGTAGATTTATGTCAGTTAACAAGTGCAGACCTGTGATGCTTACAACTCAGTGGAACAAACATTGGAAATCCCTAACCTTGTCAGTGGCTGGGATTTTCCAGCCACGCTGCAATGAACAGAGCAACACAAATTCTCCATTCTCGCTGGCAGCAGGGTGGGCAGAGAATCCAGCCCAAAGTCTTAAACTTTAAAATATGATGCAGGGAAGTTGGGAACATTTTTGTTTTGTAATAGTTTGAAATGCCATAGCGGGGGAAAAATATTGTAGCCGTTTGACAAAACACTCAGAACAGAGTGCTTTAGTGTAGAGCAGTGACACATTACCACTGCTTCTGATTAGTGGTTAGACCAACATTAGATTTAATCAGTAAACTTAGTAGAATTCCAATATAGTTTTATCAGAAGGATATAATACCAATGGAAATGCACTGGGATATTACCTGGGATGAATGTCACAGTCATGGAGAGAAACTTGAAAATTTGGAATTTTCTGCCTGAGATACTTCAAGGATTTCTGAGAGAGAGAGGTGGATTCTGGTGAAATATAGAGACCATATTCAATGAGACAGCAATCAGAGGATGGAGTTCTCTGCATAAATGTGGCTGAAGCAAAGCTCATAATTTTAAAAAGGAATGAGATGATTGTTTAACATAACGGTGAGAAATGATTTGGAGAACGAGGAGAGCGAGATGATGGATGATGTAAAGAAAACATTGGCACAAACATTATGGGCAGCACACAGTGGTTAGCACTGCTGCCTCACAGCGCCAGGGACCCAGGTTCAATTCTGGCCTAGGCTGGCTGTCTGTGTGGAGTTTGCATGTTCACCCCGTGTCTGCGTGGGTTTCCTCTGGATGCTCTGCTTTCCTCCCACAGTCCAAAGATGTGCAGTTTACATTGATTGGCCGTGCTAAATTAACCCTGGGGTATGGGATTTGGGGATTAGCAGGGTAAATGTGTGGAGTTATGGGAATAGGACCTGGGTGAGATTTTGGTCAGTGCAGACTCGATGTGGGCCTAATGGCCTCCTACAGCACCTTAGGGATTCTACACTGATCCAAGTTTCTGAACTGCAATGCTTTGGCATTGAAATTATTTCAATCAGTCCTTTTATTTAAAGATTGGCAAACAGGCAAACAGATGGTCACAGCATAAAGGAACCACCTTGTCTGCGCAGTAAAGCATCCAAACTGGAAGGGAGGGAAGATCCTGCTAACAACCCAACTCTCCGCAGCTGTTTAGTGATCACTGCTGGGAAGTGAACACAAAGCGGTTGATTCAGGAGACTGAAGAACAAAGCAGTCCCAAAAAAATCACATTGCGTCAATAGCTCACTCAGCACTAATTCCCATTGCCTAATCACCCCGACTGCTTTTAAGCTACAGTGATTAAAGGCCAAATTAAAGGCCTTCCTCCAGACTGTATTGGCCTCTGATCTACTATCTCCCATCAAATATATTGACTTCAGGCCCACTGTCTCTTAGGAGTGTTGATAGGCAGAGGGATCTGGGTGTACAGGTACACAGGGTCAATGAAAGTGGCAGTGCAGGTGGAGAAGGTAGTCAAGAAGGCATACAGCATGCTTGCCTTCATCAGCCGGGGTACTGAGTTTAAAAATTGGCAAGTCATGTTGCAGCTTTATAGAACCTTAGTTTGGCTACACTTGGAATATAGTATTCAATTCTGGTCACCACACTACCAGAAGGATGTGCAAGCTTTGGAGAGAGTACAGAAAAGATTTACCAGGATGTTGCCTGGTATGGAGGGCATTAGCTACGAGGAGAAGTTGGAGAAACTTGGTTTGTTCTCACTGGAGCAACAGAGGCTGAGGGGAGACCTGATAGAAGTCTACAAGATTATGAGGCATGGACAGAGTGGATAGTCAGAAGCTTTTCCCCAGGGTGGAAGAGTCAATGCCTAGGGGGGCACAGGTTTAAGGTGTGAGGGGCAAGTTTTAAAAGAGATGTACGAGACAGATATTTTACACAGAGGGAGGTGGGTGCCTGAACTCGTTGCCGGAGGAGGTAGTGGAAGCAGATACGATAGTGACTTTTAAAGGGGCGTCTTGACAAGTGCATGAATAGGATGGAAATAGAGGGATGTGGTCCCTGGAAGCGTAGGGGGTTTTAGTTAAGTCAGGCAGCATGGTCGGTGCAGGCTTGGAGGGTTGAAGGGCCTGTTCTTGTGCTGTAATTTTCTTTGTTCTTTGTCTCCTCACTCTCTTCCTGATCAAAGACCCAAATTGACTTCACTGTGTTAGAAACACAAACTAGAAAAGAGATCAATATCACCTATCAAACAATAGACTTTTACTGAGAGGGAGTTTGATGGAGGGACCAGTATCAGGAAGATTGTTCTAATGCATAATCAAATCTAAAATCTTTAATCATTGAGCAAATGTTGAAAGCTTTGCCACAGTGGATCGAGTTGTACATGTTCTATTGGAGCTACGCAGAGATGACACTCATTTGTGTGTGTGTGTAACAGGTTTTACTCACAATGCTTTGAAATGTCTGTTCCATGTTCCAGCTCCGTCTCCCAGCCCAGGGTACAGTTTGTTTACACCCAGGTTTTACTAATCAAGCACAGTAAGTATCAACTGTAAACAGACTCAAATAATCAAAAACAGAACCATCGATTCATTGACCACTACTGGTGGCAATGGGATATTCAGACTTATTAAGCAGGAATTCAAATAAATAATAGTTACCTTTCATAAGATATGAGCAAATCCACAGATAGGGATATAGCAACATGACAACATCCATTCCTTGAGCCTGCTCCACTGACATTCAATGAGTTTGGTGCTAATCTATGATCTAATTCCATATTTCTGCCTTTTCTCCATGTCCCTTAATACTTCTAGTTAACAGAACTCTATACACAACACTTAAAATTTGTAATCAATCTCATGATTGCCTATTGTGGAAGAGGGTTTGGAATTTCTATTCCACTTAGAAATGTTTCTTAATTTCGCTCCTGAAAAGTTTGGTTCTAATTTTTAGACTTTGGCCCCAAGTTGTGGAATACCAGAATTAACAGTTTCTTTCTCTCTCTCTACTATCTGGTTCCCTTAAAGTTACCACATGTAGAACAATCAAACAAAAATGCAAGAGCAAAAATCATTCCACCTTTCAGTTAAACAAAAGAGAGAAGACTCACATTCAACACCTCCGGGTGCCATACAACATGTCATAGTTAATGAAAAACTTTGGAAATGTAGTTACTGTTGAAATAAAGGGTAACACAGCAAGATCCCATAAACAGCTTTTTAATAATAACCAAATAACCATTTTAATACATTGATGGAGGAACAAATGGTGACCAGAATACAAGGGAGAGCTCTCCAATTCTCTTTAGATCCTGAGAGGGCAGTCATCAGTTCAGCATCACATTCACACTGTGGATACTTACCTACATGTAGTTTGCAAATAGCTGGAGTGGGAATGGAACCTACAACCTTCAGCACCTGTGCTAAGAGTTGAATTATAGATTGAATTATGGATGATCTGTAGCCCGGGGACTGGTAACAAGCTGACGTCTCAGTCAGCTCCAAGTTGGAAGTGTAAGCCAAACCTGAGACAGTGTTTGCCTCACGTTTAGTGCTGACCGTTGATTCAATGCATCATTTTACACAATCAGCTTTTACTCTGTCCTCGATATGAGCTCCTGGTCCAGGAGTGGATGGAAATATAACTGCAAATTAATGGACCCTTTCAAGTCTGCAAAAGATCCAGAAACTTCTGTCAAAGAAGAGTTTCACGATGAGTTCTGATTGTGGGACAATTTAGAACATAGAACATAGAACATTACAGCGCAGAACAGGCCCTTCGGCCCACGATGTTGCGCCAACCAGTTAAAAAACAATGACCCTCTAACCTAAACCAATCCCTTTTCATCCATAAACCTATCCACGGATCTCTTAAACGCCCCCAAACTAGGCGCATTTACAACTGCAGCAGGCAGGGCATTCCAATCCCTCACCACCCTCTGGGTAAAGAACCTACCCCTGACATCCGTCCTATAACTACCCCCCCTTAATTTAAAGCCATGCCCCCTCGTGCTAGCTTTCTCCATCCAAGGAAAAAGGCTATCACTGTCCACCCTATCTAAACCTCTAATCATCTTATATGTTTCAAAAAGGTCCCCTCTTAGCCGCCTTCTTTGGGAATTTGTAAATTCCCAGTCACTAACAGCTGCATTGACACTTTACCGTGAGGTTCTGCTGATGTTCATTAGAAGTCATGAAATTGCTGGAATTTTAAGGTGTAAAATGTGAATGAATTTTATTACCTCCAGTTAGGGCTGACACTTCATATCGTAAGGACTCTGTTAAGGATGTGATTTATGGATTTGACATAAAACTTAAACTTGGAAGTCCAGAAAGGGAGAAATAAAATTGTGACTTCTCACTGCAGCAGAGAGTAAATTGATCCGAGAGATAGAACATAGAACATAGAACATTACAGCGCAGAACAGGCCCTTCGGCCCACGATGTTGCGCCGACCAGTTACAAAACAATGACCCACTAACCTAAACCAATCCCTTCTCGTCCATAAACCTATCCACGGATCTCTTAAACGCCCCCAAACTCGGCGCATTTACAACTGCAGCAGGCAGGGCATTCCAATCCCTCACCACCCTCTGGGTAAAGAACCTACCCCTGACATCTGTCCTATAACTACCACCCCTTAATTTAAAGCCATGCCCCCTCGTGCTAGATTTCTCCATCAGAGGAAAAAGGCTATTACTATCCACCCTATCTAAACCTCTAATCATCTTATATGTTTCAATAAGATCCCCTCTTAGCCGCCTTCTTTCCAGCGAAAACAACCCCAAATCCCTCAGCCTCTCCTCATAGGACCTCCCCTCCATACCAGGCAACATCCTGGTAAACCTCCTCTGCACCCTCTCCAAAGCCTCCACATCCTTCCTGTAATGTGGGGACCAGAACTGCACACAGTACTCCAAGTGCGGCCGCACCAGAGTTGTGTACAGTTGCAACATGACGCTGCGACTCCTAAATTCAATCCCCCTACCAATAAACGCCAAGACACCGTATGCCTTCTTAACAACCTTATCTACTTGACTCCCAACTTTCAGGGATCTATGTGCACATACACCTAGATCCCTCTGCTCCTCCACACTATTCAAAGTCCTCCCGTTAGCCCTATACTCGACACATCTGTTATTCCTACCAAAGTGAATTACCTCACACTTCTCCGCATTAAACTCCATCCGCCACCTCTCGGCCCAGCTCTGCAACCTGTCTAAGTCTTCCTGCAAACTATGACACCCTTCATCACTATCTACCACACCTCCGACTTTGGTGTCATCAGCAAACTTACTAATCCACCCAAATATACCCTCATCCAGATCATTAAACTAAAATGTTTTCCTCACTTTTTGTTGTTTCTATCTCTCTCTCTTTATCCACTTTCTTTCCCTCTTGATTTCTCGCTGTGTCTGATCTGACTCGAATCTATCCCACTTCCTTCTTTGTCTTTCACTCTCCTTTCTCACTGGTCAGAGTGCTGAGTGTTTCACCTGATTGCCCCTCTGTTAGGCAGCTAACATATAAAACATAGAACATTACAGCGCAGAACAGGCCCTTCGGCCCACGATGTTGCGCCGACCAGTTAAGAAAAAAACAATGACCCTCTAACCTAAACCAATCCCTTTCCATCCATAAACTTATCCACAGATCTCTTAAACGCCCCCAAACTAGGCGCATCTACAACTGCAGCAGGCAGGGCATTCCAATCCCTCACCACCCTCTGGGTAAAGAACCTACCCCTGACATCCGTCCTATAACTACCACCCCTTAATTTAAAGCCATGCCCCCTCGTGCTAGCTTTCTCCATCTGAGGAAAAAGGCTATCACTGTCCACCCTATCTAAACCTCTAATCATCTTATATGTTTCAATAAGGTCCCCTCGTAGCCGCCTTCTTTCTAGCGAAAACAACCTCAAATCCCTCAGTCTCTCCTCATAGGACCTTCCCACCATACCGGGCAACATCCTGGTAAACCTCCTCTGCACCCTCTCCAATGCCTCCACATCCTTCCTATAATGTGGGGACCAGAACTGCACACAATACTCCAAGTGCGGCCGCACCAGTGTTTTGTACAGTTGCAACATGACGTTGCGGCTCCTAAATTCAATCCCCCTACCAATAAACGCCAAGACACCGTATGCCTTCCTAACAACCTTATCTACTTGATTCCCAACTTTCAGGGATCTATGTACACATACACCTAGATCTCTCTGTTCGTCAACACTATTCAGAGTCCTACCGTTAGCCCTATACTCGACACATCTGTTGTTCCTGCCAAAGTGAATTACCTCACACTTTTCCGCATTAAACTCCATCCGCCACCTCTCGGCCCAGCTCTGCAACTTGTCCAAGTCTCCCTGTAAACTATGATACCCCTCCTCACTATCTACCACACCTCCGACTTTGGTGTCATCAGCAAATTTATTAATCCACCCAACTATACCCTCATCCAGATCATTAATAAAAATTACAAACAGCAGTTGCCCCAAAACAGATCCCTGAGGCACACCACTCGTAACTGAACTCCGTGACGAATACTTTCCATCAACCACCACCCTCAGCTCACAGCATAAATATAGTCCAGTGTCAAGATCCAGCAATTGTTGGACCAAAGTTTTATGTGTAATAATCAAGGTGTTTGGAAAAGATAGGGGGAGGAAGGAAGGAGAAGGGCTGGAAGGATTGATGAAGGAAAATATAACAGCATCAGAGAAGATATCAAAACAGAAACTGCTGGAAAAACTCAGGAGGTCTGGCAGCATCTGTGGAGAGAGAAACAAAGTTAATGTTTCAAGTTTGTACAAATTCTTCAGAACCATCGAGTCATACTCAACTCAAAACGTTGGCCAGAGATCTCTAATCTCGTTTGCCCTGTCACCACTGCCAGAGAGAATGGACAATCTGGTGCTCAGCCAAATCCCCACTCGCTGCAGCGGGACTGGTGAATCACAGAATAGAATCGCTACAGCGCAGAAAGAGGCCCTTCGGCCCATCGAGTCTGCACCGACCACAATCCCACCCAAATCCTATCCTCACACATTTACCTGCTAATCCCTCTATCTTACACATCCCAGGGCACTAATTTTAACATGGCCAATCAACATAACCTGCACATCTTTGGACTGCGGGAGGAAACCAGAGCACCTGGAAGAAACCCACGCAGACACGAGGAGAATGTGCAAACTCCACACAGACAGTGACCCAAGCTGGGAATTGAACCCAGGCCCCTGGAGCTGTGAAGCAGCAGTGCTAACCACTGTGCTACCGTGCCACCCAGGGTCAGAGAATTCCTATTATCTACTTTACAGACACAGACAGAGACATTGCCGGACCTGCTGAGTTTTCCCAACACTTTCTGTTTTTATTTCAGGTCTCCAGCACCTGCAGTACTTTGCCTTTCAGTGATAAACAATGTTCTGGAGAGGTCAAGAACACAATTTGTTTGCTTAGAGCTAATAAGTGATAGATGTACCATTAGAACTCCTGGGCGTATTTCCAGGCCACCAATTAGAATTTTCTTGACGAGTCTGTTGCAATCAGAGTGGGGAATGATGGATTTGGTTGTGGGAATAAGGAGTAGCAAATATCAGTTTGAGAGCATTTAGGGAACAGTGATCATTGTACGTTAAGTTTGGGGTTGTCATAAAAAAGGCCAAATAGCAATCCATAGTAAAAATATTTAACTGAAGGACTGCCAAAAGGTATTTTTACAGTAAAAGAATGAGGAAGTATCGAGGCACTTAGGGATCAAAAAAGGGATCTGTGCTCCAGAATTTCCCACGCCCCCTAGCCAAGCTGTGTCTACACTGGCATCAACTACAAGACTGGCATTTACCCGACAATGTGGAAGATTACCGGGTATGTCCTGTGTACAAAAAGCAGAACAAATCCAACCTGACCAATAGCTACCCAATCAGCCTACTCTCAATCATCAATAAAGTGATGGAATGGGTCATCGACAGCGCTATCAAGCAGCTCAGCAACAACCTGCTCAGTTTGTGTTCCTTCAGGGGCACACAGCTCCTAACCTCATTATAGCCTTGTTACAAACATGGATAGGACAGCAGAACTCAAGAGGTGAAACGAGAGTGATTGCCCTTGACATCAAGGCAGTATTTGATCGAGTGTGACATTAAGGAACCCTATCAAAAGTGAAGTTAACAAGAATCTCCACTAGCAGAAAGGAGGATGGTTGCGGTGGTTGGAGGGCAGGCGCTGCAGTTCCTGGGCATCACTGCAGGGGCACCTCAGGGTCGTGCCCCAGACCCAACCATCTTCAGCTGCTTCATTAATGACCTTCCTGTTGTTTATGTTGTCTCACGAGGAGGTCTAATCTTGTACGATTGAACAATAATTTTATTTAAAACACAACTATATAAATATATAGAATATAATCCTGACTGGGTCTTACCTTCATACCAAATTGTACCAGACTTACTACGACACTGTACCACTCACATGTGGCTCTCTACACCACAATAGTACTGTTCCTCCAGCCCCACATTAACCCTTACAATTCCAAGCACCCTAATACTATATTTCCGGCTATCATAAGGTCAGAAGTGAGGATGTTCGCCGATGATTGCACAATGTTCAGCACCATTCTTGACTCCTCAGATACTCAAGAAGCCCAAGTTCAAATGCAACAAGATCTGGTCAATATCCAGGCTTGGGTTGACAAGTGGCAAGTAACATTCATGCCACACAAATCCAGGCAATGACCATCTCCAGTGAAAAAGAATCTAACCATCACCCCTTGCCATTCAGTGGCATTACCATTGCTGAATCCCCCAGTATCAACATTCTGGGGGTTACCATTGACCAGAAACTGAACTGGACCCAGCCATATAAATACTGTAACTACAAGACAGAGGCTGGGGATCCTGTGATGTGTAACTCATCTCCAGACTCCCCAAAGCCTGTCCACCACCAACAGCAGTCAGAGATGTGATAAAATACTCTCCACTTTTTTGCAAGACGTGTTTTCATTCAATTACTGAATTTTGCTTTGGGCTAAAGTAGATGTCAAAGAATGGAGTCAAAGTTCACAGTGGACTCCTGCACACACACTCTGCCTGAGGAGAACATTATCCGCTTATTGGACCGACTGCATGAAGAAAGTAAAATGCTCGGAGATTTGGCTCTTCTTCCTGAAGACCTGATGCTGCTCATTCCCAGAGAAAATGGCATTTCCATAACTCCCACCACTGTCCTCTCTGTAAATTCCTCGAGGCAGTCAAACAGGTGGGGCAATGGCAGGGACTGTTCACCAGGTACGGTCATCGTTACCGCCCTCTTTTTTCTTCAAGCTGCTTTCTTTACTCTGGTTTCCTCAATAACATGGGCAGCACGGTAGCACAGTGGTTAGCACTGCTGCTTCACAGCTCCAGGGTCCTGGGTTCGATTCCTGGCTCAGGTCACTGCCTGTGTGGAGTTTGCACATTCTCCTCGTATCTGTGTGGGTTTCCTCCAGGTGCTCCGGTTTCCTCCCACTGTCCAAAGACAGGGTTAGGTTGATTGGCCAAGCTGAAATTGCCCCTTAGTGCCCTGAGGTGCATACGTTAGAGGGATTAGTGGGTAAAATATGTAGGAATATGAAGGTAGGGCTTGAGTGGCATTGTGGTTGGTGCAGTCTTGATAGGCCAAATGGCCTCTTTCTGCACAGTAGGGTTTCTATGATTCTATGAACACCATGTCTCCATCACTGTCATCATGTTCTGAGATTAGGCCCTTTTGCCTCTGACCCTAGATGTGAGATTTGGTTCTTGGACAGACTGTAGATAGTCTTTGGTAGCTGTTTAACACATGTTTATTAATGCTACATCTAAACAGGTTACAGAGTAGACACATAACTCCTGAGCGTGGTATTCCAACCTCGCTCTCTCTCTCTCCAGAGAGAGTCTAGCACATCTGTGACTGATGTCAGTGAAAATCATCATCTCTGTCATACGTCAGCAAATCCTACCTGTTAACCTTTCATATTACACAGCCTAATGAGTGAGCTTGTAAAAACACTCAAGAAACTCAGCACCATCCTTAAATATAAACTACCTCCACCACTGATCCACAGTGGCAGCATCTACAAGTTACACTGAAGCAACTCACCAAGTCTTCCAACATCTTCCAAGTGCACACCCTCTACCACCTAGAAGGACAATGAAAGCAGATATGTAGGAAGACTACAATGAGGAGGACTCTCCCCCAAGCCACTCACCATCCTGACTTGGAAATACTTGGAAACCTCCTTCAATGTCACCAGGTCAAAATCCTGGAACTTCCTCCCAGCAGCACTGTAGGTGTACCTACATAGTAAGAAGTCTCACAACACCAGGTTAAAGCTGGCGTATCTACACCACAGGGACTGCAGCGCTTCAAGAGGGCAGCCCACATCAACTTCTCAAGGGGCAATCAGAGATGGGCAATAAATACTGGCATAGCCAACAACACTCACATCCAATGAAATAATTTTTAAATATCTATTCATGGAGGATTCAAGTTAGCAAATGTATACCTTCTACCAAGAAATAAAATGTTTCCAAAGTCACAGTGAGAGAGCAGCTAGTTGACATTCTGGATGGGTTAAACATTGATTAAAAAGGAGGGATTCGGAAGCTGAATGAGCCACCAGGACTGAATGGGCCGCGTCTGAGGATGTAGAGGGGAATAAATGAGAGGCACTGGTCATAATCATCTAATCTCCTGATACATGGAGTGGTGAAAGGGAAATGGAAAAATATAAATCTTATGAAGCGTTGTTCAAAAAAGGGTAAAAGTACAAACCAGTAACTGTCAGTTAGTTAGTTTAACTTCGATGGTGGGGAAGTTTGGTAAATAATAATCCAGGATAAAATTAACAGTCACTTAAACAAGTGTGAATTAATTAAGGAAAATCAGTAAAGCTTTGTGGAGCATTATTAAATTTTCTGATGAGGAACAAAGAAAGTTGGTTCGGAGCAAGGAGATTGATGAGGTGCATGGACTTCTAAACGACATCAGATAAAGTGTCACAAAATAATCTTTCCAGCTAAGTTGAAACCCATAGGATAAGAGTAATGGCAACAGCATGGATTCAAAGTTGGCTGATTGACAGAGGAGCAATGAATGATTCCTTTGGAGACTGATGGAGGGCGTGAGTGATATTTCTGAGGGATCATATTCTGAAGACTAGTTATTTGTTTGATGTGCATTAATGACTCAGTCTTGCCTGAACAGGGCGCTACTTCAATACTTTGGGGTGACACAGGAATAGTGAACTGTGAGAAGGGTAGTGATAGACTTCCTTCGAATCACAGAATCATACAATGCAGAAGAGACCCTTTTAATTGAAGATGAATTGACAGACTGGTTGAATGGATAAGCACGTGGCAGATGAAATTGAATGCAGAGATGTTCAAAGTGAGATATTTTGGTATGAAGAACAAGGAATGGTAATATAAACTAAAGGGTACAGTTCGAACGGGGGTGCAGGAACAAAAAAACCTGGGGATATGCTTGTACAATCCAGTTAAGGAAAGCAGTTAAAAAGGCAAGCAAGATCCTGAGTTTACAGATGAGGCATTGAGTACGAAAGTAAAGAAGTTATGATGAAACTTCTTAAAACTCTGACTTGGCCTGAACCTGAATAGTGTGTCCAATTCTGATCATTTTCCTTTAGAAAAGATGTAGGGGCTTTTCAGAGGAGTAAAATGATTCAGAGAATGTTTCTGGGATTCAAGATTTCGGTTATGTGGATATATTGGAAAATTTGGGGTTATTTTCCTTGGGGACGAGAGGTTTGAGAGGATACTGCATCTTCAGTGATGGGTATGGAGAAGGTTGACAGGAAGAAACTGTTCCCATTGGTCGAAGGATCATGAACCAGAGGGCACATGTTTGGCATGGGACCAGAGATGGCATGAGGATTTTCTACAGCCGTTGGTTACGATCTGGAATACACTGCCCGTGAATGTGACAGAGATAGGTTCAATCATGGCTTTCAAAAGGGAATTGGATAAGGACCTGAAAAAACATTCCAGAGCCACAGGGAAAGAGCAGGACGGTGGGAATTGCTAATTGGTTCCTGCAGAGATCCAGTACAGGTACAATGGGCCAAATGGCCTCCTTCCATTGTGGTAACCATTTGATGATTCTGTGTTTTAATGCTGTAAAATGACAGTTGTGGTGTTTTCTTTGACCAGTTTGACAGTGCGATGTCCCCACCTCCTCCAGCTTAGGATCAATCTCAGACACCCGAGAGACTTCAAGAGTTGTGAGAATTTTCAAAAGAGTTCAAAGTTCTCTTCAGCTAATGAGCAGCGATGTTACAGTCGTGGACACACATCAGTGATGCCACTCAGACTGAGTAATCAATTTTCTGCCAGTTACAATCAAGCTTCTCCCTAAGCCCCCATCTCCTCTGCGTGTCTAATACATTTCTGGCTGTGTCCACACGCAGAGAGCTTCCAGCGACACACTGAGAGCTTGCCAGCACTGAGATAATAAAAACCTCACGACAACAACAAGTAGTCCACAGGGAGTGGAGTTTGGATGAGTTGGAGACTCCCGAGGAGGGAGTTGTGACAGGGATGAGAGCAGTGCGCTGTCTATCTCTAATCTCACGACAGTTAAAAGAACAAAAAGAACAAAGAACAACCCAGCACGGGAAACAGGCCCGTCGACCCAACGAGCCTGCACTGCCATCTTAACAAAGCATTTTCCTACACCTCCCTTGACCCGTGTGCATGCGTATGGTACCCCCATTGTAACCAGATTCAGGGGAGAATAGTTTAGGGACAATTTGTTACACCAGACATTTCAATGATTTTTCCAGCTAGCAATCCATTCAATCCTGCACTTTCCCTATGAATTGCAGAATGACCAATCAGGTTAATCCAATAAATAATATTATTAGTTTATTACAAAAGCAGACTTCTCATGAGAAAGACAAAGATCGAGATTCTCCTGAACTGGGTCTAAGTGCATCCTCTCCAGGTCCAACTTCAGGGATCTTTGTGTCTGCGTGGGTTTCCTCTGGGAGCTCCAGTTTCCTCCCACAGTCTCAAAGGTGTGTGGGTTTGGTGCATTGACATTGAGATTTCCTGAACCGGTTCTAAGTGCCCACGCCAGTGGGAAAACCCAATTGTTAGCTGCTAGTGCCAGCAGTGATCTGCACACACTATTCAGAATGGACCTGCTCTCCCCCCCCAAAATTTATTTAAAGTTTATTTATTAGTGTCACGAATAGGCTTACGTTAACACTGCAATAAAGTTACTCTGAAAATCCCCTCATTGCCTGTTCAGGTACACTGAGGGAGAATTTAGCATGGCCAATGCACCTTGGTGGGAAACATTAGGGGACAGGCTTCTACACAGTCGCTGGTGAACACCACGCAGTTGTTATTAAACATCAGCTGGAGGCTGGAACATTGAAGGGAGTGACCAGTTGAAGCGCTGATGTCTCTCTGGGAACGGCTGGACCCAAGGCAGATGTTAGGCCTCTGGAAACGTTCATTCCAACAATGGCGGAGAGGCAAAAGCAGAACAGACTTCCGAGGAGGGGGAGTCAGCAACCTTCCAGCACATGCAGCCACAACTGGAGGAGGCTGCGAGTCTCATCTCACTGGAGATAGTGTCGATATTGAGCAGTAACCAGGCCGACACTTCAAGGGTGGCATCCTCAGTGGAAAGTCTGGGCCAAGATGTCTGTATCGTGACAAACAACTTCCAAGATGTTGCCCACTCAGTGACATCATAGATGTGGCCCTGGGCACCGAGACCCAGTCAGACACAGACATGTCTCTGGCATTGGGACAACATTGCTGATGTGCATCAGAACTTGGCCCACTCACTCAGGACCATGGCTGAGGGCATCCACAGCCTTGCCCAATTGCTTTGAGCCATAGCTGAATGCATTGGGATCATGGAGCAGACAATGGTGGGCTGGCAGTGCCCAATGACAGAGAGCCTTCTGGAGCTCACTCTTGCTGCCCCTCCATCCCAAGGAGCGACCTGGGGGCCAAGGGGGAGGAGGAAGTGCTGGTGTCCAACCCACTGTCTTCAACTATGGATACCCCAGTCCTTCTGTAATGCACCCCCACCCCCCACCTTCCTCACACAGACATTTCTCCTGGATAGCAGGGTGGCACAATGTCACCTGTGACACCTGAATGTTAGCTGGGCCCCTCCAGGTCCAGGTCCTCCAGAGGACACCCGCCAAGGGCATCACAAGCCAGAGGATGTGGTCATCAGTAGGCCACCTCCATCTCCACTGTGCAATCTGGGGGCACACTTAGAGGGAGTGGGAGGGGATGAAAGTAGAGAAAGATAGAGAGTACAAAGTAGACGTGGGTGAAGTTTCGGGGAAAAAGGACACTGTAAATAATAAACTTGGTGTGGAGATGCCGGTGTTGGACTGCGGTAAACACAATAAGAAGTCTCACAACACCAGGTTAAAGTCCGACAGGTTTATTTGGTAGTAAACACCACTAGCTTTTGGGGTTTGTCCCTTCGTCAGGTGAGTGACTTTTTTTAGTGACTTTTTAAGTTTTATTTTTAAGTTTTTTTAAAGTTTTTAAAAAATTTTTTAAATAGTTTTTTTAAAATTTTTTTAATAGTTTTTTTAACACATGATCCTGCTCCCATGTGCACATGTCTGTCCTTGGCCTGCTGCAGTGTTCCGGTGAAGCTCAACACAAACTGGAGGAACAGCATCTCATCTTCCAGTTAGGCACCTTCAGGTCTCATCATTGAGTTCAATTGACCACCCCGTCTATGTTTGGTCTCTATATCGGAGACACACTACCAACTCCCACATCTGTGCTCATCAAAATATCACACGAGTGCGCGATGACGTCAGGACGCAGGCCCGACATCTTCTCGTGCTGGCCGCTCGTCCTCTGAACCTATGTAAAATTCTGGGCTGTGGTCTTGTTAGAAACAAGAGCAAGGTTTTCTGCCTGGATTTCTAGGGATTGGCGACACTGCAGGACTTAATGCAATGGGTGGTCACCACCTTGGGGCTGATGGAAAGGGATCACTGTACAGCAACTGATAAAGGTGGCAGGATCTGGAAATAGTTGTGCTTGGGGTTGGGGCACTCATTGCCGGTCTGACCCTGCCTGTCTTCAGCTTTTATCAGCAGCTCCCACACACTTTGTGTCCCGTGTAACCCAAGTCAGGAGATGTCAGGGGTAAGTTTTTCACTCAGAGGGTGGTGGGTGAGTGGAATCGGTTGCTGTCGGTGGTGGTGGAGGCGAACTCGCTGGGGTCTTTTAAGAGACTTCTGGATGAGTATATGGGATTTAATAGGATTGAGGGTTATAGATGGCCTGGTAGGTAGGGATATGATTGGCGCAACTTGTGAGCTGAAGGGCCTGTTTGTGCTGTAGTGTTCTATGTTCTATGTTCTAAGACCCCAAAATGGTAAAGTCTGAAAATGACACTGGATTTCAACAATTCAATGTTAGTAAGGTTTTTTACTGAGCCTGAATCTGTATACAACCCAGCTAATAGCATGGTGACGGGTGTGAGTGAGTCATTAACACAGTGGAAAAGGCCCAGCCCCATTTTAACCACTGCAGCATTAAAATTAATCCCTTACTTTCTCGGTTTTAGTGAGATCAGTAATTTTTCTTGTTTGAACAATGGAGGATTGCTGAGACTGTAAATCACCCAGTCTTCACTAACCCGAGCTCCGAACCTCCCTCCTGCTCATGTGTTACAGCCTCGAAGAGTTACAGTGTGAGTTTGCCAATACCTATCCAAGGATGTAATTGGGTTGTGTTAGTGTAAGTGCTGCCAATGGTAAATACTCAGAGATTACTGAGGGTGATGGATGACTTCTGAATTTTATAGTCAGCTCATCAAAAACCACATCTTGTTCTGGGTAATGGAATTGGGCTGCTCATTACGTGTCAGACCCCTGCTCTGAGCTTGCTCAGGAGTTAACAAAGAAAGTAAATCACATTAATAGCCTGAGCAATAATTTCAAAAATGTGGCAGAGAGAATTCCAAATCTGACAATTTAATGCTTCATTTTCCTTTTTGCAGAGGAAAGTCTGGATAAGATTAGTGTATTTGATAATCATGGTTGCAGGAATGAGCCAGTGGAGAAGGTTTTCAGTGAATACTGACATAGTCTTAACATGTAAATTTGGAACTGGCACTATTTCTGGATGGGAAGGTTCAATCATTCTGTGATTGACACATGATAGAAGCTGGAAAGAAAGCAGTTAGCTTCATTTTGAAATAGACCATATTGAAAATTAATAACTGGCAATGAAAAAACAATTTAACCTTTGTCTGTTTAGCCCAGCCCGATGCTGAGGGGTCTCCTTGGAGACTTCACCCTTCAGATAATTTGGATATGGGACACAGGTTAAAATACTTCTCTTTGTGGGTTTGGATGGTCAAGGTAGACGACACGGGCCCTGGGTCTTTGGGTGGGGTCTTCCTGTTCCCATCAGTACATGACCAGCACGGTGAGAAGTCTCACAACACCAGGTTAAATCCAACAGGTTTATTTGGTATCACGAGGTTTTGGAGCGCTACTCCTTCATCAGGTGAGCAGTACTTCGAAAGCCCGTGATACCAAATAAACCTGCTGGACTTTAACCTGAGGTTGTGAGACTTCTTACTGTGCCCACCCCAGTCCAATGCCAGCATCTCTACATCATACATGGCTGGTGGCACAGTGGTTAGCACTGCTGCCTCACAGCGCCAAGGACCCAGGTTCAATTCCTGGCTTTCATTTAATAGATTTTTAAAATCTTTTTAGAACTTGAAAAGTTAATTATAAGGTGGCACAGTGGTTGGTACAGGCGTCACAGCACCAGGGATTCGGGTTCGATTCCTGTCTTGGATCCCTGTCTGTATGGAGTTTACACATTCTCCCTGTGTCTGCATGGGTTTTCTCCAGCTGCTCTGGTTTCCTCCCACAGTCCAAAGATGTGCTGGTTAGGGTGCATTAGCCATGCTAAATTCTCCCTCAGCGTATCCGATCAGGCACCGGAGTGTGGCAACTAGGGGATTTTCACAGTAACTTCATTGCAGTGTTAACATAAGCTTTCTTGTGAAACTAATAAATCAACTTTAAAAAAGTACATGCTGGGGGTGTGGATTCCTCACACTCCCCCATGGCCCCCAGCTCACTTCCTGGGCTAGCTGTCATCAGCTATTCATAGTGATCTTCCAACAGAATTCTTGTTAAAAAGCCTCAGTTCACCAGTGACGCAGCACAGAGTCCAGGGCCATTCCGGCAGCGCTGAAACAACAAGGAGAATCTTCTTTTTAATTCCAATTCAATCCAATCAAGTCCAATTCAGACTCTCAGCAAGTGAGACATTCCCGATCCAAGCTGATGAGACAGGGCTCTCACCTCCTGTCTTGGGCTTGATCTACGTGATCCTAGCTGATTGGAGTAGGCATTGCACCTCCTCCAAGGCTTGATCTCATTTGCATCTTAGCCAAAAGGCGAGATGCCGCTTTTAAAAATTGCTTCAATTGAAGCCTCAGTGTAACCTTATGACTTCAACCAAGCACAGCATGTTGATACTGCACTTGATCTTAGCTGAAAGGCCCACAGGAAGAAATGCCACAAAGTTTGGAACAACTATCCCACTTGCATAAGACCAGAACCCTGAGCAGCTAAATGCTCTGAGTAATGGGGAGATAAATGCCACTTCAGTTTCCTCTCTGTCTACTAGGAACATACAGACGTACACATTCAGAGCAGGAGTTGACCATTCAGTCCCTCGAGCCTGCTCCACCATCCAATGGTCATGGCTGATCTGACAGTGGCCTCAACTCCACATCTCCACCTTTGGATAACCTTTGATTCCCTTGTTAGTAAAAAAATCTCTCTACCTGTGCCGTAAAAGTATTCAATGACCCAAATCCCACCACACTCTGGGAATGAGATTTCTACAGGCCCTTAACAGTCTGAGAGAAGACATTTCTCCTCATCTCCATATTAAATGGGAGAGCCGTTTTTCCAAACGGTGCCTCTCCCACTGGGAATTTCAGGGACATCCCACTCCTCTCCTTGTATAGAACATTGGTTAGGCCGCATTTGGAGTACTGCGTCCAGTTCTGGTCGCCTTACTACCAGAAGGACGTGGAGACTCTGGAGAGAGTGCAGAGGAGGTTTACCAGGATGTTGCCTGGTATGGAAGGACTGGGTTATGAGGAAAGATTGAGCAAATTGGGGCTGTTTTCCCTTGAAAGACAGCGACTGAGGGGGGATCTAATAGAGGTATATAAGATTATGAAGGGTATAGATAGAGTAAACAGAGGTAAGCTACTTCCAATGTTAGAGACACACAGTACGAGGGGCCATGGACTTAAGGTGAGGGGGGAGAGGTATAACACAGATATTAGAGGGAGGTTTTTCACACAGAGGGTAGTAGGGGTATGGAATGCTCTGCCAAGTAAGGTGGTGGAGGCAGGCACGCTGGAGTTGTTTAAGAGTAACTTAGACAGGCACATGAGTGGGTTGGAGATGGGTGGATATAGGAGATTGTTTTAAATAAGGTTCATTAGCATTGGGACGTCCCTGGTAATGTAAAAGGATATGGTATGATAATAACGTTTTTTTCTTTTAATTCACAGGTTTTAAGTCGGTCCGCCTTGTTGTCCAACGAGGGGCATACACGCGATGGGTCATACTTGGGCTGCTCTTGAGAGTTCGAGATTGGCCTAGTACTTCATGTCGTTAGTGTGTGCTTAAACTGGACCAGATACTGGGCAACACGACAGCTCAGTGACTATCACTGTTTGCTGTGCAGATACATGGATTTGGGCCGGTGTCTGTGGGAGTTTGCGCATTCTCCCCGTGCTTGCGTGGGTTTTCTCCGGGTGCTCCGGTTTCCTCCCACACCCCAAAGATGTGCTGTTAGGCTGACTGGAGGTAATAAATTGTCCCTAAATTAGTTTCCCTCAATGTGGATGGTCATAAAACAATAGATAAGGGTCATGGGTGGAGGGGGGGACTGGTAATGTTAAAATGGCGGCGCGGGCTCGTTGGGCCGAAGGGCCTGTTTCCCGGGCTGTTTTTGTTCTTTGTTCCTTTCCAAGTTTTGCCTGGCAATCCTAGAGAGTAAAAAGTCTGACAACACCAGGTTTTAGTCCGACTGACTTATTTGATAGTAAATGCACGAGAGAGGACCAGGAACAGGGATAATTAGAGGGAGGTCCTCTGGGAATCCAGACTATGAGTGATCTGGTGGGAAGCTGAAGTCAGGGTCTTTCTGCCTAATTTTCCTCATTAATTTCACAGGTACCCTCAAGCATGTGGGACAGGGTGGGAGGAACATCCAGGGCCTTGTGCCAACAGACCGACAGAGAAACCTCCTGAGCAGCAGCTTCACACTGATTCAGCGTGTTCGAATTGAACAAGTGTTCAATCAGGGATCTCTCTCACTCTCACCACCTGACACTGGCGTGTAGGAGGGACCTTGCAGGGTTGACATGAAGGTAATGAAGGAATTGTAACATCGAGGTGCTGAAGCATTTTGATTTCTTTTTCCAAACCCCCCTCCACCACAAGCTGCCAATCTGTATCTTGACCTTATGTTGTTTTCGGTGAGTTCTGACCTGTCTTCTGTAATGAGCCTGTTCTGCTTTGCTGCCTACCAGGGACCTTCAGACTGGTAAGCTTGAGTAAGACCTACTGTGCACAGTTCCAGTCACCCTATTATAGAAAGGATATTATTAAACTAGAAAGAATGTAGAAAAGATTTACCAGGATGCTACCAGGACTTGATGGATTGAGTTATAAGGAGAGGCTGGATAGACTGGGACTTTTTTCTCTGGAGCGTAGGGGGCTGAGGGATTATCTTATAGAGGTCTACAAAATAATGAGGGCACAGATCAGCTAGATAGTCAATATCTTTTCCCAAAGGTGGGGGAGTCTAAAACTAGAGGGCACTGGTTTAAGGTGAGAGAGGGGAGAGGTACAAGTGTCCAGAGGGGCAGTTTTTTCACACAGAGGGTGGTGAGTGTCTGGAACAAGCTGTCAGAGGCAGTAGTAGAGGCGGGTACAATTTTGTTTTTTAAAAAGCATTTAGACAGTTGCATGGGTAAGATGGGTATAGAGGGATATGGGCCAAATGCGGGCAATTGGGACTAGCTTAGGGGTTTAAATAACAAGGGTGGCATGGACAAGTTGGGTGGAAGGGCCTGTTTCCATACTCTAAACCTCTATGACTCTAAGCCTCATTAACCCTCCCTTCGTCATGTGTCCATGAAATCTTTATCATTTAATCGCTCCTGATCTTGAACCTAACCTTGACCTTCTATTTTGTTATACATACTCCACCCCCACCCCTTTCAACAGCGTAACACTCAGCACATCCCTCCCTTTCCTAGGCTCTGAAAACTCACACACTCGAAACATTCACTCTGCTTCCTTCTCCGCAGATATTGTCTGACCTACTGAGCTTATCCACCCACCATTTTCTGTTTTTGTTTGAGATTTCCAATACCTGCAGTATCTTATTTTTTATCAAGGTTTTCATATTGGCCTGTGGAAGTTTCTGGAAATAAAGCTTTCTTCAGTTTTACTTTGTCTTCACCCAGAGAGTGGTGAGCCTGTAGAATTCATTACCATAGGGAATAGTTCATGCTAAAACACTGACTGTATTCAAGATGCAGCTGGATACAGCACTTGGAGCAAATGGTTATGGGGAGAAAGCAGGACTAAGCTATTGAGTCGGACAATCAGCCATGATCATAATGAATGGCGGAGCAGGCTCAAAGGGCCAAATGGCCTCTTCCTGCTTCTATCTTCTATGTTTCTGTGTATGTCCTGACCTTGCAATAGCAGATGTGCAACAAGATCTGTCCTTCTGTCCAGCGGTAGAGAGCATCCTTTTGTCTCAAACATGTGAACAAAAAGGTTCCCAAGGCCACCCCAAAACAGTTAATATCTTTGTCAGAGAGTTATGTAAACCGCAGAAGACTATAAACGATGGCAAAGGTAATTTCTTTGTTGAGATTTGTAGATGTATGGAGTCTCCATTGTACTTCTGACACTCTGTCTGCTGAATGACTGCTGCATTGTGCCATCGAAAGGTCAGTCTAATTATCGAGTGTCTGTGAGGGAACAAGCATTGTACAAAACATCTCAGACGAGTCCGCTCGTCCTACAAGGAGAAGCCCTCTGGATTTTAAGAATTCAGCAGCAGGAGGGGAGCCTTTCGTTCAGTAAAACACTTTTCACAGGTCATTCACAAAGACTGTCATATCATTATCCTCAAAAATATCTGCCGCCAAGTCACGCAACATTAAAATTCCTTCAATGATGCCACATTCAAAAGCTTGGTGTCACTCTAATGACTGTTATCATTCATTTAATGTGCTTCAAATTGAAGAGCAGCAGCTGGAAATAGGAGATTAATGACTCAGATAAAGACACAATAGATTAAATAGTGCACAGAGTCTGAGAGTTAGGTCTGCTTCACTCTTTGACTCAAGAGTGCCCAGTGTTCCTTTATTATCTAGTGAATAGGCTCACATAGTCCTCGCAGATACAATGATGAGCAGTTTATTGCTGTGCTCAAAGATTCCCCCGACTCAGCACTGCTGTGAGTTCCTTCCAGAATCTTCCAATCCCAGTTTTCACAGAAATGTGCAGGTCCCCTTCTGGGAAATCTATCCACATGGGTGAGACTTAGGGGCGGATGGGAAAGGATCCCGTGATTTACAGCATTAGCTGCTGTACGGTAAGTCTAAAGCTCCAGTTAGTAGACAAAGTTTTAAATGTCCAGTCATTAGTTGGATTTTCCGCTCCTGCCGGGGGTGATCCGGTCGCAGTGGGGATTATATGCAACAGGAAATTTCACTGACAGTGGCAGGACCAGTAGATCTCGCTACTGGCTAATGTCAAACTGCTTCCACTGCCTCATGGAATCATAGAACCCCTACAGTGCAGAAAGAGGCCCTTCGGCCCATCGAGTCTGCACCGAACACAATCCCACCCAGGCCCTACCCCCATATTATACCCACTAATCCCTCTAACCTACACATCCCTGGAAGCTAAGGGGTAATTTTAACATGGCCAATCAACCTAACCCGCACATCTTTGGACTGGGGGAGGAAACCGGAGCACCCGGAGGAAACCCACACAGACACGAGGAGAATGTGTGCCCTGAACATACTGGAGGAGTGTGCATAACACCCACCCATTGAGTGTCAATGAATGGAGCAGTGGATGAACAGGTGAGTGAGTGATTTTCTGCTCACTGTGTTAATTGGGTCATGGTGGAATATTCATCCCAGCTGGGGTGAGGTGCCGTCTCTCAGAGATGCCAGCCAATTAATTAGGAATGGCAGCGGGAGCTCCCAGCAGCTGGACTTGAAAGTTAGTTAGGGGCAGGCTGGCAGAATCCAGTGAGGGGTTTGTGGAACCAACAAAACTCATCTGCAAACTCCGTGGCCTGGGCCTCGGCTCCTCCCTCTGTGGCTGGCTCCGAGACTGCCTAACCCACAGACCACAACTAGTAAAGTAGACAACAACACCTCCTTCTCGATCTTCCTCAACACTGGTTCTCCTCAAGGCTGTATTCTCAGCCCCCCGTTATACTCCTTATACATCTGTGACTTTGGCTGATAGGATTAAGGAGAATCCTAACGCGTTCTCTAGATATGTTAAGAACAAAAGGTTGGTTAGGGCAAGATTAGGGCCAGTTAGAGACAGCAGTGGGAATTTATGTGTGGAACCGGAAGAGATTGGAGAGGCATTGAACCAATATTTCTCTTCGGTGTTCACGCAGGGGGACATAAATGTAGCTGTGGAGAACACTGGGTTACAGGGTTGTAAACTGGATAGTATTGCAGTTGATAAGGAGGATGTGCTAGATATTCTTGAGGGTTTGAAAATAGATAAGTCCCCTGGGCCGGACGGGATTTACCCTAGGATTCTCTGGGAGGCAAGGGAGGAGATTGCAGAGCCTCTGGCTCTGATCTTCAGGTCGTCGTTGGTCACCGGTATAGTGCCAGAAGATTGGAGGTTAACGAATGTTGTCCCATTGTTTAAGAAGGGGAACAGAGACTTCCCTGGGAATTATAGACCGGTGAGTCTTACTTCTGCTGTGGGCAAGGTTTTAGAAAAAATTATTAGGGATAGGATTTATAGTTATTTGGAGAGTAATGAAATGATTAGAGATAGTCAGCATGGTTTTGTGGAGGGTAGGTTGTGCCTTACTAACCTCATTGAGTTTTTTGAGGAAGTGACCAAAGAGGTGGATGGGGGTAAGGCAGTTGATGTGGTATATATGGATTTTAGTAAGGCGTTTGATAAGGTTCACCATGGTAGGCTTCTGCAGAAAATGCAGATGTATCGGATTGAGGGTGATCTAGGAAATTGGATTAGGAATTGGCTGGCGGATAGGAGACAGAGGGTGGTGGTTGATGGTAAGTATTCGACATGGAGTTTGGTTACGAGTGGTGTGCCTCAAGGATCTGTTTTGGGGCCACTGCTGTTTGTAATTTTTATAAATGATCTGGATGAGGGTATAGCTGGGTGGATTAGTAAATTTGCTGATGACACCAAAGTCAGAGGTGTGGTTGATAGTGAGGAAGGGTGTCTTAGTCTACAGGGAGACTTGGACAAGTTGCAGAGCTGGGCCGAGAGGTGGAGGATGGAGTTTAATGCGGAAAAGTGTGAGGTAATTCACTTTGGCAGGAATAATGGATGTGTAGAGTATAGGGCTAACGGTAGGACTCTGAATAGTGTGGATGAACAGAGGGATCTAGGTGTATGTGTACATAGATCTCTGAAAGTTGGGAATCAAGTAGATAGGGTTGTTAGGAAGGCATACGGTGTCTTGGCGTTTATTGGTAGGGGGATTGAATTCAGGAGCCACAGCGTCATGTTGCAACTGTACACAACTCTGGTGCGTCCGCACTTGGAGTATTGTGTGCAGTTCTGGTCCCCACATTATAGGAAGGATGTGGAGGCTTTGGAGAGGGTGCAGAGGAGGTTTACCAGGATGTTGCCTGGTATGGAGGGGAGGTCCTATGAGGAGAGACTGAGGGATTTGAGGCTGTTTTCGTTAGAAAGAAGGCGGCTGCGAGGGGACCTTATTGAAACATATAAGATGATTAGCGGTTTGGATAGGGTGGACAGTGATAGCCTTTTTCCTCGGATGGAGAAAGCTAGCAAGAGGGGGCATGGCTTTAAATTAAGGGGGGGTAGTTATAGGACGGATGTCAGGGGTAGGTTCTTTACCCAGAGGGTGGTGAGGGATTGGAATGCACTGCCTGCTGCAGTTGTAAATGCGCCTAGTTTGGGGGCGTTTAAGAGATCCGTGGATAGGTTTATGGATGGAAAGGGTTTGGTTTAGGTTAGAGGGTCATTGCTTTTTAACTGGTCGGCGCAACATTGTGGGCCGAAGGGCCTGTTCTGCGCTGTAATGTTCTATGTTCTATGTTCTATATGGTCAAATTCCCCTCCAATTCAATTTTCAAGTTTGCTGATGACACCACCCTAGTGAGTCGGATCTCAAACAATGACGAGACAGAGTACAGGAATGAGACAGAGAATCTGGTGAACTGGTGCGGTGACAATAATCACTCCCTCAATGTCAACAAAATGAAGGAGATTGTCATCGACTCCAGGAAGTCTCTCACACATACACACACACAGAGTGACAGACATATACATAGTGATGCACATACACACAATGATACACACATACACATGTACAGTGACACACACACAGTGACACACATACACAGTGTCACACACAGTGACACACACACATACAGTGACACATACTCACACACGCACAGTGACTCATATAAACATGCACAATGACACACCATACACACACACACGCTGACAGATATATACACAGATCCTTGCAAAGAGGCCATATGACAGCTGTGAGAATCATACCGATTCCAGGCAGACTAATCTGCTAATATATTCCTTTCGTTGATTTTTCTATTCTCTGCTGACTGGCAGGCTCCAGCTCATTTCTGTAATTTACATTAAACTTTGCTTTCACGTATTTTGATTTATAACTGAGTTGAATTGTACTATTTAATATCTGCCCTGCTGGTATTGTGACCCTGTGCCAGTACGCAGCACACATCAAAACCGGCAAACAACTCCATCTTCCCCCCATTTCCAGCACCTTGAAGTGGAAATGATGGGGGCGATTCTCCCAAATCGCTGAACTGGGGGGAAAACTGTTCTAGATCACGACTGTTTTCTCAGTTCAGCTTCAGATCCGAACCTCGGCACTCTGTGCACTGCAGAGGTCACAATCATGAATCTCATTAAAAACCCGGGGCAGAGTCTATTTGCGCTGGAGTTTGACAGCTCTGAACCTCTGCGAATACGCAGTCGTCCCGATCTGTCACTCTCCCCGTTTTCTGGCCAGTTCAAATCGCTGGCCAGCACGGAACCCCCACAGTGCTGTCCCTCCAGTCTCCCACGCCCCCCCCGTGGCCCGATCGTGGCCCCCACAACAATTCCACCCTGGCAAAACCCCTCCCTCCGCTGACCACCTCCCCCCCCAGGGTCAGACCCCCTCCACCCCGCCCCAGTCAGCTAGGCCCCCTGGCAGACCACACCCCCCCACCCCCCCAAGCCTGCCCCAATCGCTGCCCTCCCTCTATCACAGACCAATCCCAGTGCAGAACCCCTCACCCCCACAAGTCGCCCCCTAGGCCCCACCCATAACAGGCCCCACTTCCTTGGCATCGCCCGATGCCTGATGGGCAGTGCCAATGTGCCCCCTGGCATGGGCAATTTACCCATTGGGCAGTGCCAGGGGCACAGGCTGGCACTGCCAGGGTGCCCTGCCCAGGGAGCACTAACCCCTCTGCCCAACCTCCTGGGGGCCCTGATTACCCCCTTTCGCTCTGGCGGGGTCTCCCGCTAGTTCCCTCAATGTGGGGACCTACTCTAAACCCCACTGGAGTGAAGTATTCCTGGCAGGGTGGGAGATGCTATCAGGCTTGACAAGTCCTGTGCCAGGCCCGGTTATCACATGCAAAATATATTTAAATTACACTAAAAAAGATTCCGATGACTTACCTCACTTCCTGCCGGTTTCCAGCGTGGTCTCGGCTGCGACTGTTCTCCAGCTCTGGGAGATACCCGTGTTCTCCACGCACGCGCAAAATCCCACGAAATGGCAGGCACAGGATTCTCCCAACTGGACCCACCAGAGAAGTTGCGGCTCGCGATGGGAGAATCGGGCCCCAGATTTTTCCCAGGCTCCGCACACAGTTCATACTCACGGCAGAGTCAAAGCAACTTGAAACCTTACCTGGGCAGTGACGCACTCACATCGTCCTCCCAACTGAAGTAGGGGAAAGGATGAATGCATTTTGTACCTGAAGGGAAAGAGTTCATGGATTTTGTACTGAGAATATGTCACAAACATAACCCTTCCTCATGACTGATCTCCTTAAGCTTATACTGTTCCTGGCAGTAATACAAGTTATTTGTTCATGTTAAAGTATGTGAAACTTTTATAACAGCTGATAGTTAAATGTTACTGTTATTTTGTAGACTTTGCAAATCTTACCTGTTTCTATTAGTGGGAATCGTTACACAGATGGTAGTTTACGATACCGGCTTTTAACAGGAAGAGTCCTGCTGGGACAGCCACGGTCACACAAGTAACTTCAAAGACAGGGATGCCGGTACTGCTGCAGAAGGGTTTTCCTGTGTCCTGCCTGCAGGACTGTAATTCCTGATTAACTCTGGGACTGCACCACGACCCAGGAAGGAAGAACTGGAGGTCTGGCAGGAATTGGAACTTTGAATCGTGATTCCTACTGGAGCTCATAATGTATAAATACCCAGTTGTGTTTGTGTTCTATGAGAAGTCTGGTAAGCCTTAATTGGAGCCAGTTTATCCCTAAAGCTTTGGAATAAAAACCACTGTATTTTGACTCACTGTCTCAGGGGTATTATTTTACCTACAACACACCTACTCCCAATGGGGAGAGGAGTTTGCAGAGAGCTCTGTCAGGGAGAAGCAGAAACAGGAGTGCACAGGAAGAGCTGCCCCTCTAGATTGCTGCTGTGTACAGAAAGATCAAGTAATCCCTCGTTACTGGTCACTAATTGCCACTCACCCACAGTAACCCCATGTCCCTTAACATCTTTATCATCCTAAAAAGTTGAGGGGTTCAGTGGCGTTCACTCAATGCCAGTGTCTCTACTGCACTAAGGTATAACCCAATCCAAACTCTCCTATTGCAGAGACCCTACAGATCTCAGTCCAAGACATTCTTCCTATTTCTGTGAGACTGTACTCTGTCATTCTGAATCCCCATCCAAGTTAAATGTCATTCCTGTAAGGACTCTGCAGAATCCCTAAGAATCCTTGATGCTTCAAATAGGTAATGTCAGCAAACTCTAGGGCACCAGCCCAATCACACACTCACCTGGTGGGCTAATATCCCAGTCCTTCAATAATATCTACTGCATTTTGATTGCAACCCCTTTATCTGAGGTTTATTCCTCCCCTGGATAAGGAAACAAGCAGGCCAAACAATGTCAGGTCTCACCAAAGCTGTGGTTAACACACACCTCTTCAATCATACACTCAATCCCTCCTTCAGTCAAGGCCAGTTTGCACAGGGCCTCCTGACTCGCAGCCTTCATCTGCACGTTAGCTCAACATGACAGCTGAAGGAGGACAGGACAGGTACACCCCATCATTTCCTTCATGAGGAACCCTCTCGCTTTCTATCCTTCAAACCACAGAGGGCAGCTTCAAACTCTCAACCCTCACATCGCACACACAGCATTCTTTACCACTCACATAGTCCTCCTTGCATTCACCTCACATCAGGGTAAGAGCAGCAGGAGATGCAATGACCTTCGCTGAACACTCTGCACAGATATCATTCTCAGAGCTCCCATCCAAGTAATGGATTGTGGGATGATACTGTGCATTTAAGAAGTGTATTTTAATCATCTTTTTATGCAAGATGTTTCTAGCAGTCCCTGGCATTTTGTCAGAGACATTTTGTCTGCAGCTGGTTTTGTCTGGAACCGGAGCACCCGAAGGAAACCCACGCAGACATGGGGAAAACCTACAGATTCCGCACAGACAGTGACCCAAGCCGGGAATCGAACCCGGATCCTTGGCACGATGGTCACTGTTGCACTGTGCTGCCCTTAATCATGTTTATTTTAATTAACTAATGCAGTGCTCTGTTGTTTTAACATTCCTCTGGGATTGCAGATTAGAGTTTGACTGGGATTATTGGCAGGTCAGCTCATACGTTTTCAAAGAGAATTTCAGCTCAGTTTTTCAGATGCGGTTTTGGGAGCTGCAGAGAGAAAGGTTTCCTTTCCTTCCTCTGAAGTCTGAAGACTGGAAGCTGCTGGAGACTCGAGTTACTTCTCTGTTTAGCTGTGTTGAGGATATATCCATCTCTGAAAACTGCTTTTTGGATTTGATCTATAAGTATTAAAAGCTGTAAATCTAGTATCATGCGAGCATACTTGTTTTAATGCTAATTAATTCTGAAGAAGGAATATAAGATAATGAAGGGGCTAGATAGGATAGAGGTAGAGAGATTCTTTCCAATTAGAAAGGAAACCAGGACTAGGGGGCACAGCCTCAAAATAAGGGGGGGGTGGGGGGGGCCAGTTTGGAACAGTTGAGGAGGAACTTCTTCACTCAAAGGGTGGTGAATCTCTGGAATTCTTTGCCCGTTGAAGTGGTGGAGGCTGCCTCGCTGAATATACTTAAGTCACGGATAGATAGGTTTCTGATAGGCAAGGGGATTAAGGGTTATGGGGAGAAAGCGGGAAAGTGGAACTGATCCACTTCAGATCAGCCATGATCATATTGAATGGCGGGGCAGGCTCGAGGGGCTAGATGGCCTACTCCTGCTCCTATTTCTTATATTCTTATGTGTGCCTATGGGGTATTTGTATTATTCTTATCCCTTACCTTGGTCTGAACTTTACTCTCATCTCCTGGCTTCTTTATCTTCAGGATGATGTTATTTCTATTTAATGCTGGATTAAAGTATTCTCCACTGCTGTATCTATTCTTTCTTCTTTCACCCTGACACAATTCCACCTCTGATGGAGCTGTTACAGCGATATAAGAACATAAGAACATAAGAAATAGGAGCAGGAGTAGGCCATCTAGCCCCTCGAGCCTGCCCCGCCATTCAATAAGATCATGGCTGATCTGTCGTGTCTCAGTTCCACATTCCCGCCCTCTCCCCATAACCCTTAATCCCCTCTCTTATCAAAAACCCATCAACCCGCGTCTTAAATATATTTAGCGAGGCAGCCTCCACCACTTCAACGGGCAGAGAATTCCAGAGATTCACCACCCTTTGAGTGAAGAAGTTCCTCCTCAACTCCGTTCTAAACCACCCCCCCTTTATCTTGAGGCTGTGCCCCCTAGTCCTACTGTCCTTTCTGAGCGGGAAGAGTCTCTCCACCTCTATCCTATCCATCCCATTCATCATCTTATACGTCTCAATGAGATCTCCCCTCATTCTTCTAAACTCTAACGAGTACAAGCCTAGTTTATTCAGCCTCTCCTCAAAGCTCAACCCCCTCAACTCCGGCATCAGCCTAGTAAACCTCCTCTGCACTCCCTCCAAGGCCAAAATATCCTTGCGTAAGTACGGCGCCCAAAACTGCACACAGTACTCCAGCTGCGGCCTTACCAATGCCCTATACAGCCGCAGCAAGACCTCCCTACTTTTATATTCAATCCCCCTCGCTATGAAGGCCAGCATCCCATTCGCCTTCCTGACCACCTGCTGCACCTGCAAGCTGGGTTTTTGCGACTCATGCACAAGGACCCCAAGGTCCCTCTGCACCGTCACCTGCTGCAGTTTTTCTCCACGTAAGTAATAGTCCTTCCTACCATTATTCCTACCAAAGTGGACCACCTCACACTTGCCAACATTAAATTCCATTTGCCAGTTCCTGGCCCATTCGCCCAGTCTATCTAGATCCTTCTGCAGACTCTCCACACCCTCCGCACAATTTGCCTTTCCACCAATCTTGGTGTCATCAGCAAATTTTGACACCATACACTCAGTTCCCTCCTCCAGATCATCTATATAAATGGTAAATAGCTGGGGCCCCAGCACCGACCCCTGAGGCACTCCACTAGTCACCATCCGCCAATCCGAATAGCACCCATTGACCCCCACTCTCTGCCTCCTATTTGACAACCAGTCCTCTATCCACGCTAACACCCTACCCCCAACTCCATGTCCCCTGACCTTCTGCAATAACCTCTTGTGAGGCACTTTGTCAAACGCCTTCTGAAAATCAAGAAAGACCACATCCACTGGCTCTCCTCTATCCACCGCCCTAGACACATCCTCATAGAACTCCAGTAAATTTGTCAGACACGACTTCCCCTTAACGAAACCGTGCTGCGTCTGCTCTATCAAGCAATTCCTCTCAAGATGCCTCGCTATTTCCTCCTTGATGACGGATTCTAACATTTTACCTACAACAGACGTTAAACTAACCGGCCTATAATTCCCCGCCTTTTGCCTGGCACCCTTCTTAAACAACGGCGTAACATTAGCCACTTTCCAATCTTCCGGCACTTCCCCGGAATCCAGCGACATCTGGAAAATAACCACCAAGGCATCCACTATCACCTCCGCCATTTCTTTCAGGACCCTCGGATGCATTCCATCCGGTCCTGGGGACTTGTCCACAATCAGTCCCTCCAGTCTGTCTAGCACCACCTCTCTAGTAATAGTAATGTAACCTAGACCCTCCAGTCCTACCACCTTTCCATCTCTAACACCCGGCAAATTATTCACGTCCTCCTCCGTGAAGACAGAAACAAAAAAGTTATTCAGGACCTCAGCCATTTCCCCATCCCCTACCACTAAGTCCCCCTTCTCATCCTCTAAGGGACCAACGTTCACCCTAGCCAGCCTCTTCCTTTTTATATACTTATAAAAACTTCTTCCAGTTCCAGAACTGACATCTCCTCAGATACAACCCCCTCTTTCAGCCACACATTCCCTTTCCTGATCTGCCTATCAGTTGCTTGGTGTTTACCCTGGGTTCTTGGTCAAAGCTGAGGAGGATGCTATCTAATCCCTAATTATTTAACTTCCTATGATTACCATCTTTTCATTCTGCTCTGTCCTGTCTTGGGCTGCTCCCTGCTCCTTGGAGCCATGGTTCCGACTGTTCTCACTGCAGCCTCCTCCCTAACCTCACAGGCAGCAAGCAGATTGTACTTGTTGAACAGGAGCAGTGCCAGAGGGATCTCCTAACTTCCTGCTGGGCTGTCAAACTCACCCCTTGCTGCACCCGTGCTTCTTTCTGGAGTCTGACTTGACTCTGCAGCAACTATCCAGCAAAGCTTGCCCTCCCTAACGTGTCGGAGAGTCTCTCACTCCAGCTCCAAAAGAAAGACTCAAACAGACGCTTTCTGTACATGCGGCAGCCGAGAGTCTCACTGTCCGTAAACTCCCACAGTCTGCAGTCCAAACACTCTAACCTGGTGTTGTGAGACTTCTTAAAGTCCAACAGGTTTATTTGGTAGCAAACACCATTAGCTTTCAGAGCGCTGCTCCTTCATCAGATAAGTGGGAGTTCTGTTCACAAACAGGGCACATAAAGATACAAACTCAATTTACAGAATAATGACTGGAATGCAAATCTTTACATCTAATCAAGTCTTGAAGGTACAGACAATGTGAGTGGAGAGAGCAGTGAAGGTACATTGTCTGTACTTTCAAGACTTGATTAGATGTAAAGATTCGCATTCAAACATTATTTTGCAAATTGATTTTGTGTCTTTATATGCCCTGTTTGTGAACAGAACTCCCACTTATCTGACGAAGGTGCAGCGCTCCGAAAGCTAGTGGCGTTTGCTACCAAATAAGCCTGTTGGATTTTAACCTGGTGTTGTGAGACTTCTTAGTGTGTTTACCCCAGTCCAACACCGGCATCTCCACGCCCAAACACTCTGCCATTTCTAATCTTTATTCATTTATTGTTAGCTGTAATACATTTCTAGAACTATAGAATTACTAGAATTTTAGATTCTAATTATTAGAATAATTCAGTATGATTACAAATCAATTCAGAATTAATTATGCAGATTACTTTTTCATATTTAATTATTTATCTGGAGCTGATATATTGGTTTTTAGCCGAAATGAATGCAGATTATCAATTCACCAGTTTACTGACCTTGTCTCTGACAATCCCGTACTGAGCAAGATGCTTGTGGTTTGCCTGCCGCCAGGCTTTAGGACACTAACACCAGGATTCAATTGGGATTTCCAAGCTCCCACTCTCCAGCAGTGAGTTATTTTATTGCTGGCAGCCTCCAAACCCGCTGCCCAAATGAAGGAATGCAGAAGGACCCTTGCTGCTACTGTCCCAGAGGCTCGGCAGCTCTGAGGGTGGACACTGCTGGCACAGGGCAGGACTCCCTAAACAGAGTGGTCTGGAGAGGTAAAGTATTGAAGATGCCATTAGTCGAGGGCAGTAGACCCCGCAGGGAAATTGGCAAACTGTTGGGAGTCCTGTATAATGGCCCTTAGCGAGGCCATTCAAATCAGAAGCTTCCTCAGTGACAGGGCAGCGATGGGAATCCAACACAAGAACTGGTCCCGAACCCCACCTCTGTCCCCACCTTCTGTCAGACTGTACAATCTCACCCTCATCTCTCAATATTTTCCACACATTGGGTTTATCCTCTTTGTTGCTCTGGCTGTTAAACTCTTTTTAGGTAAGCTGTTCTGTCCTGCTGTGCTCTGGGGAATGCAACGCTGAACTCTAATTCTACGGGTTGTCCTTTTCAGATGTGGAAAGGGGAGAGGTGCGGTGGAGGGGGGGGGGTGTAGTTCAGGGAACGGGTAGGAATGCAGGGAGATAAGGGGCGACTGACAGGTACTAATGTTTCACTGATCACATCCTGATTCATTGACATGCTGTCCGTTAGCTTACAGCAGCTGAATCCCTGACCCACATTTACAGCTCAAATGCCATTTATTTTAGCCAAAGAGTTTCTCTCCATGAATTATTTAGTCTCTGGAAGGGTGCGGAGACTGTGTGAGCAGCCTTGGCACCAACGATGGTAGCTTTCTGTGCACAGGGCGTTCTGTCTCTGGGTGAGTTGACAATGTGAGCTACGACACAAGGCTGCAGAAATTCCCCAGTGAATCATTAATTGCTTCTTTTGCTTCATGCTGGGTTTCAGGACGCTTGTTCTGATATGAACTCTCCGAGCACAGAACTAAATCAGGGATGTGATTTATTGCGGCTCCTCCACAGCCCCAGCTGAGCTTTCCAGGATAATATTTCATCTGGTATCAATTCTTCATCAGTGCTTGCATCAAAAGGAATGGACAAATAAAAAGGAATGAGGCTGGAGATCCGAGCTGCAAATAATTCCCCTCTCTGAGATTTGACGTGAGACCGAGGACCCTGGGGAGCGAGTGTACTGGTTGGCAATTCTACTGGAATGAGATCAAATCGAACACAAAATTATTAAGCATTTTCCAAAATCCTTCTTACCTTTCAGCGAAACATTGGCAGTGTCCTTCAGGCTAATGGGAGAGGTGAAAGAGGAAATAAATAATATCTTCAGTTGCTTCGTCAATGACCTGCCTCAGCAGTGTCGGAGTGGACATTTCCTGATAGTTATACAGTGTTCAGTACCATTCAATTTGCACTAGATTTTGAAGCAACAGCCTTAAGACCGGGACAACATTCAAGCTTGGATTCGTAAGTGGCAAGTAGCATTTGTGCCACACAAGTGCCAGGCAGTGACTATCTCCAATAAAAGAGAATCCAGTTCTCTCCCCTGGACATTCAATGGCATTACCATTACTGAGACATCCTGGGAACTATCACTCGCAGAAACTGAAACTGGACCCAGACACACCAATACTGTGGTTAGAAGGACAGGATGTGGAGATGCCGGTGTTGGACTGGGGTAAACACAGTAAGGAATCTCACAACATCAGGTTAAAGTCCAACTGGTTTATTTGGTAGTAAACGCCACTAGCTTTCGGGGCTCTGCCCCTTCGTCGGGTGAGTGGAGAGTTCTGTGGAGTGGAGAGAACTCCCCCTCACCTGACGAAGGGGCAGAGCCCCGAAAGCTTGTGGCGTTTCCTACCAAATAAACCAGTTGGACTTTAACCTGGTGTTGTGAGACTTCTTACTAGAAGGATAGGTCAGAGGCTGGGAATATTATGGAGGGTAACTCACATATTGCTCATACCCCACACACTGTTATCGGGTGGATTCTCAGAGGCTATTTCCCAGGGCTGAAATGGTCGCTACGAGAGGACACAGGTTTAAGGTGCTGGGGAGCAGGTACAGAGGAGATGTCAGGGGTAAGTTTTTCACTCAGGGGGTGGTGGGTGCATGGAATGCGGTGGTGGTGGAGGCAAATTCGATCGGGTCTTTTAAGAGACTTCTGGATGAGTACATGGGACTTAATAGGATTGAGGGTTATAGGTAAGCCTAGTAGGTAGGGATATCATCGGCGCAACTTGTGGGCCGAAGGGTCTGTTTGTGCTGTAGTTTTTCTATGTTCTATGTTCACATTCCGCACACAGCTCACATCTCACATACAGCTCACACCCTGCTCAGCTCACCCCTCACACCTCACACACTACTTACACCTCGCATACTTATCTGACCCTGTGTACTGTATCTAGGTAGATTCCAACAACTGCTAATATAAATTTAAACCTTAGATTTCACTCATATTGCTTATCATGTAATATAATTTCCATTCAGCTTGTTGAGACGCCATTGGCCAGAGAAAACCGTGCTGGAAACTGACACACACGCTGTGATGGGGTGAAGTAGAAAGGGTCGAGAGCTTCAAGTTTTTAGGTGTCCAGATCACCAACAACCTGTCCTGATCCCCCCACACCAACACTATAGGTAAGGAAGCCCACAAACACCTCTGCTTTCACAGGAGGCTAAGGAAATTCAGCATGTCTACTACAAGACTCACCAACTTTTACAGATGCACCATGGAAAGCATTATTTCCAGTTGTATCACAGCTTGGTCTGGTTCCTGCTCTTCTCAAGACCGCACAAACTACCAAGGGTTGTGAGAACAAAGTCCAATCCATCACTCAAACCAGCCTCTCATCCATTGACTCTGTCTACACTTCCCACTGCTTCTGCAAAGCAGCCAGCATAATTAAGGACCCCACGCATCCCGGATATTCTCTCTTCCACCTTCTTCCTTCAGGAAAAAGATACAAAAGTCTGAGGTCATGTATCAACTGACTCAAGAACAGCTTCTTCCCTGCTGCTGTCAGACTTTTGAATGGACCTACCTTATATTAGGCATATCTCTCTTTGTACTCTAGAAAAGACTGTAACACTACATTCTGCACTCTCTTGTTTCCTTCTCCTCTATCTACTCTATAAACAGTGGTCGGAATTCTCTCAACAAATTTCTAAGAGTTGAATTCGTGGGATAACTGGAGTAATTCACGCTGGTTTTTTTTTGATGGGAGTTCAGACTAGAAACTCCCACACTCTGTGCACTGCAGAGGCCACCTGTGTAAATATCATTAAACCTCAGGGGACGGGGCCTATTCCCGCCTGAGAGATTGAAATGAGCACGCGCAGTGGGGCTCCAAGCTGTCAGCCTCCCGTTTGAACATAAGAACATAAGAAATAGGAGCAGGAGTAAGCCATCTAGCCCTTTGAGCCTGCCCCGCCATTCAATAAGATCATGGCTGATCTGTCGTGGCTCAGTTCCACTTTCCCGCTTTCTCCCCATAACCCTTAATCCCCTCGCTTATCAAAAACCCATCAACCCGCATCTTAAATATATTTAGCGAGGCAGCCTCCACCACTTCAACGGGCAGAGAATTCCAGAGATTCACCACCCTTTGAGTGAAGAAGTTCCTCCTCAACTCCGTTTGCTGACCAGCTCGATCACTGGCCAGCCCGGGACCCCCGCAGTACTACCTCCCACAACCAATCACGGCCCCCTGACCATTTCCAGTTCAGCCCTGAATCCCACCACCACCCCATCCCCATGCCAGACTGTCCCGATCTCCATCCCCCCCCACCGCAGTGCAGACACCCCCACAGGCACCACTGCCCCCTCCCTTCCCCCGGCTGACTTCCGCCCAGGTGACCCCCTCCTCCTTCGACCCCAGGCCCGATGGACATTGACACATTGCCCCTCGGGCAATGCCAATGGGCCCAAGCTGGCCCAGCCGGGGTGCCCATGCGCGGGAGCATCACTCCCGGCCTGATCCCCTGGGCGTCCCGATTGCCCTCCATTCACTCCAGCGGGATCAGGGCCCCCCGAAAATGGGGAGCTGGTGTAATCCCTGCAGGAATGAAACGCTCTGGCAGGGTGGGAGAGGCTAGCGGGTCCGGAGAATTGAGTCCTGGGCCCACTAATCACATTCAAATAGATTTAAATAAGATTAAATTATTTACCTGGTCTTCCCGCTGGTTTCCAGCGTGGATCTGACAGTGCTGGAAATCTGGCGCTGGGAGATGTGCTTCCAGTGGGAACACATGCGAATCCTGCGTAGGGTGCCACAAGATTCTCCCACCACTCTGCGCTGGAAAGTTAGTGAGAATCCCCCACCCCGGTAAGCTTTGTCTGTACACAGAACATAAGAACATAAGAAATAGGAGTAGGAGTAGGCCATTTAGCCCTTCGAGCCTGCCCCGCCATTCAATAAGATCATGGCTGATCTGTCGTGGCTCAGTTCCACTTTCCCGCCCTCTCCTCATAACCCTTAATCCCCTCTCCTATCAAAAACCCATCAACCCGCGTCTTAAAAATATTTAGCGAGGCAGCCTCCACCACTTCAACGGGCAGAGAATTCCAGAGATTCACCACCCTTTGAGTGAAGAAGTTCCTCCTCAACTCCGTTCTAAACCGCCCCCCTTTTATCTTGAGGCTGTACCCCCTAGTCCTACTGTCTTTTTTGAGCGGGAAGAGTCTTTCCACCTCTATCCTATCCATCCCATTCATCATCTTATACGTCTCAATGAGATCTCCCCTCATTCTTCTAAACTCTAACGAGTACAAGCCCAGTTTATTCAGCCTCTCCTCATAGCTCAACCCCCTCAACTCCGGTATCAGCCTAGTAAACCTCCTCTGCACTCCCTCCAAGGCCAAAATATCTTTGCGCAGGTGCGGCGCCCAAAACTGCACACAGTCCTCCAGCTGCGGCCTCACCAATGCCCTATACAGTTGCAGCAAGACCTCCCTACTTTTATATTCAATCCCCCTCGCTATGAAGGCCAGCATCCCATTCGCCTTCCTGACCACCTGCTGCGCCTGCAAGCTGGGTTTTTGCGACTCATGCATAGAACACTACAGCACAAACAGGCCCTTCAGCCCACAAGTTGCGCTGATCATATCCATACCTACCAGGCCTATCTATAACCCCCAATCCCATTAAATCCCATATACTCATCCAGAAGTCTTTTAAAAGACCCCAGCGAGTTTGCCTCCACCACCACTGACGGCAGCCGATTCCATTCACTCACCACCCTCTGAGTGAAAAACTTACCCCTGACATCTCCTCTGTACCTGCTCCCCAGCACCTTAAATCTGTGTCCTCTTGTAGCGACCATTTCAGCCCTGGGAAATAGCCTCTGAGAATCCACTCTATCTATTCCTCTCAACATTTTATAAACCTCTATCAGGTCGCCTCTCAACCTTCGTCTCTCCAGGGAGAAGAGACCGAGCTCCCTCAACCTGTCACAGCGCACAGGAAACAATACTTTTCACCAATACTTGATCAAACCAAATTCAAATGATCCATCCTGTCAGAAGTCCAGTTTGGAACAGGCCACCAGTAGGTCTCCAGATCACACACCACCCTGACTCAGACACACATCGACCTGCCTTCATTATCACTGCATCTAATTCCTGAGACTCGCATCAGTATTGTGGGAACACCTTCGCCTGGGACTGCAGTTATTTAACAAGATTGTGCAATAAAAACCTTCTCCAGCACAACTAGGGTGAGATACAAACACAAAAATAACACGGAAAGGAGCACCTGGCAAATGTGCCCCACATACTTACTGTTCCTGACGCTCTGACACCCTGTCCACCAAGTGCGCGATCTCTCAGATAGAGCGAGTTCACAATCTCCTGAGTGATGAATATGATTGGAACAGGCCAAGTCCTGATGTCAGGATGTAAATTCAGGTTGTGGGACCTCTCAGGACACGGACTTGCTGCTCTCACCCAATCAACAGCTGACAGGTGAGTGAGCCAGCCAATCAATAATGGGCAGCGGGTCTGGGGAATCGCAGCAGCTGGAACCCATTGGAAAGGATGTCCAACATTTAATATGGAGACAGAAATGGGGAGAGATCAAAGGAGCTTCTGAGGAGATGGTGGTGGTTAGACGAAGATTGACTCTCAGGTTTAGTGATACGTCCATGCGGGGGCTCCTCTGAAGAGGATATTTCCTCTTGTGGGAGAATCTGGAACCCGGGGCCACGGTTTAAAAAATAAGGGTTTGTTCATTTAAGACAGAGAAGGAGAATTTTATTCTCTGAGGGTGGAGAGTCTTTGAAACGCTCTTCCTCGAAAGACACAGGCAGATAGATTGTTGATAAACAAGGGGGTGAAAGGTTACTGGGGGTTATGAGGGATGTCAGAATCACATCAGGAATGATCTGACTGAATGGGCAGTACAGGCTGGAAGGGCAGAGTGGCCACTCCTAGCTCACATGTATATTTGTTTCTCTTCATTGCCTCTTGTCGTCCCTGTTTTGAAAAGCTGCTGCTCTCAAAGGTTTCTGCTGTGTTATTGACTCTTATCACAAACATACCAAGCTCTGTGACAATGATTTGGCACCTAAACAAAGAATTCTTTATTGAAGAATAACAGGACTCCAGGCGAGCTCTGCACGTCACAGAGGTTTACATACAGATAAAGGCCCTTCGGTCCATCGCAGCTGCAACAGTCAGAAACAACCACTTGGTTATTCTAATCCCATTTTCCAGCACTTGGCCCATAGTCTTGTCTGCTTTGGCATCGCAAGCGCACAGCTAAACGTTATGAGGGTCTCTGCTTCCCCTCCCTTTCAGGCACTGAGTTCCAGACCTCCTGAATAACACTGCTGCAATGACTATGTCACATACAGTACTAATTTACACCACCTCCTGTGATTATGTATATATAACTAATTACATTTTCAGTAATTCAGAGTTCTGTCAAAGGGTCATCCAGACTTGAAACGTTGGCTCTCTTCTCTCTCCACAGATGCTGTCAGACCTGCTGAGATTTTCCAGCACTTTCTGTTTTTGTTTTAGTAAGATGTTAATCGGTATGGTTAACTATGTGCATTTACAAAGCAGCATCATGACATTCCCTTTCCTTAAATAGAAAGGATGACTCTGTCAATAATAGAGCAGGATAATTGTGAGCATTATTTACACATGTATTGACTCTCACATTAATTGTTTAAGTGACTCAGAGCTACAGCTGACCTGTTAACTGCACTGATCCAGTAACAGTGTAACTTTGCCAATTTGATCTGTTGCTTGTAGGTGTAATGTTGATATTTTGAATGTCTTCATTGATTTCCTTATATTTCACAATCACTTGGCTTTACCGTTCGCACTATCCTTTCTGCTAGACCATTTCACCTCGGATTGTGTGAGGATGATGGTTTACCACCATCTTGACCCATGCCTTTAAAGGGTTTACACTATACTCGGACTGGTACCCAGTCCTATCACCTCCAGCAACCAAACAGGCTGAAAAATGCACTCATGTGTCTGCCACCCACGTGTCTGATACATCCCTCGGTTGGTGAAAGATAGGAAACTTCAGAGAGTAGACGGCAACAATAAGAGATGATCACCTCAGGCTGTAAACTAGTCACTCGGTGTTCATCTTGTTCCTCCTGTGTCCAATGCCAATCTTATCTCGGTATTTCTACTGCAGATTCTCAATAGGGTCAATAGAATCACACGTGCCTAACCATTCAGTATTGGTGCCCTACTGAACTTACATCACGGAGTTCACAGCATACTGACAGCCCTGTTACCACCTGTTCCATTCGTGTTAACATGCAAATGACTTGTGATCAACTTCCATACCTGCACTTAGATTGGCAAACCTTTCTATGGAGTGAGTCCAGCTCTTGTTGACTGTAACATAGACTCTCATTTTACCAAGTACATGTCTTTGAGTATCTGTACTGGTAAAGTGTTGACACTTGTCTCCGATCTATCTTCAGACTCACCTTGTCCTGCACTTTTATCAGATCTCAACTGTAGTGAAAGCTTTGAGTTGGTCATTACAAGCACATGCCATGCAATTGGCACTAATATGGAAAGCTTGTCCATTTTTGAACTCTTGTTTATCACTCTCGGGCCTTTGCCTTCCAGGTCTCCACCTTGTGAATGTGCCACTGTGGGTGTCTGCTTTTTGCTGCGTTGTGTCTTGCTGTGGTTTCTCACCATTTTCTCGCTACCAGAATTTCTACACCGTCCCGCGCAGCGTCCCTTTACACCTCACACTTTGCAGGTAACCCTAAATGCAGGAAGGTTATGTGGCTGGTCCGCTGTCTTGCTGGTCCAAATACCTTGCAGCCTCGTGTTTTCTGCTATCTTTAAGTTGTCTGTCAATGTTGTGTCCCTTTTGTATTTGAAGCAGATACTTTTGGAATGTCTCTGTTGGAGTCTGTATGATTACCAGCCCCATGATTGTCTCAGAGAAATTGCAATCTCTGCTTTATCCAAACGTCTGTCCATGAGGTGGTCACTTGTTTCTCTGGGCCGCTGTCTATAGGTCTTCAGTTTGAGCCCATGGATTCTGAAGTTAAATTTAACTCTAACACCTCCAGTGCGTAAAGGGTCCTTCTGGTCGGTTTCTGGCAGTTCTGTAGAGTTGATACGATGAAGACCTTCATTGCCACTCACTATCTTTATCTTACCGCCTGCTTACCGGGTTTGCTGCTGCAAGGTCTCAACTTCACATCTCCACCCGCTGTCCAAACAACTTGTATTCACTGAGCATTTCCACAGCCTTCCATTGATCACTGGATCCTTTATCAAAATCTTTTGCTTCTCGAGAATTCTCTTCCCCAAGACTTTCTCCTTTAATGATTTTTTCCCTGATGGAGAAAAGAAAATAATGTAGAGTTAGTGCTGTATCTCTATCACAGCCAGAGTCTGCGGTTGTGGCACAGATTATCAGCCTCTGTACTGGGAACACTCCTTCAATGGAAAAGACTCACAATACTCAACAGCTCTGCAGTCTCGCAGTCCCAATTCAGATTAACTTTTCCAACCCTAGCCCGCCAGAACGCTGTCTTTCTGATCTGCTTTCCAGCATTTTAATACAACTCTACTGTCAATCACTTACTCTCCCTGAGCATTGAGTCTTGAGGGTGATCTCAGGATTGGACTGGATCTGAAATTGATGCCTCTTTCAGTGTTTCCCAGGCTTTGTGACTTATCATATTGCCTAATAATGTCATGATCGCTGCCAGTAACACAAATTGCTGTCACAGAATCACACGGTGCAGAAGAAGCTCTTCAGCACATCGAGTCTACATCGACATGTGAGAAACACCTGACCTCCCATCTAATCCCATTTACCATCACTTGGCCCATAGCCTTGAATGTTATGATGTGCCAAGTGCTCATCCAGGTACTTTTTAAAGGATGTGAGGCATCCCCCCCGCTCCACCACCCTCCCAGGCAGCGCATTCCAGACCATCGCCACCTTCTGGGTAAAAATATATTTCCTCACATCCCCCCCAAACCCCCTGCCCCTCATCTTGAGTCTATATCCCCACGTGACTGACCCTTAACTAAGGGGAACAGCTGCTCCTTATCCACTCTGCCCATGTCCCTCATAATCTTGTACACCTCAATCAGATTGCTCCTCAGCCTTCTCTGCTCAATGGAAACAATCCAAGCATTAGGTACAGAGGAAATGTCACGGGTAAGTTTTTCACTCAGAGGGTGGTGAGTGAGTGGAATCGGCTGCCGGCAGTGATGATGGAGGCAAATTCGATAGGGTCTTTTAAGAGACTTCTGGATGAGTACATGGAATTTAATAGGATTGAGGGTTATTGGTAAGCCTAGTAGGTAGAGATAAGATTGGCGCAACTTGTGAGCCGAAGGGCCTGTTTGTACTGTAGTTTTTCTATGTTCTATATCAAACTCTCTTCATAATGTAAATGTTTCATTCCAGGCATCATCTTGGTGAATCTCCTCTGCACCCCCTCCAGAGCAATCCCAACCTTCCAATAATGTGGTGATCAAAACTGCACACAGTACTCTAGCTTCACCAAAGTACAACTCCAACATGACCTCCCTGCTCTGGTAGTCTATGCTTCGATTGATAAGACATCCACTTGTGCACAACAGCCACCATGTTGCATTATTGGCTCTTAACCCAAACTCACCAAGTGTCATGACAATAAATTGTAATCTAAATGAACAAGATTTCAGGACAGCTCTTCACCCACATGTCATCTACTGACCAGTAACGTTTATGTCACATTTTAACTTGTGGCATTGTAAATCTACATGCCTTACAAAGCAACATCACACTTCCAGACACCACTCACTTGTCACCACACCCACGCTGCCCAAGTATCAACATTCCCCTAACACCTCAGACAAGCCTCTCTGATTGCAGTGTCTAGAAATCTGTCAGACTCACAATCCAGACTGTTTACAGTTCTGGCTGATTGAGAAGCTAACCTCCTCTAGCTAAAGGCAATGGTTTCAGGCTCAGATATTCTTAAAAAACCTCAGATAGACGGAAAAATCCATCCCTTCTGTGGTGTCTGGCCCCTATAAGGGGCAACCTCTTAAAAGGATCACGTGAGCTGGGCTGACAAATAGGGAACTGAGTTGGGGTTTCACTCCAATCTGTCTGGGATCGTCCCAACAGTTAGATCCTCGAGTCATGTCCGGAAGCATTGGATCTGCATCACTCTGTAAATAGTTGGTGTTCATTAATAAACATTTATAGCTCTTAACTGCTGCCACCAGGTTGCTATCCATTCTTGACATCTGTTTCAAGTTTATTTGCCTCAAAGTGATTTGATTTGATTTATTATTGTCATGTGTATTAGTATACAGAGAAAAATATTGTTTCTTGCACTCTATACAGACAAAACATACTGTTCATAGAGAAGGAGAGGGTGCAGAATTAATATGAGGTCAATCCATTCAAAAGTCTGATGGCAGCAGGGAAGAATATGTTCTTGAGTCAGCTGGTATGTGACCTCAGACTTTTGTATCTTTTTCCTGACAGAAGAAAGTGGAAGAGAGAATGTCCAGGGTGTGTGGGGCCTTTAATTATGCTAGTTGCTCTTCCGAGGCAGTGGGAAGTGTAGATAGTGTCAGTGGATGGGAGGCTGGTTTGCCTGATGGACTGGGCTACGTTCTCACAACCTTTGAAGTTTTTTGCGATCTTGGAGTCATACCAAGCTGTAATACATCCAGAAAAACTGCTTTCTATACTGCATCTATAAAAGTTGGTGAGAGTTGTAGCTGAGATGCCAAATTTCCTTAGCCTTCTAAAAAAGTAGAGGCGTTGGCGGCCTTTCTTAACTACAGTGCCAGCATGAGAGGACCAGGACAGATTGATGGTGTTCTGGACACCTAGAAACCTGAGGCTCTTGACCATTGCCACTTTGTGCCCCTTGATGTAGAAAGGGGCATGTCCTCCATTACGCTTCCTGAAGTCAATGCCAATCTCCTTCATTTTGTTGACGTTGAGGGAGAGATTATTGTCATCGCATCAGTTCACCAGATTCTCTATCGCATTCCTGTACTCTGTCTTGTCATTGTTTGAGATTTGACCCAATATGACGGTGTCATCAGCAAACTTGAAAGTGCAGTTGGAGGGAAATTTGGCCACACAGTCATAGGTGTTTAAGGAGTATAGTAGGGGGTTAAGAACAGTCTTGTGGAGCACTGGTGTAGAAGATAATCGTGAAGAGGCTCAGTCCAGCTCAGGGTCATTCAATATAAAGATTCTAACTATTTCCACCACAATAAAAACATTTCTGGAACAACAAAGACTACTACCCAACAGATACGTAATCTTTCTTATAATGTTTTACTCTTTTTTCACTCTTCTCACCAACAATTCTAACCGCTCAAATTGGTGTCAAAGTAACCACTTGCTTTTAGAAACCAGAAGCAGGAGGTGGCCATTTGGCCCTTTGAACCTACTCCACCATTCATTTTGAAAATGGCTGATCATCAAATATCCCGATTCCCCCTTCACTCCATATCCCTTGATCTCTTTAGCCCCAAGGGCTACATCTAATTTCTTCTTGAAATCAGAAAATGTTTTGGTCTCAGCTACATTCTGTAGTAATGAATTCCACACATTCATCACTCTCTGGGTGAAGAAATTTCTCCTCAACTTAGTTCTAAAAGATTTACCTCTTACCCTCAAACTTCCCAGCTTGGGTCGCTGTCTGTGTGGAGTCTGTATGTTCTCCCCAGGTCTGTGTGGGTTTCCTCCAGGGGCTCTGGTTTCCTCCCACTGTCGGAAGGATGTGCTGGTTGGCTGCATTCACCATGCTAAATTCTCCCTCGATGTATGCGAGCAGGTGCTGGAGTGTGGTGACTAGGGATTTTCACAGTAACTTAATTGCAGTGTTAATGTAAGCGTACTTGTGACACTAATAAATAAACTTAAACTTAGTTCTGGACTCCCCCAGGATCAGGAACATTCTTTCTGAATCTACCCTGCCTAACCCATTTAGAATTTCATAAGTTTCTATGAGATCTCTTACCACTCTTCTAAACTCCAGTGAATATAATCCTAACCGAGTTAGTCTCTCCTGTATGACAGACCTGTCATCCCAGCAATCTACCTGGCAAACTTTCCCTTGCTCTATAGCAAGGACACCCTTCCTCAGATATGGACACCAAAACTGCACTCAATACTCCAGGTATGACCTTACCAACGCCCTATACAATTGCAGCAAAACATCCCTACCCCAACCTTCTAGAATATTCTGCCAAAGAATAACAAAGTGAAGCGGCAGAAAGCCTTGTATTCAATTCTCCGATGTATTTATTTCCGTAAGTGTGCCATCTGGAGTTCAGTCAACAATATACATGCAGCACACACACAGCTGATATCAATATACATTACAAAGTCACCCAAGCTTGTTTCACTGTTGAACTTGAATTATTCTGCAACTCAGTGACAGCTGCAACAGTCCTCGGTTCAAATCTGATCAAAGGAACCGATGTATCGGTGTTTGACTGACAGCTTCCATGTTCAACACCTCTATGTGGTGCTTGTAACATTGCAAAACATTGTACGGATAGAAACTGAGGCAGGAAGAGATGTCATCGCACCGAGGAGAGATTCAGCTGAGCAACTAAAGCAAGTTCAAAACACGAGTCCTGAGAATGTAATTAAAATGACAGAATAGATAAGGAGGCTTGGAAGTCTAAGCAGGGAGTTTCAGAACGGTTCAAGGGGCTGAAGGCACTGATACCAACAGTGAGACAAAGGGAGGAGGGATGAATAAAGGTCAGAATCAGATCTGATGGGCAGAATGGACATTGCAGCAATAGAGTAGGGCATGGTTTACAGGCAAGAGTGAGGATTTTTAATCGAATGCATAGGAAAGGAGGAAAGCTTAGCAATTAGAATCTTATCAGGAAAGAAGGTGAGAGAAGTTAAGGATTCTATGAATTTGAAAGCCTGGGAAAAATGGATATGATGTGAATCTCAATTTCAAAGCAGTGATGGTGGAGGGAGGAGAGGATGTCGGAGATGGAATTGAAACTCCAGGATTGAGTCAAAAAGAGCTGAATCCTGGGTTTATGATTCGTGTTTGTGGATGGAAATCTAGGAAGCTGGGTCCAAACGCAGACACAAGTGGGAAATAAACACATCATGGATGAGCCTGAAATAGATTGCCTACGCACGAGCTATCCAGTTAAATCTACTTCCCTGCTCTTTCCCCATAGCCATGCAATATAAACATAGAACATTACAGCACAGTGCTGGCCCTTCGGCCCTCGATGTTGTGCTGAGCTACGTCCAAGCCCAAGATCAAGCTATCCCCCTCCCTATCATTCTGGTGTGCTCCATGTGCCTATCCAATAACCGCTTGAAAGTTCCTAAAGTGTCCGACTCCACTATCACAGCAGGCAGTGTATTCCACACCCCAACCACTCTCTGAGTAAAGAATCTACCTTGGACGTCCCTCCTATGTTCCTTTTTATGCATAAATTCAACTTCCTTTGGAAAGTTACCTTTAGAACTGCTACCACTGCTCTTTCCGGCAATGCATTCCACAACAACTAACTGTGGTAAAGAATCCTGCCTCTTAGTCTTCGAGTTGTTACATACACAACAGGGTCTTCAGCCCATCGAATCTCCACCCACAATAACTCCCATTAAAACACAGCAATCCCAGTCTCCAGCACTGATCTCATGTTCTTGAATGTTGGGGGTGATTCTCCCCAAAAAATTCTAAGTGTTGAATTTGTGCAAAAATGGAGCAAATCCATTTTTAAATCCGTGGCTTTTTCAGTGGGATTTTCAAAATGAATCTCGCGTACTTTGTGCACTGCACCACTGATCAAATTCCAATTGTATGGGAAGCAGCATCTAAACAATTTATTCAGCTCCACGATTATTTCTGGTGCAGAGCTGGCGATCGGGCACCCGGAGACTCCCGGAGGCCGTGGCGCTCAGGGGGGAGCCCACAAAACGACCCCCGCTTGAGTCTCCCAGCAGGCTGGAAGAATCGCCCCCCCCACCCCCGTCACATTTCACATAATCATCCAAATATTTTTTAAAGGTTGTAAGGATTCCGGTCTTCATTACCTTCCCAGGCAGCACATTCCAGGCTCCCACCACCCTCTCAGTGAAATATTTTTTCCTCCAATCCCTCTGAATCTCTCGCCCCTCACCCTAAATCTATGTCCCCTTGTAATTGACCCCTCAACCAAAGGGAACAGCTGCTCCCAGCTCACCCTGTCCATACTCCTCATAACTTTATACACCTCAGTCATGTCCCCCCTCAACCTTCTCCGCTCTAGAACAATGCAAGTCTATCCAGTCTCTCCTTACAGCTCAAATACTCCACCTCAGGCAACATCCTGGTGAACCCCCTCTGTACCCCCTCTAGGGCAATCACATCCTTCCTATGGGGGGGTGGGGGGGTGACCAGAACTGCACACAGCACTCTGGCTCTGACCTAACCAATGCTCTGTCAATTCCAACCTTATCTCCTTGTTCTTATATACTGTGCCATGCCTGATTAAAGCAAGTGTCCCATGTGCTTTCTTAACCATCCCATTCACCTGCTTTCCCAACTTCAGAGACCTTGTTCTTTTACCAGTTATCATGAACCTGTATTTTTCAATGACCAATTGTTCCCCTTTATTTACTCTGTGAAACCCCCACACCCCCTCTCCCCCACACCCCCTCTCCCCCACCCTATAATAACTCAGGAAGCCTGACGGGAAAGGAACAGCTTTTATTGTTGAACACAAATTAAAACCACTGCTCTGTGGCGTACACACACACATCCCACCTCACTTCATCCAAATACATCCTAATTTCACAATGATAAATGATTATAATAACGAGTTGATATAAACACAATGTAACGGCAAATATATCTTAATTAATACAGTAGCAAACAACCTCCCTGCCAATGAAAATGGAGTCCATTGTAAGTTATCTGTCATCTTCTGGGGTTTACACCTTCTGGAGTTTCTCCTTCTGGGGTTTCACCTTCCCGGATTATATATTCTGAGGTTATACCTTCCGGGGTTATCCTGTCCAAGGTGTTTGTCCCTTCCAGGACACACAAATCCCGACCGGAACAGCAGTTCTGCAGACCTTTCCCGATTCCTGCCTCATGAAGAGTTCAAGCGATGAGTTCCAGCGGAATAGGCAATTGCCGGTTACCAGGGGAACTCTATTCAACAAGTCCAACAGGGAGATGAATTAGAGATTCCCCATGGAATGTGTGGAGGTTATCACACCCCTCCTCTGCCCACTCCGAGTCTGAGGGCTCCCCCTCTCTCCGATGGTGATGGAGCCATTTTGTCATTTGGCCTGGGCCTCATTTCTGTTCTTCCCACAGTCTGGTCAGGTGATGTATACCAAGTGGGCAGATGTCTCTTCCTTGTGGAACGGTGAAGTGTCGTTACAGGGGGCTTGTCCTTGGTGGTGATCCCCGCCTGTGACTCCGCTGCCTCTGTCTCCATCTCTGAGTTGTGCCCTCATGGACCTCCCTTGGGCTTTCAGTTGGTGGATTTTCCCATCCTCAGGCCAGTTTAGAAGATGCCAGTGGTGACGTGTTTGGTGAAGGAACCACTGTGGAGGGTTCCTGACAGCGAGGACATGTTTTTCATAGTCTTCTCCCCAGTCTTTACCGTTATGGAACTGGCCCGATTTTTGAGATCTTGGGATCCAAGGGGAACTGTCTCCAAAATTCCGTACGTGCACACTGTCTCCTGGTTTGAAGTTCCTGTCAGGCTTATGTCCGTTGTGGCCCCTTCTCTGAACTTCCTGTTTTTTTTTCAATTTTGCTGCTAAGATTTGGAAAGGTCAGGCCAGGCCTGATCCAAACAGCCATCAATAGCCACTTGGGCTACTCCTAGATCATAGAACCCGACAGGGCAGAAAGAGGCCTTTCAGCCCATCGAGTCTGCACCGAACACAATCCTACCCAGGCCCTACCCCCATATCCCTACATATTATACCCACTAATCCCTCTAACCTACACATCCTTAGACACTAAGGGGCAATTTCTTAGCATGGCCAATCAACCTAACCCGCACATCTTTGGACTGTGGGAGGAAACCGGAGCACCCGGAGGAAACCCATGCAGACACGAGGAGAATGTGCAAACTCCACACAGGCAGTGACCCAAGCCGGGAATCGAACCCAGGACCCTGTGAGCTGTGAAGCAGCCGTGCTAACCACTGTGCTACCGTGCCCCCTGTTGTTTTGTCTGGCATTGTTCTAGAACTGAAAAGGAAAGGTGCAAGCTTTGTTTCCAAAGAGCCATCGTTTGTCTTTTCGTGGTGTTCTTGAGTACCTGGGCCGCTCACTCAGTCCAGCCAATTGAATTCAGGTGTTAGGGAGCTGTGTGGGTGTACCTCATTTGTGTTCATGAAGGTCTGAAGCTCCCCAGTGGTAAATGGGGTCCCTTCTTTTTATGTTTCACTCAACATTTTACTGTTACCTGTAAATTTATTTATTTTTTGTGACCAATGTTTGTATGTTTCTGTCCTGATCATTTAGCCTATGTATGAAGTTTTTAATGCAAACTAAACTGCAATTCACCCTTCATAATACGTTTCTTAAATAAAATACCATTATCATTATCAGATAGATTGCAGTCGATACAGGAGGAGATTCGGGAGAAAATTCTTCACTCTGAGCATGGTTGGAATGTGGAACTTGCTGCAATGAGGGAAAGCAGGAGAGATGCATGAAAGAGGAAGCTGGATAAATACAAGTGGGGGATAGATTGGAAGGCTATGCAAATCAAATTAGATGAATTAGTGGGAGGGAGGAAGCTGGTGTGGGACATAAACATTGGCAGCGTCGGTTGGGTCAATCTCTACACTGCCATTACTGTGTACCTTCTGCAGAGCTGTCTCAGCCTGACCCCTGCTGGTGAGGGAGTTACATGCAAATTCAACCTTATCGATTTCTTCACTTTGACATCAATTCTAAAGGTCGTTTTAGTTTTCTTTTCAGGAAATAAACGAGCCAGGAACTACAATTCTGATCACAAATAAACATTTGGTATAATTGTTGTAAGCTTGCCTGTGCACTATGAACCTGAATGTCACCCACTTCCTTTTGCCAGGGTTTTTAATTCAGCAACTTCAGTTGAGTGAAGTCTTTTTTTGCACAGTGAGTGGTTGGGATCTGGAAAACACTGCCTGAAGTGGTGGAGACAGTGGCAACTGGCATGGCACAGTGGTTAGCACTGCTGCCTCACACCACCAGCAGCCCAGGTTCAATTCCTGGCTTGAGTCACTGTGCAGAATATGCACATTCTCCCCATGTCTGTGTGGGTTTCCTCCCACACTCTGAAAGACGAGTTGGTTAGGAGTATTGGACATGTTAAATTCTCTCTCAATGTACCCAAACAGGCACCAGAGTGTGGTGACTCGGGGGTTTTCACAGTAACTACTTGGCAGTGTTAATGTAAGCCAATTTGTGACACTAATAAATAAACTTTTGACTTTGAAACCGAGGCTTTCGAAAGGGAATGAAATGATTCTCCAAAGAGAGGATTTGGACGGTTACGGGGGAAGGGCAGAGGAATGGACTGGGTGACTTGTCCTTGCAAACAGCTAACATGGATATGATAGACTGAATGGCCTTCCTTCCTGCTTTAACCATTCTATGATTCTGTAAGCTCAGTCACAGCAAAGGATCTGATAGCAGCCGAGATAGACAGCAAATGATTCTGTTCCAAGAGTGGGACTGCGAGAGAAAGAGGCATAGAGAGAGAGAGAGAGAGAGAGAGAGCAACATGATAGAGAGTGACAGAGAGAGAGAGAGAGACAGAGGAGTGTGAGAATAAGATAGGAAAAGAGAGAGAGGCAAAAGGTAGGATTTTCCAGATGGTCTGTCATCATCATTGTAGGTCTTAGCTAAGGTTATCCTTGATTAGAATGGACGAAGTTTGCCCCACCACTGAAAAGGGTGATAGCGAACATAACCCTGCTAATACCGGCAGCCCTGCAGCTGGTTAATATTGTGCGAAGCATTAATTGACAGGAGACAGGATATACACCTCTCATTTGGCAGGAAATCCTCTTACAAAGAGCTGCCATCTCAGTAGAGCTATCATGAATGTGGCCATTGCTAGAATTGCCAGTTATAACGAAATATATTCTTGGAGGTTTTATCTCATGAGTTTTCCCCTCACTCCGGCCATTAGCCGGCCAACACATCCATTCCTGTGACACACGGCCTTCCGATGCCAATTGGAAAGCAAAAAGATTTATTACCCAATTGGAGGATGCTTCACTGTGGACCAAAGACATTTTTCTCTATTTTCAATGTTTTTATACCTGGTGAAGAGAAACATTCAAGACAAATGAAATTTTTAAAAAAATGTTAATATCCCAATGATTTTTTTCCAGGCTCACAATCAGCAGTGACCTGGAGATTGATTTTGAATTCCTGGAGCCCCCCAGGCCAATCCCAGACACTGCGGAGGAAGGAGGGGGTCTCTGCAGGCTCCAGAAGAGAGTTGAAGGTAATTTTAAAAATAATAAAATCACTGCTGGTACCTTCCCTGCCTGCTTAGAAAAACACTTCCCCCAAATCTTCAGCTGCTGCTGAAAGATGGTCTCCATTTACTTTGTGGCCTCCCCACTGTCATCAGAAAAGTTGAGCACTGACTCAGAGCAGGAAGCCTGTCTGCTCTCTTCCCTGCTGATAAAATTCCCCAACAACAGGAACATGACTGTGGAACTGATTCCCCCCAATTTCACCAGTCGACTGCTTTGTTCCAGTCTGGTGTGGTCTGGAGAAATTCTCTTCTAAAAACATCCACTCAATCTCCCAGTTTCTGTCCAGTCAATCTCCGCATCTCTCCTTCAGCAGAACGAGGGACCTGAGGTTGACCTGTGGTGAACTCTTTCCACTGTGCTCACTGAGCCAAGCCCTCGCACTAACTGGACCAAGATGGGAGCTGATTTCTGTACAGGTGCTTGGGAAGATTAAAGCAGGGCATTTTCTGGAGGGGCTTTTTCTCCCCTTAGCCTGTGTGAAAGCAGTGCCTGAGACATTTGAGGGGCCTAAAAAAGACCAGAAAGACAGAAGGATCAGGATGTGTGAGCAATAACAAGTGAGGAACATGTGATTGAGAGGGAAAGAGTGTGAGGCAGTGACTGAGAGAGAGTGAAAGCTGGATTCCCAAACACTGTGAAGCTGTGACCTCCAGCCTGACCATCTCTAAAGCTGCATGCTTTCTCTCTCTAGCAATGATGTTGATGGCTATGCTCCCTTTTGATATCAGGATGTGTGTTATAATGGGGTTTTCTCCTGTTTGCCCTAAAGAATTAGAAATGGGTAATAAACATTGTGACCTTGTCAGCAAGACCCATATCCCAAGAATGAATTTTAGAAGCAATCAGAGGAACCTGGTTCTCTCATGTAGCTACAGAGATGGTTACAGACCAGTGAGCAACATGAAGGAACTCATCTTTCCTTCAGTAAGGTCAATGGGTGCATGACAAATCAGCCAGCAGAGAGTGCATGAGCAAGTCACAGCCAGCACCCTCGCTCTCTGGGATCAGGTTGTAGTGAAGGAGGAAAGTTAATATGTGGGAAAATTGGAATTGAGATAAATCAGTCATGATGTGAATATGACAGGGGGAGGTTCAAGGGCCACATGGAGTACTCTCACTCCTATTTCTTATGTGCTTAGGAATGCAGGCAGGAAGTGTAGTAAAGTGTCCAGGTGCGATTGGAGAGATTTAGGAAGCAAGAGAGAGAGCTTTGCGAGTGTCAGGACTAAAGTGGGTTAGCTCCGGGAGGCATGCTGGAGTAAGAGAAACATAAACAAAATAAGAACTACAAGTCTTGATGAGGTTGTTAAGTTTGTTAAACTGGCTTTAAAGACCTTTGGGATATCCTCAGGTTGTAAAGGTGTTATAAAAATGCAGGTTCCTTCATTATTGATCTTGCTGTGGTCTGTGACCTCTGACCTCTTCTAAATTGTAAATATTTGTGCCATTTTATCTTTCCTGCATCCTTGTGTTAAAATGAAGATTAAAATCTACTCAAATCAACCTTAGCCAGCAGCTCCATGTCTTCCCTTGCTCCTTCTAGAGCTTAAACGTCTCAAGTTATTTTCACCTCTCGTTTACTCAGAGCACAGAACTCATCCTTTCTGTCAGTGTTTCTGAAATGAAATAGGTTAATACTGCAGAGCTTTGGAATCACTATCCTGTTTCAGAAGCATCTTGATGATGTTGACAATGACACACTGAAGACTCATGATTACTATTGGTTTCAAAACTCAGCAGTGACCCAACTAACACTTCAATGTTAATTCTGTAAAATAGGACTGGAGGGGGACGGTGAGAAATAAACTGGAACCAGCCACTCCTGTCACCATCCAATTCCCTCACTGTCCACAATTATTGTGGGTTTTTTGGGAAGTTATGTGCATGTTTACGAGCCTCTTCAGCATGTAGTCAGTTTAATGAACTGGCTTCAGTGGGTTAAATAATGAGGATTTATTCATATACTTACCCTGAAAATCTAAATGCTACACCAGTCACACAGTACACACTCAAGAAAGATACAATTAAAGAGAATAGTGCACTTCTACAAGAGTTAAACCAAAATAATAGTTAAGACTCCGCGTGGTTGCCTTATTGTAGATCAATGATTATAGGCCCCATTAAGAAAAGTCTTTTTGCACTTGTGAATTGTAGTTCAGATGGGTTCAAACAGTTGAAGTCAGATATCTGAATTGTTGCAGGATCCACTTGAAGCGATGAATGTTCAGAATGTTACAAAGTGAGGTACTTGTAGTTTTTGTGGAGATCAAATTTCTTCAAAGACATACTTGATGTTTTGAATCAAGATAAAAGGCTTGTAAAGATTTCAAGGCATCCCAGTTCCCAAAGACAGACTTGACACTGTCTTTTCTGCAGTTGCTGTCTGTTGCAGAATGTCACATTGAGTTCAGTGTGTTCTTTAAGCCTTTTCTCCTACGTAATTGTTTTACTGGTGTCTGTTGAGAGTTCTGAGCGTGTGCGGGCTCTCAGTCTGCAAGAGAATGTTTTGTAAGCAAGACGTGTTTATTTGTGCTCCTGTTTCATTGTTTCGTTGAGTTACTTTTATTGCTAAACTTAATTATTTTATTATATAAAGAAGATCATTCTTTTAAATAGCGCATTCGACTAGCTTATATTGTGGTCTCAGGTTACACATCTTTCTGGCAATGAGGAGAAAACAGAAAGTGAAGACAACAATTTTTGATGTTTGGCAGGGCATCATGAGGTTGATACAGTGAGTAGCTAATTTACATTGTGAATTTATTCAATGGAATTTCGATTTAGCAGAACCATGGCTACATTCAAGGCAGCCAGCGATGAGAGAAGCGAGGACTGGGCTGAATACACGGAGAGGTTGCTGCATTTTTTTTTGCAAATGGAATACAAGGTGCAGTGAAGCAGCGTTCGAATCTGAGTGTGTATGGATAAAGACTTAAAGGTTTCTGAGGAATCTGACCAAGCCATGGAAAGCAGGGGAGATTTCACTTGCCAATTTAGTTACTCTGGTCGAAAATTAGCATAACCCGAATACCTCTGAGATTGTTCAAAGCTTCAAAATTAATAGCTATTTTCAAAAAGCGGGTCAATCAGTAGTCAATTTTGTGACAGAATTATGCAAGCTTTCAGAACACTTTGATTTCGGAGCAGTTTTGAAAGATATGCTCAGAGATAGGCTGGTCTGTGGCATTAACAAGGACAGTGTTCAGTGTTGGCTGTTGAGAGTGAAGCCACACTTACCTTCCAGAAGGTTCTCAAAATTTCTCAGGGCATGGAAATGGCAGCCAGCATTGTTAAAGATATTCAGAATGGTAATGGTGATGCACAGATTTGGGGGGTTGCGGGGGTGGAGGGGGGGTTGCGGGGATGGTTGTACTTTTCCAGGTACAGAAAGAAGCTGCAAGCGGAAAGGTGAAAGCAATGGCGTGTTTTTGGGGTGGAGGTTCTCATTATGTGAATCATTGCAAGTGCTGTTTCTCACTAATGCAACAAAAAGGGCATTTAGTGAAAGGCAAGGCGAAGGCTAAGCAAGAACATTTAATTCTGAGGAAGTCTCAAGCAGCTCTGCAACACATGGAAAGTTTGGAGCAAACAGGGGAGCATACTTACAAAGAACAAAGAACAGTACAGTCCAGGAACACGCCCTAAGGCCCATCAAGCCTATGCCCACACATGACACTGTCCTAAAATAAAGACCTTTTGCCTCTCCATGGTCCATATCCCTGTATTCCCTCCTTATTCATCTATCAAGGTGTCTCTTACATGTTGCTATTGTATCTGTTTCTACCACCTCCTCTAGTAGCACATTCCAGGCACCTTCTGTGTTTTACACCTTCTGTGTAAAAAATCTTGCCTCTCACATCTCTTTAAACTTTCCTCCTCTTACCTTAAACCTATTATTGACATTTCTACCTTGGGAAAAAGATTTGGACTATCCATTCTATCCATGTCTCTCATAATATTGTAAACTCCTATCAGGTCTCTCCTCAGCCTCTGATGTTCAAGTGAAAACAAACCAAATTTGTCTAATCTCTCCTCACAGCTGATACCCTCCAAACCAAACAACATCCTGATAAAACATTTCTGCATCTTCTCCAAAGTCTCTGCAACCTTCTGGTAATGTGATGACCAGAACTGTACACAATATTCCAAGTGTTCCCTAAGTAATGTTCTGTACAGCTCCAACATGGCTTGCTGATTTTTATACTCTATGCCTTGACCAATAAAGGCAAACATGCACCTTCTTGTTTACCTTATCCACTTGTGTTGGTACTTTCAGTGAAAAGTGAACCTGTACATGTAGTTCCCTCTGTATGTTAATGCTTCTAAGGGATCTGCCATTTACTTGATATGATTTATTATTGTCACATGTATAAACATACAGTGAAAAGTATTGGTTCTTGCGCGCTATACAGACAAAGCATACCATTCATAGAGACGGAATTGAGGGAGTGCAGAATGTAGTGTTACAGTCAAATCTCTTCTCTCCTGCATTACACTTTCCAAAATAATCACCTCACATTTATCTGGATTAAACTCTATCTGCCATTTCTCCACCCTAGTCTTCAGCCTATTTATATCCTGCTGTGTATTCTGGCAATCCTCCTCACTATTTGCAGCTTCCCCAGTCTTTGTGCCTCTGTGAACTTACTAATCAGACCACCTACATTCTCCTCCAATTCATTTATATACACAACAGGGGTCCCAGCACTGATCCCTGTGGAACACCACTAATCACAGATCTCCAGTCAGAAAAACACCTTTCCACCGCTACTCTCTGTTTTCAATGACCAAGCCGATTCTGTATCCATCTTACCAGCTCACCACTGATCCCATGTGACTTCATCTTCTGTATCATTCTGCCATGAGGGACCTTGTCAAAGGTCTTGCTAAAGTCCATGTAGACAACATCCACCGCCCGCCCTCATCAATCATCTTTGTCGCGTCTTCAAAAAACTCAATCAACTTTGTGAGACATAAAGCCATTCTGCCTATCATTAATAAGTCAAGATTTTTCCAAATACGTCCCTCAGAATCTTCTGACAAAAAATTCCCTATCATTGACATAAGGCTCACTGGCCTGTAATTTCCTGGACATGGTACAACATGTTTAATGCTAATGAGAGGTGACCGGAGCCTGTTTATACCCCAGTGGTGGTGGGTGGAAACCAAATCAAGATGGAGGCAGCACAGAGTGTCCACATCCATAATTAGTGAAGAGATCGCGAGTCAACGTGGGACTGTAAATGAATGCCAGCCCATATTCCAACACAGATTAATCTTCAGACGTACAACAGAGAGGTTACACCTTTGCTTGAGGCATTGGAAGTCCATATTACGCTTAACAGTCAAGAAGCAAGAGCACGCCTCCTTGTGGTCAAAGGAAAGGGGTTGGGTTTGCTAGGGCGTGACTGGCTCAGCAAAGTTCCATTGAAGTGGAGCTTTGAAATGAGATCAAGCACATGAGGATGACCAAGAATGTTGATAGGAAATATTCGGATGTGTACAAGGATGAACTGGGTACATTACTGTGAAGTTTTACACAGATCCTCAGCATACCCCTTGCTTTTTCAAGCCCAGACAGTGCCTTAGACCATGCAAAGGTAAGTGGAGGAGGAGTTGGAATGGCTGCAAAGGCTTGGAATCTTCCGCCTATTCAGTTTTCTCATTGGATAGCTCCAATTGTTCCAGTTCTTAAAATGTGCATATGTGGTGACTATGAGTTGGACACGGGGCGGCATGGGGGCTACCATTGTTGCTTCACAGCCCCAGGCACCCAGGTCCAATTCTGGCCTCAGATGAATGACTCTCTTTGTGGAGTTTGCACATTCACCCCATGTCTGCGTGGGTTTCCTCCCAGTCCAGGGGATGCAGGTTAGGTGGATTGGCTGTGCTAAATGCCAATCTTAGTGTCCCAAGATGAGTAGGTTGGGGGGATTTGCAGGGTAAATATATAGCATTACGTGGATAGGGCCTGGGTGGGATGGTTTATTGGAACTTCAATGCAAACTCGATGGGCTGAATGACCTCCTTCTGTACCATAGGGATTGTATGAGCCAGAGGAAAATTCAAAGCAATAGGTGACTATCAACACACATAAAGGTTGTTCTTGTGCAATCATTTGCTTTTTAGTGTATCGTCCAGTCCAGCAATCTTTCAAAGGCTGATGGACAACTTGTTACGAGGCATTCTCATTTGCAGAGTACATGACACTTTAGTTACAGGGAAGGCTGAGAAAGAGACCTCTGCAATCCGGATTGAGTTTTAGAATGGGTTTCAGAGGCTAGACTGCGTTTGAAGAGGAGCACACACATTTTCCAGGCAGAAAGTGTAGAATACCTAGGCCACAGAATCACTGCATAAGGCTTGTGGAGGGGAAAGTTTGAGTCATTAAGGAAAATCCAAGCCAGGAATGTGTCAGAGCTCAGGTCAGTTGTGGGCTTAGTGAACTATTATGGAATGTTAAAACCAAAAGAGAAAATGCTGAAAAATCTCAGCAGGTCTGGCAGCAACTGTAGGGATGAAAAGAGCTGACATTTCTGTCCAAATCACCCTTTGTCAAAGCTAAATGGCATAGAAAGTCGGAGATATTTATACTGCAGGGGGAGGGAATGAAAGATGAGTCATAGCCACAAAAACAAGGGGAAAGACTAAGAAGTGGTAATGGTAGTTCATTGAGAGAATAGAAGGTGTGATTGGCCAAACAGTATAGAAGCTGAAATTGGAGGGTAAACTGTGACAGAAAGGAGGTGGGGGGGGGGGAGAAGAGGTACATTGAGAAAAAAGGGGTAAGGGGAAGGAAAGGGGGAGAAAAGCTAAGAAAAGGGGAATAAAATAGGGGAAAGAGTGAAGGAAAAGAAAAATAAAGGAAGACAATAAAGAAATAAAAGGTAGAGAACAGTTAAAAATAAAATGAAAACAAAGGGGTCGAGGTAGGGTCAAGCTAATCATCTGAAGTTGTTGAATTCGATGTTGAGACTGGAAGGCTGTAAAGTGTCAAGCCAGATGAGATGCTGTTCCTCCAGTTTGTGTTGAGCTTCACTGGAACATTGCAGCAGGACAAGGACAGACATGTGGACATGGGAGCAGGATTGTGTGTTAAAATGGCAAGCAACAGGAAGGTCAGGGTCCTGATTGTACACAGACTAAAGGTGCTCAGCAAAGCAATCAGCCCCGTTTATGCTTGGTCTCTCCGATATAAAGGAGATCACATTGGAAGCAGTGAATGCGATAGACCCAAATTGAAAGAGGTGCAAGTGAAATGCTGCTTAATCTGGAATGAGTGTTTTGGACCTTGGATAGTAAGCATGAAGAGGTAAAGGGACAGGTGTTACACCTTCTGCGATGTGCCATGGTGATGGGAGAGTGGACTAGGTTATCCCCGAGGGAGCGATCTCTGCAGAATGCTGACAGAGGGAGCAAAGGGAAGATGTGTTTAGTGGTGGCATCACGCTGGAGTTAGCAAAGATGGTAGTGGATTATGCTTTGGCTGTGGAGGCTGGTGGGGCGAAATGTGAGAATAAGGGGAATGTTCTTGTCCGATCTGTCTACAGTGTTGGTGCCACTGAAACAACTTCAGTGCAAAGAAACCAAATGGAATTGGGAGTTCACACAGAAGGTGGTTTTCAAGGATGTGAATCGGCCAACCCACAAATCCAGACAGGGAACTGATCCAGTTGTGTGATGTCTTGTCCTATAGGTGGTACTTTCTCATCTAATGGAGGATGGGTCTGAAAAACCCATCAGTTTTGTATCTAGAACACTGACAAAGGATGAAAAGGGATATTCACAGGTGAACAAAGAAGATCTAGCTGTTGTTTTTGCAGTGAAGAGATTCTATCAGTAGCTCTACTGTTGTTCATTCACCAAATGTACCCACCACAAGTCCTTGATGAGTATTTCCAGTGAGTCAAAGTGCATTCCTCCCACGGCCTCAGAAAATGCAAATACAGACGCTTTGAGTCATCGCGCTTTATCAGGTTTACCATCCAAGGTATTGTGTCTCCAAAACAATTTTGTCATTAGAGAGATTTGTCCAATCTCCAGTGAGTGCAAAGCAGATTAAGCAGTGGCAGACAGACAGCCTATTTTATCACAAGTTAAATGATTTCTGGTGCAAAGATGACCAATTATTATTGAAGATGATGAGTTGAAACCTTATGTGAGGCATAGGGATGAGGTCAGGGTGCAGGTGGATGCATGCTGGGGGGATCAAGAGTGGTTGTTCTGCCCCCTGGTCATTCGCAAGTCACGGATGAAATTCATGAGCCTTATCCAGGTACCTCTAGAATGAAAACTCTAGCCAGGTCATGTATTTGGTGGCCTAGTATGGATCTGGACTTGGAGAACAAGGAGGTGTCTTGTTCCACTTGTCAAATAAATCAGAAAGTGGCGCCACCTGCATCACTTCATCCTGACAGAGCAAGATCCACACTGCATCTGGACATTGTGGGACCTTTCATGTTTTTGCTTGTTGTAGAGACACATTTGAATGGTTGGAAGTTCATATCGTGAATATTCATACAATTCCTGTTACCATTGAGAAGCTACTTCAAATTTTTGCAACTCACGGTTTACAAGATTTGCTTGTTTTGGATAATGGCATTACGTTTACACAAGTTATTTCAAAAATTATTGCAGGTCATGTGTGTACTGCATGGTTTCATCTGGTTTCAAATGGTTTGGCGGAGTGAGCTGATTGAAGAGAGTGGCAAATGAAAGATCTCCAGATTTTTAGCCCAGTATCACAGCTGGGTTCTCTGGCAGAATTGTTGTTGGGTAGCTGAAGTCTCACCTAGATCTGCTTCATCCAGATTTGAGCGACAGTGAGCAGGAGACAAGAAAGTCAAAAGGAGTGACACAACCATCACACCAAAGAGAGCCGGATGGTCAGGTTTATATCAGGAACTTTGGTAGTAACTAGAGGTGTTTATCGGGAATAATTTTAAATCAGTGTGGGCCAATATCTTGGGTTGTGAGACTGCGAAAGGGAAGAGCTGTTCGCAGACACTAAGATTATATTCATTTACGGTTTGACCCAAAGTCAGGGGACGTTTCCAAATCAGTAACCGTTACAACTAACATGGCAGAGGTAATTTATTTACCAGGAAGTGGTTTATGTGTTTCCAGGTTTGCCTGTTGACTCTGTTGGGGGAGTGGAAGGGGAACATTCATGTACAGATTCTCAATCTGCCTCTCTACCTATGATTCTAGATTCACCATTACAAGATTCACCAGTATTAGTGCGTAAGTCACAAAGCAACTACAAAGCTGACAAACTTTTGTATAATTAAGACATTATTTTCATTGTCGTCGAATGGGGGATTGAAATATAAGGGGGCTGGGTAAAGAGAGATGTCACAGAGCATTATTTTGAGTTCAGTGCTCATATCTCCTACGTAATTTTTTTTTGGTTTACTTTATTCCAATCTAATCAAGTCAAATTAAAGCTAATTCAGAATTCCAACAAGTTGGGACATTTCCGATCCAAGCTGACGAGACAGGGCTCTCACCTCCTGTCTTGGGCTCGACCTACATGGTCCAAGCTGATTGGAGTAGGTGCAGCTCCTCCTCCAAGGCTTGATCTCATTTGCACCTTAGCCAAAAGGCTGAGATGTTGCTTTAAAAAATTGCTTCAAATGAAGCTGGGATGTAACCTAATGACTCCAACCAAGTGCAGCATGTCGATAGTACACTTGATCTTAGCCATGTAATTGTTTTACTGCCATCTGTTGAGACTGTGAACATGTGCAGGTTTGGCAGGCTTTTAATCTGCAAGACAGTGTTGTACCAGACCTGTTTTACTCGTGCTCTCATTTTCATTACTGCTCTGTTGAGTTACTATTGTTAAATCACATTATTTATTTATATAAAGAACACCATTCTTTAAACAATATACTTTAGACTACCCTTATCGTGGACTTAAGTTACTAACCCTCTCTTTCAGTATCTTCCACAGACTGCCCAAATCCTTTTCCGGGTCTCGGAGTAATAAAGGATTTCAATATCAGAAGCCAATTTCAGTCACATGACCAAGACATTGTCTACCTAATGAAACAGTATATCATTGACATAATATAGGAGATCCATGGTGGTCTTCAATATTTATCTTTGTCTCTTCAGCTCTTTAGTGGAGCATTGATCTTAGAGATAAATGTCTAGAGGGCTATTGGCTTTAAGCTTTGGGTTAATTACAGCACATGCAAATCCCACTGGTAGCATTTATTTTGGTACGCCCATTCCAGGGGAAGGCCCACACCTAACAGTTATAACTTTCGGAAAGCTGGAGATCGTCTGTGTTGACGGTGCAAGTATCACCTGACACTTTGCAGTTAATTTCATCACCTTGGCAATGTCCTTTTAAAAAAAAAAGTCAGTTCCAGAAACTTCCATAGGTTCACAGTCCATATTTGATGTTATGAGTAGGACACAACTTCACTGGGCATAACAGAAAGATGAGGGATTTACAACAGGAACAGCACTGTCCCAATTTGCATTAGATCCTTCACTGCGTAATGATTATTAGTAAAGTGGACTAGTTAGTTTAGACCTTGGAGAAGAGTTTATGTGGAATAGCTAATGATTTTCACAACTGGGTGTCTTGCATTGAAGTGTCCTCTTTTAACAAAAGTGCTCGATGTTATTGACCGATAGGGTTCGTTCTAGCAGTGTGTTGTGAATATTGTGGTCATACAGTTTTGAATATCAATCTGCAAAACTTTCCTTGAATGGCTGTAGCTTGAGAGGGGGGAATGTGCAATGAGACCTGGGTGTCCGCAGACAGTAAGGCAAGCATGCAGGTGCAGCAGGCAGTAAAGGCGGCAATTGGTATGTTAGCCTTCATAGCAAGAAGATTTGAGTGCAGGAGTAGGGATGTCTTGCTGCTATTATACAGGGCCTTAGTGAAATCATACCTGGAATACTGTGTGCAGTTTTGGTCTCGAGTGAGGAAGGATGTTCTTGCTGTAGAAGGAATGTAGAGGTTTACTAGACTGATTCCTGGGCTGGCAGGATTGACGTACAAGGAGAGATTGATTGTGTTAGTATTATATTCACTGGAGTTCAGGAGAATGAGAGGGGTTTCTCATAGAAACATATAAATTCTAACAGGGCTGGGCAGGGTCGATGCTGTAAGGATGTTCCCAATGGTCACAGTCCAAGGATATGGGATAAACCATTCCGCTGTTGGGGCTAAAGGGATCAAAGACTATGGGGAGAAAGCGGGAGCAGGTTACTGATTTGGATGATCAGCTATGATCATAATATAGTACAAGAAAACATTGATAAGGCCACATTTGGAATACTGTGTACAGTTCTGGTCATCCTATTGTAGGAACGGTATTATTAAACTAGAAAGAGTGCAGAAAAGATTTACTAAGATGCCAGTACTTGATATTTTGGGTTATAAGGACAGAATGGATAGACTGGGACTTTTGTCCCGAGATAGTGGAAGACTTAGGAGTGATCTTATAGAGGTCTATAAAATAATGAGGGGTATAGATCAGCTAGATAGTTGACATTTTTTTCCCCAAAGGTAGGGGAGTCTAATACTAGAGGGCATAGGTTTAAGGTGAGAGGGGAGAGATACAAAAGTGTCCGGAGGGGCAATTTGTTTCAGAGGATGGTGCGTGTCTGGAGCAAGCTGCCAGAGGTAGTAGTAGAGGCAGGTACAATTTTGTCTTTTAAAAAACATTTAGACAGTTACATGGATACGATGGGTATGGAGAGATATGGGCCAAACGTGGGGAAATTGGGTCTGGCTTAGTGGTTGAAAAAAGGATGGCATGGACAAGTTGGGCAGAAGCTCCTGTTCCTGTGCAGTACACCTCTATGATTCTATGAATGGCGGAGCAGGCTCAAAGGGCTGAATGGCCTACTCCTGTTCATATTTTCTATATCTTCCAAAATTAACCAATGGCAGGTAGCAAGGAGAGCTTCTACCATCACTAGTCACAGCTCTGGCCATAAACATGCATGTAAAAGCATGTCACCATAGAAACAAAGTCCATTTGGAGGGGGAGGTTGGAGTATGCACCTGGTTGGGATCAAGTTAGTGCCATGAACACAGGGTTCTGGCTGGGGGCAGATTCGTGACCTGCCTCCTTGCCCTACACATGCTGGAGATCACTTCACCTTAGGATGGAACTGAAGCAAAAGATGGATAATTCTCTTGCAGTGGAAGTGAAGAATGTTTGTGTTCTTACTCTACATGTGCGTCTGAACATTGGCTCGCACCCCCCCCAACAAAATGGTCAGTCTCCCATGCAATGGATGAGTTGTGATTGATGGTAATTTCATTGAAAAAAAAAATGAATGTAGAAAATGAGACGTTGAAGGCTACAGGCGCGAGCAGGAGAATAGAGGTGTGAGCAGGGAGATAGAGTCCAGGTTTGAGCAGTGTGTCAACAGAGATGCAATATCTTTGCAAAGTGCTTTCACCAGTTGCTTTCTTACCAGGTACAGCCAGATCAGCTGCTTTAATGTTTTTTTGATTCTACGTTCCAGGAAAGTATTCTTCGTGAATATGTCTCTGCTCGTGATGAAACTGCAGTCTTGCAGAACTGAGAGACCTTCTGAAAAGATGATGCATCATTTGCAACTGTGATATCCTCTGACATGAAGCAAATTGAGTGTCATTCTGCAGGGATTCTCCTCCTATAGCATTTATGGAAATACTATAGAATCTTTAGTGACCCAGAATTATATAGTTCCTCTGCTGATGTTCAGGTGAATGAGTCTGCTAGATCTTGAGAACGCTAGCTTGTCCAAAGTGTGCAATAGATATATCATCTTAACAACAGGTTACATTTTGATTTGATTGGGAAATTATGTCCTTCTTTTGTTGAAACTACTTATACTCCTTTGGTTTGATTGCATCAATGATCTTTTCTATATTAATCGTGTCCTATAAGGGGCCCTTATCACAGTTACTTTTGTTTGTTAACCCATTGTCATTCTAATTGGTCAAAAAAGTTGCAGAAAACACCCTGCATCCTGGGAACACCAACAGAGAAATTATGAAAAAAGACAAACTATTGAAGCCTTTTGTCTTCAACTCATCAGGACAGATACACAAGGTAAACCAAGAGTAAAGGGCACAGCAATGCATGAGAAGAGAGTGCTGATTGGTTGACAAGTGGTTGGAAGAGGTGTTGCCACAGAGGATGAAGCAGAGAACTGGTGTTGAAGATTCTTAGAAAAGGTAAAATGATTCATACTGCTGTAGATATAATTGTAAATATGTCACAGTAAAGTGAAGCGTATAAGATAGGAGCACGTAATTAGCATTGTGCATGGTGTAAGAGTACATGAAAACTAACACAGATGATATTGGGAATCGGGTGTCTTAACTTAACAATTTCACAAAGAATCAAGTCCACAGAGATACTGGGCAACACACAATGAAACCTTTGAACAAAGGAGACTGATACTGACATGCCGACTGTGCGATTGTTGTTGAGTTTATGCACATGTTGCAAAACGTGTTCGCTAATCAGAAATGCTCAAATTCTGGCAGAGATTGCAGTCTACAGAAATGGTGAATGGATGGGACACAAATGAATTCAGGGAAATGTTATTTTTGCTCACTTTACAGTTGATGGAGTAGGAGCCAACACTTCCAGCATCACCATTCACACCAGGTTAGGTTCAGGCTCGTAACTAATTCAGGATCTATCAAAGGTGTTTTGGGGAAATACAGGATGTAGAGGACACAGCCAGTCTTTGCTCTTTGGATTGGAGTGTTATATTTAAATTAATTGCAAGACACCAACTTGACATTAAGTTTAGATATTCATTCCCTGCACCTAAACAGTAATTCCTGGATTGCAGTTGCTACTGCTCAGGCCAACATTTGTTACTCATCTCGACTTTCTCTGAATTGAGTACCTTGCTAGGCCACTCCAGAGGGTACTGAGAGACAACACAATTAGTGTAGAGCTGCAGTTTCAAATAGGGCAGACGGGGTAAAAATGATAGGTTCCATTTTCTGAAGATTATTAGTAGAACAGTTGGATTTTTATAATGTTACAAATTCATGGTTATTTTTACCAATACCAGCTTTATATTTCTTGATTATTAGAAAAATAATTCAAATTTTCAAATTTCAAGGTAAGATTTGATTTTTCATTCCCTGGAGCTTGGATATAAAAGTTTCACTGCCCTAATACATTGTTCTCATTAACAACTTGAGTTTGGATATGTACCACAGCTTTAGTAGAACAATTTTTAGATCCGATTAAGGCTTTAGATGGAAGTTACGAGGGAAGAAGCCTTGAGAAGATTTTCAAAGATGGAGAGGCCAAGGGAATACCAGAGATTAGAATGAAGGAAGCTGAAGATTTTGGTATTTAAGATGGGGTGGGGAGGATGAAGAGGAGCCTGGAGTCAGAGGAGCAATGCATTCGTGTTTTAAAACTGGAGCATTTTCAGAATAACCGGGAATCCCCCCTCCACCACATACCAGATGCAGTAAGGCATTGGCGGCTGGCAAAATCTTCTGGTACAACCAAAAGCTTTTGCATGGCTCACCCACCCCATTGCCAGAGCGCACTTGTAAGAGGTGCTGGAAATTCCGTCCATTGGGTAGGTTAAGGTTGGTGAGAAACTTATTGACAAAAATATTTAATTGTGAGTTATGTAACAAATTCTAGGCAATGGAAGAGCAGGACATGACTGAAAAAGAAGTTTTTACAGGTCTGAGATTCTGGAGGCAGTGAAAGGAGGCCAGCAAGCAGATATTAGGATAGTTATGTATGGAGGCAATGAAGACAGGTAAAGTTTTGTTAGTGAGGGAGGTGCAAAGGGAAGGATAGAAGGATCTTGATGATGGGTAGGATATAGGGTTTAATGCTCACTGCACTGTCAAACACACAAGTAGGACACACATCCTGTTCCAGGATGCGGTTTGTCAGCATCGAGACAGGGGGTGTAAGGTGAAATCATGTGCACCAAACTAGTACATAGTCGGTTAGATTACCCTCAGTATACCTGAAATATTCAATCAATGAGAGAACCAGAACAAAGATGATTTGGGTTGATGTTGCCTTTTTTTATGTAATGCAGCTGAGATCCTGTGTAATGGAACAATGCGACACTGCTGAATTGTGCAAGTCCGGCTCATCACTATACAGTACAAAAAAAACAGAGGAAAATCAACTCCAGTTTCAATACAAGGTTGGCAGCAGCAAGAGGTGTCCAATATGTACAGGAATCACAAACAGAATCCAGTATTTACACATAGTTACAACAACATTGCTTTTCACACTTTACACCAAGACACAAAGTAAAACCAAAAAGACAGAAAAAGAGACAGATCAATTACAGGTAGCAATTGACATCATTCGGTGACTTTCTCCCAGTACTAGATCCATCAGGAATTCAGAAGTGTCGCAAAGTTGGGCTAGATTTCTCCTAAAGAATACCGCCAATACATTTCTCAAATGTCGTAAGTCTTACCAGCACGAGTTAAGCACAAACTTCTTGACCCGTTTCCTCAGGCACTGGGTGAAACATACACTTCACGCTGTTCCCATAGTTTGAAACAACTGGCTCACTCTAATTGGAGCTGCTGCAACACTGATCCCTTCGTATATCAAGACTGACGATGTATTTAGTGATAATCCAAAATAGCTCAGATGTCATTTTACACTGTCCACATGGAGCACTTTGCAGAGATTGAAACGAGCTAGTTGCATGGGGAATCGTGGACATCACAGCACAGAAATATCACTCAGCAGAAATCATTGTTCCTGTTCATTATCCCACCTTTAAAAGAAGCTTGCTTGTACCCAGAGATTTCACTTCCAGCAATAAAAACTGAGAATACTAGCAACCTGAAATAAACAGAAAATGCTGCAAACATCCATCAGGTCTGACAAAGGTGGGCTCAAAAGAAATGGGAAGAGGAACCATGCACGTGGCTCCTCAAGTCTGTTCTACAATTCAACAAGACTGTGACTGAACTTCTACTTCAATTCCACTTTCCCACATCAGTTGTCCAACCTGAAATGTTAGTCCATCATTTTCAGAGGATGACAGACCTGCTTATTCCATTTGTTTTGACTTGCTTTTCACTTTGGGGTCTGCTATATCACTGTGCATACACATCTTACATGCTAAAAGATAGCTACACTGGGAGTGAGGGAGGTATGAACTGCTGCTTAGGATGGTGAACCAATCACCATGATCAGAAAGATAATTAACTCTTTATAGCCTCTTGATAGATTCTGCCTGATCTACTCAACATTTCAAACATTTTCCATTTTTATTACACCTTCTCTGAACCCATGCCGTTTCAATTCTTTTCTCATTATCAGTTTCTTCTGCCTTGCATTATCATTCCTTTTGTCATTTAACCACTTATGTCCTCTACACTACCACAAACCTTCCCTTTTGTTCGATTCTCCTCATCCTTCTGCCTCTGTATTTTCCTAACTTTATCTCAAACTTTGTTCGGTTCTGATGAAAAGTCATCAACCAGATATATTACGTTTGTTTTATCTCTCCACATGTGATGCATGACCATTCCTGCATTTACATCTAATGATACAATAACTGTTTGAAAATTGACCTCCCTCACACTGTTATACTTAATTTCTGAAAATATCAAGTCTTGATGTTTAAATGACTCAAGAAGGAATGTGAAAATCAGTCTCAATACCTGAAGTGTCATACGGACTTGAAACGTTAACTGTTTTTCTCTCTACAGATGTTGCCAGGCCTGCTGAGTTTTCCAGCATTTTCTGTTTTAAATTTCAATATCTGAAGCCTTGCTTTGAAGGTTGACAGATCAAGGGGTTCTCCTCTTCAAGAATCCTTGGCCAGTATAGTGCATAATTTCAGCATATTACAGCAGCCTTGCCAAGTACTGCCTGCAATCTATGCATTACAATTCAACACACAGGAGATCATCTCAGACTATTGGGTAGAAACCTCACTGCTGGGCTCATTAGCAGAATGGAAATAACAGATGTCCAGTTGTTTGGTTCAGTTTTCAGACTGGAAGATTTTGTTAGAGAGATTTGATGTGAAAACTGCCTTAACTTCTGAATAAAACTGAACGGTGGTATAAATCAACATGAACAATGTCACTGTAGGACAAGGTTAAGGTTAGTGGCTCCCAATGGTTGTTACTGACTCACTTGTTAATCCAATAATATTTGTCCCATAACATTTGTGTACCAGGGTGGGCATTGCTACAAAAATAATCACAGTTTTAATATCCTTTCCAGGTTAAATATTTTACTGAATGTCACTGTAAATTATAGGAACATTATATAAACAAATCTACACACGTGACTCAGAAACAAGAGGTCTGTTTGAGTAATTCACAGTGTTACTGCTTCTCCTGCAGACTGTGCACGAACATTAATATTGAGTCTGAAACACCTTTAAACATCTGCAAGAAGGGGTAGTCCAAACAGGGCAGGGGAGGTGACGATGGCTCAACTTCAAAACAATTGTAGATTACAGGGATTTCAGGCCAACATTATCAGCTCACGCGAAGCACCAGCCTCCACGTGCTCAGGAACCCCTCACACGCAGCCCCAGTACACACCATAGCATTGGTCATTTGCTAGCATGGGACAAGGCTTTGCTCCTACTTACGTCACAATGAGAGCACAACCCCAGCCAGAGCACAGAGATATAGAAAGGATTGCTCCACGAGGGAGTCTTGTAGTTACGTGCAATTTATATACTGGATTCAAACTGGTAACGAAAATGATAAAGCTTTGATATATTCAATTAGACGGTGCAATCTGACACTCAAATCTCAGTTAGTTTCAAGCCCTGGAACGGTAAATTAGTATCTACATACAAGCATAGTGAACAAAAAATAGATATATTGAAAATCAGCTGAATTCACTAACTGTCAAACTTCAATAACTGTTAGATATGGCTGGCATCGAGGTGGCCCGACGGGAGTTGGATATATGGCCACTCTACAACAGCTAGCTGCCATTTTGTGTTTTATTCTCAACTAATTGTTTTTCCCAGTATGCCTGAAGTCACAAGACATGAGTACAGGGCTAGCTCTGTGCTTCTCATCAACTACATTTCCAAAATAGAGGGAGAATAACTCTCTCAGAGACTGCGTTACTGACACAAAGGTGAAGAAAAATCAACTGGAACAGTAAATGTTCCCCAAAGTCTCCGGCTGGGGATGAGGTGTCTTCACAGAGGTAGAGCCAAACCTGCAGCAGGGGAATGGAGGTTGTGGGAGAGACAAGGTGACGGAGGGTTGCTTAATGCAGAGCCAGCCCTGCAGGGGTAATTAGGATAGGGCTAAAGGGTAATTGATCGAGGCAGAGCAGGTAACAAACTCTCCTCAGTGGCTTCACTGATCCAAATCATTTTTCTCACTTGAAGCAAACAAGGAAGATAATTCCCTTAACTGTTGAGCCCTCATGCTGTTTTCAGCTAATTATTAACACTGAGCTGAGAATCATTCACCAAGGGCACAAATGCAATCTCACGTTTCATACATGTACTTGAAATACACAACACAAAAGATCCAATATTCGCCATATTTTGTGTTTAAAAACAGTACTCTGGTTATCTTTTTTAAAAATAAAGCAGTCTACTGCCCAGCAGAGACTGCATAGGATAAAATTTCTGCTCATTCCACGTGTACTTCTGCTTCAGATCTCTGCAAGGCTAGCTCTGTCGCCATGAAGCTTCCTTGGCCTAAAGCAGTGCTAAATGTCCTCCCCTGGGGATGAGTGAAACCCAGAGGTACAAACGGGGCACTTCCCCCCAGACCTCCCCTCTGCTGCTGGGACAGAGTGTGATAGTCATCTAAGTTATCATACTGAGACATCACTGTCAATGTACTGTGCCGCTTACTGCCTGCATGCCCCAGGCATGGGTATGGGTACGAGAAAGATTGTTCCCTAACCAAGGGTTCTGGGTGCTGTTGAAATCTGGTGCTGTAACTTCTCTCCAGTTGGCTGGATACTAATGGCCTGGCAGACTCATCCTCCTCACTGTAGCAGTCTCTGGAAGACTGGTCTCCTCCAATCCCTCGCACTTTGGGTCTTTCCAATTCTGACCTTTCATTAGCTGCTCGGAAGGATTCTTCATAACTCCGTAAAGGCTCGTGAGAAGAAAGCACATATTTACCAGTTGCAGATGGATATGTTCGTGAGTCTGAGTGATCTGGTCTATGCTTCAGCCCATAGCCAGTTGGAACAGCAGTGTGTGTGCTGTAAATCTGTCCCCCTTTTGAGTCTGCAGACGGCCTTTGACAGGAATCATACTGAGATAGATCATAGGGAGATTCATGTGGCCTCCTGGCCCTATTGGTGCTCTGTTTCTGAGGAAGTGCTGGCTTCTCCAGCTGTCCATTTCCAAAGGGTCCGTGGTGATGGGCCGATGGCTCAATATATGGCCCGCTATCCAGTTCACAGTCCGTGTGTTGATAGATGTAAGGTGGGTCAGGGTCTGGAGTCTTTGAGGTGGCAGGATACCACCTTTCCTTACCCTCATTCGCCATCATACCAGTTTTCCCAGGATCAGATTTGCTTCTGGAATGGATGATGTCCAGCCCCCCAAATTCTTCCTGCAGGACAGGGGTTACGTTGTCGTACTGCGACATCACTAAACCCTTGGTTTTCTGACGGCTGCGGATTTCCCGTCGAATGGACTGGAAGCGGGATTTCTCAGCCTCCTCCGGATCCCACATCATATGGGTCAGTTTCACATCTGGAGAGGGTGGCACATCACGACTTACAAAACTGTGCTCTCGACTCATCACATTGGCATGAGCACTACTGCGTGGATAGGGCGGTGTCCCGGGATATGGAAAAATTTTACCCTGAAATCTGCCACCATAGGGCGGGATATCCCGACTGGTAAAAGAGTGGAACTGCCTCAGCTTTATCGAACCATAGGGGTCTGAAAAGTCATAAATCATGCCATCAGTCCCATGTAGGTTGTGGCCAGAGGTGGAGTAAGGGCTGTACCTGTACTGAACTCGGCCATTCTCAAAGTACGGCTGTAGTTGAGTGACGTGATAATCAGACTGTGGTGGTGGTGCTTGGCAGGCTTTATATTGATAGATGGGTCTCTGGTAGAAGAAACGCTCATCAGCTGCAGGCACCTCAGATCTTGAAATGGGAACCGATCGAATGGAAGATGGAGGCACATGTAGAGAATGAACCCGCCTTATCGTGGGGTACACTGGCTCCTCAAACTGAGAATGTGGACACACAAACGCTCGCATGGCAGGATTCCCCACTGGAACGTAGTCTGACCTTGAAAGCCGAGGTTTGGGAAGGTGAACGGAGACTGCTTTAGGCTGGCTGCTAAAACTATTAAATCGAGATGTAGCCGAGGGGGTGTTCTCAGGTCGTGGTCCATACAATAGATGCTGGGGTGTGCTTTCTGATCTGGACTGATAGGACAAGTGCTGGGGGACACTGTCTGCTCGGCACTGGTAGACTAGTGGCTGCATTGAATGAGCATTCTTCTGCTGGAAGTGGTTGCCTAGATCTGGCAAGTTTTCCATTTTGGAATGATACGGATGTGACTGGCAAAGAAAAGGTGGTTTGGGAGGAGGAGGTGGAGGTAAGGCATCCTCTATAGATGATGGGATGGTTGTCGAAGCTAAGAGTGATTGAAAATTGGAGGCAGTGATGGTATCAGACATGGAATGACTAGGCAGCACCCGACTTTCCACAGATCGGAGCGGTGGCACTGGTGGAATGTTACTGTAATTACTGCGATCCACAGGTACAGACTCAGCTCTTGGTTTTACTGCTGGTGCTTGGTCTCTTGTTTTCTCCTGGTGTCCACTGTGAATGGCCATGACCGTGGCAGGGCGGGGAACATAGCTGTTACTAGAGTTGAAAGCTGAGCCTGACTGCTCAGGAACACATGGCTCTGACTGCTTCACGGAAATTCCTACAGAAACTGCTGTGCGAACCTGGAAAGGAAGAGAAAAACATCAATGACAGTTACCAAATTTTAAGAAATAATTTGTTCCGATATTATTTGAAGTATTGGTGTTTCCTTTCTCCTACCCCATACCATGAACAATTCTCTAGCCAGGTTTGATCCTTCTTTTGATGCTTGAAGTTGCGAGTCAGTGTTCTGCACAAAGCAGCCCTCCAATTTCCTCTCTTTCCCTGCCTGCTGAATCCTGCTCTGTTGCCTCCAACTCTCTGCCTGGACCTCTCCAAGACCACGGACTGCATGAACGTTCAACTCCCCTGACAGCAAGCCTTAGATCAGTGACTCTAATCCCAGGACCATGGTTCAGGCATTCCTGTATAAGAAGCTGAAATTGCTTTTTGTTTTGCATATAAATTTTGTTACGTCTGAGGAAAGTAAATTGAACGGCGTAACAATAACATTTTCAAATTATTGTTTGAAGAGTGAAAACAATCTCCATATTTAAAAAGAGTTTTCAACTCTTAAGGTTCGGAGTGATCAGATTCTCACAGAAAGGGATAAACACACTAGACAGCGACAATGTAAACATTTTAGAATAAATGCAAAAGAGATTTAAAGTCAGGTATCACATCTTCCACTTGTGTATAAGTGTGGAAACTTTGTGCACTACAGCACACAGCTCTGAAAAGCCCTCCTTATTAACTTCCGGAGGCTTGTGTCAAAACTGGGAAAGCAGTTACACAGAATAATCAAGCAATAGCCTGACACAGTCACACGTACAGAATTTTAACTCAGCCAATGTTCCGGACACCATCACAATTCTTGGGTATGCCCCACTGGCAGAACAGACACGGCAGAATGGTATATGGTCAGGAAGCTTCCCTTGACATTCAATGGCATTGCCATCTCTGAATCCTCACAAGTGGCATCTAAAAGTTACCACTGATTAGAAACTGAACTGTATCTGTCGCTACAAGAACAGGTCAGAGGTCAGTCATCTCCTGACTCCCCAAAGCTGTCCACCATCTACATGGCAATCTTCACTTGCCTGATGAGTGTAGCTCTAACAACACTCGGGGAGCTTGACTGGCACTTCATCCATCAACTTCAACACTCATTCCCTCCATCAGTGACAGACAGTGGCAGCAGGGCGTACTATCTATAAGATGTACTGTAGGAACTCACCAAGACTTATTTGACAGTACTTTACAAATCTGTGGCCTCTACCATCTAGAACGACATGGACAGCAGACGCATGAAATACCACCACCTGTAAGTATCCCTCCATGCCTTACACCACCCCAAATTGGAACTATTTCATTCCTTCACTGTTTTTGAGTAAAAATCCAAGAATTCCCTCCCAGCAGCACTGTGGGCGTATCTATAATTGCAGGAGCTGCAGCAGTTCAAGGCAGCAGCTCACCACTACCTTCTCAAGGGCAACTAGGGATGGGAAATAACTGATTACCTTGCCAGTAACACATGGCATGAAAGAATAAAAATCAGAAAATAAATTCTGTAAAATTGCAAATTAACAAATATTTAAATGTTCAAGACAGACACAGATAAACATATTCTCAACATAAAGCCACAAGCATCATTCCTGACTGATGTTCCCTCTATTTATTTTGGTCATATGCAATTTATCCATTCAAGTACACAGGACCATCTTAATTTTTTTTGTGTGGCTGCAGAAATGCAGTAATTTACAGGGGAAGGACTCGTGTTGGGTCTATGTGGGCGGGTCCAGGTTGCTGCACAGTTTCAAGGGACCTTTTATTTCATTTATTTATGGGATGTGGCCATCGCTGGTATTTATTGCCCATCCCTAGTTGCCCTTGAGAAGGTGGTACTGAGCTGCCTTCTTGAACCCCTGTGACTATTAGCAAATCCAGCTAAAATTAGCACAAGTCTAAGGTGGGAAGGAAATTTTAAAATAAATTACTTCACAAGATATTAGTAATGTTTAGGACATGTTCACTTTTGATCAGATGTATTTCTTTCTACATGCATTTAAGGGTTTATCTCCCCTTGTCTAAATGGGAGTTACAAGGCTGCTATGCTGGTACAGCTTCCATGCTGTTACACACAACTTCTCTTCCCCCCACTTGTCAATGACTCAGTTCAAATTAATTCAAGCCCTCAAACACTAAATAAGCTGAAAAATCAAACTGATAACAGAATAGCCCAGTAATAGAATTCCATTTTTGAGTAAAAATTTCCATTTAGTCATTTTCCCCCTGAACAGAATGTGACTTCTTTGAGTGGACAAATTGTTTAAGATCATTCAGTTCTATTCAAAAATACTGAACACATATAAAAAAGAAAATCGATTCAGATTTATTTTATTAAAGTTGTATGAGATGACACAGTTTGGCAGCTCATGCACCCTTAGGCAGCAGTGATCACAATATGCCAGAATTTTACATTAAGTCTGAAAGGAAGAAGAGTGGGTCTAAGACTGGTATTTTAAATTTTAATAGGGGCAACTGTGGACATGAAGCTGAACAGGGTATAATGAAGAAAAGGGATATTTCAGAGTACTCAGAATAAGTATATTTCTGCTATAAAGAAAAATTCTAAAGGGAGGAACGACCAACTGCGGTTAACTAAAGAAGTTAAGGAAGGCATCAAACTTAGGAAAAAACATACAATTGCACGAAAATGAGTGGTAAGACAGATGATTTCTCAGAATATAAAGAACAACAGAGAATGACTAAAAGGTTATTGGTGGAAAGAAATTCTTTATTTTGACAGTATAAGAGAAAGCTAGCTAAGAATGTAAAAACATAATATGGATTTCTACAGGTATTTAAACAGGAAAAGAGTAAATAAAGTGAGTGTTGGTCCCCTAGAGAGTGTGGAATTAATAGTAGATAATAAGGAAATGGCAGATGAAATGAACAAATATTTTGCTTCTGTCTTCGTAGAATTATAGAAACCCTACCATGCAGAAAGAGGCCATCTGGCCCATCAAGTCTGTGCCAACCACAATCCCACCCAGGCCCTACCCCAATATCCCTACGCATTTACCCCTTGATCCCTCTAAGCTACGCACTTCAGGACACTAAGATGCAATTTAGCATGGCCAATCAACCTAACCTGCACATCTTTGGACTGTGGGAGGAAACCGGAGCACTCGGAGGAAACCCACACAGACACGAGGAGAATGTGCAAACCCCATACAGACAGTGACCCAAGCCAGGAATTGAATCCAGGTCCCTGGAGCTGTGAAGCAGCAGTGCTAACCACTGTGCTACCATGCCGCCCGGTTCACTGTAGCAGATACAAGAAACAGGCCAGTAATAGCTGTAGATCAGGAGGTGGAAGGGAGAGAGGAAGCTGGTGAAATTATAATCCCTGGGGAAACAGTACTGAGCAAACTAAGGGAGCTGTGAGCTGACAAATGTCTGGGTCAAAATGACTTGACTATAGGGTCTTACAAGAGGTTTACTGGTGTTAATTTTCCAAAATTCGTTATGAGTCTGGAAAATTTCTTTTGGACTGCAAGTTAGGAAATATTCAAGAAGGGAAGCTGAAACGGGAAATTATAGGTCAGTTAGCTTGACATTGTCATGGGGAAGAAGTTAGAATCAATCATTAAATAGGTTATAGCTGGTTACTTAGACACATTGAAAGTGACTGGGAAGAATCGGTAGAGTTTTATGAAAGGGAAATTGTGCTTAACCTATTTACTAGAGTTCTTTGAAGGAATAACATGTGCTGTGGATAGACTGGAGCCTGTAGACATACTATAATGTTTCTTCTCGTGGCTGAGTCCAGAACTAGGGGGCACAGTTTTAAAATTAGGGGTAAGGAGAATTTTACTTCTCTCAGAAGGGTGTGCAACTTTGGGACAGTCTGCCTTAGAAAGCGATGGAAGTGGGATCACTGAATATTTTTAAGGCAGAGGTAGATAGATGTTTACTGAGCAAGGGAATCAAAGCTTATTGGAGGTAGCTGAGGAATGTGGGACTCCACACATACAGGTCAGCCATGATCTCATTGAATGGCAGAGCAGGCTTGAGATCTACTTTGGTTCATATTCCTTATTTCAGCAAGAGAAATCTACTTGAAAAGGTCACACAAAGCAAAATATTATAGACACTGGAAATCAGAATAAAGAAAGAAAATTCTGGAAATACTCAGCAGGTCTGGTAGCATCTGTGAAAAAAGAAACAGAGTTAAAGTTTCAAACTGATAACCTTTCATCAGAACAGATAAAGAATTCTGCTACAAGGTCATCAATGTGAAACATTAACTTCCACTGATGCTGAATCTGCTGAATGTTTCCAAGATTTACTCTTCTTACTTCAGGTTTCTAGCATCCGCAGTATTTTATTTCTGAACTTAGTGCAAAGTAATGTTTTTTCGTTATTTTCAGTAAATCAAAGGTAAAATCATCATAGTCCCAGATGATCACAGACTGTGACTGGTGGTGATTTAACCTGAGGATAGCCACACCTCAGGCGAGGGTCAAGGTTGAGACGGTGGGGCCTTGATGAATAATCTCAACCAGTACGGGAATTGAACCTGCGTTGTTGGCATCGTTAACCAGCTGTCCATCCAACCGAGCTAAACCAACCGACAGTATTTTCAGTACTGATCATTTGCATTGTTGCTCCTGGTGAGAAGGCATTGCACTGAGCATTACTCAATGTCTACACACGCTTCTGTTTAGTCAGTAATCTAGAAGGGCATTTGTACCAAATTCCCGGAGTCCAGTTGATAGATTAATTATTTGTTTCCCTTACCTGGCCTGAAGCTGTGGGCCCTGTCGTAGTGTTAGGAGGGACCTGGCCAGTTGCAGGTTGTGGTTCGACAGTTGGCTGCACAGTAATCTGATGGCTGGCTGTTGTTGGAGTTGCTGAGGCAGCTGATACTGGGCACGGCTCTGTGGCAGGGGTAGGGTAGAGGTTCTGATCCCCCGAGGCCTGTCGCCCAGGCTGAGGCTTCTTCTGAGACTGCACAGTAGCCTGCTGGGCACTCTCAGCCAGGGCCAGTGCTAGTAGGCGAGCAGCACTCTTTGGGGGTGGAGGTGGTGGAATGAGAGGTACAGAGCTAACTGGAGGAGCCTCCTGAGGGGATTCCACAGGAGTTACTGCAGAGTAAACAAAAGAACAAATATTAATTTGCTGTAAAAGGCCTTTGCAAATAGCCCATAATCTGCTATTGATGACTTGATCTTTTACAAATATTGCCATATTAGTAGCACCTTCATAGAAGTCATAACACAGGAGGAAGCCACACAGCCCAGGTTACCCACATCAACATTTGCATTAGCTGCTCTGATCCCTTCATTGTTACTTCATTATATTTTTCTTTATCCAATTCCTTTTTAAGTCATAATTCCTCTTCTTAAACTCTTCCAAGCAAACTTTAACTTTGAATGAGAAGCCTGACTCATTGATTTCACAATCTCTTTTCTCAATAGGTTTTATGGTTTTGGAACCATTTGTTAGACCCTCTGAATGTCCCAATCAAATATTTTCAAGCTCTTATTAGTAATGAGAAGTCTGATTTCATCCCAGCACAACTGCATTGCCCTCTCTCTCTTTTGACTTTGATATCCCTGCAGTGGAATATCTGGAACTGGACTGACCGCTCCATTGTGGCTGAAACAATAGCTGACAAATCCAAACTCAATTCCTTGCTTTTTCACAATGCACCTTCCTTGAACTCTTTCCCCTCTGGAGGAGATGGCACCTGTACAAGCCAGATGGATTGCAACTGACAGAGTTGGCACTGAGTTTCTTGCGGGAAGGTTTATTAATGCTGTTAGGAGGCTTTAAACTAATTCAACAGGGGTGGTGTGGCAATCAAGAGGAAATATTAACAAGAAATACCGGGATGCACAGAAAGCACAAGTATAGAGAATAGTAAGTTAACAGGTGAGGTCAGGATAAGGGAGAAAGTAATGACATCCAAATCAGGGTTATTGTGCATGTATGTGAATGTATGGAGCATAGTAAATAAGATTGGCGAGTTACAGAAACAGACTGCACTGTGGAAATATGATGTTGTGGTCATGAGAGGGACCTGGCTCAAGGAAGGGCAGGACTCGGTGTTAAATGTTCTGAGGTAAAAGGTGTTCAGAAAAAGAAACAGAAGGAAAGGGAGAGAGGTGGCGGTATTGGTTAGGAAGAGCATTACAGTGCTGAGGAAACAGGATACCCCAGAGAGTCCAAAGGCACAACTGATTTGGCCAGAGCTAAGGAGCACGGAGTGACTTCACAATGCTCAATTGGTCTATAGGCTGATGTGCCCAGGAAAATGTCCTACAGCAGTATGTGTCCAGTCCAAGAAAGGATGCACTGTGGGATCTGGTTTTTGGAAATGAGGTGGGCCAAGTAGATGAAGTGTCGGTGAGGGAACATTTAGGAGACGGTGATCATTACATTGTAAGGCGATTATCAAAAAGGATAACAGGCGATCCAGAGTAAAAATAATTAACTGGGGAGAGCCGACTTCAGTGGGGCAGGAACGGAACTGGGTTAGACTGGGAGGAAAGGTTATGGGAAAAACTGTAGTTGAACGATGGGCTACCTTCAAAACAGAAATGGTCTGGAAATAGTCCAGGTATATTCCTCGAAAAGGGAAAGGTAGTGAAAACAAATCCAGAGCTTTCTGGATGAAAAAGCAGATAGAAATTAAGATAGAGAATAAAAAGTATGCAAATTGTTTGTGTCAGGTAGAAAATACAATTGAGAACCAAGAGGAATCCAGAAGGTTCTGAGGGAAAGTGAAAAAACACATTAGAGAAGCAAAGAGGGATTATGAGAAAAGACTGGCAACCAATATAAAGGGGAATCCCAGAGTTTCCTATAGGTGTATGAAAAGTAAAAAGGTGGTAAAGGACCAATTTGGGACCTAAAAGGGAATCTACATAGGAAGACAGGGGGCATTGTGAGGTATTAAATGAATATTTTGCATCCACCTTTACTAAGGAGGTACTCAGGACATGGTGACAGGTGAGGAAATTCTGTTCTTAGAAGGGTTCAAAATTGATAAGGAGGAAGTGTTGATCAGTATTGCAAGTTTACAAAGCACTAATAAAAACATAAAAACACTAGGATTGGATTAGATGCATCCAAGAATATTGAAGAAATTGAGAATGGAAATTGTGGGAGCAATATAATCTTCCAATCTTTTCTAGACTCAGGGCAAGTGCCTGAGGACAGGAGACGTTATGCCCATGTTCACAAAAGGTCAAAAAGGACATTCCCAATCAGTTTAACATCAGTCGCGGGCAAGCTTCTAGAAACAATTACCCAGGATAGGATTAGTAGTCACTTAGAAAAATGTAGGATGATTAGGCAGGGCCAGCATGGATATCTAAAGAATAAATTGTGTTCATTTAACTTGGAGTTTTTGAGGAGGTAACAGGGAAGTCGATGAGGGTAATGCTGTTAATGTGATGTACATAGACTTTTAGAAGACATTCAATATAGTGCCACACAACAGACCTGGGGAAAATGTTATAGCGCATGGAATGAAAGGAACAGCAACAACGTAGATACAAAATTGGCAGAAAGTAATGGTCAATGGATATGTTTCAGACCAGAGAAAGGTACCCCAGGGGATTTGTATCATTGATAAGAACATAAGAACATAAGAAATAGGAGCAGGAGTAGGCCATCCAGCCCTTCGAGCCTGCCCCGCCATTCAATAAGATCATGGCTGATCTGTCGCTGCTCAGTTCCACTTTCCCGCCCTCTCCCCATAACCCTTAATCCCCTCTCCTATCAAAAACCCATCAACCCGCGCCTTAAAAATATTTAGCGAGGCAGCCTCCACCACTTCAACAGGCAGAGAATTCCAGAGATTCACCACCCTTTGAGTGAAGAAGTTCCTCCTCAACTCCGTTCTAAACCGCCCCCCTTTTATCTTGAGGCTGTGCCCCCTAGTCCTATTGTCTTTTTTGAGCGGGAAGAGTCTTTCCACCTCTATCCTATCCATCCCATTCATCATCTTATACGTCTCAATGAGATCTCCTCTCATTCTTCTAAACTCTAACGAGTACAAGCCCAGTTTATTCAGTCTCTCCTCATAGCTCAACCCCCTCAACTCCGGTATCAGCCTAGTAAACCTCCTCTGCACTCCCTCCAAGGCCAAAATATCTTTGCGCAGGTGCGGCGCCCAAAAATGCACACAGTACTCCAGTTGCGGCCTCACCAATGCCCTATACAGCTGCAGCAAGACCTCCCTACTTTTATATTCAATCCCCCTCGCTATGAAGGCCAGCATCCCATTCGCCTTCCTGACCACCTGCTGCACCTGCAAGCTGGGTTTTTGCAACTCATGCACAAGGACCCCGAGGTCCCTCTGCACCGTCGCCTGCTGCAGTTTTTCGCCTCGTAAGTAATAGTCCTTCCTTCCATTTTTCCTACCAAAGTGGACCACCTCACACTTGCCAACATTAAATTCCATTTGCCATTTCCTGGCCCATTCGCCCAGCCTATCTAGATCCTTCTGCAGACTCTCCACACCCTCCGCACAATTTGCCGTTCCCCAATCTTGGTGTCATCAGCAAATTTCGACACTCTACACTCGGTTCCCTCCTCCAGATCATCTATATAAATGGTAAAAAGCTGAGGCCCCAGCACCGACCCCTGGGGCACTCCACTAGTCACCATCCGCCAATCCGAATAGCACCCGTTGACCCCCACTCTCTGTCTCCTATTTGACAACCAATCCTCTATCCACGCTAACACCCTACCCCCAACTCCATGTCCCTCGACCTTCTGCAATAACCTCTTGTGAGGCACTTTGTCAAACGCTTTCTGAAAATCTAGAAAGACCACATCCACCGGCTCTCCTCTATCCACCGCCCTAGACACATCCTCATAGAACTCCAGTAAATTTGTCAGACACGACTTCCCTTTAATGAAACCGTGCTGCGTCTGCTCTATCAAGCAATTCCCTTCAAGATGCCTCGCAATTTCCTCCTTAATGACAGATTCTAACATTTTACCTACCACAGATGTTAAACTAACCGGCCTATAATTCCCCGCCTTTTGCCTGGCACCCTTCTTAAACAACGGCGTAACATTAGCCGTTTTCCAATCATCCGGCACTTCCCCGGAATCCAGCGACGTTTGGAAAATAACCACCAAGGCATCCACTATCACCTCTGCCATTTCTTTCAGAACCCTCGGATGCATTCCATCCGGTCCTGGGGACTTGTCCACAATCAGCCCCTCCAGTCTGTCGAGCACCGCCTTTCTAGTAACAGTAATGTCATTAAGACCCTCCAGTCCTACCACCTTTCTATCGCTAACACCCGGCAAATTATTCACGTCCTCCTCCGTGAAGACAGAAACAAAAAAGTTATTCAATAAGTGACAGATGAAGTTCAATGCGGAGTTGTGTGAGGTGCACTAAACCCAAAGAATCCCTATAGTGGAGGACGTCATCCGGCCCATTGAGTCTACATCAACTCTCTGAAATAGCATCTTACCCAGGCCCAAACTGCACCCCTACTAACCCGCTCCCCCTCAATCATCCCTGTAACCCTGTGCACTACCATGGTCAATCCACTTAATCTACACATCTTTGGACTGTGGGAGGAAGCTGGAGCAGCCATTAGAAACTCACGCAGACGTGGGCAGAACGTGCAAACTCCACACAGTCTTCCAAGGCCGGAATTGAACCCACATCCCTGGTGCTGTGAAGCAGCGGTGCTAATTATTGTGCCAACCATGCATTTTGGTAGGAAGCACATGGAGAGGCAATATAAAACAAAGGGTAAAATTCTAAAAAGGTTGCAGGAGCAGAGGGACCTGGGGGTGTATATATATATATATATATGTATAGATCATTGAAGGTGGCAGGACAGGTGAAGAGAGCAGTCAATAAAGGATATAGTATTCTGGGCTTTATCATTAGCGGGGTTGAGTACAACAGCAAGGACGTTATGCTGAACATATACAAGAAACTACTTAGACCTTACCTGGGATATTATGTACAATTCTGGGCACCACACTACAGGAAGGATGTGAACACACATTGGAGAGAGTGCAGAAGAGGTTTACAAGAATGGTTTCAGGAATGAGAAACTTCTCTTATGAGGATAGAGTGGAGGGATTGGGATTGTTCTCCTTGGAGAGGAGAGTTGATAGAGATGTTCAAAATCATGATGAGGTTGGACAGAGTAGATAGAGAGAAACCGTTCCTGCTCGTAAAATGATCGAGAGTAGAGGCCGCAGATTTAAGATGACTCGCTAAAGAAGCAAATGTGATCTGAGAAATGAATTTTTTCACCCAATGAGTGATTCGTGTCTGGCATGCACTGCCTGGAAGTGTTGCGGAGGCAGATTCAATTGAGGCATTTAATAGAGCATTAGATGTGCAGGGGAAAAGGAAGGGGAATGGCACTAAGACATAATGTTCACTTGGAGAGCCGGTGCACACATAATGGGCCAAACGGCCTTTTTTTGCGCCGTAACAGTTCTGTGATTCTGAGAATGCCAAGTGGGTGATCTATCTCAGCCTCCTCCTGAGGTCCCCAACATCAAGGAGGCCAGTCTTCAGAAAATTTGATTCATTTCACATAACATTAGCTGATGACACTGAATACTGAAAAGACTATGGGAACTGACAATATTCTGACACCAGGACAGAAGACTTGTGCCCCAGAACTAGCTGCAGTACTAACAGATGTTCCAGTACAGCTGGAAGACTGGCATCTACCCAATAATATGGATTTTGCCAGTTATGTCCTGTCCACAAAATTATGTCAAATCCAATCCAACCACTTACTGCCCATCAGTCTCTCAGTTAACAACAAAGTAATGGGATATATTATCAACAGTGCTATCAAGAAGCACTTACTCAGCAAAACACTGCTCATTAATGTTCCCCAACAGTTACTCAGCTCCTGACTTCATTACTGCCTTGATCCAAACATGGACAACAGCTGAATTCCAGAGGTGATGTGAGAATTACTACCCTTGACATCAAGGCAACATTTGATGGAATGTGGCCTCAAAGAATCCAAATATTGCTAAACCTCTTCCCTGCCTCAGCTTATCTGCAGCTGAAACTCTCTACCATGCCTTCATTACCTCTAGGCTCAACTATGCCAACGTACTGCTGGCTAGGCTCCCACATTTTACCCTCGGAAACTTAAAATCATCATAAACTCTGCTGCCTGTGTTTTAACTGAGAAGTTTCATTCCCCTACCACCATGGTGCTCGTTGACCTATACAGGCTCCCGGTGAAATAAAGTCTGGATTTTAAAATTGTCACACTTGTTTTCAAATTCTTTTATAGTCCTTGCCTGGGACAAACTCCACAACCCTCCAAAATATCTGCACTCATCTAAGTCTGGCCTCTTATGCATTCCCAATTATAACTGCATCATCACTGATGGCCATGCCTTTCATGGTCTAGGCCACAATTGTGGAATTTCCTTCCTACACCTCTCCATTTTTAATCTTGTCTTCTTCCTGTAAATTATTTCTTAAAACCTAGTTCTTGGCCCAGCTTTTATTCTTCCGCCCTAATATCTCTTTACATGGATAGATATTATACTTTGTTTTGTAATTCTCCTGTGAAGTGCCTTGGGCCCTTTCATTATATTAAAGACATTATTAAAATATAAGTCACTGTGTTGAAACACACTACCTGTATGTTCACTCCAAGTTACACACCATCCTGACTTGGAAATATATTCCAGTTTCTGGGTTAAAATCCAGGAACTCTCATCGTAACAGTGCTGTGGGTGTACTTACACTACATGGACTGCAGAAGTTCAAGAAGGCAGCTCACCACCACCTTGTCAAGGACAATAAGGTTTGGCTATAAATGCTGACCTAGTCAGTGACACCCACATCTCATGGATGAATAATAAGGAGTGCCCAATGCACTGTGTCCCTCTCCCACAAACAGTTTAGACGGCCAATGAGCAGCAGCTTAATCTGGCCACATAAGGCTGTCATTAACTACGGAATGCTACCGCAGCACAAATTAGTGCTAGAAGGGGAGGGTAAAAGGAAAAGGAAACTGGGTCTAATTATCCATCAGATAGTAAAGCATTGAGCAACACAATCTGTCCACACTGTGTCTGAAAATCTGAAATCTCTCTTCACCAAATTCACTGTTACAGTCTTAGCACCAGTTCCGGTGTGCAGAACCTAGTGTGGAGAGTTACAACTCAGGACATACAAGGTTTTCTTCTTATTGCAATGACTCTCATCATTGAATAGCAAATATTTATTAAAACAAATTAGAACAGAAATTAGAGATGTTCATCTTCCTATTTTTGGGAAACTAAGTTACCTTTGACAGGAGTTGCTATCCAGTAGTATGGCTGAAAGGTGTCAGTATAATTTATTCATTCCAGTGACAATGCTTAGCAGTTTATCATGGCTTCTTACTGAATGGCGGGGCAGACTCGAAGGGCTAGATGGCCTACTCCTGCTCCTGTTTCTTATGTTCTTCTGTTCCAGTATATCAGGGTGGTGCACATATACCTGAAATATAGCTGTGAGCCTCTCCCAATATACCTAGCGTAACAATTCTTTACCACTTACCGGTGTGTGAATGGGTGGATGGTACTGCCTTGTTTTGATTGATTAGCACATGCCAATCTGGACTTTGCCCTTTTGCTTCCACATGTGAATGGGTAGATTGCACAGCCTTACTTTGATTTGCCAGTTCATGCCCATCTGAACTTTGTCCTTGTGTTCCTGCTTGTGAAAAGGTGGATGGTACAGAGTTGCTTTGATTTGTTACTTCAGGCCAATCTGAATATTTCCCTTTTGTCCCTGCTTGTGATTGAGTAGATGTTACTGCCTTGTTCTGATTGGTCAGTTCAAGCCAATCTGGACTTTGCCCTTTCACCTCGGTTTGTGAATTGGTCGATGGTGTAGACGTGTTTTGATTAGGGAAATCATACCAATCTGCACTTTGCTCCTTTGTTCCCATTTCTGAATGGGTAGGTGGTGTAGTTTTGTTCTGGTTGGTCAGTGTATGCCAGTCTGGATTTTGCCATTTTGTTGTTGCTTGTGAGTGGGTAGATTGTACAGCCTTATACTGATAGGCCTGATCAGGCCAATCTCGATTTTGCTCTTTGGCCTCCGACTCTGGTACTGCAGCAGAGAGTTTGGTGTGGATCTCCTGACGACATCCCTCAGGTAGTTGCACATCGCTGGTCTTCAGTAGCATTGACATCATTTGTGGAGGTGACTTGTTGACATTGCTATTCCCTGCTTGGTTTGTGCGAGGTGGAGATGTACCCAGTGAAACAGTTGCCATATTGCCAATCATTTCAGATACTCGCGTTGGTACAGAAATTGTCATCGGTTCAGAAATGTTCAACAGAGGAGACTTGGGAGACTTGCGCCCAATCTTTGGGGAGAAAGCATGAACCACCTTTTCTGCAAAAGAGGTTGGTTTAGCCAGTTTCTCATCAGTGGGGCTTAGATCTGGAGAGAAGAAGGGGCTCATCAGCTTATCTGGGGAGTGAGAGACTGGTTCAGAACTAGTAGCACTACCAGGGGTCAGACACGCACTGCCCAAATCTGACTCCCTCTTACTGCTGTTTGACTTGTCTTTGCCACTGGCTGAGGAATCCAGCTGAGATGTGCTGCTGTCAGGACCTGCAAGCTCTGCCCTTGGTGGACTACACTGAAAGGACATTGGATCAAAGTCCAATCCTGCTGCTCCCATGTCTGGTGGACTCAGTTCTACTTCCTCCATTTTGGGAGACATCAGTGCAGGGATTTGGTGCATGGCATCTTCTCTTTCATTTTCGTCATTGGGTAAATTATCATAGGAATTGCAGTGGTTGAGACCTGGAAGGCCAGCAGCACTGAAGGAAACTGAGAGAGCATCACTGCTAGATCGAGGCCTTCTAGGTCTGTACACCTTTGATTCTCCTAGGAAAGAACAAGCAGCATATTATTCACTGTGGGCTTGTGGTATCAGTGTGCAAAATGAGCAATTAAACCACACTGTGGACCACAGTATTTACATTTCTATATATATTTCAGAATTATTTTACAAGTTACGTTATTTTACAAGTTGTCATTAGACAGAATTTCATAGCATGGCCATCCCTTAGGTTGTTTAATAACTTTCTCTCACTGGCTCTGGAAAACAGATTCCTGCCCTCAAGACTGCATTAAATAACTAGCAGGCCAGAGGGTTAGGTGGGACTTAACACAATGCATTTAACACATCCGGTTGACCCAAAATGTGTCAATTCATTTTCTTTTACCCCCTGATATTGACCGAATGTTCTGTCAACCGAATATGGGTCAGTCTTCTTGGTATCATTCCGATCTTGATCACCGAATGAAAACGCTAAAAAGTAACAGAAGTAGAAAAGCCATCTGAAAGCAGCATTCTATGCGTTCAGGCTGGCACAATAGAACAAGGCTGTACGGGGATGATGGCACGAAGCATCACTTTACAAACAGAGCAGTGGAATTCTGGAATTTTCTCCCGTAAACATCTTTTGAGGCTGGGGGATGCGACTTAAAAATTCTGAGACCATGCTTGACAGATTTTTATAAAACCGAAATACTTTGGATGCTGGAAATTTAAAATAAAAACAGAAAATGCGAGAAGTACTCGCAATATTTATCATTAGAGAAACAAAGTTGATCATCCTTCATAACTGGAGAAAGTTAGAGTGGCAGCCAGTTTGAAGGAAGTACAGAGCTGGGAAGAGGGGATGGGGGAGAAACAAGTTGTCTGTTTCTATTGTGGAAAGCAGCAGTTGATGGTGATTAATTATTTTATTTACACCTCCAGCAGACTCCAACGCCACTTTAGCAGGAGTTTAGAAGGATGAGGGGAGACCTTATAGAGACGTATAAGATAATGAAAGGGATGGATAGGGTAGAGGTGGAGAGATTTTTTCCGCTCAGAAAGGATAGCAGGACTAGAGGGCACAGCCTCAAGATAAGTGGGGGGTGGGGGGGGGGCAGTTTAGATCGGAGTTGAGGAGGAACTTCTTCACTCAAAGGGTGGTGAATCTCTGGAATTCTCTGCCCGTTGAAGTGGTAGAGGCTACCTCGCTAAATATATTTAAGTCACGTGTAGATAGGTTTTTGACAGACAAGGGAATTAAGGGTTATGGGGTGAAAGCGGGAAAGTGGAACTGATCCACTTCAGATCAGCCATGATCTTATTGAATGGCGGAGCAGGCTCGAAGGGCTAGATGGCCTACTCCTGCTCCTATTTCTTATGTTCTTAATGCCTTTAATCGATCGCAGACCTGCCATTTCCCGTCTCAATATTTGCTTAAAATCTATCACATCGAACATTTTCCAGATTTGAAGAAACATCATCAATCTGAAGCATCTGGACGGCACGGTGGCACAGTGGTTAGCACTGCTGCCTCACAGCACCAGGGACCCGGGTTCGATTCCCAACTTGGGTCATTGTCTGTGTGGAGTTTGCACATTCTCCCCGTTGTCTGCGAGTTTCCTCCGGGTGCTCCGGTTTCCTCCCACAGTCTGAAAGATGTGCTGGTTAGGTGCATTGACCCGAACAGGCACTGAAATGTGGCGACTAGGGGAATTTCACAGCAACTTCATTGCAGTGTTAATGTAAGCCTTACTTGTGACTAATGAATAAACTTTAAACACTATTTTTCGCTCCAAACATGCCGCCAGATGGCGTGAGTATTTATTTTTGATTTTTAATTCATAGAGTTTTATTAGGTGGGAGCATTTTGTATGTAATCATTGCAGATAGATGGAGTTTGGAAACAGATCAGCAATGAGCTAAAATCTTCTCCTATTTGTATATTCCAGCAACATTCCTCGAGAGGAAGAGGTGCTCTTTTCTCCGATGTACGCTGACCAGCACAGGACATAATTTTTAGTTACCAGCTTATCCTTTCCAGTCCTGCTAAATGTTATAACTGCTTTAACACAATTAAGCTGCACAATATTGGTGCTAACTTCATGTTTACTGCAACGTCAGTGTTATTAATCTCAAATCCTTCCGTAATCTGGAGGAGCGATCACAATAAAAGGACATCTGTTAATTAATTCTTACCTTTGATCTGGTAAACAAGTAGCTAACCTAATATTGCACACAACAAGAATACACAAAGTGTTTAATTCACTCTGGAGGCTGCCTAACTGCAAGATTGAACATTGAAATAGTGTAAGGATTGGGAAGCACAGAATCATACAGCAAATGAGTCAATACCAAAAATGTTAAATTTGTCACATCACAAATTGATAAATAATTGCAAAGATCGATGCAAAGATTGTAAAGGAAGGAGCACATTAACTGAGTAAATAAATCACTGTCCACTCATTCATCAAAATCAGAACAATAAACAGGAAGGATAGACTCACTCTCCATCTGCTAGCCCAGTAACACTGGGATCACAGCCACTCTGTGAAAGTCTTGTGCTACATTACACAAGTGTTACAGGACATGGCTGTAACAGAGTAACCTCCCAATTAAGGGATATCAGCCCAGTTGCTGCACAGGGATAATAAATGAACAGGTACAATAAAGAAACCTACTGCACTATACTGCACATTTCAATTACTAGGGGGCATAGGTTTAAGGTGCAAGGGGCAAGGTTTAAAGATGTACGAGGCAGATTTTTTACACAGAGAGTAGCGGGTGCCTGAAACTCGCTGCCAGGGGAGGTAATGGAAGCGGATACAGTAGTGACTTTTAAGGGGAGTCTTGATAAGTACATGAATAGGATGGGAATGCAGGGACATGGTCCCTGGAAGGGCTTTGGTTAAGGCAGGCAGCACGGTCGGTGCAGGCTTGGAGGGATGAAGGGCGTGTTCCTGTGCTGTAATTTTCTTTGTTCTTTATTCAAACATGCTGTTACATACAGATACTGGAATATATAGCAAGCATACTTCAATATGCAAAACCCCAGGGAAATATAGTGAACACATTGTACTAACCTTCAACATTGTGCAGAGATGAAAGTGACTCCTCACTTTTAGCAGAGCGAAGTGTCCCTGAATCACCCCTGGCTGATGGGAAGACAAAACAAACACAAAATGATCAGAAGGAAGCCAAACATAATTGTCTATTACACTGCTCATAGCTGCGGAATCGATGATTTAAAACTTACTTAGAAGTGATTTTCTACCATGCTGTCGAGCCTGCCGGTGTCTCATTTGGTACAGGATTAAAAACAGCAGTGAGGGATAGGAATGAACTTCCCTTCACTTGAATAATCTGGCAACACTCATGGTGTCTTCTTGCATGCGACTAATAATCACTTCCACAAGGTGGTGTAGCGGTACCTCAGCAAGAGCAGAAACAGGGAAAGCACGTTCTCCTCAATTAATCTGAAAACACTCACCTGCCAAAACCATGGACTTCATTTGTGCTGGCTCGCTGGGGTTCCGCTGCAACTTCCGCTTGGTCACAGAGGAAGACTTGCCCTCGGACCTGAGACCGAAGAAAGACCGCCAGGTACCAACAGGCGATTTCTTGGGTTTGCTGATTGTTCTCTTCCTGGAAAAGAATAGTGAAAGATTCAGTATTAAACAATGTGACATACCGAATTCTAAACAGGTAAAGAACACCACAAATCACAATAATGCACACTTACACAATTTAAATGTTGAAAACCATTCCTTGATATATCACACAGGTGGAATTAGACTAAATCTGACACTAAAGGCACAGATATTAGGAACAAATAGCAAAAACTTGGTCAAGATAGCAGGTTTTAAAGAGGGTCTTAAGAGAAGGAGAAGGAAATGGACAGAGTGTGAATAACAACAAGCACAAATCTCCAGTCTGCAGAAAAAGACTGACCGAGGGGGAGCAAGACCCCGAGATCCTGAGGGGGCGAAGGAGAGACTCCGAGCAGGACAGCAGCACTGAGCGGGAGAGCACAAAACCAGGGATTCACAGAATAGGGAGAGAGTGGGGACCCTGTCCACAGTAAGGACAACACAATCAAGAGATTCTGGCCATTAGTGGTATGTTTCTGTCACAGATTACTGAACACATTTCTAAACACCTGCTGCAAAGGAAGAGTTTAAAGGTGGCACTGCTATTTTACCTTTCAATTGGGAAGTCAATGACTGTGTGGAACCTGCCCTGCAACGCTGCAGGTCCATCACCCACTTCAATGTACTTGCTGTCTGAATTAACAGGGGAGATGATCTGGACCTGGGTTCGAGCCTGGGCCTCCTCTAGGGTGAGGAGTTTGGTTGAGGGAGACGACACCAGCAAGGATTTGGGTCGAGACAGAGATACGTGTCCTGCAGAGAAGAACAGAAAAATGGAAGAATAAATGACCACCAAAATGTTTTCCTTCACAGCTGGGTAGTACAAAACTTGGTTTACATGGGATTGGTGGATATGTGAAAGATCAATATTGTAATGAGTTTAAAAAAGGAATCCACTGAATTTAACAGGCATTGAAATCTAGGACAAGGACATCACTGTAAAGGTCCTAAAATCACTCCACTAAAAGCAGAATCGTTAACAATGCAGTTTCTTAACACAACAATCACCACATAGCATTCTGCCAAACAGAATCCTATCCCACAGCCCCCCCATTCCCAAACAGAATCCTATCCCACGGCCCCCCCATTCCCAAACAGAATCCTATCCCACAGCCCCCCCATTCCCAAACAGAATCCTATCCCACAGCACCCCCATTCCCAAACAGAGTCCTATCCCACAGCCCCCCCATTCCCAAACAGAATCCTATCCCACAGCACCCCCATTCCCAAACAGAGTCCTATCCCACAGCCCCCCCATTCCCAAACAGAATCCTATCCCACAGCACCCCCATTCCCAAACAGAGTCCTATCCCACAGCCCCCCCATTCCCAAACAGAATCCTATCCCACGGCCCCCCCATTCCCAAACAGAATCCTATCCCACAGCCCCCCCATTCCCAAACAGAATCCTATCCCACAGCACCCCCATTCCCAAACAGAGTCCTATCCCACAGCCCCCCCATTCCCAAACAGAATCCTATCCCACAGCACCCCCATTCCCAAACAGAGTCCTATCCCACAGCCCCCCCATTCCCAAACAGAATCCTATCCCACGGCCCCCCCATTCCCAAACAGAATCCTATCCCACAGCACCCCCATTCCCAAATAGAATCCTATTCCTCTGTCACTCATTCCCAAACAGAATCCTATCCCACAGCCCCCCCATTCCCAAACAGAATCCTATCCCACAGCCCCCCCATTCCCAAACAGAATCCTATCCCACAGCACCCCCATTCCCAAATAGAATCCTATCCCACAGCACCCCCATTCCCAAACAGAATCCTATCCCACAGCCCCCCCATTCCCAAACAGAATCCTATCCCACAGCCCCCCCATTCCCAAATAGAATCCTATTCCTCTGTCACTCATTCCCAAACAGAAACTTATCCCACAGCCTCTCAATCCCAAACAGAATCCTATCCCACAGCACCCCCATTCCCAAACAGAATCCTATCCCACAGCCCCCCCATTCCCAAACAGAATCCTATCCCACAGCCCCCCCATTCCCAAATAGAATCCTATTCCTCTGTCACTCATTCCCAAACAGAAACTTATCCCACAGCCTCTCAATCCCAAACAGAATCCTATCCCAGTCTCTCATTCCCAAATAGAATCCTATTCCTCTGTCACTCATTCCCGAACAGCATCCTCTCCCACAGCCCGCGGTGAATGGTGAATTTCATCTGCAGGAGAGACCCACAAGGAAAGTTATCTGTGTGACATTTTCATTCACCATCCTACACAAATGAAGAAATTGCCGTGTTTAGGTCAGAGTGGCAGAATGGCTCCCCCTCTTTTCCCACTTATTTACTTGCAAATTGGTTTGACAACGACATGCTTGCCAGTTCAGTGAGTGGTTAACTGTTTATGTGCTATGACTGCCAAAGGCATACACAGGGACGTTTCCTTGAAAGTTTTTAAACAACGGAGTATATTTATTGTATTTAATCCGGTCTAATAAAAATAATAGAAATGCTCTGACCATCATGCACATATGCACAAGTTACAGAATGGGACGATGGATTAAGTACTCTTTTTAGGGTCCAATAATAGTTCAATCTTGCAGATTGATGATTTGTAATGTTTCAGGCTGAGCTCAAGGGTATCTCTGGATTTGGTGGTGAGGTGATTTAGTCTGCTGTCAGACAATTTCTTTGTTCTTATGACGCTAGCAGCAGCAGTATTGCTTCTTAAAACCGTGCCTGCCACATGTGGGAGGTCAAACAGCAAAGAGTGTTCAAACCTGTATGATGGATGGAGATAGAGGGAGGGAGAGTCCTGCTATTTTGGCATCTGTTCTGCTTGTGCAGGAGCAGCTCTTAAATGCAAAAGAGTGTTAGCTTGCTTGTCACATGATTCCCCTCTCTACGCTGACCAGTTATCCAAGTATGTTGCGGCTAATGGATTGCAGGTGCATTGTTTCGACTTGATTAGATTATGGCTAAATGAATTCTACTCTCAACCTGCATTCATCATCAAGAGATGAGTTTTAATGGTTGGTTTCCATCCAGGTGATGTCTCGATGCTCTGTGAATGGGTCAGGAGATATGGCTCATTCACATTCCTCTCAGGTGTTATCTCTGATAGTTTCTGAAGCCGGGCTGACTCATTTTAATGGCTTTAGCATTTGTAAAGGACAGTGATACAAATATTCAGCCATCTTAATAATTGCTATTTCAAGTCACTGTTTTCATCTTTTTAAATTCAGTGGTCTTCAGTCAGTAAATACATGATCATTTCTGATATAAAGCATGGTTTTATGACAGAAACTTAACAGAACAAAGCCTGGAAGATTTTTGGCCTGTACTGGGGAAGGTGGAATATTGTCACTGTTTAATACACAGATTGAGGTTACTCTACAGCAGTTTACGTGGAATGAAACTCCAGTTCCAACTTGTGAAGAAGGATTAAAGGAAAGGATTACAGTCTCTGATTCTAAATTAAACAAAGAAAGCACTTTAGCTAGAAACCTATATTCTAACCACTAGGCAGTTAGAGTAACAGATCAAAGGCAGTTTGCAGATTAATTGCTAAAGCTTATAACTTGCAAACGTTGGGCCTAATCATCACAGGCTGTTCAGAAACTGCTTTCTCTGAAGAAATGAAGCTTCCAGGTACACAGTATTGAAGAGAGACAGCTGATGTCTGTGGGCTTTCTTTGCATCATTTTTGTACCATGGATACAACTTGATTCAGTGATGACCTACAGGTAGCTGGCAGGCAGATAGCGCCAGCAATTCTCTAGCTTTCAGTTTTAGTAGCTGACCAGTTAGAAAAACCTGGAATAAAACAAACATACTAACTATTTCTGCAGGAAGGAAGAAAGAGTAGTCCTGGTTGGACATAACCGTAATGAAAGGTACTGTGTCTAGTTGTCCTCAATCTAGCAGACCCAGCACATGACTACTCCAGAACAAAACCAGCCCGGATTATCAACAGGGACATGGGAGAATGTGAGGCCGATATTTAGATTATAATTTAGTCACTGAATATTCATCGTGTTAATAGGTTTATAACAAAACAACCCAGCAGGATGGGATAGGCTGTGACCTACCTGGACCCTCTCGCATTACTGAGCTGAGCTTGGAGCTGAAAAGCATGTCCACATGATTGAGAATGAATTCTACCACCACAGACTGAATCCGAACCTCCATGAAGGCAGCAGTACCACTGAAACAGGCAGATTCGATCTGGCGGGATCTGGGAACAGATACAGAGAAGCCAAAATCAAAGTGGGAAAATTCAGCCTCCCCCCCCCCACCAAGGTAACAGAAATTCCATGAACACGGACACCTCCCAAGTCACAGACAAACTTCTCCCAGTGACAGTAACAATTGACCTCCACCCCCCAACGCTCTCCTTTGCAGGATTAGGTATGGAACAGTAAGCGTGCCTGATAAAAGGATTTAACATGTTTCTTTTAATTTACATCTTGTATCTGTTGGCAATCTATGTTACCTGAGAATAAGACATTTTAGTAAATGTTCAATATGCAGCCAAAGCCTTGCAGGTAAGCAAGGAAATCTTCAAGCTTCTTTTAGTTCATGACTTGCACTCACCACTAACAATAGCATTCTTGAAACTGTCACAAGCTACTTCTATCTTAATTATCTGATAGCTGAGTTAAAGAACAGAAAGACAGTGATTCATGTTGTGACATTAACCTCAATTTTATCATAGTTGTTAAGTAGGTACATTGCTCTGTACTAACATTCACCTACATTAACCTACATCTCAGTGGTCACTTTTACCCTAGAAAATTACCTGCAACAGTAAGTGGGTCACCAATGATCTCTAAAGGATGACCTGATTATATATCTCCAGCCATTTATCACTGCCAAGCTCTAGTGCCATCTGTCACAAAGGGAATCAGCTGCTGCCTGAAACACTTGGCATGGGGTTAACTGTTTTCATTCTGGCAAACTCAGTTTTGTGTTAAAGGCCTGTTTAAACAGTCTCAACATTGAAACTCATATCCCATGGCTAATAGTCCACCTGCTCTCACCTCAGAAGGTTTGGGGCCCAAACAATAGCCAGATTCTTGGTATGCATGTTGGTGATGTAACTGAAAGTTGCTAACCGAGCCAAGTGCCTCATTAGAAACTCCAGGGTCCTGGACAAAGAATAAATTACAATTTAGTCAAGATTCAGCACAATATCAACAGAGACTGTGAAGAAGGGATTTCACAAACATGGCAGCCACACTTCATCCTAGTGCTGCAAAGACAGCCAATTCAATAATAGGAAAGCAGTTACAGAAGTGGTGATATTCTGGTGATATTAATGTTCATACATGGGTAAATTGATGCAGCTCTGAGAATTATTGAAGTGACAGAAGTGAAGGGAGCAGGAATACAGCACACAATGGCCTAAAGCAGTCATCAAAAGGAGACTGAAGAACAATACTTGTGCCAACAATTCTGATTAAAAGGCTTATGAGACAGTGCCCTAAGTGCATCAGATTCTCAGAATGCTGATGGGTCTTGGTGTGGTAGAGATATTCATGTAACCAGCGTGGGGTTACTGCAGGCCAGAGATTCCCCCCACCTCTCAAACCTACCAATGTAGCAGTTCTAATGTTCTTCCTTTCAGTGCTGTGATTGTATTTCTGTATATCAGAAATTAGAGTTACTGTTACCAATGTTAATTGGAACATACAGAAATTTATCCATTTGATATTCCACCTCCTACATTTTTCCAGCGCAAACTTTATCACAGCAAACTTCATTTTAGATTACATAAAACTTGTAAATATTGAGAACTGTTTGGAGGACAGAGACAGTTTCCAAGATCAATTTAAACAGGTTGGTGGAATAGGCAATTACCTGGCAAATGAATCTAACACAAAGAAATATGATGTGATACATCTTGGGAAAAAGAATGTAGAAAAACAATAGCAAGGCTACAATACTAAATAAAGTAGCTGCAGGAACAGAGCGACTTGAGCACAATTTGCTGAAGGTAGCAGATTGAGGACAGGGAGCACATTGAGAGGAGATCTGATAGAAATATTAAAAATCGTGAGGCGTCTGGACAGAGTCAATATCAGGAAACTGTTCCCATTGGTGGAGAGATCAAGAAGCAGAGGGCATTGATTTAAAGTGATTTGCAAATGAACCAAAGGTGATGTGAGGACAACCTTTTCCTGCAGTAAGTGGTTAGGATCTGGAATGCATTGCCTGACAGCGTGATGGAGGCAGATTCAGTCATGGCTTTCAAAAGGGATGTATGTTATCTGAATAGCAAAAAATTATAAGGTTATGGGAAAAAGGCTGGGAAGTGGGATGAGCTGAGACACTCCTGTGGACAGCTGGCATGGACACGATAGGCTGAATGGCTTCCTTGTGCACTGTAAACACTTTATGATTATTTTGGAGAGAGTAGGCATGTGCTCAAATGGTTAACCCTTACCTGTAGTGAGGAGGAGGAAGCTGCTGGATGACATCATGAATTTTAATCAAGCGATCCTCATCTGAAGCGACTGACACAGAATCCTATAGGACACAACCAGTTAAAGTCAGTCTCCATCACTGAACACATCGAAGCCTACCCTCACTGAACAACGCCACCCACCCTCCTCATTGGGCTGCCCCCCCACCCACCCCGAACTTCATTAAGAGTCAATACTTTTATACATTATTTTTATGAAATGTGAGGGTGCTGGCAGGTGGGCTGCCTTCTTGAACTGCTGCAGTCCATCTGGTGTAGGTACACCCACAGTGCTGTTATGAAAGGAGTTCCAGGCTCTTGACCCAGTAACAGTGAAGGAGCAGCAACATAATTCCAAGTCAGGATAGTACATGACTTGGAGGGAAATGTTCAGATGGTAGTGTCCCCATGTATTTGCTGCGCTTCTCGAGTGGGTTTTTTTATTCAGTTAAGGAACATGGGCATTGCTGGCTGAACCAGCATTTACTGCCCATCCCTAATTGCCCTTGGAGGGCAGTTGAGATTCAACCACATTGCTATGGCTCTAGAGTCACACGTAGGCCAGACCAGGTTAGGATGGCAGATTTCATTCCCTAAATGATATTAGTGAACTAGATGGGTTTTTCTGACAATCGACAATAGTTTCATGGTTATCAGTAGATTCTTAATTCCAGTTTTTTTTGTTGAATTCAAACATCACCATCTACTGTGGCGGGATTCGAACCTGGGTCCCCAGGACATTAATTTCTGGATTAATAGTCTAACAATAATACCACTAGACCATCATCCCCGCAGGAGGAGCCTTTCCTGGAGCTGCAATCATCCAAACTGTGGAGAATATTTCATCACACGTTTGACTTGTACCTTGCAGATGTGGAAAAACTTTGGAGAATCAGGGGGTAGAACTCTCTGGAGAATTCCCAGCCTCTGACTGCTCTTGTGGTCGTAGTATTTATCTAGCTTGTTTCTGGTCAATGATGACAGCCAGGATGTTTATGGTGGAGATTCAGCAATGCTGATGGTTCTGAATTTCAAGGGGAAATGGTTAGATTGTCACTATCGGAGGTGACCATTGCCTGGCATTTTTATCAGTCCAAGTCTGGAGGTTACCCAGGTCTTGTTGCGTGCAGATGGAAACTGCTTTAATATCTGAGGAATTCCAAATGGTGCTGAACACATTGTGCAATGATCACAAATCATCCCATTCCTGACAGTATGATAGTGGAAATATCACTGATGAAGCAGCTGAAGGTGGTTCAATTTAGGACACTACCCTGTTGAACTCCTACAGCAATGCTCTTGAAGTGAAGGGCAGTCAGACATATCACATTCTTGGAATTCAGCTCTTCCATCCATTTTTTGAAACAAGAGTCTTGAGCCTGGCAGAACCCAAACCTTTCCCTCAGTGATCCTCTCCTGCCCCTCACTGAAACAGTCATGTCCCCCTCCCCCCGTCGCACTGGAAGGGTCACTCCCCCTCCCCCTTGCACTGTAAGGATAACCCACCTTCCCCTGAACTGAAATGGTAACTTCCTCCCCTCCCCGCACTGAAAGGGTCAGTCCCCCTCTCGCACTGAAAGCCTCACTCTCCCACTACTCCGCATTGAAAGGGTCACTCCTGCCCACACTGAAATGGTCACTCCCCCCACCCTGCACTGAAATGGTAACTCCCCCCCACCCCGCACACTGAAAGGGTCACTCCCCCCCCACCCCCGCATTGAAAGGGCCACTCCTCACCCCCTCCTCCCACACTGAAAGGGTAACTCCCTGCCCTGCACTGAAAGGGTAACTCCCCAACTCCCTCCCACACTGAGAGGGTAACTCCCCCCTCTCCCCACACTGAAAGGGTAACTCCCCCCTCTCCCCACACTGAAAGGGTAACTCCCCAACTCCCTCCCACACTGAGAGGGTAACTCCCCCCTCTCCCCACACTGAAAGGGTAACTCCCCCCTCTCCCCACACTGAAAGGGTAACTCCCCAACTCCCTCCCACACTGAGAGGGTAACTCCCCCCTCTCCCCACACTGAAAGGGTAACTCCCCCCTCTCCCCACACTGAAAGGGTAACTCCCCAACTCCCTCCCACACTGAGAGGGTAACTCCCCAACTCCCTCCCACACTGAGAGGGTAACTCCCCAACTCCCTCCCACACTGAGAGGGTAACTCCCCAACTCCCTCCCACACTGAGAGGGTAACTCCCCAACTCCCTCCCACACTGAGAGGGTAACTCCCCCCTCTCCCCACACTGAAAGGGTAACTCCTCCCTCTCCCCACACTGAAAGGGTAACTCCCCAACTCCCTCCCACACTGAGAGGGTAACTCCCCAACTCCCTCCCACACTGAGAGGGTAACTCCCCAACTCCCTCCCACACTGAGAGGGTAACTCCCCCCGCACTGAAAGCATCACTCCCCACCCCCACCCCCACACTGAAAGGGTAACTCCTCCCTCCCCCCCCCACACTGAAAGGGTAACTCCCCCCACACTGAAAGGATCATTCACCACCTGCACTGCAAGGGTCACTAGCCCCATCACCACCACCCCACCCCCCCCCCCCCCCCCCCCCACCCCCAACTCTTTAGCAGACCATTAGCTTTACTGAACTGCCCTTCGATTCTTCAAACTCCAGGCTCCTGATTGCCGAGTTTTAAATGGTTCCCAGGGTTCTTTGAGCCTAGCACAGAACCAGTGACCTTCTGTTATCTTCCCTCTCCCGAGGACTTGCGAGTCCGAATGGCCTGGAGCCTGCTAATAGTTCCGAGGGCTTCTGTATGTGCTGTAAACCACCTGAGCTCCAAAGCTCAACCTTGCAAAACATCTCTTTTGACTGCACTTCTTTACAAGCAGTGCAGACATCATGTCTCCAGTTCCGCTGCTAGACCAGCCTAGCTACTGGTTTATAGTTCCATCTCTTCTATTTTAACTCTATTAAACAAAACACATAACCTTCTGAACTGCCACACTCTTTTAGGTCTTCTGGCAATCTCCAAGCTAAGCATCTCAGTTACTTTATCTTCATAACAACAATCTATCCTCTAACATTATCTTTAAAATATTATCAACCTAGATATTTATCACAGCGTGGATGCCCTTTCCACCTTGATGCCAACTGAGGATCTTACAAGGCAATTAATGCCAAGTTAAGAGCCTCAACCCATCACTGTTGGTTGAGTAATGACAGGGAGTTACCACTCGGAAGCCTGAAAAGTAAGCTCTGCTGAGTTGGTTGCTGAGTTCCCAGAGGTGTTCCTTGTTTAAATGCACTCAGTGCCTGATCAAGGGACATGGCATCACAAAGGGGGGGGTCCACTGAGAGCTACCCAAACTGCCCTTTCTTCCAACAACCCTGCGACCCCAGCCGGTGACCCCTTCCCTATAACCCATCCCCACTAACCTGCGACCTCAGTCCCTCACCGATCCTGGGCCTCTGGTGGGTGCACCACTGGCAGTTACCATCACTCTTCATGCACTGATGGTCATAGGTGCCGCTGGTTCTCACTGGCCAGCAGCTTTCTGGGGCTGGGGATATGGAGCAGGATTTCCATCTCGGGGCTCACTGATCCTACGAAAGGCTAAACGTGCCTGACTGTGACTTAATACAACAGACCTTCCCCAGAGGGGGAGACTTGAGGCTCTCACCAACTCCAGCCAGCAAAATCCTCATCATACTAATTAAATTCTGCCATACTGCGCATGTGTGTAACTGTCCCTCAGTGTGTAGGTCTGTGCCTGGATGTTACTGTCTCTATGTGGTTCTAAGTTCCGGCGTCACTGCCCCTCAGCACCTGCACCTCACTGCTTCTCAGTGCTGCTCACAGCACATAATTCAGGAAAAGCAGTGTAATTTTCCCCTTCTCAATCTAACTGTGTATTTGAAGAAGATTGAACTCGATTAGTTTTACTTGCTGTATCTTCACCAGGAGACATTACGAACAGGAAGGAGTGTCAGCCAGTATGAGCTTAATTAGCACCAGGCCCCATCCACTTCGAGTTGAATCTTCTCATAGAAAGGTGGTTGAGATGGGAAAGCACAAGGGAAGTGTTGTCCAGTGGGCTTGCAGTGATGCATGGGCCCAATGAACATAAAAACTGCAACCTGCTGAGTCCTACATACCTCAGTTAATGATTCAATTGGCATGTTTTAAGTTATCAGCAACAACTCACTCTTGGTTATAGAGCTCTGCAAAAGCACAGTCATTTGCATCACACTATCATGAACTGCTAAGGATTATTTTTAATTCACCAATAGTGGAAGCACTTACTGAGAATTTCTCATACAGTTGGTAGGTGAGTAGTGGGTTTGGTAACTCTCTGAAATATAGCTTGCACAGGGACCCAACACAATGGATATCCTGGAGGTAAAGATCCTTTGTTAACTCAGGAATCTGCTCAGAGTCAAACTCATGTCTGTAAGAGAAATGAGACAGAATCAGCTCACAATTGCTCAGTGATAAACATAAAAAGAAAATACGCAATGCATATTTTAGCTGATGCTCCCTTTGTAACAAGCTCCAGGAATTTGCAGTGAACCCTTAATCACAACTTCAGCCTTCTTACAACTATTTCCAGAGTACATCAAGGAAGTTAAAATAGTGGACACATTGGTGATCATTTTTCCCCATCTATAGACACTGGAAGAATTCCAATGGATTGGAATGTAGCTAGCGTAACCCTACTTTTTAAAAAAGGAGGCAAGAAAGACAACTGGGAGTTATAGACTGGTTAGCCTGACATTGGTGAAGTCAATTATTAAGGATGCAATAACTGAGCATTTGGAAAGTGGTGACAGGATTGGTCCAAGTCAGCATGGATTCACTAAGGGAAATCGTGCTTGACAAATCTTCTGAAATTTTTTGAGGATGTGACCAGTAGAATGGCCAAGGGTGAACCAGTGGATGTTGTGTATCTGGACTTTCAAAAGACTTTTGATAAGGTCCTACAGAAGAGATTAGTGAGCAAAATTAAAGCTCATGGTATTGGGGGTAATATATTGATGTGCATTGATCCGAACAGGTGCTCAAGTGTGGTGACTCGGGGAATTTTGCAGTAACTTCATTGCAGTGTTAATGTATGTCATACTCATAACTAATAAATAAACGTTTTGCTTTAAAGACAATTGTTTGACAGACAGGAAGCAGTGAGTGGGAATAAACGGATCCTTTTCAATGTGGCAGTAGTGGGGTACAGCATGGTTCAGTGCTATTCACAATATACATTAACAATTTGGACGAAGGAATTGAATGCAATATCTCCAAATTTGCAGATGGCACAGTTTGTTAAATATGTTCAAGAGGGAGCTGGATGGCTATGAGGAGGATGCTAAGAGGCAGTTGGGTGACTTGAATGGGCTGGCTGAGTGGGCAAATACAATATAATGTGGATAAATGTGAGGTTATCCACTTTGGTGGCAACAACTGGAAAGAAGATTATCATCTGAATGATGGCAGTTTAGGAAAAGGGAAAGGGCAAAGTGACCTGGGTGTCATGGTGGATCAGTCGCTGAAGGTTAACATGGCGATGAGGAATGCTAATGGCATGCTGGCCTTCTTAGCAAGAGGATTTGACCATAAGAGTAAAGATCTCTTGCTGCAGTTATACATGGCCTTGGTGAGGTCACATCTCAAGTATTGTGTGCAGTTTTGGTCTTCTAGTCTGAGGAAGGACATCCTTGCAATTGAGGGAGTCCAGCAAAGGTTCACCAGACTGATTCCCTGAATGGCAGAACTGACAGACTGACTGGAAGAAAGACTGGATCAACTGGATTTGTACTCACTGGAATTTAGAAGAATGAGAGGGATCTCATAGAAACATATAAAGTCCTGATAAGACTGGACAGGCTAGATGTGGGGAATATATTCCCAACGTTGGGGAAATCCAGAACTAGGGATCACAGTCTAAGAACAAGGGATAAGCCATTCAGGACTGAGATGAGGAAGAACTTCAGTGTGAACCTGTGGATTTCTCTACCACGGAAAGCTGTTGGGACCAGTTCGTTAAATACGTTCAAGAGGGAGCTGGACGTAGCCCTTCTGGCTAAATGGATAAGGTGTATACAGAGAAAGCGGGAATGGGATACTAAAATCAGCCATGATCAGATTGAATGGTAGTGCAGGCTTGAAGGGCCAAATGGCCTACTCCTGCACCTATTTTCTATGTCTCTATGTTAATTCTTCAGGAAGCCGCTGGGAGTGGCGCATGTCAAGACACTGGCCATGTCATCTGATAGAAACAGATGGATACCATTTGAACTAAGTGGGTTCTGCTATTTAATTAGACCTGCTCTGGATCTCAACTATTGGCTTTCATAACTCTCAATACGTTTGCTTAAGAAGAATCTATCAAGCTCAGTTTTTAACATTTTCAACTGATTCCAGCCTCAATAGATTTCTGGCAGAAAAAGTTACAGAAATCCACTACCCATTGTGTGAGGAAGAACTTCCAGACATCATTCCTTATTGACTGTGTTCTAATTTTAAGGTTATACCCTCTTGTTCTGGACCCCCTTACTAGAGGAAAAGGCTTGTATCGCCCCGGCAAATCCTTTAACCATCTTAGACACCTCGATAAGATTGTCCCTTAATCTTCTGCACTCAGACAAGCCTATTACATTGTCCTCTTAACCCTTCTTGCCTGCTATAATTCTGGTGGATATGTTCAATAATCACTTTCTGAGGTGTGATGGTCAGAACGGATTGCAAATACTCTAACTTGATTTAACCAGAGCAGACTGGTCACCAAAAGTTCCTTAATTTTCAAGGAGAAGTATTTCCTGACAATGAAATTCCACGAGATGGTACATTGCTAATTTAATTCTTAACAGGGTTGTATAAGCATTTTCACTACAGGCGAAGGATGGAGGTTCAAAGTTCATAACTCCCACCAGAGTGTCTTTGTTTCTTAGCTGGAAGATATTTTACTCAATAAGGCAAGATTGCAGGTGACTCAACTTGTGATTATCCCGGGCTTTTGCAAATTTTATTTTAACACAAGAGATCTATTTAATATTTCCAGACAATCTTAAGCAGTGGTAGTTAAGTTTCACCACAGAGATCAGAGCATTGAATAGAGAGGGAATGGGGCAGAGGCCAAAAGAAGAGATGGCTTAAAAATTTCAATAAAATCATTTAAACATTTGCTTGGTGTCTCTCTTTGTGCATGCTGAGGTTTGGAACTCGTTGTATGAAAAATCCGCAGAACAAACAAACATTTTGAAAAGGAATTTGAAAAATAATCTGCACTATTAATGATTTAATATCTGAAAATGTAACAACATGTATTTATAAAGCACCTTTATGTCTCAAAGTGCTTCACAGAAGCATTGGCAAATAATACTTGACATTGAATCACACAAGGATATAAGACAAACCTTCTCAAAGATCTGTTAGTAACAGAATTAAACAATACACCTGCTCTGCCTCCAGTGAAGGCTGGTTAATTATGCTTTCATTCAGTGCCAAACTCTCAGAGAATCATGGTGATTCTCCCCTCCTATTTTGATTATCCATTGAATCAAGTTACATTTGAATTAAATGATTGGAGAACAATCTGAAAAATTGCAACATCTCTCTCCCATTGCTTCCTCAATCAAAATAATTTCCCGTTGTAAATGTTGCAATCAGATGAATATCAGAATACTGATCCTATCTCATCAAACAGAGCTCGATCTAAACCCTAGCCTGTAGCACTCAGCCAGTGTTATTGCTTGTGCATTATAAGCACAAATGTGCATGTACAAGTTGTGCCCAATTATCACACGTACCGCCAGTTTAGTTGTGATGATGTTTTTCTGCCCTAAAATGAGCAAATTGTTGATAGAATAATCAGAGACAGCGGATTAATAGCCTTTAGCAGTAAGCATTTAGGCAATCCCAGATCCCCCACTACTTCCAAGTAGAGAATGGAAGGTATTTTAAAATTCAGTTCAGACTGGGGTTGTCGTTTCCTTATTGGCGTCTAGTTTAACACCGTTACTGCCTGAGTGAAGAGAAAACAATCAAAGCACTGTAAGAGTCAAGTCATCAGAAAACACCATCCCATCAGAACGTTAATGGCCCAGACCACACGGTTGGGTTGTACTGGGACACCACTGCCAAAAACCTCTTTTCAGTATTTAATTATACCCACTAACTCAAACCAGATAGACAAAAAAAGGTTTTTTAAATGCCTTTCTTGACCTCAGAATTTCCCACAACGCTTCCAGCCAATGAGGTAATTCTAGTGCAGTCACTGAGGAAAGGCAGGTGATGCCTTTAACACAGAATCTGAACAACATCCTGACATCAAAATCTAATCCCACAAACTCAATACACTTAAAAAAGTGTTAAAAAACTGACAAGCCACATTACACCATACCACCATCTTTCAAGAATGCACTAAGATTAAGTGCTGAAAAGTTAGAACACTCAATGTTACATGCATTAAAATTAGCATGATGTAGAGTAAATAATAATGAGACTGGGATAGAAAATCATACTTTGTGCAAACTCTACAGTTCTATCTCATAATTATATAATCTCATCAGGTAATGCCATGTGTCTACAATGGCAAAAATGTACTGGTTTGAAGCATATTTTGGGTTCTTTGAGGAAATAAGCTGGTGGTTTGGTATCTCTATCAATCATGTTATTAGGAAGGCTTCTTGCAGAAAGTAAATGGAAAAGTAAAGTGTATTTATTAGTCACAAGTAAGGCTTAAATTAACACTGCAATGAAGTTACTGTAAAATTCCTTTAGTCGCCACACTCCGGCTCCTGTTGGGTCAATCCACCTAACCAGCACATCTTTCCGATTGTGCAGGAAACCAGGACACCCAGAGGAAACCCATGCAGACATGGGGAGAACATGCAGACTCCACCCAGACAGTGACCCAAGCCAGAAAATGAACCTGGGTCCCTGGTGTTGTGAAGCAGCAGTGCTAACCACTGTGCTACTGAGCTATACAGAAGGTCATAATTCCGCAGTACTTTACTTTTAAATGTGCTCATGGTTGCTATTTGGACAAATTAATGACTAAGTTACATACAAAGCAACCAGAAAATTAGATAAATAACCAGTTAGAATCATAGAATCCCTACTGTGCGGAAGGAGGCCATTCGGTCCATCAACTCTACAACGACCATACCCAGGCCCTATTCCCGTAACCCCACATATTTATATGCTAATTCCCCTGACGTATAAGATAATGAAGGGGATGGATAGGGTAGAGGTAGAGAGATTCTTCCCACTTAGGAAGGATAGCAGGACTAGAGGGCACAGCCTCAAGTTAAGGGGGGGGGGGGTGCAGTTTAGATCAGAGTTGAGGAGGAACTTCTTCAACTCAAAGGGTGGTGAATCTCTGGAATTCTCTGCTCATTGAAGTGGTGGAGGCTACCTCGCTAAATATATTTAAGTCACGGGTAGATAGGTTTTTGATAGACAAGGGAATTAAGGGTTATGGGGAGAAAGCGGGAAAGTGGAACTGATCCACTTCAGATCAGCCGTGATCTTACTGAATGGCAGGGCAGGCTCGAAGAGCTAGATGGCCTATTCCTGCTCCTATTTCTTATGTTCTTATGTACAACTGTGTCAAGGGAGACTTGTTATAATTATTCAACCAGTGTTACATCTGGGGAAATGCGTAAACATGCAGCCACTGGAAAGCACACAAAAGAGTATACAACCTCTACTCCAGAGAGAGGCAGCAGCTGTGTAACTTGTACCCAGTGAAAACCAGTGCATTCAGGAATGGAGGCAAGGAAATTGGCAAAAATAGAAAATTAAATCTGGCTTCCAATAGAAAGAAACACAGACCAAGTGCAAATGATGAGCAGAAAACATCAGCATTGTAACTGTTCACCAGACAGCACCAACAGGGCAATACAGTAACAACACTCAGTAGTGAATACTTGCTCACAAGCCAGGGTCCAATTCAGGTGTCAGGTTTTATACAGTATAGTTCATGGTACATTATACCACTGTACTATAAATAAAACATCAATTAGACCACCTGACTAGACAGTTTACACATTCAAATCAAATTGTCAGAATCAAAAATCCAATATTAGGTTTGCCTAAGCTGAGACTATAAAGTTTACTTTAAGTTTACAGAGTATTTAGAATGAATTGGATGTCTGGGCGTTCCTATCAATTCCACTTCACAGGAGTTTGACTCCAGGACTTGGAGTCAAACATTCATAAACTATGGATGTGCATGAGAATCTAAGTGTAATGTCTGGATTGTTGCAGATGGGCCAAGTAGGAAGGCTCTTAAGAAAGGAATGTGGGATCTGATTCCAGGATTTTCACCTCTATTCCCGTTTCCTACGATTCTTACTGGCACAGAATAAGGGTGCGCGTAGCCAGCCTGCATGCAGTGCACCCTTGCCAACTCCATTGAAAGGGTGGCTATTTCAAACTTCCTTGCAATTTTGATGGACCAAAGCCTATTCTGTTAGTAGACATGGGTCACAGTGCCTCAGAGGAAGCATGAACTATGAGGAACCTTCATCTAGAGTTGGGGACCAAAAAGAAAATCAGTCAATTATATGAAACTATCATCACTGCCTCCAGAGCTAAGCCCATTAGCCATTCCAACATGAAGCTCAGTCAAGCATTCCTAATGAGGCCATCTTTTAAGTTTGCTTTGCTGATGTCAATTGACAAGTAGCCTCATTACAAATGTTTGGCAAAAATTCCCTCGTTTTTGTCTTAAATGAACAACCCTTTATTTTTAAACAGTGACCCCTAGTTTTAGATTCTCGGATAAGAGGAAACATCCTCTCCACATCATCCTGTCAATACCCCTCACAATCTTAAAGGTTCTGATCAAGTTGCCTATTCTGAACTCTCGTGGATATAAACCTAACCCCACCAATCTTTCCTCATAAGACAATACAGCCATTCCAGGTTTTAGTCTAGTAACTTTAGTTTTGAACTTTAGCTTTTATTGGTAAAGGGATTGAATCTTGGAGCTGTGAGATCATGTTGCAACTGTACAAAACTCTGATGCGGCCGCACTTGGAGTATTGCATACAGTTCTGGTTGCCGCATTATAAGAAAAATGTGGAAGCACTAGAAAGGGTGCAGAGAAGGTTTGCCAGGATGTTGCCTGGTATGGTGGGAAGGTCTTATGAGGAAAGGCTGAGGGACTCGAGGTTGTTTTTGTTAGAGAGAAGAAGGTTAAGAGGTGACCTAATTGAGGCATACAAGATGATCAGAGGATTAGATAGGGTGGATAGTGAGAGCCTTTTTCCTCGGATGGTGATGGCTAACACGAGGGGGCATAGCTTTAAATTGAGGGGTGATAATTATAGGACGGATGTCAGAGGTAGGTTCTTTACTCAGAGGGTAGTAAGGGCGTGGAATGCCCTCTCTGCAGCAGTTGTGGACTCGCCAACTTTAAGGGCGTTCAAATGGTCAGTGGATAGGCATATGGATAACATTGGAATAGTTTAGATTAGAGGGTCATTAGATTCGTTCCACTGGTTGGCACAACATCGATGGCCGAAGGGCCTGTGCTGCGCTGTAATGTTCTATAACTAGTTCTAATGTGTTTAAATTTCTCCTTAAATAAGGAGACCAATATTGTGCATAATATTCACCAATGCTCTGTACAACTGAAGCATAACACCTTACTTTAGCAATCAATTTCCCTCACAATAAATAGTAACACGCTACTAAATTGTTGTACCTTTTGTGATTCATGCACTGGGACATCCAAATCACACTGAACCTCAGAGCTCTGCAATCTCTCACCATTTAAGTACGTTTCTTTTTTATTCTTCCTGTTAAAATTGACAACGGACAATGCACCATTGCTTCTTTCTCTCTCTCTCTCTGTTGCCCCTCAAAAAATAAATAAGGTTGGTCAAGCAAGATTTTCCTCTTTGAAATTTATCCTGATTATTCATGTATCTTTTGTTTCTCAACTACCTTCTATCCTCCCCTTTCTGATTTTTTTCCACTACTGATGTTAAGTGGTCCATAATTCCCTGGACATGTTCTATCCCCTTCTTAACATTAGCTCTCGGTCAATCCTTTGGCACTCCATGTTTTTGTTAAAATCCACAATGATTATTATTCTGTTTTTTCCTCAATTCCTTAATTTCTTCTTCTATCTCTGTTCCACTGTTTGGTGGTCTGAAGGTGTTGCCTTTGCATATCCAAATGGTGGACTCCAGTGAGTAAGCCTTGAATAAGCAGAGTGCAGAATAGTGGCATTATCCCACAGCATGAGTAAGAGTCAAAACACCACGTGATATTAGAATCAGCAAAGATGACTATTAAAGTAGCTTTTTAAGATGCTGACATACGCGTTATTGCAGGATTGAACTCTGTCCGATCAAAACTGACTGATGAACAACCAACCCCATAAAAGGAGATGAAACATTAAATCTGTCCATCTACAAAAAACATGAGCTCTTAATGTGTGATCTGAAACATTCATCTGATATCCAGCCCCTCGCTCAATATTGTTACCATAATCTCCTCTGCTCAGATAAAAGCTCCCTGCAGGAAGCTCAGCATTTTAAAAATAAATCTAAAATATTTCTACTCAACAACATTCACATTCTCTAAATTCTAGGTGGGCCCAAGAAAGCCCCCCCTAAAACATGAATGCTTCAACATCTCTTGCATATTCCTGTACCATATACAAATAATCTGTTTCCCACCTACACTCTATGACAACATTTCCTGTCAGATTACATCAACACTAGCACGTTACTCTGAATGTGTTTCTCTTGTTCCATTATGAATATATAATATCAAGGAAAGATGCGTAATACTCAAAACTTGGAACTAAGTGAGACATGCTGTACGTGTATAACGCCACCTGGGGGCTTGACATCTTGCTTCCCGAGAACGGGGTTGAAGCTGTAGACTAGACAGCAACCAGCAAGATTCTGCCTAAAGAAAAATAAGCATTTGGATTTTTTATTTTGGTCTGTAGGATTTCTATGCAGTAAATGAAATCAAAGTGAGAGTTTTGCCACTTATGCCTGGGCGGGCACGATAGGGAAGTTTTAGGAAGCCACTGTGGACATCTAGCATTGGGCAGGATCCATACTGTGTGATAAGGCAGAGGTCATGGAACATATTGGTACCAGTGACATAAAAACAAAGAAGGGTGTGGTCTTGCATTAAGATTTCATAGAATTAGGCTGCGGACGAAAAAGCAGTAATCTGTGGATTACTCCCAGTGCGGCGTGCTATCAAGCACAGAAATAGAAGGATAGTACAGATGAATGTGTGGCTTAAGAGTTGATGCAGGAGGGAGGGTTCTAGGTTCCTGGATCATTGGGACCATTTCTGGGGAAGGTGGGACCTGTACAAGTGGGGCAATGTACATCAGAACCAGAAAGGGACTAACATCTTTCTAGCGGGATTGCTAGTGCTGTTGGGAAGAGCTTAAACTAATGCGGCAGGAGTAGGGGACCTATTAGCAGAACAGGTACACAGAATAATACAGTAAAATATCCCCTAGGTCAGAGGGAGTACAGCTCTTTGACTTTCCAAGGGAGTAAGGCCAGGGAGATGGCCTCTACTTTGTGCCAGGAGTATTGCAGGTAAAATGGAGTGAAAGGCAATGATTGACAATGAAATAGTGATATAGTAGCCATCACAGAGAAGTGGGTGAGGGAGGGGCAGGATTGGCAGCTCAACATTCTGGGATATTTATCTTCAGACGAGACAGGAGAATGGGTAAAAGAGAAGGAAAGCATTGGATTAATAGTTAAGGAGTCAGTTACTTCAGTAAGGAGAGATGATATCTTGGAGGGGGCATTGAATGAAGCTTTGGGGTAGAGCTTACGAATATAAAAGGGGCAGCCACATTGTTAGGTACTTATTCTGGCCCCCAGATAGGGGGAAGTTGAGGAGCAAATATGTCCACAATTCGCAGAGGTGTGTGAAATCAATAGCAATAGGGTAATGATATTAGGTGATTTCAACTTTCCCAACATTATACGTGGCTTAAGAGTTGATGCAGAAGAGAGGGTTCTAGATTCCTGGATCATTGGGATCATTTCTGGGGAAGGTGGGAACTGTACAAGCAGGGCGATGTACATCAGAACTGGGATATACATAAAGTGAACGGCTTGGATGGAGTGGATTTCTTGAAATGTGTACAGGAGAAATTTTGTAGGCCAATATGTGGAGGGTCAAACAAGGGAAGGAGCTGTGCTGGACCTAATTCTGGAGAATGAAGCACACAGATGGCTGAGGTGGTGGTGAAGAAGTATTTTAGTGATAGCGATCACAACATGCTACAGTTTAAGCTCGTTATGGACAAATTGCAAAAAAACATTTTGGATTGGGGAAGAGTGGATTTTAGTAAAATAAGACAGAATCTGCTCAAGGTAGACTTAGAACAGCTAGTTGTCAGGAAATTTACAAAAGAGCAGTGTGGGTGGGTGGGGGGGCACCCAAAAAGGATTTGGCGAGGGGAAAGGCCGACATGTGTTCCTTCTAGGGTGACAGGAAGAAGTAACAAGCCCAGAGAGTCATGGATGACAAGGAAAAGGGAGGCTTTTAACAAGAATGAGGGGAGCAAATCTGTGGAGGCATTAGTGGAGTACAGAAAGTGCATGGTGGAGCTTAAAAGGTCAATTAGGAGAGCAAAGAGGGGATATGAGAAATCTCTGGTTGGTAAAAGTAGGGAAAATTCCAAAATAGCCTATAAGCATGATAATGGAATGAGGATAACCAGAGAAAGAGTAGGGCCCATTAGGGACCAAAGGGCAACCCGGTGGGTGGAACCACAGGACACGGGTGGAATGCTGAACAATACTTCACATCTGTTTTCATCCAAGAGAATGAGTATGAAGATTCAGAATTCAGGGAGAGAGACTATGAGGTTCTTGAGCAAATTGACAATTAGGAAGGACAAGGCATTGGAGGTGTTGGAAGGCTTAAAAATGGACAAGTCTCCAGATCCAGATGAATTCTGTCGCAGGCTGCTGTGGGAGGAAATGAAGGAGATTGCAGGAGCTCTGACCTAAATTTTTAATTCCTCTGAGATAAGCAAAGGAACTACAGACCAGTGAGTTTCACAATAGTGGTAGGGAAACTATTGGTGAAAATTCTGAATGAGAGAATCTACTTCCACATAAAAGCAAATTACTGTGGATGCTAGAATCTGAAAGCAAAAGAGAAACTGCTGGAAAATCTCAATAGGTTTGGCAGCATCTGTAAGGAGAGAAAAGAACTGACTTTGTCAAATTTGATTGACTTTTGTTTGAGGTGATCAGGTGTGTAGATGGGTGTAGTGCAGTTGACATAGTCTATATGGATTTCAAAAAAGCCGTTGACAAGGTCCCACATGGGAGACATATGAAGAAGGCAAATCACTTGTGACATAAGGTAATTTGAGGGGGTGGATTCAAAATTGGCTTGGTTGTAGGAGACAGAAGGTGATAACAGAATATTGCTTTAGTGACTAGAAGCCAGTGTCCAGTGGCGTATCACAGGGATCTGTGCTGAGTCCCTTGTTATTCGTCATTTATTCATGTTAGTCTTTTTGTGTGCAGTGGTGAAGGAGGGGGTATTTATGTGGTGGGGGAATGAAGGAAAAAGGGAGATTCTTTTGTCCATGGAGTATATGGAGGGGGGGCAGGGAAAGAAAAGAGGAGGTAAAGAAGGGGCCTGATTAGGGGCCGGGGGGGCGGCGGCTGCATCAGGTAGAATCCCAAAATATTCTGTAAATACCTAGAGCTGTAGTGGTTAACAAGTGAAACGTTCAGGCCCCTTGGGGACCGGGGTATCGAGAGGGTGATGAGCTTCCCTCAAGGACACATTTGGGGTACACAAGACTGTGGAGGACCTGGATAGGGAGAGTAGGGAGCAATTGTTTCCCTTTGTTGGGACGTCCGTCCTAGGAGGGCATAGTTTTAGGATAAAGGTTAGTAGATTCAGAAGGGATCTGAGAAAATACCTTTTTTATTCAAAGGGTGGTAGCTATCTAGAATACACTGCTTGGGGAAGAAATGAGGCTGAAAGTCTTTCCACTTTTCAGGTTGTATTTGGGTTGGTCTTTGAGATCTCTTGTTCTGGAACCCATGTTGGAAAGTGGGGTTAATCCATCTTTGATGATAATTGTTGTTTTGATGATAGTGTGTATCAGATTTGATGGGCTGAATGGCCTTACCTCCAATGTATGTCTCTATGGTTCTATGACTCTAGGAGGTTAGATGGATAGACTTGGCTTGTTTTCGTTGGAGCAGAGAAGATGGAGGAGGTGACCTGATTAAGGTGTACAAGGTTATTAGGGCAGGAGATTTAAGGGGGGTGTGAGGAAAAACTATTTTACCCACAAAGTGGTGATGATCTGAAATGTGCTGCCTAGGAGGATGGTGGAGGTGGGTTGTCTCACATCCTTTAAAAAATATCTGATGAGCACTTGGCTTGTCATAACAGGCCAAGTGTAGGTAAACAGGATTAGGTAGGTAGGTTGATGGTTCACATGTGTTGATGCAGACTTGATGGGCTGTAGGCTCTCTTCTATGCTGTACAATTTTGTGGTTTTGTTATCCTTACCCCTGGAAACACTCATCAATCCTTTCTACAACCTCTCAAAAGCCTTCTTGTCCTTCCCAAAGTGTCCAGAGTTGGACACAACACTGGATAGTGTTGTGTCCAACTCTGGACACAACAGTGTGATAAATTTCATCACTATGTTCTTGCTCCATTATCACCACAACATATTTCCATCTGGTTATCTGTGCCTTCAGCTCACCACAATTATTGACCACATTTTGCATTTTTAAAATGTATTCATGGATGTGAGCGCTGCTGGCTATGTCAGCAAGAATTACCCATTCCTAGTTGTCCTCTAGAAGGTGGTGATGAACCACCTTCATGAATTGTTGCAATCTATGTAGCAGTGATGCACTCCCATGGCCATTAGGGAAGGAATGCCAGGATTTTGATCCCCCCCGACAGTAAAAGAATGATGATATATTTCCAAGTCAAAATGGTGAATGGCTTGGAGGGGAACTTGCAGGTGGTGGTGTTCCCCTGTATCTGCTGCTCTTGTTTTTCCAGATGATAGAGATCATGGGTTTGGAAGGTGCTGTCTAGGGAATATAGGTGATGTATCTTTTACACGGTGCACACTATCATCAATGTGCACTGGCAATGGAGAGAATGAACGTTTGTGGGTGGCATGTCAATCAAGCATTTATCTGGATGGTGGATTGGCTATGTTAAATTGCCTCTTAGTATCAGGGGGACTAGTTAGGGGTAAATGCATGGGGTTGTGGGGTAGGGTCTGGGCAGGTTTGTGGTCGGTGCAGACTTGATGGGCCAAATGGCCTCCTTCCACACTGTAGGATTCTATGATTCTTGCCATTGGACTCTGAGCCTTTGACCAGTTCCTGTAGCGACATTATATGGCTGGCCAGTTTAGTTTCTGGTCAATGGTAACCATCAGGATGCTGATTGTATTGATTCAACAACAGTAATGCCATTGAATGTCAAGGTGGTTAGATTTTCTCTTGTTGAAGGCTGCCTGGAACTTGAGGCACAAATGTTGCTTGCCACTTGCCAGCCCAAGCCAGGATATTGCCCAGGTCTTATTCATTTGGACATGGACTGCTTCAGTATGTGTGTAGTTACGAATACTCCTTTGGGGAGAGCAGAAGTGCGGAGAGATCAGGAATAAAGGGGAAAACACTTGATGACTAGGTGAAAAGCAGGAGCCTAAAGCTAACAGAATACTCTGTCCACTGCTCATTCACTTTTTATTGACAGCAGTGCCCTGGGCAGTTGCCCATGGTAGCTGCCCACATGAAAGACCAGCTCTGTGTCATGGACCCCCTGGGAAGGCTTTGTGGACAGAAGTACATAACAGCATCCTCTGAAGTTCCAGTATAAATTGTTAGTCTGTACTTTTCTCTCTGCAGATGACAAGCATTCTATTTTTGAGAACTCAGCTTATCCTGTATACCAACCCTCAGTACCTTACCTAATACAGATTAGGTTCTCTGATCTGCATTTACCTTGTTTACCCTTCTCATGAACAGCTGTGTCAAATTGGAAAAATGCAAAATATATTACTATGATCTGAATGATGTATTTATATATTGCAGTTGAGGAATTATACAAACATTACTCTGTATTCTCCTGCATGTTACAAAACAGTGTATTTTGATTTGGAATCATATCAAACAGTCGATGAGGTACTAATCAGTTTCAAAGCTGGCTCTCAACAAATCAGGGAAATTGATGTGTATATTGCTGGTATCAGCAGTTACAGATAGAATGGCTGATACTTTGTGAAGCAACTTGAGGAAACACAAACTGTGCAATAAGATACTTCATCAATAAGAAAGGAGAGGAAGACAACATCAAAGGACAAAATCCAAGTGATTTTTGTTTGACAAATATCATTTGTGCGTGAAGGAAATAGGGTCATGTATTAAATTATATAGTAATTCTACTCTTATGAACGCACTATTCCTGCAGCATGGTTCAAAATTTAGTTTAGACTGCATATTCATGGAGAATTATAAATACTTAGCTTCCCCTTCCATTGCCTTGGGCTGATCCAAACCTCGACTGCTTCTGCCCTATCTCACACCATGTTCTGTTCACTTATCACTTGCTCACTTACCTATATTGGCATTGCCAACGTCTGCCAAGCTCTCACCCTAGTGTTAAGTCCCTGCACAGTCTTGCCCTCTTTTTGTCTGTGACTATCTTCAATCCTATAACCCTCCAAAAAAGCTGCCTTCCTCCAATTCGAGCTCCGTTCATCCGTACTCCCTTCTCTACTCCACTACTGGCTGAGACTTCACCTGTCTGATATCTTCCTGTGAAATGCCTGTGGACATTTTACTATGTTGAAGGTGCTATATAAAATGGAGCTTGGTACTGCTGCTGTTACACATGGACATACATAAAAACAAATAAGCAGCAACCAGCCCTCAGTCAGTGACATTCAGATAAAAATAAATGGTCTAATCTCCGTTTATCATTTCATAATATCCAGTGAATGGTCAGACTTCAGGGCCATGAACCTAGGTTTGCTGAATTCGCACAGTGTAACAGCAACAGTGTTAACTTGTTATCTGCTCTTGGTTGCTTCCCATACAATAGCCAAAACCCACGGAACCACATCTAAAGGACAACAACGTCAAGGAGAGAGGACGCTGGAATGTGAGCAGATAACATCAACAAAAAAAAGATGTGCTTCTAAATTACTCAACTAGGAGCAGAAAATGATGGGCCGCATGGAATTGCTTCCAATGTTGGAACAAGAAACTAAATGAAGGGGAAAATTATTTGTTCTTGTGGAAATTTCCATTATAACATAAGTTGTTACCTAAGCTCTCCCACCCAGCTGCACAAGCATATTTCCTTCTGTTTCACAATCTAAAATTAGAACTAAGCCATTCTGCCGCAAGCATTTATTTCTCACAAAATGGACAGTGGAAATCTGGAACTCTCTCTCACAAAAGGCTGTGAATGCTGAGGCAATTGACGTTTTTGAGACTAAATCTGTCTTGATTTTTGCTACATAAGGGACATGGCACTAAAATGGGTAAATAAAGTGGAAGCATTGATCAATCATTATTTACTAAATGTTGAAACTGGCTTTGGACTGAGCGACCTGCTCCTGTGTTTCTGGTTAATGGTCATTGAATAATTCTCCAAATTTGTGTGTTGGAACTTTTCACCTTGTAATCCTGTTTTATAGAACATAGAATAGTACAGCACAGCACAGGCCCTTCGGCCCTCGATGTTATGCCGAGCTATGTCCAAACCCAAGATCAAGCTATCCCACTCCCTATCACTCTGGTTTGCTCCATGTGCCTATCCAATAACCGCTTTAAAGTTCCTGAAGTGTCCAACTCCATATCACAGCAGGCAGTCTATTCCACACCCCAACCACTCTCTGAGCAAAGAATCCACCTCGGGCATCCCTTCTATATCTCCCACCATGAACCTTATAGTTATGCCCCCTAGTAACAGCTACATCCACCTCACATTTATCCCCCTCATCATCTCATAGACATCTATTAAGTCTCCTCTCAACCTCCTCCGCTCTAAAGAGAACAGCCCCAGCTCCCTCAACCTTTCCTCATAAGACCTACCCTCCAAACCAGGCAGCATCCTGGTAAATCTCCTCTGCACTCTCTCCAATGCTTCCACATCTTTCTTATAGTGAGGTGACCGGAACTGAACACATTATTCCAAAATGTGGTCTCACCAAGGTCCTGTGTAAGTTGCAGCATAAACCCCCTGTTAATAAACGCTAATAGTCTGACAACACCAGGTTTCAGTCCAACCAATTTATTTGACAGTAAATTCACTAGCTTTCGGGTTAGCCCCTTCGTCAGGTGAATGGAGAGTTCTGGTCTCAGACAGAGCATATGAAGCACAGACAGTTTACAGATTACTGATAACTGTCTGTGCTTTATATGCTCTGTCTGAGGCCAGAACTCTCCATTCACCTGACGAAGGGGCTAACCCGAAAGCTAGTGAATTTACTGTCAAATAAATCGGTTGGACTGAAACCTGGTGTTGTCAGACTTTTTACTGTGTTTACCCCAGTCCAACGCCGGCATATCCACATCATAATAAACGCTAACACACTATAAGCGGCAACCTTCAGAGATCTGTGGATTTTGTTCACTTCATATTCGGTCACCACAGATCCTCATGGCAAAAAAGAGAGTTTGGGGGGGAACCTACTGTCCAGAAGATGTCCATCAATCTCCCTCAGGTCCCTGGAAAGTGTCCATCGTGATCCAATGCTGCTTCACAGTGGAGTAGCAGAGCTCGCACGCTGTAAGGAGCTGGCTACTGCCATTCCGGCATTTTCTACCAATGTGATGGGGTCTCCCATTGCTTTGATGGAGAAGTGCTCAGCAAAAAAAAAAGCTTATAGTCCACCAATATATTTCCCTTCCTTTCCCATACTACTTAACCTCCAGATGGACTTTAAGAAAATTAAGAGGAAGATTTGTGTGACATGTGACAAACCCTCCAATCTTCCATTGTGGCAGCTTACCGTAGTTTCTGAATATTGGATGCAATTCCGGAAAGTCGGTAGATGCCGTCCACAACTCCATGCCTCTCAATAAACTCTGTGCAGCTTTTAAGTACCTGAGGGACTGAGAAGAAGGGGAGACTTGTCAAAAACAGAAAAAAAACCCTCAGGTTCAACAGAGAGAAAACAATCATATTTACACTCAGCATCAGGTAAGCAATTTCCTTGCCTACCCTCCTCTACCAGGTAAACCATGGTTATAAACATAACTGCATACAAGCGTCATGAATCCAGCTGAAAATGTTCAAGCATTCTCGGACAGGTGCACTGTTCAGGGATGTTTTGGAAGAATATTTTATTTTATCCTTGGAAGTACTGGAGTCACCTCATCCTAACCAACCTCCTTCTCCATCAATTTGTTACTTGCAGCTGTGTGCAATCCATCAAATCCATGAATCTCTAGAATGCAGAAGGATGCCTTTCGGCCCATCAAGGCTGCACAGACCATCCGAAACAGCATCTTACTTAGGCCCAACCCCCACCTTATCCCTTAAATCATCTGTTCCAGAAACACAACCAGCCATTTTCTGTATTGAGTTTACTGCACAAGGTAACTCACACTAAATTGACACAGTCTTACAAAGGTCTATTCTGCAAAACTGTCTGAATGCTTAGGTTCAGACAAAGGCCAATATCAGTTACACCCGGCTGATCTGTAAACAACTGGCAGAGATCCCCATCCAACTGCCTTTCAACATGAGGGAGCTTCTGGATTTTGTTTCTAAGCAAATGTTTTGCTTGTCTCATTATAGTATTTTCGCCCAATGTTTATTGAAAAGGTTACACCTTCAGCAGCTTTGGTAACCAAATAAATAAACCCCTCCCAAGAATAGTGCAATGTGGTTCAATTACTCTGAGAGCAGAATATGTGTCTGTTCTACAAACTCAAACCATTCATAGATTATTTTACAACAATCCCTCTGCTTAAGTTAAATAGGATCATCATGAATTCACTGCTAAAAGTTTTGAAGGCCAAATCAAAGGACGTTTTCATTGTACAGACAGATCAGAGACTCCAAAAAGTTGAGAAGCTCCTGGACATTGCCAGCAATGACAGGCATATCTTAACGGAGATTCTCCCTGGGCTGCAGATGTCAATGAAACCAAAGGAAGCCAGTACAGGCTCCCAGGTAATCCTGAGATGTCTGTACTTATTAGTACATGAGTAGAAACATACACCATTGAATAAATCAGTCAGCTAAACAGAGTCATGTTTTAAAACTGAAGTGAATCACCAGGTCAAGATTTGTAATGAGGATAACTCTTACATTACGGCATCCATTATATCTAGCCCTTTTTTTTGCTGAATGTTCAATTCGTAGATTCTGAAAGCTTTGTGAAATGGAAATGCAGTCAGCACACAAGGGGCTATAAAGCAGCTAACTTCCAGGCAGGAGAACACTTAAGAGGTTGAGGAGTTGTCAGATTTATTCAACTTTTTAGTTTTTTAAAGTTTATTTATTAGTGTCACAAGGAGGCTTACATTAACACTGCAATGAAGTTACTGTGAAAATCCCCTAGTCACCATACTCTGGCACTCGGGTATGCTGAGGAAGAATTTAGAATGACCATTGCACCTAACCAGCACATCTTTCAGACTGTGGAAAGAAACCTGGGCACCTGGAGGAAACCAACACAGACATGAGGAGAACTTGCAGACTCCACACACAGTGACCCAAGCCAGGAATCAAACCTGAGCCCCTGGCGCTGTGAGGCAGCAATCCTAACCCCTGTGGCACCGTGCCGCCCCCCTGAAGATACATTATTGGGTAAACTCTCCTCCAATACTCATCCCTTTCCTACTATTGCTTTGTTACACACCCATTGAATCTTGCTCTTCAATTCAAGAATAAATATTTTTGGAGCATTGTAACAGATGAATAAGGAAATGGAAGACACAATGGATTCTCACAGTTAACCACAACACAACATAACGAGATGTTAATCTGCACATCATCACAATTGTTCAATGGACAGTGTGGCACTAAATCATAAATAACACAAAAGTTTTCAAGTTCAATCCCTAATGCGCTGACTTCAGAAAATAAATACCTCCAGTCATATAATTCCTCTACTAAAGAGCATCTCAAAGCCCCTCAAAAACAATTAACTGCCTCAAACTTGCTGCAAAGAGTGTTCAAATTTTGTTATGCAAGTTGTGTGACACATCCGACCAGAAGCACAGAGATGAATGACCAATTAATCTGATTTGGGGCTCAGGTTCAGCACGCAACATTGGCTGGACACTGGCAGAACTTCTTGCTCTGCCCTGGATTAAATTTACGCACTTCAGTAACCAGCTGAGTTACCTGGGAGTTGTCAATTATTTTTTAACAGGGTCATTAACATTGTTGCGTGCCCCTAGCTTGTACTTGCAGGGTGAGATATTCATTAAATAATCAGTCAATCTGAGGTCTCTAATATAGATACGGAGGTTGGATTTGAAACAAAAAATGTCAGTTTCTGTACCAGTTTATACAGAGCTCATGAGGCTGTATTTTTCTACAACATCCCAGATTGAAACAAGGTATGAACCTTACGAGGACTTCAGTGCCTTCAAGACACAAATATAGCGACGTTCCACACTAAGCATAGAGACAGCAAGTGCAATCTTCACAACAAATCTGTCCAGAATCAATTTCTCTTCCCACCCAAATAGAAAAGCTGATGTTGCGGCTAATATTTTCTCTCAATTCACATTACTAAAACAAATTAGCCAGACATTATCAAATTGTCATTTGCAGGACATTGCCATTGCTTCCTTATTACATTACAACAGGGGCTAAACTTCTAAACTTTTCAGGTGAAACTGCAATTTACCTGTATTTGTTTTGATCTAGTAAACTGTAAATGAGGCTCATGATATGGTCTTGTCTACACTGAACCGACCAAATGCGGACTGGTGACTGCTTTGTGAGTCTCACAACACCAGGTTAAAGTCCAACAGGTTTATTTGGCAGCATAAGCTTTTGGAGTCTCTCTCCTTGATCAGGTGAGTGAGGACTTGTGTTCACAAACAGGGTATATACAAACACAAACTCAATTCACAAGATAATGGTTGGAATGCGTCTTTACAGGTAATCAAATCTTAAAAGGTACAGACAATGTGAGTGGAGAGGGGGCCGAGCACAAGTTAAAGAGATTGTCTCCAGACAGGACAGTTAGTGAGATTTTGCAAGCCCAGGCAAGTTGTGGGGATTACAGACAGTGTGACATGAACCCAAGATCCCGGTTGAGGCCGTCCTCACGTGTGCGGAACTTGGCTATCAGTTTCTGCTCAGCAATTCTGCATTGTTGTGTGTTGTGAAGGCAGCCTTGGAGAACGCTTACCCGAAGATCAGAGACTGAATGCCTCTGACTGCTGAAATGTTCCCCGACTGGAAGGGAACACTTCTGCATAGTGATTATTGTGCGGTGTTCATTCATCCATTGTTGTAGTATCTGCATGATCTCCCCAGTGTACTCAGAATCCATTCACATTGTCTGTGCCTTTAAGACTTGATTACCTGTAAAGACTCACATTCTAACCATTATCTTGTAAATTGAGTTTGTCTCTCTATATGCACTGCCTGTGAACGCAAGTCCTCACTCACCTGATGAGGGAGCGAGACTCCGAAAGCTTTGCTGCCGTGGAGATGTCAGGGGTAAGTTTTTCACTCAGAAGGTGGTGAGTGAGTGGAATCGGCTGCTGTCGGGAGTGGTGGAGGTGAACTCGTTGGGGTCTTTTAAGAGACTTCTGGATGAGTACTTGGGATTTAATGGGATTGAGGGTTATAGATAGGCCTGGTAGGTAGGGATATGATCGGCGCAACTTGTGGGCCGAAGGGCCTGTTTGTGCTGTAGTGTTCTATGAATAAACCTGTTGGACTTTAACCTGGTGTTGTGCGACTTCTTACAGTGTTTACCCGAGTCCAATGCCGGCATCTCCACATCATGACTGTTTTGTGAAACATCTCTGTTCAATATACAGATGTGACCCAGGGCTGCCTGTCCTTTTAATTCTCCACCTTGTTGCCACTCTGATCTTTTTGTTCATGACCTGTTGCTGCTGTGTTCCAATGAAGCACAAGGCAAACTTGAGGAACAGCACCATATCTTTCTTTTATTCATTCTGCAGCCTTCGGGACACAATAGTGAGTTCAACAATTTTAGATTGTAAACTGTGCTTCCATTTCATTTTGTGTATCTTAGTTGGTTTTGGCTTTTCTCTCTTTTTTCTGTTTTCAGACAGCAGCTCCTCATGACCCTGCCATTCACACCTGTCAGATCCATCCTTTGTTTCTTTCTTTCCCATACCGCTCCCTTTGGCCAGGAGCAAATTTTCCATTTAATCGCTCTTGTTATCATGCTTTTACCAGCTTTCCTGTTTTGTTCTTCCCCCCATTTCACACGCACGCGCATTTGAGTTCCCTCTGCTCCTCCATGCCCATACCCTCTAGAGTTGAATCCTTTATTTTATATTGTCTCCCCATGTTCTTCCTACCAAACTGAATCACTTTACATTTCTCTGTACTGAACTTCATCTGCCACTTGCCGGCCAATTCAGGGATCAGTGTTGGAACTGCAAGTGTTTATAATTTACACAGATGATTTGAAATTGGGGACTAAGTGCAGTGTCAAAGTTTGCAAATGACCCTAAGTTGGAGTGGTAGAGCAAAGTGTGCAAAGGACAGTGACATCTGCCAAGGGATATTGACAGTCTAAGTGAGTGGACGAGGGTCTAGCAGATGAAGTACAATGTTGGTAAATGTAAGGTCATCTATTTTGGCAGGAATAACAGCAAAATGGACTATTACTTAAATGATAAAAATTGCAGCATGCTGCTGTGCAGAGGTGCCTTTGTACGTGAATCACAAAAAGTTGGTTTGCAGGAACAGCAGGTGATTAAGAAGGCAAATGGAATATTGTTCTTCATTGCAAGAGGGGTTGAGTTTAAAAACAGCAAGGATATGTTGCAGCTGTATAGAGTGCTGATGAGACTACATTTGGAGTATAATGTCCAATTTCTCCTTACTGAGGAGTGCAGAAGAGATTCACTAGATTGATTCCAGAATTGAGAGGGTTGGTTTATGAGGAGAGACTGAGTAGACTGGAACTAGACTCATTGGAATTCAGAAGAATGAGGGGAGATCTTATAGAAAGATATGAAATTATTAAGAGAATAGATAAAATAGAAGCAGGGAGGTTGCTTCCACTGGCGGGTGAAACTAGAACTAGGGAACATTGCCTTACATTAAAGGAGAGCAGATTTAGGACTGAGTTGAGGGGGAACTTCTTCACCCAAAGCATTGTGAATCTGTGGAATTCCCTGCCCAGTGAAGCAGTTGAGGCTACCTCATTGAATGTTTTTAAGGCAAAGATAGACAGATTTTTGAATATTAAAGGCATCAAGGGTTATGGTGAGCGGGCGATTCAGTGGAGCGGAGTCCACGAAAAGATCAGCCATGATCTTATTGAATGGCAGAGCAGGGTCGAGGGGCCAGATGGCCTGTAGTTCTTGTACTTCTGGAGGATGAAAAACATGAGGAGGAGGTGGGGAGTGAGATTAATCTATGAATGAGGGACAGGTATAATCTGCCTACCAACCTTTATTGATTGATAAAATATCTCTTTCTTTTAATCATTTGTGAAACATGCGTGTCACTGACTGACCAGCATTTATTGCCCAATTCTAGTTGCCTGAGGGCAGTTGAGAGCCAACCACATTGCTGTAGTTTTGGAGTCACATGTAGACCAGGCTGGGTAAGGCAGAACATTAGTGAATTAGATGGGTTTTGCTGACAATCGACAATGATTTCATGGTCATCAGTAGATCCTTAATTCCAGATTTTTTTTAAATTGAATTCATGGGCGGCATGGTTTTTGATAAGAGAGGGGATTAAGGGTTATGGGGAGAGGGCGGGAAGGTGGAACTGAGCCACGACAGATCAGCCATGATCTTATTGAATGGCGGGGCAGGCTCGAAAGGCTAGATGGCCTACTCCTGCTCCTATTTCTTATGTTCTTATGGTTGCACAGTGGTTAGCACTGCTGCTCCAGGGACCTAGGTTCGATTCCTGGCTCGGGTCACTGTCTGTGTGGAGTTTGCACATTCTCCTCATGTCTGCGTGGGTTTCCTCCGGGTGCTCCTGTTTCCTCCCACAGTCCAAAGATGTGTGGGTTAGGCTGATTGGCCACGCTAAAAACTGCCCCTTAGTGTCCTGAGATGCATAGGTTAGAGGGATTAGCAGGTAAATGTGTAGGGATGTGGGGGTAGGGCCTGAGTGGGATTGTGGTCAGTGCAGACTCGATGGGCCAAAAGGCCTCTTTCTGTACTATAGAGTTCTATGATTCAAATTCCACCATCTGCTATAGTGGGATTCGAACCCGAGTCCCTAGAACATTAATTGAGTTTCTGGATGAACAGCCAAGCAATAATATCACTCGGCCATCGTCCCCCCTCATGTCCTCTTGTGTCAATAATCAGAGGCATGGTACGTATATACTGTGTTAATGAAGCTGTGAAGTAGGAAAGCAGTGAGCGCTGTTGTTTCTGCAATGATAAGGATAACATGGAAAGAAGATTCATCCTTTCAAAATGGACTGAACAGGCAAAAACGGGATCAGATATCAGAGATTAAATTAGATAGCAGTCCTGGCAGAGACCATCCCCACTCCAGACCCTCTTCTCCTTTCCATGATTACTGTATCGTTCTAATATTTTTCTAATGCTACTCTTGTGCACTTCAGTAACAATCCAGTCCAGACTGCAAGTGTCCTCACTCCAGCTACACTGCATGCAGAGTAGCCAATCACATTTCAATTTGGATCGAGTCGTAAGCAATTCTGGATTTTCTCTCATTTTGCAGGGTATATTATGGCAAACAGCATTGTAAGAGCAGGTATTATTCTGAGACAACCATGATTAGTTTCATTCAGTTATAAAGATAGGATTACATGCCATTAAAATCACTATTTTGTTTCACAGGGAACATTCCAAAGCCACATTTGGTGACAATTACTTTCACTTTGCTCACCGATTATAAGTAAGGACAGGAGCCTGAGAACACATATTCCTTCAGCTCTGACCACTTCCTTTGCCCACGATTGGTGGCCATGGCTTCAGGTGCCTGGGCCCCAAGCTCTGAAATGGTCGACACAAATCTCATTGTTTCTCTGCCTCTCTTTCCTCTTCAAGACATTCCTCAACTCGTACTTGCTTGATGAAGCTTTTGGTGACCTGTCATATAATTCCTTCTTCAATGTAATAACAGGCCTGTGAAGATCCTTGGGTTATTTTAACACACTCATTGAGTGCCTTGTTCGAGTCTTTACGTCGCTCGTCTACGGTTTTGACTACCTCTAGTGGATCCATAGTCAAGGGCCCACTGATCTTGATTGAAGAACGTGAGCTGTTGTCTAAGCTAGAGATGGTATAACTAGCCGTCTAGAGTCATCCCAGTTCTAAAGTGGGCCTACTGATGAGCCAGGTTGTCAGTACCGAGTGCACGAAACCCTCCATAATGACGAGGGTGGAAATTTAGAGAGTTACATATGGCCTCTTGGCGGGCTACAAGCCCAATGGTCTGACAAGTGGCCAGCTTGTCTTACGGTCTCAATCGCCTCTCACCTGTCATTGAAGATCCCCAGTAGCTCCAACGTAAGCAACAAGGTGAGCCTTGAAATTTGTTGGGCGAATAAATGGAATCTCTTTATTCCCAGGAAGGTCACGAGGCTGTTGTTCTTCTCCAGCTACTTCCCCCAGGCGCCAACAACAAATCCAAAGAAATGGGGATCCAGGCATCCAGTCAACTTTCCAACCTCTGGTCCGAGGTGTTGGTACTTTCGGCACTTTTCCTTCCACGCCTTCTCCAGACTGCCGCAATTGTCTTCGAACCGTACTGTCACAGCCACCACTGCAACCCGTTGATCTTTCTCCCTCTTGAAGACGATGTCTGGCTTCCAAAGGGTACTGTCTTTGGCGATAATTTGTGGTTCAAGATAGGATGTCCAGCTGTATTTTCCGACATAGTTGCGCAGCTGTTCCAGGATCTTATTATGGTGCTTAACCCAGCAGTTCTTAACAAACGGGCAAAAGCCAGAAATGTGACCAAGAGTTTCTAAACCTGCTTCACACTTTCAACAGGTTTTTGTGGCGAAGGGGTTCCCTTTTGACAGGGTTACCCTTGTGGGATATGGATTGCACCTGAGTAATAAGTAACGAGGCGATGGGATTTCAGCTGGTATGCAGCCTTTATCCACTGTTTGAAATTTTGTCATTATTATAGTAATGCATTCCGACACCTTGAGAGGTTAGCTGCCTCCACTTGCAGAATTCCCATTCCCTCCACCCTGCATACTTGTTCACCGGCTTCTTGGGACCTGCCTCCTCTGCACCAAGCATTGGTATTGCGGCTCTGATCATGTTCAATGACTCTGTTTCATCATTGCTGCTCTCTTCGTGCGTTGGCATGAAGTCTTCGATCCTCCTCAATGCCTTGAGAGATCTCAGTTCTTCGATGTTCTCGCCAATGTTCTGCTCGCAGAACTGGAAAGAGGCGCGAATGGCTCTGTCATTGGAGGCAGACAGCGACTCCCATTTTCGGATCACCGCAGATGGTATTTGGATCTCAAGCTTGGGAATTCCCAGACCTCCATTCTGAACCCGTGAATAGAAGATGCCATCTGTTGTATGGGGTGGAAGGTGCAGGAACTGTTTGACAGCATTACGGATGAGTTGGTCCACTTTAATAAGCGTATTCTGAGACGCTTCCGACAGGATCAGATGAAAATATAATCACAGGATGACTTGGACTGTAAACAGCTCCACACGTTGCCTTGGCCGAACAGCTGCTGCCTATAAGCTGGAAAACCAGGTCATCAGTCTCTCCTCCCACGCACCTTCTTCTGCGCCAGCCCATGGATCTATCCGGGCTCCCAGGTATTTCTCGGTCTCTCCTGGGGGAACGTATGCAATATCTTCCTTCCGAATCTGCCAGTTCTTGCATTGATTGTATATGAAGGTCTTGCTCTTACAGGTAAAGTGGAAGCCTTTGGTCTTGCTGGTGTTGACAGCCAGACCTGTCGAGTCACAAAAAGACTCTTCAGGTTTCAGGTCATCCCGATGTATGAATCGCTAAGAAGGGCGATGTCATCTGCAAATTCAAGAGCTGAGCAGTTTACTATTGCTCCATCTAGCGTCATGCTGACACCAGGTCTCGCCTCTTCGAGACTACATATCAACGGATCCATTGCAATGTTGAATAATATTGGTGAGAGCGGGTCTCCCTGTTTGACACCCCTCTCAATGTTTATTGGGGCAGTCTTGGACTTTTTGCCCTCGACCACTGTTGTGTTGCCTGTGTAGAGGTCCTGAATAAGCTCTACAAAGGTCTTTGGCAGCTTGGTTCTCTGTAATGACCCACCGAGTCGAACGCTTTCGCAAGTCAACAAAAACAATGGCCAGGTCCTTGTGATTTTTCTTTGCTCCCTTCATGATATTTTGCAACACTGTGATGTTCTCGTTGCATCCGGGAGTAGCTGCTAAAAACCCTTTCTGCCGTGGGTTTATCTTGACTGTCTCACTCGGTCTCTTAGCCATGACCTTAGTAAAGAGGCACAGCAGCATTGGACTGATTGTAATTAGACGCCAGTTGTCAATGCTCTTAAGGCGTTCCTTACCCTCGCACTTTGGGATTAGGACTGATCGACTCTGTTTCATACAGTTCAGGATTGTTCTTGAGGCCATCCACAGGGTGAAGAGGCGAGGTATACGGGTCTCATATGCCTCATGGATGTCTCGGATGTCTTCCAACTTTTGACTATCCGGTCCAGGCGCACTAGCCTCCTTAATACCCTTGATCGCTTGGGTAACCTCTTCTGCAGTGATCGGCTTCATCAGCTTACCCTTATCTGTTTTCCCGCTGTATGGTGTGAATTTGCTTATGTTTGCTTTATTATTCTGACTGGAGACTTTCTCCCGAAAGCTAGCCTCCAGTTCAGTTATGGATAGCAGACAAGTGATTTGTGAAGGCGCGCCCATGATTTGTCCAGCCAGCTGGCGCCTGTTGTTCTTATAGGGCAGTTGAGTTACTCTACTTCTCCCTCATGTATTTGCATCAAGACCACTCTCAAAATTATTCAATATTCCCTACTTGAACCATTCCATGTTGTAGTGAGTTCTATATTCTCACCAGTGTAAATAAATATCTCCTAAAAACTTTATGTGATCAGTTATATTTATGTCCCTTCATTCTGGACTTGTCTATAAGTGGAAACATTTTCTCCATTTGCCCTTTCATCTTATGATATTTGTAAAACGCAAAGCTGCTGGAGTGCAGTAAAACCAAAGAGCTATTACCACAAGAAAATAAAGAGAAAACTAAAAGGGCATGTGAAAAGACAAACTCTGCACAGTAGACTTCCTGTTGTGTATAAAAGTCAACAGATCTCCCACATAACAAGATGAAATTCATTCAGCACACTGGCATGCCTATGTAAGTCATCCAGCACGGACAATGGAGATTTGTTGAACTTTATACAGAGCAAGACGCCTCTGCTGAGTTTGACAGTTCTCCATTTAACCCCTTTTTTTACATCCTATCCCAACACCTGTTTAACGTTCTCATTTGTCATCCTGATGCACAGGAAATGTGTTTCTCAGTTCAGGCTGCATTTTCATTATTTTAGAAAACTGACAGACTGTTTGGAATGAATGTTTTATCCCAAGATACCAAGAGAGAAAAGTATTGATTTGATTTATTATTGTCGTATGTATTGGTACAGTGAAAAGTATTGTTTCTTGCGCTCTACAGACAAAGCATGCCATTCATAGAGTACATGATGTGGGTATGCCGGCGTTGGACTGGCGTAAACACAGTAAAAAGTCTGACAACACCAGGTTTTAGTCCAACCTATTTATTTGATAATATACTCACAAGCTTTCGGGGTTAGTTGTGAGTATATTATCAAATAAATAGGTTGGACTAAAACCTGGTGTTGTCAGACTTTTTACTGTATTCATAGAGTACACAGAGAAGTAAACAAGGCAGTGCAGAATATAGTGTTACAGTCATAGCCAGGGTGTAGAGAAACTTAATGCAAGATAGGTCCATTCAAAAGTCTGAAGGCCATATTCTAATTCATGCCATGTTCTACCCAATCATCAACCCTGTGCTTGCTAATTGTTCCAGCCATGCTGTGAATTTTAAACTTTTCAACTTCATGGTGGCACATTGGTTAGTTAGAACCGTTGCCTCACAGCGCCAGGGACCCGGGTTCAATTCCAGCCTTGGGTCATTGTTTGTATGGAGTTTGCACATTCTTCCCGTGTCTGCGTGGGTTTCCTCTGGATGCTCTGGTTTCCTCCCACTGTCCAAAGATGTGCAGGTTAGGTGGATTGGCCATGCTAAATTGTCCCTTAGTGTCTCAAGATGTGTACTGGGGCAAATGTGTGAGGTGAAGGGAATGGGGTGGGCCTAGTAAGATGCTCTGTCGGAGAGTTGGTGCAGATTCAATGGTCTGAATGGCCTCCTTTTGTGCCATAGGGATTCTATGATTCATGGGCAAATCCATTAATAGACTCACCCTCCCCATCTCCAAAAACACCAGTCCTACAAGAGACAGGGTCACATTGGATTTGCTACTGGGTAATGAACCAGGCCAGGTGTTAGATTTGGAGGTAGGTGAACACTTTGGTGATAGTGACCACAATTCAATTACGTTTACTTTAGCAATGGAAAGGGATAGGTATATACCGCAGGGCAAGGGTTATAGCAGGGTGAAAGGAAATCATGATGCGATTAAGCAAGATTTAGGATGCATAAGATGCGGAAGAAATCTGCAGGGGATGGGCACAATTGAAACGTGGAGCTTGTTAAGGAACAACCACTGCGTGTCCTTGAGAAGTATGTACCCGTCAGGCAGGAAGGAAGGGTCAAGCAAGGGAACCGTGGTTTACTGAGGAAGTTGAAACTCTTGTGAAGAGGGAGAAGGAGACTTATGTCAAGATGAGATGTGAAGGCTCAGTTAGGGTGCTTGAGGGTTACAAGTTAACCAGGAGAGAGATAAGAAGATCCAGGAGGGGACATGAGAAGTTGTTGGCAGGTAGGATAAAGGAAAACTCTAAAGCTTTCTATAGGTACAACAGGGATCAAAGAATGACTAAGGTAAGATTAGGGCCGGTCACGGACAGTCGTGGGAAGTTGTGCGTGGAAACCGAAGAGATAGGAGAGGCACTAAATGAATATTTTTCATCAGAATTCACATAGGAAAAAGATAATGTTGTCGAAGAGAATGTGAGATACAGGCTATAAGATTAGACGGGATTAAGGTTCATAACAAGGAGGTGTTAGCAATTTTAGAAACTGTGAAAATAGATAAGTCCCAAGGGCCGGATGGGATTTATCCTAGGATTCTCTGGGAAGCTGGGAGGAGATTGCAGAACCTTTGGCTTTGACCTTTATGCCGTCATTGTCTACAGGAATAGTGCCAGAAGACTGGAGGATAGCAAATGTTGTCCCCTTGTTCAAGAAGGGGAGTAGAGACAACCCTGGTAATTATAGACCAGTGAGTCTTACTTCTGTTGTGGGCAAAGCTTTGGAAAGAATTATAAGACATAGAATTTATAATCATCTAGAAAGGAACAATTTGATTAGGGATAGTCAATACGGTTTTGTGAAGGGTAGGTCATGCCTCACAAACCTTATTGAGTTCTTTGAGAGGGTGACCAAAGACGTGGATGAGGGCAAAGCAGTTGATGTAGTGTATACGGATTTCAGTAAAGCATTTGATGAGGTTCCCCATGGTAGGCTATTGCAGAAAATGCAGAGGCGTGGGATTAAGGGTGATCTAGTGGTTTGGATCAGAAATTGGTTAGCAGAAACAAGGCAGAGGGTGGTGGTTGATGGGAAATGTTCATCCTGGAGTTCAGTTACTAGTGGTGTACCACAAGGATCTGTTTTGGGGCCACTGCTCTTGGATGAGGGGATAGAAGGATGGGTTAATAAATTTGCGGATGACACTAAAGTCGGTGGAGTTGTGGACAGCGTGGAAGGATGTCGCAGATTACAGAGGGACATAGATAAGGTGAAGAGCTGGGCTGAGGGGTGGCAAACCAAGTTTAATGCGGAAAAACGTGAAGTGATTCACTTTGGAAGGAATAACAGGAATACAAAGTACTGGGCTAATGGTGAGAGACTTGGTAGTGTAGATGAGCAGAGAGATCTCGGTGTCCATGTGCATAGATCCTTTGAAGTTGGCACCCAGGTTGATAGGGTTGTTAGGCAGCGTACAGTGTATTGGCTTATATTGGTAGAGGGATTGAGTTTCGGAGCCATGAGTCATGAAACTCTGGTGCGGCTGCACTTGGAGTATTGCATACAGTTCTGGTCGCTGCATTATAGGAAGAATGTGGAAGCACTGGAAAGGATGCAGAGGAGACATACCAGGATGTTGCCTGGTATGGTGGGAAGTTCTTATGAGGAAAGGCTGAAGGATTTGAGGCTGTTTTCATTAGAGAGAAGAAGGTTAAGAGGTGACTTCATAGAGGCATACAAAATGATCAGAGGATTAGATAGGGTGGACAGTGTGAACCTTTCTCCTTGGATGGTGATGGCTAGTATGAGGGGTTATAGCTTTAAATTGAGGGGTGATAATTATAGGATCAGAGGTAGGTTCTTTATTCAGAGAGTAGTAAGGGCGTGAAGTAGAAGTGGACTTCCTGCAATAGTAGTGGACTCATCATTAAGGGCATTTAAAGGGAATTGGATAAGCATATGGATGATATTGGAATAGTGTAGGTTAGATGGGCTTTAGATTGGTTTCACAAGTCGGCATAGCATCGAGGGCTAAAAGCCTGTACTGCGCTGTAATGTTCTATATTCTACAATCCTCCAGCATAACTCCTCCAATTCTGGCCTGCTGTGCATCCAGACTTTAACTGTTTCACCACTGGTGATCATGCCTTCAGAGCGTAGACCCCAAAGCTCTGGAATTCCCTCCCGACACCTCTCTGCTCCTTTAAGATGTATCTTAAAACCTAACATCTGTTTCAGTATCTTGTGTGGTTCAGTGTCAAATTTTACCTGATAAACTATGAATTGCCTTCAAATATCTTACAGCATTAGAAGAACTAAGAAGCTAGTTGTCCTTGCAGGTACATCAAGCTTCCAAATTAACATAGGAAGAAAATAATTGAAATTAGGCAATGAAATTAATCTGTTTTTGTTGGTTGAGGGATAAGTGATGACATCTTAATCACTGACTTGTTCAATCCATCACTGCAACTTTGAATTTTAAACCCTGATTCACTAGATCTTAATCACTGAATTAAATGAAAGGATTACTTTGCTGAAGTAATTTCCCTGAAAAACTGCTATTACATTTCAATGTAATTCAAAGAACGTGAAGCGCTTGAGATCACTGACTTACAGGGACACAGCCAGCTCATGGTTTGGAGACATAGTCCCAGACAGGGCAACTGGGGCAGGGACAGGTCAGGATAATCTCTGGCCTCCTGCCACATTGGGAAGGGCGGGGGGGGGGGGGGGGGGGGGGGGGGCGGCGGCTGTCTGGGATCTGGAAAATCCAGGTGGCATGTAAAGATTTCCCTCAATCAACTCCTCAATTGGTCTAATTGGCTATCCACCGCTGGGCAAATGGCTGGCCATCGCACCTCACACGCTGCCACCTTGGAAAGATTGGCAAATTCCACTTCCGAGATGAAAATTCAGCCCAAAGTTTCCAGCAGAGATCACAGGGTGGAAAAGAACGCTGGCTGAAATTTCCCCACCCCTGGCCAACGGGCACAGTAGCTTTCTCACCAATATCCTAGCTGTGGTCAGCTCGCTTGGCTGATTTGCAAAATTAATGTCTCAATTTTTAAAAATGTCCACCTCATTAGCCAAGTCAAGAAATTCATCAATGTTAAACTGTGACTATGATTCAAAGCTCTTCCATGACACAATCAGACATTACAATCACTTCACCCTTTTGTTTGAGGTTCATTACTAAATTAATTTTCCACCTCAAGCCAAGCAGGAACATGCTCAGAAAGTACAATAAATGAGGCTCTGTTATTGAAACCAAACCACAAGCACAGACATGAGTTAGAAACAAACCTATTCTGATGGACATGAGTGGAACAAATGCACCTTATTAGCAGCTAGAAGAGAGTTGAGCTGATATGCAATTGCAACCATTATCCAATATACATTTTGACAATTACTAAACCAGATAAACATTTGCCCAAAATAACATTATTACATTGAATTTGCTGGTTAGGTAATGATGAAGTGCGGTATCTATGTTGTGATCTGATATGAAACTTTTGCTTTCTTGCATTAAAGTCCGTCGCTTAGCAATGATCTGATTGTTTTCAGCAGCCCTCCTGGAGAATCTTTGTCTGCCAGAGTCACAGGGCTTCAATATAGTAAACAAAACTAACAAGCTCTTCTGATATGATCAAGCTCTTCAGACACCAACAACTTGTAGTTATACAGCAGCATTAACCAAGTAAAATATTCAAGGCATTTCAGAAGGAGATTGACACTGAGCCACAGATGATGTGAGGACAGTATTTTGAAAGCTTAGTTGATTAGGGAGGTGGTGGGTAGTTGTACTATCACAACTGCCAAAACGGGGGGAGTTGTCTCACAAACTAGACACAGTCATACTCTAAGAATTATAAATTAACAGATAATGTCCCAGACACACCTATCATTCCTGAGTAGAGGTGGTGAGACAGTGATATACAGTCAGGAGGGAATTGTGCTAGGAATCCTCAGCATCTACTCAGCACCGCATAAAGTTGATATCATCAGGTCAAACATGGGCAAGAAAACTTCTTGCTAAATATCACACCCCTCCTCCACATATCCCAAATCTCAGCTGATGAATCAGTACTCTACCACACTGAACACCACTTGTGAAGCACTGAGGGTGGCAAAGATGCAGAATGTATCTGAGCGGGGGACTTCCATGTCCAACACCTAGAGTGGCTTGGTAGCACCACTGCTGATTGATGTGGCAAAATCCTAAGGGGCATACTGTCAACATGGCAGATAGATCCAGTTTGAGAAAAAAAAACACACTCAACCCCTTATCCTCACTAATTTGTTTATGACAGTATTAAAACGAATTATCACCGAATAGTCTTTCAGGAGACTAAATCCCCTTTTCTCCTTAAGGATATCCTCCATCATGTTGTGTGGCATTACCATCTTGCTAAATGGGACAGAAACATAGAAACTAGGAGGAGTAAGCCATTCTGTCTCTCCCATCGTTCAATATGAACATGGCTTACCCTCGGTCTCAATGCCATATTCCTGCTTTCTCCTCTTACCCCTTGAAGCCATTATAATATAAAAAGAATCCGTTTTTTTCTTAAATATGTTCAGTGACTTGACCTTCACAGCTTTCTGTGGTAGACAATTCTACAGACTCACTATCCTTTGAGTGAAGAAATCTTTCCTCATGGTCTCCTCCACATCCCGTGACTGTGTCCCATGGTTCTAGATTCCCCCGCCATCCTCCCTGCACCTAGCCTGTCCCAGCCCTGTTTGAATTTTATACATTTCAATCCAATCCCCGCTTATCTTTTTGAACTCCAGTGAATACAGACCCAGTTGAACCAATCTCTCCTCAGAGGAGGGTCCCGCCAACCCCTGTATCGGCCTAGTGAACATTCGCTCCACTCCCTCTATGGCAAGAATATCCTTTCTTAGGAAAGAAAAACCAAAACTGCACACAATACTCCAGATGTAGTCTCACCAAGGCCCTGTATAATTGCAATAAGACATCCCTACATCTGACTCAAATCCTCTTGCAATGAAGGCCAACATACCATTTGCCTTCTTAACTGCTTACTGCACCTGTCTCTCCACTTGCACTCACTGATGTACATGGACCCAGGTCCCTTTGTACACCCACATTTCACAATATATTACCATTTTAATAATACTCCTACTTTCTATTTTTCACACCAAAGTATATAATTTCACATTTAGCCACGTTATACTGCATGTGTTTGCCCACTTACTAAATCACCTTGAAGCCTCCTTGTGTGCCCCTCACAACTGACAATTCCCGCCCAGTTGTGTTTTGTCAGCAAACTTGGAAACATCACATTTGGTTCCCTCATTCAGGTCATTTATATATATCGTGAATAGCTGGGGCCCAAGCACTGATCCCTGCAGTACCTCACTAGTCACTGCCTGTCCTCAGAACAAGACCCGTTTATTCCAACTCTCTGCTTCCTGTGTGTCACCAATTCTCAATCTATGTCAATACATTACCACTTATTCAACGTGCTTTAACTTTGTCCACTAACCCTCTTATGAGGGACTTTATCAAAAAACTTCTGAAAGTCCAAATACACCACATCCACTGGTTCTACTGCCCTCAAAAACTCCAATAGATTTGTTAAACATGATGTGCCTTTCATAACCCCATACTGGTTTTGTCCAATCCCATTAATGCTTTCCAAATATTCCATTATCATTATTGAAACATATAAGATGATTAGAGGTTTAGATAGGGTGGATAGTGATAGCCTTTTTCCTCGGATGGAGAAAGCTAGCACGAGGGGGCATGGCTTTAAATTAAGGGGGGGTAGCTACAGGACGGATGTCAGGGGTAGGTTCTTTACCCAGCGGGTGGTGAGGGATTGGAATGCCCTGCCTGCTGCAGTTGTAAATGCGTCTAGTTTGGGGGCGTTTAAGAGATCTCTGGATAGGTTTATGGACGAAATGGGATTGGTATAGGCTAGTGGGTCATTGTTTTTGTAACTGGTCGGCGCAACATCGTGGGCCGAAGGGCCTGTTCTGCGCTGTAATGTTCTATGTTCTATGTTCTATTATCATGTCTTTTATAATAGACTCTAGCATTACTGGGATTCTGTCGGTACAGATTCAATGGGCTGAATGGCCTCCTTCTGCACTGTAGGGATTTTATGATCTTCCCATTACTGACGTCAGGCTTGTGGTCTATGATTCTCCCTTTTCAAATAGTGGGGTCATATTGGCCACCCTCCAATCTATAGGAACTGCTCCAGAGCTTATAGAATTTTGGAAAATGACCACTAATGGATCCAATATTTCCAGGGCAACTTCACAGACTTTGAACAGATCGAGGAACTCAAGACAGGACATCCATAAGGCCATCAGCAGCAGCAGAATTGTATTCAACCACAATGCACAACCTCATGGCCTGGCATATACCCCACTCTACCATTACCACCACGCCAGTTATCAATCCTGGTACAATGAAGAGTGCTTGAGGACATTCCAGAAGCAACATCTGGCATTGCTAAAAATGTGACATCCAGTTCTGAATGGGAGTGAATAATTTAAACCACTCATTGGTGGAGGAGCCCAGCACATCAATGCAAAAGAGTCATAGAATCATAGAATTCTGCAATGCAGAAAGAGGCCATTCAGCCCATCTAGTCTGCACCAACCACAATTCCACCCAGGCCCTATCCTCACATATTTACCCATTAATCCCTATAACCTATACATCCCCGGATACTAAGGGGCAATTTAGAATGGGCAATCAACCTACGCCGCACATCTTTGGACTGAAGCATTTGGATGGAGCATTTGCAACAATCTTCAGCCAGAAGTGTCAAGTGGATGATCCATCTCGGCCTTCTCCTCCGGATGCCCTCAGCATGACAGATTCCAGTCTTCAACCAACTCAATTTACTCCACCGGCTGAAGGCACTGGGTACTGCAAAGGCTATGGACCCTGTCAATATTCAATAATGCTGCTGAAGACGCATGCGCCAGGACTTGCTGTGTCACCAGTCAAGATCTTGCAGAACAGTCACAACACTGGCACCTAACCAACCTCAGTGGTGGGAAAGCTTTTAACATCAATAATCCAAAATAAAATTAACAGTCACTTAGAGCAGTTTGGAGTAATTAAGCCAAGGTTTATTATGAGTAAATTATACTTAACTAACTGATTTAGAGATTTTCAAAAAGGAAACTGAAAGGGTTGATGAGGGTGACACAATCAAGGACTTCCAAAAAGCTTTTGATAAAGTGCTATAGAACCAGCTTACTATAGAACTTAGAGCACTTGCCATAGAATCAGTCAAAACTCATGGAATAAAAGGAACAGTGGCAGCAGGGACATGAAGTTAGCTGAGTAACAGGAAACTGAGTGGTGGTGAAGGATTTTTTTTGGACTGGAAGAAGTTGGACTATAGGATTCCACAACAATCAATACTCAGATCATTGCTTTTCTTTTAATGACCAGGGCTTTAAGGTGTTAGGGTACAATTTCAATATTTGTAGATGACACAAAATAAGGCAAAACATGAGGAGGCTAGTAGACCTCACAAGTATATAGACAGGCTGATAAAATAGCTGGATGTGTAGCAGATGAAATTTATTGAAGATAAGTGAAAAATTATATATTTTGTAAGGAAGAATGAGAAGAGGTAATATGCATTAACGGGTACAACAAAGGGTGCATCCGCTAACAGAGAGACCTAGGGGCCAAATGTCTGGAGATCATTAAAGGTGGCAAGGCAGTTTGAGAAATTGGTTAAAAATGATGCTGGGCTTTATAACTGCAGACAAAGCAAAAAGTTATGATAAACCTTTAATAAACACCAGTTTTCATGAACATGGTTCCAAGGATGAAAGACTATAGTTATGCGATAGATTGAAGCTGGAATTGTTTCCTTAGAGGAGAATCTTGATAGGGAGATTTGATAGAAATGTTTTAAAATTATGAGGGGTCTTGATGGAGTCTAATTCTGTCGAAACCAGTCCCAAGCCTAAACCGTCACCCTGTAAAAAGCACATCATCAAATGACATGTAGCCGCTATACCAATAAACCGGAGCAAAGAAAGGACAGCACATATGAGCATGCACGTATGATGGGATTGGATGAAAAGCGAAAGGAGGTCCGATTCATGACAAACCCAATTTTCAATGCTAAAAACATCACCCGAACAGGTATTTGGAAAGTCTGACACTCCTCCATCATGGGAAGATTCGGACCTGTCATCTTAGGTACGGTAGCACAGTGGTTAGCACTGCTGCTTCACAGCTCCAGGGTCCTGGGTTCGATTCCTGGCTCGGGTCACTGTCTGTGTGGAGTTTGCACATTCTCCTCGTGTCTGCGTGGGTTTCCTCCGGGTGCTCCGGTTTCCTCCCACAGTCCAAAGATGTGCGGGTTAGGTTGACTGGCCATGCTAAGAAATTGCCCCTTAGTATCCAGAGATGTGTAGGTTAGAGGGATTAGTGGGTATAATATGTAGGGATATGGGGTTAGATCCCGGGTGGGGTTGTGGTCAGTGCAGACTCAATGGGCCGAAGGGCCTCTTTGTGCACTGTAGGGTTCTATGATCTATGATCTTGGGAATCAGCACAATATGGTGTCCAGAATAAAAACAAATCAGCATCGAGAGCATAATGACCCTGCGCTCTCGGCAAGAAAATCACATTCATGGAATTGGCCTCATACTCAACATATACAGCTCTCACATTAGTTTGATGAAAGCCAATACCATCATGACTTCACCACCAGATTTCACATAAGGTATGCACGCCAAAATCACTGCCATCTGTGCAAGTTCACGCACCAAGGGAGACAGACACAGAGGGAGAGAAAGATGAATTCCACCACCAATTGCAGAACAAGCTGGATGAGGCACCCAGCTGTGATAGCAAGATCTGATCAAGAGTCAGGGAAACTCAAAACGCAAACTCTATTTTCTCTCTCCACAGATGCTGCTAGGCCTGCTAAGATTTTCCAGCATTTTTCTGTTTTTGTTTCAGATTCCAGCATCCGCAGGGAGTATTTTGTTTCTATGATCTCAAGGTACTGATGTGACTTCAATATTAAGTGATCGAGTCCCATGGATTAGCAAGTTTGGTAAGAAATTTCACAACACCAGGTTAAAGTCCAACAGGTTTACTTGGTAGCACAAGCCACTAGCTTTCGGAACGCTGCCCCTTCATCTGGTGAGTGGGGTTCAGTTCACAAACAGGACATATAAAGACACAAACTCAATTTACAAAATATTGGTTGGTATGTAGTGTCTTTATATGTCCTGTTTGTGAACTGAAATCCCACTCACCTGATGAAGGGGCAGCGCTCTGAAAGCTAGTGGCTTGTGCTACCAAATAAACCTGTTGGACTTTAACCTGATGTTGTGAGGCTTCTTCCAGTGTTTACCCCAGTCCAACGCCGGCATCTCCACACCTTAGTAAGTTTGCTCAATGGAAATGGTAGGAACCAAAGTGTATGAGCCGGCCCCCACGAGCCAGCAATTGCGTTCAATGGAAAGGGCGAGCATCTGCTGGCCTTCTGCAACTGCAATGGCCTCAATATTGGGAACACCTTCTTCAAACACAATGGACATTCACAAAATGACTTGGAGGTCTCCAGACGGTGACACCCTGGACATGACTGATTATATATGCATCAGCAGCAAATGGACGACATCTCTACAAGATGATTGGACTCATTGTTGTCCTGATATAGGATTGGATTGCCACCTTGCTAGGCAAGATACATCTGAAGGTGAAGGTAGCAATAGTCACAAAGACACAATGGTCTTTTACAACAGAAAAACTGGGGCAAGGACACATAAAATAGTTCAAGCTGGTCCTCTCCAACAGACTCAAAGTATTACTGAGGTTGGGCAAAATCAAGGAACAGTAGAAAATGTACAAAAGAAAGTATGAAGATTTTAGAACTCACCATTAAATGGAGTAGAAGAACCAAGAATGAATGATGGGTCATTGACCCAATGCGCAAATTCATTGGTAAAAGAAAACTGGCAAAGGGAAAGAGAGACCTGGAAAAGATCACTGAGCAAAGATAAAATTATGATGTGAAGTAAAGAAGGTTGGATAAAGCCATGAAATAGTACTTCAGGAGAGACAAATGAGGAAGCATAGACATCAAAGGCAGGACATTGTGATGGACAGTGTCTGGCAAGACACGTATTTCACTTCCCGTTCATATGCCCTGCCAGGGAGGCAGTAAAATGAACGCAGCTAAATGGAAAAAGAAGACAGGGCCAGCTAAAGGAGACCTGGAGAAGTACACTTAAAGAGGACCTCAAAGAATAGGACACCACCTGAATGCAGCGGAAGAGACTGTAGTGGACCAGAGCCAATGACAAAGTCTGACTATCCATTGCCCTGTATGGAACCAGAAGAACTGGGTCTAAAGTCCAAGTCTGGATAGAATCGATGGAGAGAGAGAGAGAGAGAGAGAGAGAAACTATTCCCATTCATGGAAGGATCAAGAAGTACACAGGGCCAATTTAACAGAATTGATGATTGGCGAAAGAACTAACAGTGACACGAGGAAAAGAAAATTAAGGATTTATAATATACTGCTAGAAGAATGATGGAAGTGAATGCAATTATGGTTTTTAAAAGGGAGTTGGGTAAGAATTCAGAGAGGAAATATTTGAAGGTTATGGGACAAGGGCAGCGCAATGGGGCTAGTCGAAAAAGTTAATTAAAGTTTGTTTATTAGTCACAAGTAGGCTTATATTAACACTGCAATGAAATTACTGTGAAATTCCTCTGGTCGCCACCCTCCAGCACCTGTATGGGTCAACGCATCTAAACAATGCATCTAACGAGCACGTTGTTCAGAACGTGGGAGGAAATCTATGCAGACATGGCGAGAACGTGCAAACTCCACACAGACAGTGACCCAAGCTGGGAATCGAACCTGGGCCCCTGGTGCTGTGAGGCAGCAGTGCTAACCACTGTGCCACCGTGCCGCCCTCTTGCTGAGAGCCATCATGGATACAACAGACAGAATGGCTTTGTTCTGTGTTGTTATGATTCCATGATGAACACACAAAAATTTTCCAGAGTGAACATTCACCAGTATGAAACAGATACCAGAATCCACAGCACAGATTAACTGCACGTGTCCCTCATGCAGAATCTCAGAAGACAACTGGAATTCAACAGCAACATGAAAGGCACACAACAGAATGGCAGTTACCAGTAAAATATTTGCTATATAAACTTCACCATGTAACTCCTGCACTTTGAACCTTACCATCATGACCAGAGTTGAGCAGGTGTTCACCCAGGTCACAGCCAAACACACGCTCCTTCAGGATTCCACGCTGTTTCAGCTTCTGCTTGCTTGGCCGTGACTTCATGAAGGTGCGCAGGAAGGTGATGAGCTTGCCGTGCTTTTTTGAAACTGGAACAAAAGCAAAGAGAATAATTCAGTATATTTTGGTTTTACAGCAATGTAAACCTTTGATCAATTAATCCCAATTAACAAGATTCTTTGATAATCAAGTGGGTAAAGGCGGTGTCTCGGAGTGACTGGTGTTACTTTTGGATTGTTTCATCAAGAAGCTGGAAGACACGGCTGGACAACAGCCTCCTGCATTAGCTGCTGTACCTGTGCAGCTGGACTGTAGTGAACTATAGAGGAATGAATACAGAAAAGATGCAAAAGTGGAGATATAGAACCTATCACTATGGGGCCAGTTTGGGTATAGGACATGAAGTATATATAGACATGGTTATGACTTTACTATTATGATTCCAGTTGATGTTAAAAGTGGACAAGTCAGGGCCTAGCGCACTATGTGGAGGTCAGTTACTGAATGAATTACAAAAGTTGGCTGATTAATTTTTAACACAAGGAATAACATATTTCTTAAAACAATTAGGTGAATTATATAACACCAAACAAAAAGATTGGAAAGATCTCAGTACAAACACAAGACTGTTCAACTCGCACTATTCCTTTAGACATATAAAGCAGTGAAGAATTACCACCAACTTGACATAAAGGCTTCTTTGCTTGGGACTGACACAGTTGCAAATGGTTTTCTTACAGTGAATTCTTGAGCATTCACTTGATGCTTCTTGCCCAACTCTTCTTTCTCCCTAAGACACCCAGAAACCTCATTCTAAACTTAGTTTCTTCAACTGTAGAGCAAAAAGATTCCCTAACCTCAGGCTTCCAGCAGAATTTTCACTAAACCAATCACTTTCCTAAGCACCATAAATCATTGAGTTAACTACTGTCCAAATAGCCCTGTAGTTATTCTTTCTCTCAGATTAAAAATCACTGTCTTTTCACTGTTACACACACGCTCTAAACTCACTCCCTCGCAACTCCTGACCCTTTTCTGTGTCAGTATTACTAGATCACTGTTGCTAGGAAACAGTTATGTTTTTTCCACTTTGTATTTTGTTTCCCCAGAACCAAACTCCCCAGGACTTCAAACTCCTTTTAATTCAAATCTTTAAATTCAGGCATTTTAAGACCTCATTAAAAATGTTTACGTAGAAATAAACTCAAAAGATCTGAAACCTTTTAGTCATAATCCATACTCTCAGGAACCATGGTTCATAAACAAAATGAAACTGAAATCATTTTTACTATTCTTAATCCACACACACACTTAAAAAGTCTACACTGTTCGTAATAATGCAATAGGAAACAAGAAATAGCCTTGGTGTTGGCGCTTCCTGAAAGAAGTAAATTCAGAAGGTACATAGTGAGGTGGATGCCTGCCAGTTGGACAGTGATTAAAGTTTGGACATTCCGTTATAGTTCTTGGATGAAACTTGCAGAAAGAGGCTACTTAGCTTATTGTGTCTACACCAGAGCTGTTAAGTTCCCAAAAAAAAGTGATGAAACTTTGATAGATTTTGGAAAACAGATCAAATGACAATGGAGAAATATATCATGTGTCTTTAACAGGCTGTTTAAAAGACTGGGACCACTTGGATTGGTGGAAGCATTTAAATTGTTGATTTGTACTATTCTGTCTTATAGTTCTAACTGCTATTTGGTTCTTGGAGGAGGCTACCCTGTTGGATCAGGAGACCGCTGCCATGATAACATTCCTGGGGAAACTATCATTTCCTTTTGCCTCTGTGGGACAACTCAAACTTTCTCCATTGACATAAAGAACAGATAATTTAATGTCTACCAGATACTGGAAAATATAACGGAAAAGTTAAAGACGGAGAGAAAATATTGCTTAAGCAGATCTGGCTTTCACTTCAGAAGACAGAATTTAAACAGCAATTAATCCCAGGAAAGCCAAGGAATAGGTAATGAGTGGTTCAGTATGATCAGATGTAATGAAATACCCAAAGGAGGCAGCAATGCCCTTCAAATGATACTCAAAATGATACACAAACTCGTTGTAGAAGAGAATTAAGATATTGATGAATCTGAACAAATTATGCTAGCAACAAGGAGTGATGAATGAGTTAGTCTCTGACTTGTTTAACTGTACAGTGCTAGATAGCAATTGCACTTCAACAGTATTGGAACAAATTGGTTCAAATGTTAAAGATAGAAAACATGGAAATACTCATCCGGTCAGGCAGCATTCGGTTAATCAGCTAAAATTTTGTGTGGCATTCCATTGCTGACCACATGTTTCCTTTATTATGTATTACTACAGAAAGATGTAGAATGTAAGTATTTACTTTGGTCCCACAACTTTAGAACAATGGCAACTAAGTTACATATCTATGGGAAGGTTATGGATGGAGTGGCATGGTTCGATACCTTTTACAGATTTCACAACTCTTACTCAAACTCTTCTGTTAGCCTTGAATATTCTTCATTAAGCACCCTGCACCTTTAACAGGATTTTTAACTTTGAACAAGAAGTACGAACAAATTATTTCTGAAATTTTAAGACAATGCTTTCTTTCCTTTCTGATTCTTGTCATTGGTGCCATTTATATCTGCCTAATACTCTGATGAGAAATATTATATTCTGATAAGGTGGTACAATAAGCCCGTCCTGACTCAAAGAACAAAGAGCAACACAGCACGGGAAACAGGCCCTTCGGCCCAACGAGCCCACGCCGCCATTTTAACATTGTGAGTGCCCTCTTCTACCCATGACCTTTGTCTACGCCTATTGAACTCCACAATAAAGGAACGATAACCAGATTGAGGGACGACTAATTTAGGGACTCATATTGCATTTTCACTGACTTGCCAAAAACAATTGCCGTGTCATGCTGCATGTTAAGTTTTATTTGTACCTTTTCATAGAAAGTTCACTCAACAGCATAGGCATTTCATTAGAGATAACATTAGTTTTTATAAAATGCCTATTCCAGCTATTTTATATGGGATTATAAATACAGATGTGCTTCATTTCCCTTATTTCCCTCTTCTCTTATTTTTGCTTTTGGTCAGCAGCACCTACTTACTCCAGGCACATTTTTGTTTCTTCTCTTGCCCCATCACCATTTTCCTTAGCTCTGGAAGACCAACTGTTCCATTCTTCAATGTCTCCTACCTTTCACCCGATCTCCAACAGTTCCCAGTTTTTAAAATGTTGAACAGTTGACTCTGTTTCTCTCCACAGATTTTTTTCCAAAAATATACTTTATTCATAAAAATCTCAAATAAACTATTGCAAATCTACATTTCTTTGAAATTCAAACAGTGCAGAGTCAAAACATTTTTATATTTTTATACAAACTACAGTCATTACATTTCAATACTTAAAGCTATATCCATGCCTCAATAAATTACTGTGTGCCGTTATTGCTCAGATTGGCACACAGTTCCGCAGGTCGAGGGTATCCTGCAGTTCCCGGGCCCTCGGTCTGCCTCCGTTAAAAGGCCTTACAGTGTGGCCTTTCCCCATTGTGCCTTTGCAGCGGCTGCCCCAAGCTTCAGCGCGTTCCTCAGCACGTAGTCCTGGACCTTGGAATGTGCCAGTCTGCAACACTCGGTCGAGGACAGTTCTTTCAGCTGGAAGATCAGCAAGTTTCCGGCGGATCAAAGTGTGTCCTTCACCGAGTTGATGACCTTCCAGCAGCAGTTGATATTTGTCTCGGTGTGCGCCCTCGGAAACAGCCCATAGAGCACAGAGTCCTGCGTCACCGAGCTGCTGAGGACAAACCTCAACAAATACCACTGCATCTCTCTCCAGACCTTCTTTGCAAAGGCACATTCCACAAGGAGGTGTGCGACCGTCTCATCTGCCCCGCAGCCACTTCGAGGGCAGCATGCAGTGCTGTTGAGACCTCGAGCGTGCGTGAAGGATCTGACGGGGAGTGCCCTTCTCACCACCAGCCAAGCCAGATCTTGGTGCTTGTTTATCAGTTCTGGTGATGAGGCGTTCTGCCAGATGACACTGACAGTCTGCTCAGGGAACCATCCGACAGGATCCGCCATCTCCTTTTCTCTCAGGGTCCCAAGGACGTTACACGCTGACCACTGCTTAATTGCCATGTGGTCAAAGGTGCATTTGCGGAAGAATTTCTCCACGAAGGACAGGTGCTGCGGTACGGTCCAACTACTCGGAGCGTTCCGCGGCAGTGTGGCCAGACCCATCCTTCGCAACACTCGGGACAGGTGGAACCTCAAAAAGTAGTGGCACTTGCTGTTAGCGCACCAAGGATCTAAGCACAGCTTGATGCAGCCGCAGACAAAGGTGGCCATCAGGATGAGGGCGGCGTTGGGAATGTTTTTCCCTCCGTTCTCTGGTGATTTGTACATTGCTTCCCTCCGGACACGATCCATCTTTGATCTCCAGATAAACTTGAAGATGGCCTGTGTCACTGCTGCAGCACAGGATTTGGGGATAGACCACACCTGCGCCACATACAACAACACGGACAGCACGTCGCACCAGATCACCAGGTTTATTCCTGTCATGGAGAGGGAGCATTGCTCACACAAGCCCAGTTTCTACCTGACTTTGGCGATGCGCTCGTCCCAGTTTTTGGTGCATGCCCCTGCCGCTCCAAACCATACCCCCAGCACTTTCAGGTAATCTGCCCTGAAGGTGAAGGGGACAAAGGATTTGTTGGCCCAGTTCCCAAAGAACATGGCCTCGCTCTTACCCTGGTTGACTTTGGCTCCTGAGGCCAGCTCGAACTGCTCGCAGACCTGGAGGAGCCTGCGAACAGATGAGGGGTCCGAGCAGAATTCAGCCACATCATCCATGTACAGGGAGGCTTTGACCTGCGTGCCTCCACTGCCTGGGATTGTCACCCCTTTGATGCCTGGGTCACTTCGGGCAGAATCTACTGTTTGACTCACTCCAAACTGCAAAATCCTATCTGAGGTCAACATATTTGCCCCTCACCTACTCCCATTCCTGTGGGGGTGGGATGGTAAAATTCTGGTATCTGGCCTGATGAATATTGCCAGCAATTTCAGTTTTTCTTTAACATTTGAGACAATCTACTTCAATACTGTCAAAGTGCAATTACTATCTAGTTCTCTACAATTGAACGAGTCAACGACTAATACATTCATCACAGAATTAAAACTCCTTGTGACCAATACAACTTGTTCAGAAGCATCATCATCTTCACTCTCTTTCTCAGTTTCCTGTGCCATGTGTTATTTCAAAGGCTTTGCCTATTTCCTTTAGGTTATTCACTGCATAATGAAACTTGAGGTCATAATGAACCACTTACTAACTATTTCTTGGGAATTCCTGGGATTAATTAACTTTTTGCTACTGTTCAAATTCTGTCTGTTGATGTGATGACCTGATCTGCTCAAGCAGCATTCATCTTCCTTCTGCCCATTCTTGAGATTTTTGCATCAAATATCTGGCAGTCATTAAGTTCTCTATTCTTTGTGTCAATGAGGAAAGTCTGATTTGTTCCACAAAGTCATGGGGTTTCATACAAAAAAAAATCACTCCTGATGGTTGAAGGCGTACTACCAGTGGGGTAAATGAATAGGTTGAGGAAAAAGTGGTTTTAACTATCAATTAGTCTTATATGTTTATACTTTGAGTGAACTTTACACACCCCAAGGATCTGAGATCAGCAAGAACTCTCCAATAAAGCCTTGATCGTTTACATCAAAGCAGATAATCTCCAGCTAGGAAGCGATAACAGTCCTGCTTCCGGGCGAAAAGTTTAATAATACAAGATTGAAAATCAAACAATGATCTGAATCCTGATTAAACAGTGTGTAATTGTGACTACCTGAAAGAGCTGTATGAGTGTTATTTACCTGAGAACGCTATATTCAAGTGCTCTCTCTGTGAGGCCTATATTAGAAGAGAATGCTGCTCCTGTCCCTGAGTCTCCTATGGTTAGTGCAAAGTCCACCACAACAGTCCCTACTACAAGTAGTCTACAGGTAAAATCCCAACTTGCCTTCTGTTCTCTACCATTGTTCTCCAACACTTTTAATTAGTTCAATTTTCATTTCAATGTTTTAAGTAGGAAGACGGGCTTTCATCAGGTTGAGATCTTGTAGAAAATTCATAGAGCTCAGAGAGATCATACAAGGCCATCCAAGACAGAATCCAATTCAAGGGATTTGGAATATTATAAAAGGGTGGGTCATAGGGAAACAAACTGTTAAGATTCTGAACATAATCAATTCCAAAATCTTGAGCTGGAGTCTTGCGGAGGTGACGGGGGTCTCAGCCACTAATGGAGAGCTGATGAGGGCCCAGCATAGCCTCTTTTAGGAGCAACCTGTCGTATCCTGTTCTATCTGGGCATTTAACAGGCCAGCCAAACAACTTCCAACAGGATCAAGGATCCCAAAAATTCTGAAGTCAAGAGCTACCGATCAATTTTGTAGTAGTTCTGAAAGACATGCAGAGGTCTAGCTCGAATTGATTAGACAACAGAATAAAGACCTTAAGCTGGGAACAGAATGAAAGGTCCTCATGATTGTGAAGTTTTGATTGCTGCCATAAACTTGAGGATAAATTAATAATAGAGGTAAAACAAAGAGTTAGATCACTTGAGTGATTGGAATTTATTCAGAGATGCCAGTTTGTCACTTAGATGTGTTTGCATTGAAAAGATCTTTGTAGCTAGAACATAAAGATAAAATGAGGCTAGTCACAAGGGAATGTGAAGATGTTAGAGGGACTCCCACAGCTAATTTTAAAATCTAACTACCAAAGAGGTGTTAATTTTACATTAATTTTAATTGTATGTAGGTAATAGATATTAACTGAGGTGTCATTTGAGCACATTGGGCGATTGAACCAGGTGCATGTTTATGATATTTAACTCTGTAAATAAATGTAAGACTGACTGAATATTTATTCCAGTGCTTTCCTTCATCAACTCGCTGTTGCGAGATAAGTGGCAGCTGATGCTAAAGGAAAACTTCAGAAACTAAACAAAATGTGCTTATGGTCTGAATGTTGCAAGTTGATGATTTATAATGGGGCAATGCTGTGGAATTTAAGAAATGTGTTATTATTAAGGTTAGAATAGAATTTAAAATTAGAAGTCAGGCTTGTGGGCTTTTTAATACATTGGTTTAGATATTGAGCAAAGTAGGTCTGGAAGTAACCTTAAAGCAACTATCCAAGATAGAGATTGTTACTCCCATCCCCAGTAATCATAAAAGATCCACACAGGAAGATATTATACCTAAAGTAAAGACGGAGTCATCATGAGGGTAATTAGGTAGTCAGACTAGACGAGGTAATTTAGTGCAATGATGAAACACTCAGAAGTTGATAAACACCTTAAGGGCAAATAAAACATTGAAGGAAATGGTTGGATACAAGTCATCAACTGTCTGATTATTTCATAAAAGGAAATATATGTATGAATCAATTGTTAGGTGTCCTAGAGGGAGGGAGTGTCATAATGCATGGATTGATACAGAAACGTTTGTGCCTTAATGGCTGGAACTCTACCTTGTCTGCTGTGGAATCGGCGCAAGCGAGGGTCCAACAACGGAAATCTCGTTGACCTTGAGCGGGAATTTCTGGTCTCGCCCGAGAAGCGCCATAAAATCCCACCCATTATGTTTTGAATTTTTGACTGCATATATTGTTAGTGTGTGTTATAGTGGGTATACACTAATATCTTCCTTTTGAATACATGTACTTATGTCTTGAAGTGTGAGCATGCGCAAATGATGTGGTGTGTCACTGATAGTGCGGGTCATCATTGTAGCCACGAGGAACTTATGTACAATTACCGCCAGATTCTGTGCCCATGCTGTACATTTAATTTTATATTTTTGTATGTAAAGGAAATTAAGCATCAAAACCCATTCATCTACTTTTGTCAAGTTACAATATCTATTAACTCCAATTTTTATTTAAGCCATTTTTTTGCTTTGAAGATGCTCATTCAATGCTTGGAGAAAACCCGTGCAGACACGGGGAGAATGTGCAAACTCCACACAGACAGTGACCCAAACCGGGAATTGAACCTGGATCCCTAGTGCTGCGAGGTAGCAGTGCTAACCACTGTGCCACCCAAAGATGTGTTGGTTAAGTTAATTGGTCATTCTAAATTGTCCCTTAGTGTCAAGGGGAGTAACAGAATAAATACATGGGGGATGGGACCTGGGTGGGCTTAATGGGCCGAATGCCGTCCTTCTGTACTGTAGGGATCCTATGATTTACAATGGCGAACAATGCCCAAGCTCTAATTTAATGTCAACCCAACTCTCTACACACAATTCACCTAATGAAACACCAATCTAAGGTATGCCAAGTGATATTAAATATTTTCGTTATGACTCTTCAGGAATTGCAGTTCTGTTTTACAGGAAAGTTAAATTTGGACATATCCCCTAACGCAGCAGGAAAAAAACTGCCAAATACTGGGGGCAGGATTTTTCGGCCATGCTCACCCCAAGGGGTGTTTTAAGGGGCTTCTTGACAAATACACAATAGGATTGGAATAGAGGGATATGGTCCCCAGAAGAGTAGGGGGCTTTAGTTCAGTTGGGCAGCATGGTTGGCACAGGCTTAGACAGTCTGTTCCTGTGCTGTAACTTTCTTTGTTCTAAGACCAGAAAATCCCACCCGAGGTCAATGGACCTTTGCATGGTCCGTGTCCTGCCCACTATGACTGCAGATGGAAAAATTCCTCCCTGGAGGTGTTTTTGTTCCAATATCAGACCTTTGAAACAAGGGAAGAAGGAAGCTAAATTGAGAATGAATAAAAAAAGCTGGGACATAGAATATGTTTTTAATTAAATTAGAAGACAAAGGCCCTGAAACCTTAATAATTGATCAAATTTACATCCAGAAACCTCATTCAGCACTGGCCAAAACTGAGCAAAGTTGAGATTGTAGTAGGTGATACACCACATAAGGCGACGCACATGGATTTAAGGGAAGTAAGTGGGAAATTGGAACGGATGTATAGGGATCCAACCGGTAGTGTGTCAGGGGCTTGTGCCTCAGCTTGACTGTATCCTGTTTATCACACTGTAGCGATGAGGTAAGGCAAAACAAGAAACTATTGGTGTAACTTCACAGATCTGTCTGGATTTTTTGATTTGATTTATTATTGTCACGTGTATTAGTATGCATGAAAAGTATTGTTTCTTGCACACTTCACAGAGCATACCATTCATACAGAAGGAAAGGAGAGAGTGCAGAATGTTAGTCAAAGCTATGTGTAGAGAAAGATCAATCTAATGCAAGATAGGTCCATTCAAAAGTCTAATGGCAACCGGGAAGAAGCTGTTCCTGAGTCAGTTGGTACGTGACCTCAGATGAAATCAAGTCATCATTCTAACATGTACCTGTTTGCAAAGTAGCAAATGTACGCATCGGTATATAAAATAAATCATTCAACAAAGTCCACACGGCCCAACAATTAATAGGTTCTAACAGCACAGCTCACTCGATTAGTGAGGAGATACCTGAGGGTGTTAGGGAAGGTGAACAATGTTTTCTGATCCCATTTATCAGACACTGAAGACATGATGAGCATTTCCAAAATCGTTTTGATGCCTTTATTTCATACTAAAGGGTCAGGCAGACAGAATAGTATACAGCTAGGAAAAGAGGAGAGTGAGAATAAATTTGAGTATTGCTGAAAAAGACACATGCTGTTGAAGCTAATTTTCTTGCACTTATCAGGACAGATGCATGAATGCCAAATTGCAAAGGAATCAACAATTAATACTGTTTGAGGAACCGGTGCTTACTGGCTGGCATTGGTCAAAGTGTTGCTATGGAAAATGCCTAAGGGAGCTATTGTTCCCCATTCCTTAATAAAAAAAAAGCAATTCCTGGACACGTTCTTTTTGCCTGCAGAGGACAACTGGATAGCCCTTTCAAAAAGTCAGCACAAGCATAGGAATGGTTTCCTTCTAATGGCCTTCTAAATCCATACTCAAACATTAACTCCAAAACAAAAATGACAATTTGCATTTAGACTGCCTTTAGCATTTCAAGATGTTTAAGAAACAATGTTCAACACTGAACTATTGGGAGGAGATTTTAGAGATCACCTTTATCAAAGAGGTAGGACTTAAGAAGCATCTGGAAGGAGGAACAGAAGTTTAGAATAGGCAGCAACACCTCTTCCACGATCATCCTCAACAACGATGCCCCACAAGGTTGTGTTCTCAGCCCCCACTATACTCCATATACACCTGTGACTGTGTGGCCGAATTCCCCTCCAATTCGATTTTCAAGTTTGCTGACGACACCACCACAGTGGGTCGGATCTCAAACAACGACGAGACAGAATACAGGAATGAGGTACTGAATCTAGTGAATAGGTGCAACAACAATAATCTCTCCCTCAATGTCAACAAAATGAAGAAGATTCTCATCGACCTCCGGAAGCGTAAAGGAGAACATGCCCCTGTCTAAATCAATGGGGACAAAGTAGAAAGGATCGAGAGCTTCAAGATTTTAGGTGTCTGTCCTGGTTCTCCCATGCTGACACTATAGTTAAGGAAGCCCACCAATGCCTCTACTTTCTTAGAAGACTAAGGAAATTTGGCATGTCAGCTACGACTCTCACCAACTTTTACAGATGCACCATAGAAACCATTCTTTCTACTTGTATCATAGTTTGGTGTGGCTTCTGCTCCGCCCAAGACTGCAAGGAACTACAAAAGGTCATGAATGTAGCCCAATCCATCACGCAAACCAGCTTTGCATCCACTGACTCTGTCTACACTTCCCACTGCCTCAGCAAAGCAGCCAGCATAATTAAGGGCCCCACACACACTGGACATTCTCTCTTCCACATTCTTCTGTCGGGAATAAGATACAAATGTCTGAGGTCACGTACCAACTGATTCAAGAACAGCGTCTACCCTGCTGCTGTCAGACTTTTGAATAGGCTTACCTTGCATTAAGTTGATCATTCTCCACACCCTACATTTTGCACTCTCTCGTTTCCTTCTCTATGAACAGTATGTTTTGTCTGTATAGCTCGCAAGAAACAATACTTTTCACTGTATGTTAATACATGTGACAATAATAAATCAAATCAAATAGGTAGGGAATTCCACAGCTTGGGCCTTTAGTAACTGAGGGCACAGCCCACCAATGAAGGAATGATTAAAATCAGGCCCAAAAAGCCAGAATTGCATAGGCACAGGTATCACAAATGGTTGAAGGTTGGAGAAGATCACAGAAAGAAGATGGGGAGAGGCCATGGAGGGAGCTTTGAAAGCAATAATGAGAAGTTTAAAATTGAGGCACTGTTTATCTGAGAGCCAATGTAGATAACAGATTATAAGCAGAATGGGTGAACAAACTTGGTGCAAGCTAGAACTTGAACAGTGGAGATTTGGATGATCTCAAGTTTAATGGGATAGAATGTGGGAGGCCACACTGGAATGCACTGGACTGACAATCTAGAGGAAACTAAGACATGGATGAGGGCATTAGCAGGTGGAGCCAGGTAATATTACAGAAGTGGGTGCACTGATATAGTGGAGACTCAAAAGAGTGGGATAGAGCTGGGTGTAACTGGCATGCACATGGAAATGAATGCTGTTTTGTCAGATTGTGCAACTAAGGGTTGGTAGAGATGAAGTATTTTGAAATAAAAGATCAACAGTGGTGAAATAAGGTGAGATGTTCAAAGGAGTAGATAGACAGAATAGGATATTTTGGAGGGAGACAGAGAGGGGTTGAGGTCAGTGTTTCTGCTAGGTTACACACCTTCACGGCCACACAATAGTCCATAAAGTATCTTTCCCTTTGAGTCATGTGCATCCTGATGGTTTGCAGCCACTTGACCCAACAAGCAAAAGGACCAGCAGATTCCCCCATGGTATTAAATTACAGTGCGATTGCCAAGTCTCAGGTGAAAGTAATAGGCAGATTTCACTTGTATCAGTTCCTGGAGCCTGAGGTTATGTCAGCACTTGTCTTTTCTACAGTGCACTTGACACCTCTCCCCCTCCCTTCACCACATCTCCCTGTCTAGCAAACCTCGTCTCCTTGATGGCTTCCCTGATACCCTGTGCTCTGCCTCTCCCCTGAACATAAGAACATAAGAAATAGGAGCAGGAGTAGGCCATCTAGCCCTTCGAGCCTGCCTCGCCATTCAATAAGATCATGGCTGATCTGTCGTGGCTCAGTTCCACATTCCTGCCCTCTCCCCATAACCCTTAATCCCCTCTCTTATCAAAAACCCATCAACCCGCGTCTTAAAAATATTTAGCGAGGCAGCCTCCACCACTTCAACGGGCAGAGAATTCCAGAGATTCACCACCCTTTGAGTGAAGAAGTTCTTCCTCAACTCCGTTCTAAACCGCCCCCCCTTTATCTTGAGGCTGTGCCCCCTAGTCCTACTGTCCTTTCTGAGCGGGAAGAGTCTCTCCACCTCTATCCTATCCATCCCATTCATCATCTTATACGTCTCAATGAGATCTCCCCTCATTCTTCTAAACTCTAACAAGTACAAGCCCAGTTTATTCAGCCTCTCCTCATAGCTCAACCCCCTCAACTCCGGCATCAGCCTAGTAAACCTCCTCTGCACTCCCTCCAAGGCCAAAATATCCTTGCATAAGTACGGCGCCCAAAACTGCACACAGTACTCCAGCTGCGGCCTCACCAATGCCCTATACAGCTGCAGCAAGACCTCCCTACTTTTATATTCAATCCCCCTCGCTATGAAGGCCAGCATCCCATTTGCCTTCCTGACCACCTGCTGCACCTGCAAGCTGGGCTTTTGCGACTCATGCACAAGGACCCCAAGGTCCCTCTGCACCGTCGCCTGCCGCAGGTTTTCTCCACGTAAGTAATAATCCTTCCTACCATTATTCCTACCAAAGTGGACCACCTTGCACTTGCCAACATTAAATTCCATTTGCCAGTTCCTGGCCCATTTGCCCAGCCTGAAGCCACACTTTGAGAAAAGGGTACTGAAACCTCTCCGGCGAGCGGGCCGGAGAGAGGGGAAAGTAGCAATGAATGGACGGAAGGTAAGTTGAAGAGATAATAAGTTATTAAGAGTTAATTGTTTATCGAGAGTTGTTTATTTAGTAATGTGTAATTAAAGGATTTATGGACCAGTTAATATGGCTTATATATTCAGCTGAGGCTGGTTTTGCAGAATTAAAGTTAGATTGATCCCAAAGACATTCAACATCTTAAAAGCACAAGAGCATTTCTACAGAATTTGAGAGATATTTTCAATTCCTTTCCCAGACCTCCAAAGCTCTTTCGTGTGACATTATCACATGGGACATTTTAAACTGTGCACAATTCCAAATACTCCCTCTTTCCAATTCACTTCTGTTTGTGTTGAGAAAGCCGGTTTGCTTTAGAAATGGTTAACTGATTTATTACTCCCAAATTCACAGATCTAACAAAAACTGTACATCAAATAAATGCCATAATTTCCTCACAGACAACCTCAACAGTCATTCTCCCTCCTGGAAGCCCATTTCTCTCTTCACCACAAAACCTTCTTCCAAAGTTCCCAAATGTAATTTCAATATTCATTTAAACTTACAGGGATGCTGTGTCTCTCTGATCATCACCCTCCAGTTCACAGGATCCAACTTCTTCAAATTCACAGGCACCTCACCTCTGCCTGATTATGTATGTTGATGTGAAGAGGTTACTGAGTTATTTCCTCACTATTCATTGCAGTTTTAAGTAAACATTCAATAAGCCGAAAAAATAAAAGCTGCCTTTTCAAAGATTCTATCAATTCGAAAGGAAAGTCTCTTTGCCGTTCCTATCTTATGTTTGTCAAATTGAAACAAAAGATCTTTATCTGGAGTCCTTATCCGGTCTGGTTTACATGTGACCCACAGTAATGCAGTTGACTCTTAAATGCCCAGGCAAACCACTGGGTTTATGGGTAATTAACGGTGGGCAATAAATGTTGGCCCAGCTGGCAATGCACATCCCATGAACAAATAAAAACCAGTCCCATTTTATATTTGCGCCAGACAGGAATAAACAATTGTTGCAGTTCACCCATGTCGTCTTTGAATGTTTGCCATTGACTATCACCACCATCCCTTTAAGTAACATTTTGCAATCCATCATAGTCAACTTGCACCTCATAATCATCATAGATTCCTTTATCAAGATTCAGGACCCTAGTCTCAGAATGAACTATGTCTATCTCCATCTCGATGAAGAATTCTATCATATTATGACTGCTCATCCCCAAGGGGTCTCGCACAATTAGGTTGCCAGTCATTCATTCTCATTACACAACACCCAGTCTGGGATGGCTCATTCTCTCAATGTTGGTTCCTCAATGTATAGGTCCAGAAAACCATCCCGTATACACTCAGGAATTCCTTCTCCAGGGGCACATGTTCGTAGCTCCTTGAAAGTGGAATCACAGATGGACAGAGTGGTGAAGAAGGCATTCAGCATGCTTGGTTTCATCGGTCAGAACACTGAATATAGGAGTTGGGATGTCTTGTTGAAGTTGTACAAGACATTGGTAAAGTCACACTTGAAATACTGTGGGCAGTTTTGGTCACCCTATTATAGAAAGGATATTATTAAACTAGAAAGAGCTAGGATGCTGCTGGGACTTGATGGATTGAGTTATAAGGAGAGGCTGGATAGACTGGGACTTTTATCTCTGGAGCGTAGGAGGCTGAGAGGTGATTTTATAGAAGGCTATAAAATAATGAGGGGCACGGATCAGCTATTAGTCCCCATCTTTTCCCAAAGGTAGGGCAGTCTAAACTAGAGGGCATAGGTTTAAGGTGAGAGGAGAGAGATACAAAAGTGTCCAAGGGGGCATTTTTTTCACAGAGAGGGTGGTGAGTGTCTGGAACAAGCTGCCAGAGGTAGTAGTACAGGAGGGTATAATTTTGTCTTTTAAAAAGCATTTGGATAGTTACATGGGTACAGTGGATATAGAGGGATATGGATCAAGTGCGGGCAATTGGGATTAATTTAGGGGTTTAAAAAAAAAGGGCGACGTGGGAAGTTGGGCTAAAGGGCCTGTTTCCATGCTGTAAATCTCTATGCCTCTAAACGCTTTAGCAAGCGACACGAACGGCAGCCAGATAAAATAGCACTGATCAAAGTCTGAGAATTACACGCTGTCACTAAATTAAGTCCTAATTTTTTTAACATCATATTTTCTCTAAATGAAATATTGTAACTGACCCACAATTCTGATTGAAGCAGAAAGAATACATAAAACCAGATATTTGAAAGATTGGCTGCTGTGAAGTTTGGCATTTGGTCATAAGATATCCTTCAACTGAAACTGCAAGTGAAAGAACACAGGTTTTTCAAACCAGGATGATTAAACTAACCGAAGCTGAACGCTGATGTTGGACAGGATTACCCTACGCTGGCTGGACCTGTCGGAATTTGCATGGAATTTGTTTTCACATTAAACTAGCAGAAAAGATTCAACATTCCCTGATTCTGCTGAAACAGGAATGTTCCCTTCCCTGACTGACATCTGCCTATTCACCCCAAGTACCCCATAACATGTAAAATTTTAACCAAGTTATATCCACGCAGCCCCAATATCCAGCCTGCAAAAACAGGTCCGAGCTATGGGACGTTGCAGTGCTTGCTGCAGGGTTCTTCTTAGCACCATCCCTTCCTAATGTCTGCTACAACTCAGCTTCAGAAACTCGGAATGCTAAACCTCACCTTCACTTCAGGATCATTCAGAGCAAAGTCTAAGGAGTTCAAGAGTGATGAACAGGATTCAACGTGGAGACACATTCCAGCGGCTGACCCCTATTGCAGAAACTTGAGGACAGGAAAAACAGCTGAAACAGATTGCCTGCTTTTGCTCTCATCAGCTTGGTAGAAAACAAAACTGACGAGGCGACTGGGACGTGCAGTCAGTTTAAATACCCACATTCCAATCCGCAGACTACGTTAAAAGGATAAAATTTTAAGTTACAAAATTCCTTCAGGAACCAAGTGCTTTATATCTGTTCGTGGCAGTTTTAGAAGCTAAGGGAGTGTGACATTCCTAATTGCAAATTCCCACACTTGGGTTTAAAAGCAAATCACTCAGTACTTAACACAAATATGCAGCAATTTTCTCAACTCACCAGCAACTCAAAGGTGTAATACAATTCTAGGAAGAAAGATTACACGGAAGCCAATATGCTTCAATGTGCATCACCGTAAACAGTTTTCATTAGTGCCATCACTCTCCAAATCTGGATCAGCACAACCTATAATCTAACTGCAGTGTAATCATGTGGTGATCAAACTACCGTACCACATTATATTCTATTCACCAACTGTAAATAAAAATTGTAACATGGTGCAAGATAACTGCATTGTAATCTAACCCCACTGTAATCCTTCAGTAATCTGTTTTTCAACTGGATACAGAAGACACTGACAATGCCGACAGAAAGGGGAAAACAGGCAACGGGACAGCAGGGGAGGGAGGGGTGGGGGGGGAGCTGGTGAGTGCCAGTGGGGGGGAGGGGAGGAGGAGAGAGAGTAGGAGAGAGTCAGTGAGTGGGGGGGAGGGGGGGAGAGAGAGAGAGAGAGAGAGAGAGAGTGCGTGCCAGTGAGAGAGAGCCAGTGAGTGGGGCACGGGACAGAGTGGGAGAGAGACAGACAGACAGAGAAAAAGTCAGTGAGTGGGAGGGAGAGTGAAAGAGAGCCAGTGAGCGGGAGTTAAGTATAACTGAAGATTATTTTGTATAAAAATATAAAATTTGGAGTGTACAATATTTCAACATTGTTTAATTTTTTTTCCCTGACATGTAAGGCCCTACATAATCTAACTACAACTGTTTTATTAGTTGTAAGAAAATCTGATTCGTTTGAAGTTATTTCACTAAAGATGCACTATTCATAAGTTTCTACACTAGCAATGTAATGTTAAATTTAATCAATCCAATATAAATTCTCCAGTTGTTGGATGGAATATGAAATTATATCTCCAGATCATTTAGTGCAGTGTTCTGGTTTACAAGTCTAGTAACATAATCACTTCTTCACCTTCACATCTAATTATGCCATAACTTTACTAAAAGCTACTTGCTAAAACCACGCAAATTGAACTGCATTATATTCATACTGTAATTCAACTCCATTGTAACTATTATTGCACTGGTCTTGTCTTCTACATTGCACTCCATGTGCTTTAACTCTACTGTAAATGTACAATTGATGATGGTGCTACTATTCAGTAGAGCTGAGTTTTCGCACAGCTACCTTCAGGTTTCACTGAATTCCCAGTGGCAGCACTGATCACAATGGTAACAGAGATCATATGGGGTGTATAACACACAAGCAGTCGTGGGCATAGTGCTGATTTTAAATTGATTCACATTAAAAGCACAAGATTTTCTGCTCTGTTCACAAGAACAAATATTTAACGATATTTAATCTCAATCATGAAGCTTGATGAATACACGTGGTCCTTACCCTCAGCCTGCGCTCCGACTCTCAAGTGTCTATCCAAAATGAATTTAACCGCGACTTCAGATAGGTTCCCAGCACGGCATTCTACGCTATGGACCTTATTACTGGAGTACAAGCTGGCAGGTTCACACGCCTTTGTAAACAGTTCTGATCAGCTTCTTATTGTTGGATCCTTTTCACCTCAGCTGTATTGCTTGATAAATGTACCTTTGTCCTTTAACACATGGTTCTGGTATAAACTACTTAGTGTAAATTCTCTGCACTTCAAGCAACCTTGCTCTGTTGCCCCACCCTCTCTTTGCCCACGCAGGTGATTGTTTTGGAAGAGACAGCCCCATTGGCTGATGGTTCACTATGCCACACCCTCTTACTGATCAGTTTACCGAAAGCAGGTACCTGGGGATTTACAGCAGCCGAAAGGGAAGGGTTTTGCACAATACAAGTAATCAATGATACTGCTCGTGGTGACAGCTCCTACTCAATGTGGTCAGCTTCCGGTTTCTTACACATTGCAAAAAGTTGTTTCGCACTGACAAACCGATCATTGCTGCCTTAGCAGTTACCTGCTCACATAAACAAGCTAAACTTCGCCCCAGGGCTATCACTGCTGCTACTGTGTTGCACAGAAGCTGGTGAGTTTATCTATTCAGCCATTCCCATTAAACAATTAGTCAGGATCAATATCCTCTAAAATTAAAGCAAAATACTACAAGTGTCAGAAATCTGAAATAAAGTTCTAAAGAGTCACTTGGATTCAAAACATTATTTCTCTCTCCACATGTCAGACATGCTGAGTTTATGCAGCATTTTCTATTATTATAGCAAATTCTCTGCCTATCAGAAACAGGCTTTTGAGGATACATTAAGAGTCTCAAGGCGATATTATGGAACAGTAATAGTGTCACCCTCCTGAAATCATCCCAATCCAAGAGGGGTCTCAGTCAACACTGCTCTCATAGCCACACTAATTTATAGGCCTGGCACAGGGTCAGCGTTCCAGGCAAGCTTTAGGGGTGGCACATTGGTGAGCACTGCTGCCTCACAGCGCCAGGGACCTGGGTTCAATTTCCGGCTTGGGTTACTGTCTGTGTGGAGTTTGCACATGCTTCCATTGTCTGTATGGGTTTCTTCTGGGCGCTCCGGTTTCCTTCCACGGTCCAAAGATATGCAGGTTAGGTGGATTGGCCATGCCAAATTGCCCCTTAGTGTCAGGGGGACTCACAAGGGTAAATGCATGGGGTTATGGGGATAGGGGTTGGATGGGACTATGGTCGGTGTGGACTTGATTGGCCGAAAGAATCCTACCGCACAGGAGGAGCCAATGATAAGCCTGCCCACTGAGAGAAAGTGAAATGCCCAAAATTTCACAGTACCACCAGCACAAAGCAGCAAATTTCTGTTTGGAGAATATGCTTTGTAAAGAGGTCACTTTCTATTTTTATTCATATAGATGATAATTCTCCCCAAATCCAGACCTCAAAAGAAAGATGACCTGATATTCTAGCTGTTCAAGTGGCAGCGTAATGAGAAGTGCTATGAGATTTGCTCAAAGCTTTTACCATAAGTAAAACAGTTTAAAATGAATTGGACAGAATTAGGACTGCATCTCAAATTGTTCAGAACATCATAACATTCAGTGGCGAATTGTTTAACTATTTCAAAAGGAGGAATCTAAATACATTTAGGAAAATGGAATTCACGTATGGCTCCAGTTGAGGAGCTCATGTTGTCTAGGTGAGATGGACCCATTGCCTCCTCAAAGTCAAATATGGCTAAGCGGGTAGCACTCTGCTCCCTGAGTCAGAAGATCTTGGGTTCAAATTGCACCCCAGAAATCTATGCACAAACTCTGGTCTGGTGCTGCAATACGGTGTGAGGGAGGTGACCTCTTTGAATGAAATGTCTGCACCGTTCGATGGTCACAGAAAACTGCATGGGAACATTTGGAAAGAAGAGCTGAAGAGTTTGAGGTCCTGGACCACATTTATTACCCAAAGCGGTATTGCTAAAATAAATCAATGTGGTATCATTCTGTTTGTGGGGCCTTGTTATGCTCAATTTGACTGCCAAATTTCCTGCCTTACAACTATAAAAATAATTTACTGTCTGAAGTGTCGCTGTGTGGTTGTGAAAGGCACTAACTTAAATAGAACATAGAACACTACAGCACAAACAGGCCCTTCGGCCCACAAGTTGCACCGATCACATCTATACCTACCAAGCCATAGAACTATCTGTAACTCCCAATGCCATTAGATCCCATATACTCATCCAGAAGTCTTTTAAAAGGCCCCAGCGAGTTCGCCTCTACCACCACTGACGGCAGCCGATTCCACTCACTCACCACCCTCTGAGTGAAAAACTTACCCCTAACATCTCCTCTGTACTTGCTTCCCAGCACCTTAAACCTGTGTCCTCTTGTAGCAACCATTTCAGCCCTGGGAAATAGCCTCCAAGAATCCACCCTATCTATTCCTCTCAACATTTTATAAACCTGTATCAGGTCGCCTCTCAACCTTCGTCTCTCCAGGGAGAAGAGAGCTAGCTCCCTCAACCTATCTTCATAAGGCATGCCTCCCAATCCAGGCAACATCCTTGTAAATCTCCTCTGAACCCTCTCAATAGCTTCCACATCCTTCCTGTAGTGAGGCGACCAGAATTGCACACAGTACTCCAAGTGTGGTCTGACAAGGGTCTTAATCTAAATGTAAACCTTTCTTTCCTCCTTTCTCCATAGCCTTCTGGAATCAGGGACTGAGTTACTGAGACTGACAGTGAGAAGCTATATGTTGGTGTTATTGATATTATCAAGTCCATAACAAAAATCAGGTTAGAAGTGAGCAGTAGCTCTGGTCTACTGCTACTGTTAGACTAGATTGCTTTTTTTCAAACTCTCACTGACATCGCCTACTTTAAAGGGCTGGGGATTTAAAAAAAAATCATAGCTTGAGCTTTTCTTTAATCTCTCACTGACAAAAGTGGGCATTTTTAATTTTTAAGCAGCTGGGGATTTAAATAACTTCACAGTTGGACAGTTCTACAGACATTCTCTGTCCTTCAACAGCACTTACGTTTAAAATGCTACTCTAAAAGTTGGTAACACCCACACTGTCAGTTAAGGCCCTTGCTAGTGAAAATGGAGTGTTTGAATCAGCACTGAGGTGAACTGGCCCTGCTGAGATTACGTTTCCTCCAGGTGTGATTTACAGTCGACCCTCCTTCCCCTAGCGGTAAAAATGGATCCCGTTAGAAATGAATCCAGGTACACTATCTCTTCAAATTCATGAAAATTCAGGCCTTTTGCTTACAAATATTTTTTCTCATTCTTATAAATTATGTCCTGTACTCTTTGCTCCTTTTTTTTATTTTCACTTTGATACCACCCTGCACACAGATTTCTTTGTAAATATTAGGTTAGTTATATCTTTAAAAGGGTTGCAGGTTGCTTCAAGAGCTAATCGTATGACTCGATGTCGTCGTCATTAGGATGTTGCAGGCTCCTGTTTTATTTTCAGTTTGTACTCTGTGCAGTGCAGAGAACAAATCTTTCAATAAAACTTGTGTGTTCATTTGAATCTACATGTGCAAACCACACCTTGCTTTTGGGGAAAAAACACAGTTCCTAATATATATAGGGCATTACAGTTATAATTGAAAATATTTCTCCAAAATAGTCTACTATCCAAACTGGGGGAGAAAATCTAACTTCGCTATGTTTGTTACATAGGACTAACAAAATATGACGAAAATTTAAAATGAGATAGCAAGGAGAAAATAATCTAAAACACATTCTAAACATGAATCTCCAAGGCCCTCCATCTGCCTGCACAGAACTCAAGTCAAACCATTTAAATATTAAGAGAGTTAATTTTTAAGCCTTTGTAGCTCGCAAAGTTCACTAGACAAAACTTGGGAAGTTTTCTTTGACAAAAACAGATTATGCTATACCTAAAAATAAAGGCATAACCAAATTCAGCATGAAATCATTGAAATATTAAACCTAAATTAATTTGATTTGTTACCGTCACATGTATTAACATACAGTGTGAAGTATTGTTTCTTGCGCACTATACAGACGAAACATACCATTCATAGAGGAGAAAACAAGAGGATGTAGAGTGAAGTAATCGCAGAAATCATAGAAACCCTACAGCACAAAAAGAGGCCATTTGGCCCACCGAATCTGCACCGACTACAATCCCACCCAGGCCCTACCTCCATATCCATACATACTTTGCATGGCCAACCAACCAACCGGCACATCTTTGGACTGCGGGAGGAAACCCATGCAGACACGAGGAGAATGTGCAAACTCCACACAGACAGTGACCCAAGCCAGGAATTGGTATTATTACACTCATAGCTAGGGTGTAGAGAAAGATAAACTTAATGCAAGGTAGGTCCATTCAAAAGTCTGATGGCGTCAGGGAAGAAGCTGTTCTCGAATCGGTTGGTACATGACCCAGACTTTTGTATTTTTCCCTGACGGAAGAAGGTGGAAGCGACATTGTCCCAGGTGCGTGGGGTCCTTAATTATGCTGGCTATTTTGCAGAAGCAGCAGAAAGTGTAGACAGACTCAATGGATGGGAGGCTGGTTTGTGTGATGGATTGGGCTATGTTCACAACCTTTTTAAAATGATAAACTTTATCAGTACTTATCACCAATTCCTAAAAGGTGCCCAATTGTGAGGCTGCCTTGGTTTTATAAGCTGCAGGCAGAAGAGCTTCTCCCTCATGTCTGTAATCCTGAATTTAGGGAGAGAGAGTGATGTAGTAGTAATGTCCCTGGATCAGTGATCCAGAGGTCCAGGCTAAAACTCTGAATTCATGGATTCAAACATCAACGCAGCAGCTGGGAACTGAAATTCAAGTAATAAATATGGAAATTAAAGGTAACCTTGGTAACAGTCACCGTGAACCCATTGTCAATTGTGGCAAAAATCCACCTTTTCATTAGTCCTTTAGGACAAGGTATCTGCCATCCTTACCTGGCCTGGTCTATACAAGTCTCCAGACCCACAGCAATGTTGTGGACTCTTAAATGCCCTTTGAAATGGCCTAACAAGTCACCCAGGTGTATCAAACCACTACAAAGCCTAAAATGGAATGAAAACAGATGGATCATCCAGCTTCGGTCTAGGTACTGCAAAGTTCACCTCATTAACGTCTGGCTGATTGCTCCAAAAACAGGGACAGCTGTCCCATAGACCAGTTAATTAACAGCTTGACACAATCATACTCAGCAAGTCATACCATACATTGCCCCTGACATCATTATCCCAAAGGTATCCTTCCTGCCCTACTGACAGGGCAGATCCAGCAGAAGTGGCAGCACAGTGGCATACAGTTGGAAGAGTTGGCCTGGGATTTCTCAACATCAATCCATGATCCCACTGGGCTGATGAATCAGTCCTCTCCTTGTTGATCACCACTAGAAGGAAACAGTGAGCGTGGCCAGATGTATTCTGGTGGGGCCATGCTTTCCATCAGTGGCTCAGTAACACTATTACCAGCTGAGTGTCCGAGTTCTAAAGGATATAGCTGCTTGACTGGGTCTGTGGCAGGTGTTCAGGGATCCAACAAGAGGAAAATCGTACATGACCTTTTCCTCACCAATCTACCCAGCGCAGATGTGTCTGTCCATGGCAGTGTCGGTAGGAGTGACCACCACAAAGTCCTTGCGAAAAATAAGTTCTGTTTTTACATTGAGGATATTCTCCAAAGTGTTATGTGTCACCACTGCCAAGCTGAATACTTTCAAACAGACCTATCAACTCAAAACTAGCCATTCATGAGGCGCTGTGGCCATCTGCCGCAGCAGAATTTTATGCAACCATAATCCGCAAACTCATGACCTGGTATACTCGACAATCTACCATTGCCACTGGGGGATCAATCCTGATTCAATGAAGACTGCAGGAGTGCATCCCAGGAGTAGCACTGACTGAAACTGAGGTGGCAGCCTGGTGAAACTACAATGCAAGACTATTTGCAGGATAAACAGCAAAAATAGCAGTGGCAGACAGAGCCAAGTGACTCCACAACTAATGGACCAGATTTAAGCTCTGCAGTCCTGATTTGTGATGGACAATTAAACAACTAACTGGAGGAGGAGACCTCACAAATATCTCCACCCTCAATGAAGGGGGAGTCCAACACACCAGTGCAAAAGACAAAGCAGAAGCATTTTGCAACAACTTTCAGCCAGAGGTGCCAAGTGGATGATCCATCCCTATCTTCTCATGAAGTCTCCAGAATCAGATGTCAGTCTTCAGCCAATTTGATTCACTCCACATGGTATCAACAAGCTGCTGAAGGCACTGGATATTGCAAAGGTTATGGTCCCTGACAATGTTCCAGTAATAATACTGAAAATTGTGCTCCACAACTATCTGTGCCAAGCTGTTCCAAACATTGGCATCTGTACATCAATGAGGAAAATTGCCCAAGTATGTCTTGCCCAAAAAGCAGGACAAATCTAACCTGGCCAATTACCATGCCGTCTACTCTCAATTATCAGCAAACTGATGGAAGGGGTTGTCAACTATCAAGTGGCACTTTCTCAATAAAAACATGCTCATTGACATTTATAGTTTGGTTGTGCCAGGGCCACACTGCTCCTCACTTCATTATAGCTTTGGTTCAAACATGGAAAAATGGGATGAACTCAAGAAGTGAGGTGAGAGTGGTGCCCATGACATCAAGGGAACATTTGACTGAGCTGGCATCAAGCAGCCCTAGCAGAACTGGAATATGGTATATAAAGGTAAAGGTAATAGGTATGTAAAGAGAAAAAGATTGACGAAAATGAATGTAGGGGATCTCACAGAAACTTTTAAAATTCTAACAGGGTTAGACAGGGTTGATTCAGAAAGAACATTCCTGATGGCGGGGGAGTGCAGAATTCGGCGTCATAGTTTGAGTACAAGGGCTAAACTTTTCAGAACTGAGGTGAGGAGAAATTTCTCCACCAGAGGTGGTGAATGTGTGGAATTCACAGCTACAGAATGTAGTTGAGGCCAAAACATTGTCTGATTTCAAGAAGAAATTAGATACAGCTCAGGGGGCTAAAGGAATTGAGGGATATGGGGGGAGAGGAGGAGGAATCAGGATATTGAATTTGATGATCAGCCATGATCAAAATAAATGGTGGAGCAGGCTCACAGGGCCAAATGGTCTACTCTTGCTTCTAGTTTGTACGTTTCTATAAATGGGAATCTGGGGGAAAACTCTCCATTGGTTGGAGTCATACCTGGCACAAAGGGAGATGGTTAAGGTTGTTAGAGGCCAAGCTACTTTGTCCCAGGGCATCACTGCAGAAGTTCCTCAGCATAGAGTCCTTGGCCCAACCATCTCCAACTGCCTCATAATTGATATTCCCTACATCATAAGGTGAGAAGTGAGGACATTCACTGATGATTGCAGCATCATTTGCAACTCCTCACATACTGAACCAGTCCATGCACATATGCAGCAAGATTTGGACAACATTCAGGCTTGGGCTGTAAGTGACAAGTAACATATGCGCCACACAAATGTCAGGCAATTACCATCTCCAACAAAAGAGAACCCAAACATCTCTCCATGGCATTCAATGGCATTACCATCGATGAATCCCACACTAATATCCTGGAGGTTACCACTGTCCGAAAACTGAGTTGGAACAGTCATATACTGTGGCTACAGGAGCAGGTCAAAGGCTGGGAATTCTGTGGACAGTAATTCCCCTCCTCGCTCCCCAAAGTGTGTCCACCATCAACAAGGCACAAGTCAGGAGTGTGTTGGAATACTCTGAACTTACCTTGTTGAACGTAGGTCCAACAGTATTCAAGAAGCAGAACACCATCCGGGACAAAGCAGCCACTTGATTGGCATCTCATTCAGCACAGTAGACATTCACACCCTCTACTAATGATGCACAGTGATAACATTGTGCACAATCCACAAGATGTACTGCAAGAACTCACCAAAGGCTCCTTCAACTGCTTTTTCCAAACCCAGGATACCTACTACTTAGAACGAGCAGTTCCATGGGAACATCACCACCTGCAAGCTTGTCTCCAAGTCACACACATCATGACTTGGAACTATATTACAGTTCCTTCACTGTTGCTGGGTCAAAATCCTGGAACTCCCTTCCTTATAGTATTGTGTGTGAACTCACACCAGGATGACTGCAGTACAATTCGGGGTGGACAATAAAATACAATGGCTTAGCCAATGATTCTCGTATCCCATGAGAAAAATAAAAGAATCTCATCTACCTTATCAAAGATCTGTACAGTTTGAGGAAAAAAAAGCTTATTTAATGAGGGAACTGGAGACTAGGCCTTTCAGGAGAGAGACCAGAAATCGGTTCTTCACACAAAGGGCAATACAAATCTGGAACACTCTCCCACAAAAGGCTGTGGATGTGAAGGATAGTCAGAATTTTTGAGAATCGTATCAATGGATTTTTCTAAGGTAAATATATTAAATGGAAAAAGAGCAAATACCTGATTAAAAAGCAAAACAAGGTGAGGGAATGCAATGAACTATTTGAGTTCCTTAGTTATTCTGACAAGCTCTTCAGACAGCCTGCTGGCCAGAGGCCCAACACAGTGTAACACTGAGGGAATTCAAACCAGAAATGCCCAGATTTTATTTCCAACATGTGCAAAGGTGACTTAACGTATCCTGGAAAATAAAGACTGAATGGATAAGAACTAGAAGCAGGAATGGGCCAAATAGCCCCCCGAGCCTGATCTGCCATTCAATAGGATCACACCTGATCTTTTTGTGGACTCAACTCCACTTACCCGCCTGCTCACCATAACCCTTAATTCCTTTACTATTCAAAAATTTATCTATCCTTGCCTTAAAAACATTCAATGAGGTAGCCTTTACTGCTTCACTGAGCAGGGAATTCCACAGATTCACAATCCTTTATGTGAAGAAGTTCCTCCTCAACTTAGTCCTAAATCTGCTCCCCTTTGTTTTGAGATTATGCTGCCTAGTTCTAGTTTCACCTGCCAGTGGAAACAACCTCCCTGCTTCTAACTCATTTATTTCCTTCATATGTTTCTCTAAGATCCCCCTTTATTCTTCCAAATTCCAATGACTATAGTCCCAATCTGCTCAGTCTGTCCCCATTAGCCAACCCTCTTAACTCCGTAATCAACTTAGTGAATCTCCTCTGCGCCCCCTCCAGTGCCAGTATACCCTTTCTCAAATAAGGAGACCAAAACTGTACACAGTACTCCAAGTGCGGCCTCACCACACCTTATACAGTTGCAACATAACCTCCCTGATTTAAGCTCTGTTCCTCCAGCAACGAAGGACAAAATTCCATATGCCTTCTTAATTACCTGCTGCAGCTACAAACCAACGTTTTGCGACTCATGCACGAGGACATCCAGGTCCCTTTGCACAGCAGCAAGCTGCAATATTTTACCATTTAAATAATAGTCCATTTTGCTGTTATCCTTGCCAAAATAGATGATCTCACAATTACCAACATTGTACTCCATCTGCCAGACCCTCGCCCACTCACTTAAACTATGTATGTCCTATTCAACTCAGCAATTGGAAGTTTGGGAAAAATGAACCAACTAGGTCCCCTCCTCTGGATTACAATCTCTCATATTATTAGAGAGTTCACATTATATTGGTACACAGTGAAAAGTATTGTTTCTTGCACTACACAGACAAAACATACTGTTCATAGAGAATATAGGGGAGAAGGAAAGTAGAGAGTGCAGAACGTAGTGTTACATTCATAGCTAGGGTGTAGAGAAAGATCAGATTAATATAACATATGTCCATTCAAAAGTCTGATGGGAGCAGGCAACAGGCTGTTCTAGAATTGGTTGGTACATGTTCTCAGACTTTTGTATCTTTTTCCTGACAGAAAGTGAAAGAGTATGTTCAGGGTGCGTGGGGTCCTTAATTATACTGGCTGCTTTTCCGAGGCAATGGGAATGTAGATGAAGTCAATGGATGGAAGGTTGGTTTGCGTGATGGACTGGCCTATGTTCACAATCCTTTGCAATTTCTTGAAGTCTTGATTACCACAGTAGCCATACCAAGCTGTGATACATCCAGAAAGAATGTTTTCTATGGTGCATCTGTAAAAGTTGATGAGAGTCGTAGTGGACATGCCAAATTCCCTTAGTTTTTTGAGAACGTAGAGGCGTTGGAGGTTTTCTTAACTATAGTGTCGGCATGGGGGGGGAGCGGGGAAACCAGAACAGGTTGTTGCTGATCATGACATCTTGGAACCTGAAGCTCTCAACCATTCCCACTTCGTCTCCATTGAGGTAGACAGGGGCATGTTGTCCACTGTTTCCTGAAGTTGATGACTTTCTCCTTTGTCTGTTGACATGGAGGGAGAGATTATTGTCATTGCATCAGTTCACCAGATTTTCTATCTCTTTACTGCATCCACCTCATTGTTGTTTGAGAACCGGCCCACCATCATCAGTAAACTTGAAAATCGAGTTAGAACATAGAACATTACAGCGCCGAACAGGCCCTTCGGCCCACAATGTTGTGCCGACCAGTTAAAAAGCAATGACCCTCTAACCTAAACCAAACCCTTTCCATCCATAAACCTATCCACGGAGTTGATGGAGAATTTGGCCACACAGTCATAGGTGTATAAGGAGTATAATAAGGGGCCGAGGGCACAGCTTTGCGGAGCATTGGTGTTGAGGGTAATTGCGGAGGAGATGTCATTACCTGTCCTTACCAGAATTGCGGTCTGTGGGTTAGGAAGTGTAGGATCCAATTGCAGAGGGAGGAGCTGAACCCTAGGTCATGGAGTTTGGAGATACGTTTTGTAGGAATAATGCTGTTGAAGGCTGAGCTGTAGTTGATAAATAGAAGTTTGATGTAAGTGTCTTTGTCACCAAGGTGTTCCAGAGTAGGGCCAGGGAGATGGCATCTGCTGTGGCGATAGGTGAACGGTATTAGATCTAGGCAATCTGGGAGGCTGGAAGTGATCCGTGCCATGACTAACCTTTCAAAGCACTCCATATGATGGATGTCAGAGCCACCGGGTGGTAGTCATTAAGGCATATTGTTTGGCTTTTCTTTGGTACTGGAATGATGGTCATCTTGACGCAGATAGGGATATTAAATTGGTATAAGGAGCAGTTAAAAATGTTTGCCAATACCCCAGCGAGCTGGTCCATGCACGATCTAAGGGCTCAGCCAGGTACCCTTTCTGGGCCAATCGCTTTCTGTGGGTTGATCTTCAACAAGGCTGATCTGATGTCTGCGGTGCTGATCTCAGATTCTGGTTGAGCCAAGGCTTCCGGGATGGAAGATGTCCTCTCGCTGACCTCTTGCTCAAAACATGCATAGAATGCATTGAACTCATCAGGGATGGTGCACAGATCCCAGCAATTCTACACGCCTTCATCTTGTAGCCTATCACTTCCTGCAGACCTTGCCTTACTCGGTGGGAGTCTGTGTAGCTAACCTGGGACTCTAGCTTGGTCTGGTACTACCTCATGGCATCTTTGATGTTTCTCCAAAGAGTGCATCTGATTTCTTGTCTAGGTCGGGGTCATCTGATTTAAACGCCTCAGGCCTGGACGCCAGCAAATAGTGGATATAGAACATAGAACATAGAACATTACAGCGCGGAACAGGCCCTTCGGCCCACAATGTTGCGCCGACCAGTCTTATTTTTAAAAAAAACATTGACCCACTAATCTAAACCAATCCCTTTTCGTCCATAAACCTATCCACCAATCTCTTAAACGCCCCCAAACTAGGCGCATTTACAACTGCAGCAGGCAGGGCATTCCAGTCCCTCACCACCCTCTGGGTAAAGAACCTGCCCCTGACATCCGTCCTATAACTACCCCCCCTTAATTTAAAGCCATGCCCCCTCATGCTAGCTTTCTCCATCCGAGGAAACAGGCTATCACCATCCACCCTATCTAAACCTCTAATCATCTTATATGTTTCTATTAGATCCCCTCTTAGCCGCCTTCTTTCCAGTGAAAACAACCCCAAATCCCTCAGTCTCTCCTCATAGGACCTCCCCTGCATACCAGGCAACATCCTGGTAAACCTCCTCTGCACCCTCTCCAAAGCCTCCACATCCTTCCTGTAATGTGGGGACCAGAACTGCACACAGTACTCCAAGTGCGGCCGCACCAGAGTTGTGTACAGTTGCAACATGACGCTGCGACTCCTAAATTCAATCCCCCTACCAATAAACGCCAAGACACCGTACGCCTTCTTAACAACCTTATCTACTTGATTCCCAACTTTCAGGGATCTATGTACACATACACCTAGATCCCTCTGCTCCTCCACTCTATTCAAAGTCCTCCCGTTAGCCCTATACTCAACACATCTGTTATTCCTACCGAAATGGATTACCTCACACTTCTCCGCATTAAACTCCATCCGCCACCTCGCGGCCCAGCTCTGCAACCTGTCCAAGTCACCCTGCAAACTTCGACACCCTTCCTCACAATCTACCACACCTCCGACTTTGGTGTCATCAGCAAACTTACTAATCCACCCAACTATACCCTCATCCAGATCATTAATAAAGATTACAAACAGCAGTGGCCCCAAAACAGATCCCTGAGGCACACCACTTGTAACCGAACTCCATGATGAATAATTACCATCAACCACCACCCTCTGTCTCCTATCTGCTAACCAATTCCTGATCCAAGTACCTAAATTACCACCAATCCCATACCTCTGCATTTTCTGCAGAAGCATACCATGGTGAACCTTATCAAACGCCTTACTAAAATCCATATATACCACGTCTACAGGATATCCCTGTTCATCCATGGTTTCCAGCTGGGAAGCACATGGATTTACTTCTTTGGCACACAGTCATCTGCACACTTACAAGTGAAGTCTGTTACTGTAGTAGTGTACTCGTTCAGGCTGGTTGCAGGATTCTTAAATATTGCCCGGTCCACTGACTCAAAGCATTCCGTAGGAGGTTATCTGATTCCTCAGACCAGCATTGCATGACTTTTTTTAAATCAGATTCTCCTGCTTCAGTTTTTGCTTGTAAGCCAGGAGCAGGAACAGGAGCACAACCTGTGGTTTGATTTGTCAAAGTGTGGATGGGCAACAAATCGGTAGACATGTTTGCTGTTTGTGTAGCAGTGATTGAGGATGCTTGGGCCTCCGGTGGGATAAGAGACTTGTTGGTTGTATTTTGGTAGGGCGCTTTTGAGTTTGGCCTGGTTAAAGTTCCCAACCACGATGAACAAGGTCTCAGGGTGTTTTGTCTCAAGGCTGTTTGCAGTGGTATATATTTTGTCCAGCATGGGTGGGATATAAATTGCTGTCTGTACAACAGAGGTGAACTCCCGCGGAAGGTAGTAGGGGCAACATTTCAGCATCAGATATGCTAGGTCTGGGGAGTAGAAACTTAGTAAGAAGTCTGACAACACCATGTTTAAGTCCAACCGATTTATTTGATAGTAAACTCACAAGCTTTCGAGGTTTCCCTCTTCATCAGGTGAACGAAGAGTTCTGGCCTCAGACAGAGCATATAAAGCACAGACAGTTTACATTTTGCTGATGAGAATGTGAATCTTTACACCTAACCTGCTATTCAAGTCTTAAAGTGGCTAACAATGTGTGTGGAAGGAGCACTGATCACAGGTTAGAGAGATGTATATTGTCTCCAGACAGTACAGTAAGTGAGGTTTTGCAAACCCAGGCAAGTCATGGGGGTTACAGATAGTGCGACATGAACCCAAGATCCCTGATTGAGACCGTCCTCATGTGTGCGGAACTTGGCTATCAGTCTCTGCTCAGCGACTCTGCACTGTCGTGTGTCATGAAGGCCGCCTTGGAGAATGCTTACCAGAAGGTCAGAGGCCGAATGCCCGTGACCACTGAAGTGTTTGCCAACAGGAAGGGGACAGTCTTGCCTGGTGATTGTCGAGCGACGTTCGTTCATCCATTGTCATAGCGTCTGCATGGTCTCCTCAATGTACCGTGCTTCGGGACATCCTTTCTTGCAACGTGTTAGGTAGACAATGTTGGCCGAGTTGCAAGAGTATGTAACGTGCACCTGGTGGATGGTATTCTCACGTATGGTGATGTCATCCATGTCGATGATCCGGCATGTCTTGCAGAGGTTGCTGTGGCAGGGTTGTGTGGTGTTGTGGTCACTGTTCTCCTGAAGGCTAGGTAGTTTGCTGCGAACAATGGTCTGTTTGAGGTTGCGTGGTTGTCTAAAGGCAAGAAGTGAGGGTGTGGGGATGGCCATGGCGAGATGTTCGTCTTCATCAATGATATGTTGAAGACTCCGGAGAAGATGTCGTAGCTTCTCCGCTCCAAGGAAGTACTGGGGAAGTAACCTGTGCTCAGTGCTCCTTACACTCACCTTGTTGGCCACTTTAAGACTTGAATAGCAGGTTAGGTGTAAAGATTCGCATTCTAATCAGCAATCTGTAAACTGTCTGTGCTTTATATGCTCTGTCTGAGGCCAGAACTCTTCATTCACCTGACGAAGAGGGGAACCTCGAAAGCTTGTGAGTTTACTATCAAATTGGTTGGACTTAAACCTGGTGTTGTCAGACTTCTTACTGTGTTTACCCCAGTCCAATACCGGCATGTCCACATCATTAGCAGAAACTTGCCAGTGCTGCTACATCTGGGCTCTAAGAGAATGTTGATTAGAAAGCAGACTTCGCCTCCCCCAGTCTTGCCTCAGGTTGCTGCATGGTCCAGTCGGTGGATTGAGAAGCCATCTGGTTGCAGGGCACATACATTGGGGCTCAATGATCCCACGGTTACCTGATGGCATCCATTGTCTCAGCGTACCCATAAAGAAAGGTCATTTGAGCAGTGTTACAAAAAGTAGCCAAGCGACTGAACCCCACACACTTTAATTACACCTCCGTAGCTTTAATAGAGGGAGAGGAAGAAAAAGGAACAAAACTGGCAAACGAAAATGTGGCAAATTCAGGAATAAACAAAATTTCTTTTAAAAATCTTGTGTTTCTTTTGTACATGCCACTGCTCTATTTCAGCTTTATGCTGTAAAACTGCAGGTGCTGTTAAAACAGGATCCCAGAATGAGTTCACCAATCAGCAACTCAGTCTGACTCACAAACCAGCACAAGAGAACTGTGTAGATCAGCTTTCAGTTTTGGCCTCTTTTAGGTCAAACCAAATAAACAAACTCAAGTTAAATCAAGACAAAGTAAAAGGAGCAGCGTCCCAAAACGAAGGGGAAGTCCGAATAAAATCAAAGTACAAAGGAAACTCGAGAACATCAAATTATAATGTGATTACTAGGGTCGATAATATGCCCCAGCCCCTGCGGTGCCCAACGGAAGGTGTCAACTGGGCCCATGGACACTGCATGCTCCCTCTCCAGGGACACCTGGCTGCGAACGTAGCCGCGGAAGGGGGGCAGAAGTCAGGATGGATGACCCACTCGATCGCCCACTGCCTGGACCTGTAAATGGCGCGTTTTGCCATGCCCAGGAGGAAGTCGCCATCCCGGCCCGCCCCTCTCTGCACCAGGTGTTGTTAGTTTTGAAGGATGCAGAAAGCAGCGACCCAGAAACCTAGGGGCCCTCCTACAGTTGTGACCTGTTAGTGAACAGATCTTCCACTCACCTGACGAAAGAGCAACGCTCCGAAAGCTAGTGGCATTTGCTACCAAATAAGCCCGTTGGACTTTAACCTGGGGTTGTGAGACTTCTTACTGTATGTGTCCTTCCTACTGCCAGGTAATTCCAGCTGCTCAAATAGCCCAGCAGTACTTCACTTGCAAGCATTACAAATTTACCAATAAATAAAAGCGTTCTCACTGAAGTGTCTTGGGTGCCATTTGATAACATTGATCCAGACACTATGTAATAATAATTTCGACAACTATTCATAACACAAGCATTTATAGCACTTTGATGACTCACTATCTATCATTTCAGGTAAGTAAATTGTACTTTAAACTCAATGGCTGTGGATATAAGACATACTCCTTTCGATGAACATTTTGACATTAAATTACTGCTACTGGTTCAACTTATATATAAAGAAGCCTCTTGTTTGTTTTTGCATTAATAGGGTTGAATCTATAGAGCCAATAAGTGATACTTCTTCTGACGTTCACTAAAGTAGCTTTAGGCAGAAGGACATCTTGTTCCATCCACTGTCCTCCTGCCACCAGCCTCCTTCCTCTGATTTCATTAAGGGGAAGTCGTGTCTGACAAATTTATTGGAGTTCTATGAGGATGTGTCTAGGGCGGTGGATAGAGGAGAGCCGGTGGACGTGGTGTTTCTTGATTTTCAGAAGGCGTTTGATAAGGTGCCGCACAAGAGGTTATTACACAAGGTTAGGGGGCATGGAGTTGGGGGTAGGGTGTTAGCGTGGGTAGGGGATTGGCTGTCAAATAGGAGGCAGAGAGTGGGGGTCAATGGGTGCTATTCGGATTGGCGGATGGTGACTAGTGGAGTGCCCCAGGGGTCGGTGCTGGGGCCTCAGCTATTTACCATTTATATAGATGATCTGGAGGAGGCAACTGAGTGTATGGTGTCGAGATTTGCTGATGACACCAAGATTGGTGGAACGGCAAATTGTGCAGAGGGTGTGGAAAGTCTGCAGAAGGATCTAGATAGGCTGGGCAAATGGGCCAGGAGCTGGCAAATGGAATTTAATGTTGGCAAGTGTGAAGTTGTCCACTTTGGTAGGAATAATGGTAGGAAGGACTATTACTTACATGGCGAAAAACAGCAGCATGCAACGGTGCAGAGGGGCCTCGGGGTCCTTGTGCATGAGTCGCAAAAACCAGCCTGCAGGTGCAGCAGGTGGTCAGGAAGGCAAATGGGATGCTGGCCTTCATAGCGAGGGGGATTGAATATAAAAGTAGGGAGGTATTGTTGCAACTGTACAGGGCACTGGTGAGGCCGCAGCTGGAGTACTGTGTGCAGTTTTGGTCGCCGCACTTACGCAAGGATATTTTGGCCTTGGAGAGAGTGCAGAGGAGGTTTACTAGGCTGATACTAGAGTTGAGGGGATTGAACTATGAGGAGAGGGTGAATAAACTAGGCTTGTACTCGTTAGAGTTTAGAAGAATGAGGGGAGATCTCATTGAGACATACAAGATGATGAATGGGATGGATAGGATAGAGGTGGAGAGGCTTTTCCCACTCAGAAAGGACAGTAGGACTAGAGGGCACAGCCTCAAGATAAAGGGGGCGGCGGTTTAGAACGGAGTTGAGGAACTTCTTCACTCAAAGGGTGGTGAATCTCTGGAATTCTCTGCCCGTTGAAGTGGTGGAGGCTGCCTCACTAAATATATTTAAGACACGGGTTGATAGGTTTTTGATAGGCAAGGGGATTAAGAGTTATGGGGAGAGGGCGGGAATGTGGAACTGAGCCACGACAGATCAGCCATGATCTTATTGAATGGCGGGCAGGCTCGAAGGGCTAGATGGCCTACTCCTACTCCTATTTCTTATGTTCTTATGTTCAAACAAATATTAATGCTCTGTTAATTAAAGATGATATAGTGTGAGATGACCTTGGTTCTAAAGATTAACATGTTGAATCAGTTTCAGTACAGACAAAAAACAGCAACATACGAAATAGGAGTGGAAGTAGGCCATTCAGCCCCCCAAGCCTGCACCACCAATCAACAAGATAATGGTTGATCTGCAATGTGTTTTGGGTTCTACATTTTCTTCTACTCCCGCTAACCTTTGATTGCCTTGTCTAACTAGTGTGAATTCTGAGTATTTTATAGCTCTCCCAACAGTGCTGTAGAAAGAAATAATGGGATTTGGTTACATAAGAACAGAAGAACATAAGAAATAGGAGCAGGAGTCGGCCATCTAGCCCTTCGAGCCTGCCCCGCCATTCAATAAGATCATGGCTGATCTGAAGTGGATCAGTTCCACTTTCCCGCTTTCTCCCCATAACCCTTAATTCCCCTGTCTATCAGAAACCTATGTACCCGTGACTTAAATATATTTAGCGACGTAGCCTCCACCACTTCAACGGGCAGGGAATTCCAGAGATTCACCACCCTTTGAGTGAAGAAGTTCCTCCTCAACTCTGATCTAAAGTGCCCACCCGGCTTATCTTGAGGCTGCGTCCTCTAGTCCTGCTATCCTTTCTAAGCGGGAAGAATCTCTCTACCTCTACCCTATCCATCCCCTTCATTATCTTATACGTCTCCGCTGCAGTTGTAGATGCTCCTAGTTTGGGGGCGTTTAAGAGATCTGTGGATAGGTTTATGGATGGAAAGGGATTGGTTTAGGTTAGAGGGTCATTGCTTTTTTAATTGGTCGGCGCAACATCGTGGGCCGAAGGGCCTGTTCTGCGCTGTAATGTTCTATGTTCTATAAGATCCTCCCTCATCCTTCTGAACTCCAACGAGTACAGACCTAGTCTATTTAGTCTCTCTTCATAGTTCAACCCCCTCATTCCGGTATCAGCTGAGTGAACCTCCTCTGCACTCCCTCCAAGGCCAAAATATCCTTCCGCAAGTGCGGCAACCAAAACTGCACACAGTACTCCAGCTGCAGCCTCACCAGTACCCTGTACAGTTGCAACAAGACCTCCCTGCTTTTATATTCTATCCTCCTCGCTATGAAGGCCAACATTCCATTCGCCTTCTTGATCACCCTGCTGCACCTGCAAACTGGGTTTTTGCGATTCATGCACAAGGACCCCCAGGTCCCTCTGCACCATAGCATGCTGCAGATTTTCACCTTTTAAATAATAATCCCTCCTACTATTATTTCTGCCAAAGTGGATAATCTCACACTCGCTAACATTATTCTCCATCTGCCAGGTCCTTGCCCACTCGCTCAGCCTATCCAGATCTCTCTGCAGACTTTCCACACCCTCCACGCAATTTGCTTTTCCACTCATCTTCGCGTCATCAGCAAATTTCGTCACCCTACACCCAACCCCCTCCTCCAGATCATCTATATAAATGGTAAACAGTTGAGGCCCCAGCACCGATCCCTGCGGCACTCCACTAGTCACCAACCACCAATCAGAAAAGCACCCATTGATACCAACTCTCTGCTTCCTATTAGACAGCCAATCTTCTATCCACGCACCTCACCCCCAACTCCGGGCACCCTAACCTTCTGTAGCAACCTTTTATGAGGCACCTTATCAAACGCATTTTGGAAATCTAAAAACACCACATTTACCGGTTCCCCTCTGTCTACCGCACTAGTCACATCCTCACAGAAATCCAATAAGTTTGTCAAACACGACTTCCCCTTAACGAATCCGAATCCGTTACACCATTGGATGCACCATCCGTGGCTAGCCAAGGAAATTAGAGACAGTATCAAATCAAAAGAAAAAGCATACAATTCCATAAGGATCAGTGATAGGTCAAGAAATTGGATAAAATTTTAACAAGCAAAGTACGACCAGAATATGAGAGAAAGCTAGGTGTAAATGTTAAAAACAAAAAGTAAGAATTTCTTCAGGTATTTAAAAAGAAACAAAAAAGTAATTAAAGTGAGTGTAGGTCTTTTAGAGAGTGTCTGGGGAATTATTAGCAGAAAATAAGAAAATGGCAGAAGCATCCAACAGAGATCATTTGTCTGGCCTTGGCTGTAGAAAACACAAAAAAAACTCAGAAGTGCTTGTAAATCAAGAGATGAAAGGGAGGGGAAGGATCTTAAAACAATTAGAATCATCAGGAAAAGCGTACTGAGAAAGCTATTCAAATTAAAGACTGACAAGTCCCCAGCAGCTGATGGATTTTATTCCGGGATTTTAATAAAAGCAGTAATAGAAGAACAGGGCATTGCATATTCGGAGATTATAAAGGTACGAATTAGGAGTAAACCATTCAGCAACTCAAACCTGCTCTGCCATTTGAAAAAATTATAGCTGATCGGATTGTGGCCGTAACTCTATTTTCCTGTCCACCCCCTCACCCTTTAATCAAGTCAATACCCGTCAATCAAGAATCTATCTAACTCAGCCTTAAAAATATCCACAGCTCTCTGGGGAAGGGAATTCCAGACTAACAACCTACTGTGTGGGGGGGAAAAAATCCTCCTCTCATTCTTAAATGGGAGACAACTTATTTTTAAAAAGTGTCCCCTAGTTTGAGCATCTTTCACAAGGGTCTTAAAAGAAGTGGCCTGCAGAGACAGTGCTTAAAGAAAATGCTAGAATCCATTATGAAGGCTGGAAAACAGGTGCGTTTTCCAGCAATTTGTGTTTTATATATTTATGAATAATTGAATATTTTAATTTGGAATCAGTTAATTCCCTTTATTACCTGTTTTATTGACTATTCCAACACACTCCTGACTGGGTTCCCTTTCAATCCTCCCTAATCTTGAGGTCATCCAATCCCTGTGTCACAGCTGTTTGATCATTTGACCTACATGGAGTTATGCTCTGTTTATAACACCTCAATGAAGTGCCTTGGAATGTTTCCTTACCTTAAAGGCTATCTAAATTTAAGCTGTTGGATTGGACTTCATTTATACAAATTGCAATGCTTGATTACCCATTTAAGGTTCTGAGGTTTCTCGATACCTCCTGCTCTCCCACCTTCAAACTTATTTCACTATGACCACTAAAACTCAATCCGTGATTGGTATAGGTTAGGAGGTTCTGGCATAAGTTTCTTAAGACATTTCACTCAATATTTTTTCCAGACCCATATTATGAAGTAGCCCTTTTTCCCTTCTTTCACTGCATCTTTTGGCTAGATTACAAAGCCTGATCTGAGGTATCAAAAGGGCACTGAGCTGTTGCATAATTTGCATCTGAGTCATGTTTTATTCCTTTGTACTTTTTTCCAGTTACAGAGGTACCAATAAAAGAGTGAGGATTTCTGTTAAGAGTGATTCACTCTGGCTCCGACCTTTACTAAGCTTGATAAAGCTAGCTACAGTCTCTGGAATGAGAGTTCCACTGGGGTGTAAAGTTGCTATAGGCACAAAATGTTATGAGGTTTGTGATGATTAGTTTCTCTTGCAAAGCCCTCGCAATCACTGCCACTGACATTGGCCTTGTTTTGGGGAGGGTGGGAGGGGTTGGGATTGAGGGAAGAGTTTAGATAGAGGCAGAGAAATCACTGTGAAGCTCAGAAAATGGGTTAGGGGATAGATTGGAAGTCAGAGTGAGTGTGAGATAACCAATCCAGGTCCCAAAGCAGGTAAAGCTGCCTCTCTGACCATGCATGCCACTAGCACAGAATTAATAAAATGTTAATCTAATAATCCAAAGGCTTTTATCAGGCCCACCCGTATGATCTGTGAAACAGCTGGTTATTGACTGAGGGAGTCAGAGATGGACTGACCTTCTTTTTGATCAGTTCACATGTGTTTTCAGCCACCTTTCTCTCTGGACTGTCAAAGCCCCAGGTTATTATTTTTTTCACATCGTTTCAGTATTTTGCTGGTTCGAGAGGAGCAGCAAGTTCAGAAGGTGAAAAATCCGCATCAGGGGAAGCAGCTCCTCAGATTCTACTTCTCCCTCATCCGAGGCAGACTTTTACTTCATTGGTCACCTGATTGAATTATTTAGGTTAGTTTGAGGTTGTCGAGAGCGAACGTGCTGCCTCCATGTATTTTCAACACTGATTTAAGTAAGCAACCAGTTCAATTCCCTGTGACTTCGCCAAGATTTGGGGGAATAACTTTAGCAGCTGTTTTTACTCTTCCAGAAAATTCAGGGATAAAGTGAAAAGTGTGGGCAGAGGGAGATGAAGAAGCATTGCCAGGAGAAAGTCAGTGGAACGAGGTATGGCAGGAGAGAGGAAAAACAAAATCAGGTAGAATGGGATGCAGGGAAAGACGTCAGGATGGAATGGGGGCAACGTGGAGAATAAGGTGGAGAGAAATGGGTAATTCGGGAAGTGAGCAGAGAATTGACAGCATGGAGGCAAATGTGAAAAACCTGGGCAGCGCGAGGGGAGGGAGAGTGGGAGCAGCGCGAGGGGAGGGAGGGAGCGGACAGCGCGAGGGGAGGGAGGGAGCGGAGAGCGCGAGGGGAGGGAGAGTGCGGGCAGTGCGAGGGGAGGGAGAGTGCGGACAGTGCGAGGGGAGGGAGAGTGCGGACAGTGCGAGGGGAGGGAGAGTGCGGACAGTGCGAGGGGAGGGAGAGTGCGGACAGTGCGAGGGGAGGGAGGGAGGGAGCGGACAATGCGAGGGGAGGGAGGGAGCGGACAATGCGAGGGGAGAGGGCTAGGGAGCGGGGTGGAAATGTGGCAAAGTATCATTTCTTTTGGAAAATGGCCCTCTGCTTTTGTGCAGTATAGAAATTACCTCCAATAACTTAAAGCATTATCACACTGCCTCTTAACATGAAGCCAAGGTCATTTGGCCAGGAAACACCTTACCAGAATTCTTCAAAAGTTCCAAACTACCTTTACTGGCAGAGGACGTCAAAACAAATCACAGCAGCAGTGATGTACAGCATCATCAATGGAAATCACGCAAAGTCCCCATTTGACATTCTGTAAGTTCAGCAGGCAGCTTTAATGCAATGTTAGAATAAGGTAGAACTAATCGAGTTTCAGTGACAAATCTCGTGTCAAAGGGGCTGACTTCACTGTGAATCACAACAGCCTCAGGTGTTGTCAAACCTATCCATTCTCCCCTGTGTCAGTGTCATGAGAGGATGTGACACTCACCAGATGCTTTCAGGTTGGTGGGTTGGCCACCCAGGCAATCCAGTTCAAAGTTCTGTAACTATACGTGAGACTGCATGGGATACACGGATGCCATCATCTCACGTGAGAACACCATCCACATGATACACGGTACATACTCTTGCAACTCAGCCGATGCTGTCTACCTGATATGCTGCAGGAAAGGATGTCCCGAGGAATGGTACATTGAGGAGACCATGCAGACGCTATGACAACAGATAAATGAACACCGCTCGACAATCACCAGGCAAGACTGTTCTCTTCCTGTTGGCGAACACTTTAGTGGTCACGGACATTCGGCCTCTGATCTTCGGGTAAGCGTTCTCCAAGGTGGCCTTCACAGCACACGACAGCGCAGCGTCGCTGAGCAGAGACTGATAGCCAAGTTCCGCACACGAGGGCGGCCTCAACCGGGATCGTGGGTTCATGTCACACTATCTGTAACCCCCATGACTTGCCTGAGCTTGCAACATCTCACTTACTGTCCTGTCTGGAGACAATACACATCTCTTTAACCTATGCTTAATGCAATCTCCACTCACACTGTCTGCAGCTTTAAGACTCGCATTCTGATCAGTATTTTGTAAACTGTGTGCACCTTTATATGCCCTGTTTGTGATCAGAATTCCCCATTCACCTGACGAAGAAGCAGCGCTCTGTAAGGTAGTGGCGTTTGCTACCAAATAAACCTGTTGGACTTTAACCTGGTGTTGTGAGACTTCTTACTGTGTTTACCCTAGTCCAATGCCGACATCTCCACATCAGGGACACGGGGAGCCAGACTGCACTGTCGCAGAATAATTAAACTGTTTATTACTGAGAATTTCAGAATGAACAGGCAACTCCCCAACCGACCACCTCACTGTTATTGAAGCCCATTCCTTCAGCAGCCTGCATCATGTAGAAATGACAATCTATCATCACACAGTGATTTACCTGGGAGATGCCTCAGCATGCCGTGTGGGGTAGCTGCTGCTGGTTCATGCTACAGGATATGCTATCACCCTGACACATTCTTAACATTCCTCACAATGATTCACAGCCATGAGTTTAACTCCTTGAGAATTCAGACATACCTTTCCAGCAAGTTTTTCAAACAGGTATTTCCAAATCCACCTCCATTAATTTTTTAAACTAAATTATATAGTGTTTAAAACACAGGCCATTTGGCCCAATATGTCTAGGCCATTACTTAAGCTCCACAAAGCATCCTTCCATCTGACTTCATCTCACCCCATCAACATACCATTGTGTTTCTCTCTTCCTTTTGTACATATCTAGCTTCCCCTTAAATGGACTTATGGTTTTAGCTAGCCCTGTGGTAGCGAGTTCCACATCCTCACCACTTTCTCAATAAAAAACTCTCTCCTGAATTCACAAATAGGCTTTCTTGCTGACTACCTGATAATTATGGACTCTGACACGTAGAAACATCTTCTCTACATACAGCTAATCAAACCCTTTCATAGTTTTAAAGATCTTCATCAAATTACCCTCAGTATTCTCTTTATCATAACAACTAGCCTCAGCCTGTTCAATCTCTCCTGGGTTCCAGTTCTGGCATTATCTTTGTAACACTTTCTTGCACTGTGCGTGATTTTTTTATATTTATTTTGTAATATGGAGACCAGAACTATGCCCAGTACTCCAAATGTAGTTTAACCAAGGTTAACATAATTCCTCTGTTTCAATTCTATTTCTGTAGGAATGAACACCAGTGCTTTGTTTGGGTATTTTATGGCTTTGCTCAGATGCACTGCTAATTTTAATGCTTTGTGAATAATTTCTATGGATCCTTTTGCATCTTTATCTTATTTAGAGACATTTGTTTTCCAAGGAGTGGGTGGTTGCCTTATTCCTCCTACCAAAATGAACTGCCTCACAATTATCTATATTGCATATCATTTGCTCCCTCACATGCCAGTTTGTTAATATCTTTGTGTATTGTGTCAGTCTGTCTCAGCATTAAATATGGCCATCATTTCGGTATTGCCCAGACAATTCTGAGATTCGAGTGCAAATTATTCCTATAAATGGTGAACAACAAAGTCCAGCACAGATTCCTGTGGAACACCACTTCCCACAAGTCTCAGTTTTGTTTTGTAGCCAGTTTGGTATGCATCCCGCTAATTGTCACAATTCTACATGCTTTGATCTTAGTGAAGGTTTTTTGAAAAGTCAAGTATGTTATGCCTATTACATTATCCTTGTTCACGCTTGTTGCTTACAGCATTCAATGAGATTAGTCAAGCATGACCCTTTCTTGAAATCCATGCAACGTAATATTCATTACATTTTTGATTTCTAACTGGTCTTCTATTACATCTCTGAGTACAGATTCCAAACTCCTTCCTGTCACCGATAATAAACTACCTGGTCTACAATTCCTGAATTATTCTGACTTTTAAATGAAGCATTAGCTACCTACCAGATCTCTGGCACTATTTTATTTTCTATTCGATTTTTATTTAGACATTATGGATATATTACATATAACACACACACACACACTAATTTCTCATTTCTACAGCTTCTTAGATAATGTGCACCTAACCAAGGGATTTATTCTCTGTAAATTTGTTTAATTTAACAATTATCTCCCTATCTAAAAGTAGGGAGTAAAAGTAGGGAGGTCTTGCTGCAGCTGTATAGGGCATTGGTGAGGCCGCAGCTGGAGTACTGTGTGCAGTTTTGGGCGCCGCACTTACGCAAGGATATTTTGGCCTTGGAGAGAGTGCAGAGGAGGTTTACTAGGCTGATACCGGAGTTGAGGGGGTTGAGCTATGAGGAGAGGCTGAATAAACTAGGCTTGTACTCGTTAGAGTTTAGAAGAATGAGGGGAGATCTCATTGAGACGTATAAGATGATGAATGGGATGGATAGGATAGAGGTGGAGAGACTCTTCCCGCTCAAAAAAGACAGTAGGACTAGGGGGCACAGCCTCAAGATAAAGGGGAGGCGGTTTAGAACTGAGTTGAGGAGGAACTTCTTCACTCAAAGGGTGGTGAATCTCTGGAATTCTCTGCCCGTTGAAGTGGTGGAGGCTGCCTCGCTAAATATTTTTAAGACGTGGGTTGATGGGTTTTTGATGAGAGGGGATTAAGGGTTATGGGGAGAGGGCGGGAAAGTGGAACTGAGCCACGACAGATCAGCCATGATCTTATTGAATGGCGGGGCAGGCTCGAAGGGCTAGATGGCCTACTCCTGCTCCTATTTCTTATGTTCTCTCCAACTTAAATGTCTTGATATACTTATTGATCTCTTTCAACATCATATCCAGTTTATCTTTCTGATAAATACTGAAGCTGGAGCAATATTGGAGGCAAAGTGAGAAAGACTGTACTGGAAGGGGTGAAAAGGCAGTACAAGGTACAGCACAGGGTAGGCAGACAGGGTAGACAATCAAAGCCAAGAATTGTTCACTTTTATACACTTTACATCCTCAGAACATTCAAGCAACCTCACATTACATCCAACAACATTCCGAGATCATGCTACCAAACAGAAGTGGCGAATGAAGAAATCAAAAGAGAAAATGCTGGAAAACCTCAGCAGGTCTGGCAGCATCTGTAAGGACACAAAAGAGCTGCCAACAAGTCCAGGCGACTCTTTGTCAAAGCTAAAAGGCACAACTTTGAAAAAGGGTTGTCTCGACTCAAAACATCAGCTCTTTTCTCCATACAGATGCTGCCAGACCTGCTGTGATTTCCCAGCATTTTCTCTTCTGGTTTCAGATTCCAGCATTCACAGTAATTTGCTTTTATCTAGTGAAGGGAGAACATTCAGTCAGAACAAAGCTAATTTAACAAAGTGGGTTAAATGTATGCCAAATTTCCATTAGAGTTGCTCTATGTGAGCAAAGTCACACCAACAATCCATATGAAGGAACACCTTCAGAAAATGGACAGACTCTCTCATGCTTTCAAACATCAACGTCAAGGAGATAAATGTTATGGCCCAGGATGTTGCTATATCGCTATCTGTAAGCATTGACAACGCTAGAGGCTGGTTTCCAGCTGTTATATACAGTCTGAATAAGAGACTCTGTTATGTACAGGCTGAATAAGAGAGTACGGAATAATAGTAACAAGACTGTGAACAAACTGTGAGCATACCTGCAGCCTTGGTGCACTCTTTTACAGCATTGAGACCTGAACAATGTGCTAGAAAGGAGAACGGGGTTGAATAGTTTCCATCTTAATTTTCTCAGACATATCCTTGGCAGGACAAGTTCACCAATTCAGAGCTGATGGAACATGCTAATTCGATCAGCACACACCCATTTCAAAGACAACAACATCTGCTCACTTCGCCACACTTATCAGATGGATAAGGGTTATATACTCAAAGGCCTTCCTGTACAGTGACCTGCTGGGCCTCCACACTTTTAATACAAGGGCAAGTGCAAGCGAGGTAGAAAGATGGCAAACACTGACAAAGGTGATAAAGACATTCACTGATGGCTGTAATCTCTTGAGGTTGAAGGTTTGGAACATAGAACAGAGAACATTACAGCACAGTACAGGCCCATTGGCCCTCGATGTTACGCTGACCTGTGAAACCGATCTACAGCCCATCTAACCCACACTATTCCAATATCATCCAAACGTTTATCCAATGATCATTCAAATGCCCTTAATGTTGGCGAGTCCACTACTGTTGCAGGCAGGGCATTCCACGCCCTTAATACTCTCTGTTAAAGAGACTACCTCTGACATCTGTCCTATATCTAAAACCCCTTAATTTAAAGCTATGTCCCCTCGTGCTAGCCATCACCAGCCGAGGAAAAAGGTTCACACTATCCACCCTATCTAATCCTCTGATCATCTTATATGCCTCTATTAAGTCACCTCTTAACCTCCTACTCTCTAATGAAAACAGCCTCAAGTCCTTCAGCCTTTCCACTATTCCAGGCAACGTCCTGGTAAATCTCCTCTGCACCCTTTCCAATGCTTCCACATCCTTCCTATAAAACGGCGAACAGAACTATACACAATACTCCAAGTGCAGCCGCACCAGAGTTTTGTACAGTTGTAACATGACCTCATGGCTCCGAAACCCAATTCCTCTACCAATAAAAGCTAACATACCGTACGCCTTCTTAACAACCCTATCGACCTGGGTGCCAATTTTCAAGGATCTATACGCACGGACACCGAGATCTCTCTGCTCATCCACACTACCAAGTACCCTAACTGAGCCTTCACGTCTCATCTTGACATAAGTCTCCTTCCTCCTCTTCACAAGAGATTCAACTTCTTTAGTAAACCATGTTTCCCTCGCTCGACCACTTCCTCCCTGCCTGACAGGTACATACTTATCAAGGACACGCAGTAGCTGTTCCTTGAACAAGCTCCACATTTCAATTGTGCCCATCCCCTGCAGTTTCCTTCCACATCCCATGCATCCTAAATCTCGCCTAATCGCATCATAATTTCCTTTCCCCCAGCTATAACTCTTGCCCTGCGGTATATACCTATCCCTTTCCATTGCTAAAATAAACGTAACCGAATTATACATAATACTCCAAGTGCTGCCGCACCAGAGTTTTGTACAGTTGTAACATGACCTCATGGCTCTGAAACTCAATTCCTCTACCAATAAAAGCTAACACACCGTACGCCTTCTTAACAACCCTATCGACCTGGGTGCCAATTTTCAAGGATCTATACGCACAGACACCAAGATCTCTCTGCTCATCCACACTACCAAGTATCTTACCATTAGCCCAGTACTCTGTAATCCTGTTACCTTTCCAAAGTGAATCACTTCACACTTTTCCGCATTAAACTCCATTTGCCACCTCTCAGCCCAGCTCTGCAGCCTGCAACATCCTTCCCCACTGTCCAAAACTCCACCAACTTTAGTGTCATCTGCAAATTTACTAACCCATCCTTCTACGCCCTCATCCAGGTCATTTATAAAAATGACAACAGCAGGGTCCCAAAGCAGATCCTTGCGGTACACCACTAGTAGCTGAACTCCAGGATGAACATATCCCATCAACCATCACCCTCTGTCTTCTTACAGCTAACCAATTTCTGATCCAAACCGCTAAATCACCTTCAATCTCACGCCTCCATACCTTCTGCAATACTTACTGTGGGGAGCCTTAACAAACTTTATAGCTTTACTAAAATCCATATACACCACATCAATTGCTTTAACCTCATCCACCTCTTCGCGCACCTTCTCAAAGAACTCAATAAGGTTTGTGAGGCACAACCTACTCTTCACAAAACCATGTTGACTGTCCTAATCAAATTATTCCTTTCTAGATGATTATAAATCCTATCTCTTATAATCTTTTCCAAAACTTTGCCCACAACAGAAGTAAGGCTCACTGGTCTATAATTCCCAGGGTTCTCTCTACTCCCCTTCTTGAACACAGGAACAACGTTAACTATCCTCCAGTCTTCTAGCACTATTCCTGTAGACAATGACAACATAAAGATCAAAGCCAAAGGCTCTGCAATCTCTTCCCAAGCCTCCCATCCGGCCCAGGGGACTTATCTATTTTCATACTTTCCAGAATTGCTAACATCTCCTCCTTATGAACCTCAATCCCGTCCAGACTAATAGCCTGCATCTCAGTACTCTCCTTGACAAGATTGTCTTCTTCCTGTGTGAATACTGATGAAAAATATCCATTTAGTGCCTGTCCTATCTCTTTGGACTCCACACACAACTTCCCACTACTGTTCTTGACAGGCCCTAATCTTACCCTAGTCATTCTTTTATTCCTGACATACCTATAGAAAGCTTTAGAGTTTTCCTTGATCCTACCTGTCAAAGACTTCTCACGTCCCCTCCTGGCTCTTCTTAGCTCTCTCTTTAGGTCCTTCCTGGCTAACTTGTAACTCTCAAGTGCCCTAACTGAGCCTTCACGTCTCATCTTGACATAAGTCTCCTTCCTCCTCTTCACAAGAGATTCAACTTCTTTAGTAAACCATGTTTCCCTCGCTCGACCACTTCCTCCTGCCTGACAGGTACATACTTATCAAGGACACGCAGTAGCTGTTCCTTGAACAAGCTCCACATTTCAATTGTGCCTATCCCCTGCAGTTTCCTTCCACATCCCATGCATCCTAAATCTCGCCTAATCGCATCATAATTTCCTTTCCCCCAGCTATAACTCTTGCCCTGAGGTATATACCTATCCCTTTCCATTGCTAAAATAAACGTGACCGAATTGTGGTCACTATCACCAAAGTGTTCGCCTACCTCCAAATCTAACAGCCGGCCTGGTTCATTACCCAGTACCAAATCCAATGTGCCTTGCCTCTTGTTGGCCTATCTACATACTGTGTCAGGAAACCCTCCTGTACACATTGGACAAAAACTGACCCATCTAAAGTACTCGAACTATAGCTTTTCCAGTCAATATTTATAAAGTTAAAGTCCCCCATAACAACCACCCTGTTACTTTCACTGCTATCCAGAATCACCTTTGCAATCCTTTCCTCTGCATCTCTGGAACTTTTCGGAGGCCCATAGAAAACTCCCAACAGGGTGAACTCTCCTTTCCTGTTTCTAACCTCAGCCCATACTACCTCAAGACAAGTCCTCATCAAACATGCCACCGTAATACTGTCCTTGACTAACAATGCGACACCCCCCCCTTTTTTTTTACCACCTTCCCTGATTTTATTGAAACATCTAAACCCGGAACCTGCAACAACCATTCCTGTCCCTGCTCCATCCATGTCTCCGAAATGGCCACAACATGGTCCCAGGTACCAACCCATGCTGCAAGTTCACCCATCTTATTCCAGATGCTCCTGGCATTGAATTGGACACACTTCAAACCATCTACCTACCTGCCAGTACGCTCCTGCGACCTTGAAACCTTATTCATGACCTCACTACTCTCAACCTCCTGTACACTGGAGCTAAATTCAGGTTTCCGTCCCCCCCAATAAATTAGTTTAAATCCTCCCGAAGAGCATGAGCAAATTTCCTCTCCAGAGTATTGGTACCTCTCTGGTTCAGGTGTAGACCATCCCACATGTAGAGATCCCACCTACCCCAGAATGAGCCCCAATTATCCAGGTATCTGAATCCCTCCCTCCTGCACTATCTCTGTAGCCACGTGTTCAACTGCTCTCTCTCCCTATTCATCACCTCATTAGCACATGGCATGGGTAAGAAACCAAAGATAACAACTCTGTTTGTTCTAGCTCTAAGCTTCCAGCCTAAATCCCTGAATTTCTGCCTTACATCCCCATCCCTTTTTCTACTTATGTCTTTGGTGCTTATGTGGACTATGACTTGGGGCTGGACCCCTCCCCCTTAAGCATCCCAAAAACAAAATCCGAGACATAGAACATAGAACACTACAGCACAAACAGGCCCTTCGGCCCACAAGTTGTGCCGATCACATCCATACCTACCAAGCCATAAAACTATCTGTAACTTCCAATGCCATTAGATCCCATATACTCATCCAGAAGTCTTTTAAGAGACCCCAGCAAGTTCGCCTCTACCACCACCGACAGCAGCCGATTCCGCTCACTCACCACCCTCTGAGTGAAAAACTTACCCCTAACATCTCCTCAGTACTTGCTTTCCAGCACCTTAAACCTGTGTCCTCTCGTGGCGACCATTTCAGCCCTGGGAAATAGCCTCCGAGACTCCACCCTATCTATTCCTCTCAACATTTTATAAACCTCTATCAGGTCGCCTCTCAACCTTCGTCTCTCCAGGGAGAAGAGACCTAGCTCCTTCAACCTAAGGCATGCCTCCCAATCCAGGCAACATTCTTGTAAATCTCCTCTGCACCCTCTCAATAGCTTCGACATCCTTCCTGTAGTGAGGCGACCAGAACTGCGCACAGTACTCCAAGTGGGGTCTGACAAGGGTCTTATAAAGCTGCAGTATTACCTCCCGACTCCTAAACTCAATCCCTCAATTAATGAAGGCCAGTACACCATACGCCTTCTTGATCACATCCTCCACCTGCGAGGCCGATTTAAGAGTCCTATGGACCCAGACCCCAAGATCCTTCTGCTCTTCAACCCAGCTAAGACTCTTACCCTTGATATTGTACTCCTGCATCCCATTGGTCCTGCCAAAATGGACCACTACACATTTATCCGCGTTGAAGTCCATCTGCCACTTCTCTGCCCAGTCCTGCATCCTATCTATGTCACGCTGCAACTTCTGACATCCCTCCAGACTATCCACAACACCACTAACCTTCGTATCGTCGGCGAACTTACTAACCCATCCCTCCACTTCCTCATCCAGGTCATTTATGAAAATGACAAACAGCAAGGGTCCTAAAACAGATCCCTGGGGCACTCCACTGGTGACCGACCTCCATGCAGAAAAAGACCCATCCACAACCACTCTGCCTTCTGCAGGCAAGCCAGTTCTGGATCCACAAGGCCAAAGCCCCTTGGATCCCATTTCCTCTCACGTTCTCAAGAAGTCCTGCATGGGGGACCTTATCAAATGCCTTGCTGAAGTCCATGTAAACCACGTCCACCGCTCTTCCTTCGTCAATGTGCTCAGTCACATTTTCAAAGAACTCAACTAGGCTCGTAAGGCACGACCTGTCCTTGACAAAGCCATGCTGACTATTCCTGATCATTCTAACCTTCTCTAAATGCTCATAAATCTTGTCCCTCAGAATCCTCTCCATCAACTTACCAACCACTGAGGTCAGACTCACCGGTCGGTAATTTCCTGGGCTATCCCTGTTCCCTTTCTTGAAAATAGGAACCACATCTGCAATCCTCCGGAACCTCTCCCGTCTCCATCGACGATGCAAAGATCATCGCCAGGGGCTCTGCAATCACTTCCCTCACCTCCCACAGTAACCTGGGGTACATCCCATCAGGTCCCAGCGACTTATCTATCTTGATAGAATTTAAAAGTTCCAACACATCCTCTTTCTTAATATCCACATACTCAATCTTTTCAGTCTGCCACAAACCTGCAGTACAACCTCCCAGATCACTTTCCACCGTGAATACCGAGGCAAAGTACTCGTTAAGCACCTCTGCCATTTCTTCTGGTTCCATACAGGCTTTTCCCCCTTCACCTTTTATAGGTCCTATCCCTTCTTTTCTCATCCTTTTACTCTTCACATATTTGTAGAACGCCTGGGATTCTCCTTAATTTTACCTGTCGAGGCCTTCTCATGTCCCTTTCTGGTTCTCCTAATTTCCTTTTTAAGCTCCTTTCTACAGGCCTTATACTCCTCTAGATCCTTAACATCTCTTAGCTCTCTGAACCTTTTATACGCCTTTCCTTTCTTCATCACGGACACCAGCACCTGGGAGGCAACACACCAATCGCAAGTCCCCACAGAATCTCCTGTCTGCCCCCCTAACTATGGAGTCTCCAATGACTAATGGTCTACTCCTCTCCCCCCTTCCCTTTTGAACAACAGGGGCCGACTGTGTGCCAGAGATCTGTACCCCATGCCCTACCCCTGGTAAGTCCCACCCCCCAACTGTATCCAAAACAGTATACTTGTTATACAGAGAAACTGCCACAGGGGATCGCTGCAGTAACTGCTTCTTACCCCTTCTAACAGTCACCCAAGTATCTTCATTTCTTGGAGTAACTACCTCCCTGTAGCTTTTATCTATAACTGTCTCTGCCTCCCGAATGATCCTGAGTTCATCCAATTCCAGCTCCAGTTCCCTAGCACGGACTTCAAGGAGCTGGAATTGGGAGCATTTCCTGCAGGTGTACTCAGCTGGGACACTAATGGTGTACCTCACCTCAAACATCCCACAGGACAAACATTGCACTGCCTGCACTGCCATCCCTGCTAACTTCCCTTACTAAGAAATGAAAGAGAAAAGGAAAGAAAAAAAGAAAAAATGAAAAAAAAAAGGCATTGGAAGAGACAAACAGAAATTAAAATCACAGCTGGCCAAAAAGAGAGACCAGAGTCCTACAAGTTCTGCACCTTCTCAGTCCACTGTCTGCCTTTGACAAAGGATACCATACCAGACAATGACATCTGAAGTGAAGTATACCAGGTGATGTTTGACATAGATTTGATCACCCTACAACCACAGTAAAAACCAGTGTCTCGCAGACAGAAAAATGACAGAGGGAAGGAGAAAATGGGATGTATAATTGAGGAACTGAAACACAGCGCGGGATTAATTTTTGGAATGAGCCACATGATTTGCAGTCCTTTCTGCTCCTGTACTTTTCCACAACTCACCCTATGAAAAAAGTCCCCTAAATATTCCAATGGCATCAGTTAAAGGCTCAAACTACATTTCATAGTTATGTATGAAAATACCATTGACAGGCAGTTTACCAATTGGTTAAAGGTAAGCAGTGGGAAACGGAGTGGCCGCTCTGCAGGACCGAGTTGGATAGCGGGATGGGGTCATCCCCAGGTAGACAGTGAAAGCACAAAGCTGCATTCTGCTCTGAGCTGCGTGGAGACCCAAACCACAACAATCTGTTCTTATTTTCAAAGGGCTACTGGGTGCAGGTACTCACCATTCAGTTCCATTGGATGGCGTGTTTACTCTGCCCAATGACCATGTTCCCCCTGGCTTACGTGTTAAAGTAAGCTCCCACCCATTTCTCAGCATACCCAGAATTTGCAGTGGGGTAGATGTCAGGGAAGATAAGGCACTAAGTTGTATACCCTGATTTTCAGACTGCTATTGCCAACTCCTACTTGAAAACAGGTGATAATTAGCCCCAGAGTCACAATCCAAACACTGCTTATTTAAATGATCTATAATCTCTGTTCGAGGAAGGAAATTCTTTGCAGATGTTAAAATATCAAAAAGTAAAGATACAATCCAACACTACAAACTCCTGCCAGCACTAATGCACAAGGATGATCAAAACATCAATACTTGTAATCTTTTCCACAAATTTTGTAAATCTGTTTCTTACACCCACACAGACCACCCATTTCTCCATCTCACTCCCATTACCAACTTCTCCCACACTCCTCATATATCAGTCATTTTCAGTTACATTAGCCTCTAAGAGCAGCTCTGCTGTAGACCAGTTTTGGTCATACTCTATGTAACTGCCAGCTCATCGACTATGTCCATCTATTTTTTGATGGTGAATAGTTTCTGTTACAGTTGTTTCACTCTTAGCTACTCTGTGTTGCTCGCTGCTAACACTATATCATGCCGCAGTGCCGGCTCCTGATAATTAGCATCAGTACAGAGAAGAATATAAGAGTTGCCTAACCCAGTGGGCCCAACCAAGATTCATCAGCCACAGACACAACCTTGCACACCTATACCACATATTATCTGCTTCCAGGGTCCTCTACAACCCGAGGCATTCAGTTATATTCATCCAATGCCACACTGTACCTTGTGTAACTTATACAATTAAGGCAATGCATTCGTCAAGTTGTCAAAGAACAATTGCAGGAGAAAGAACAACGATAAAAAAAATGTTTCTCACACCTCCATCCCCTCAGTAAGTGGGACTGTGCTACTGACATGAGGACTATGACAGAAGTTGGTGATGGGAGTGAAATGGACAAATGGGTGGTCTGGCGTGGGTGTGAGAAACAGATTTACAGAATTTGTGGAAAAGATTAAAAGTTTTGGGTTTTGATCATTCTTGTGCGTCACGGTACTGACAGAAGTTTGTATGGTTGGATTATTTTTAGCTGTTACTTCAGTGTTATTGTGGTGTTACTCCCATGATCATGTCCACCTGAGCATGGTCAGGATCGCACATGCTCAGATTTGCATTTTCCATCTGAGTAACCACATGCAAAGTGAAAAACAGATCAGTCAATGGATTAGATTCTGCATTCCAAGACACTGACTCTGGTCATTTAATTAAAAAGTCTTGCTTTTCAATGCAACAGTTATTCTTTAGAGCCACACAGATTGCAGTCCTGCTTACTGATGGGATGGGGGTGTGAGAAACATGTGTGTCACATCTCTTTATCGCTCTTCTTTCTCCTGCACTTGTTTGTTGATGATAACATGATGAATGTATTGCCTTAATCGTATAAATTGCGCAAGGGTACTGTGGCATTGAATGAACAAAACTGAATGCCTGGGGTTGCAGAGAACCCTGGAAGCAGATTACAGGTGTTAAAGGTGTGCATGATTGTGTGTGTGGCTTACAAATCTTGGTTGGGCTGCGGGATTAACCAGGCTGGGATAGTGAGCAGGGTGCAGGAACTATACTTCAGGTGCCTGTCAGGAAGCTGCAGTTTATGTTACAGACACATGCTGGCAATGAACTGAGCACTGGGCCCAGATTTCAGAGTTTCCCTAGCCTTAAGCAGTTCATGACTTTCTTTCATTTTGGCAGTCTTTGGGGCCACACCTCATGTGTAACCAGCAGACTGGTAATTGAGGATCCACACACTCAATCTATCAATTGGACTATTTATTAATAAGCACCCTGAGCCTGGAGCCTCAAAAAACAGGCTTCAAGCTGAATTTTGCTATCGCTTTGCTAATCCATTTGTTACACCCGATTGTTCCAGGGCAAAAGGAGTGGCACAAGATCAGAGTCAACCACAGGCTCGGAGATCAGTTTCGATCAGCCCAGAAACTGAAAACAATCAAAACTGGCTCCCTCTGCTGCAAAGAGGCAAGGTGGCTGTTGGGACATTTGCAAGGATTCCAGGAGCAGCCAATGTAAGTTAAGGGGAAAATTTAAAGAAAAGGAACCAACTCTGAGGTGATCCAATCAAAACTTTTAATCATGAAGGAAGTGTACTGATTCAGGTAAATTCCCAATGCCAGAGGATTGCGATTCTGGGCTTGTCTTTGAGAATTCAAGCAATCAGACATAAAGGGAATGTTCTTCCACTGAGTGTAATGCAGTTCTGGAAAGACCCAAGGGGAATAAATTAAAATGTATTTACTATGTTGAAAATGATGATTCCATTTACAAGAATACAATGATGGGCAATGAACAAATTCACTAAAACCTGTTGTATAAAATTTCAACGGTTAATTTGAATTCAATCAAAGTAACTGCTTCGCTGGGCGAGAGTGATCACGGGCAGTACAATGGCACAGTGGATCAGCACTGCTGCCCCACAGCTCCATGGACCCGGGTTCAATTCCTGGCTTGGGTCACTATTGGTGTGGAGTCTGCACATTCTCCCCATATCTGTGTGGGTTTCCTCTGGGTGTTCATGCTTCCTCCCACAGTCTGAAATACGTGCTGGTTAGGTGCATCGGCCATGCTAAATTCTCCCTCGGTGTACCTGAACAAGCGCTGGAATGTGGCGACATAGGGATTTTCACACGAACTTCACTGTAGTGTTAATGTAAGCTTACTTGTGACACTAATAAATAAACTTTTAACTTAAACTATGAAAATTCCAAATTCTTCAGTTTCCTTTGCTCTAATTACCAGGAAAGTGGATGAAGGGAAGGCAGTGGATGTTGTCTACATGGACTTCAGTAAGGCCTTTGACAAGGTCCAGCATGGGAGGTTAGTTAGGAAGGTTCAGTCGCTGGGTATACATGGAGAGGTAGTAAATTGAATTAGACATTGGCTCAATGGAAGAACACAGTAAGACGTCTCACAACACCAGGTTAAATAAACTGGTTGGACTTTAACCTGGTGTTGTGAGATTTCTTACTGTGTTTACCCCAATTCAACACTGGCATCACCACATCATCAATGGAAGAAGCCAGAGAGTGGTAGTAGAGGATTGCTTCCCTGAGTGGAGGCTTGTGACTAGTGGTGTGCCACATGGATCAGTGCTGGGTCCATTGTTGTCATCTATATCAATGATCTGGATGATAATGTGGTAAATTGGATCAACATATTTGCTGATGATACAAAGGTTGGAGGTGCAATGGACAGCGAAGAAGGTTTTCACAGCTTGCAGAGGGATTTGGACCAGCTAGAAAAATGGGCTGAAAAATGGCAGATGGAGTTTAATGCATACAACTGTGAGGTATTGCACTTTGGAAGGACAAACCAAGGTAGAACATACAAGGTAAATGGCAGGACACTGAAGAGTGCAGTAGAACAGAGGGATCTGGGAATAGAGATACGTAATTCCCTAAAAGTGGCGTCACAGGTAGATAGTCGTAAAGAGTGATTTATAAAGGTCAATGTACCAAAAAAAAGTACTGAGTATAAGAGCTGGAATGTTATGGTGAGATTATATAATGATGTGGATGTGCCGGCATTGGACTGGGGTAAACACATGTTCATCTTGCCATCCCCACACCCCCACTTCTTGCTTTCAGACAACCACTGAACCTCAAACAGACCATTGTTCGCAGCAAACTATCCAGCCTTCAGGAGAACAGTGACCACAATACCACACAACCCTGCCACAGCAACCTCTGCAAGACATGCCAGATGATCGACATGGATACCATCATCACACGTGAGAATACCATCGACCAGCTACACGGTAAATACTCTTGCAACTCGGCCAATGTTGTCTACCTGATATGTTGCAAGAAAGGATGTCCGAAAGCATGGTACATTGGGGAGACCATGCAGACGCTACGACAACGGATGAATGAACATCGCTCGGCAATCACCAGGCAAAACTGTTCCCTTCCTGTTGGCGAACACGTCAGTGGTCACGGGCATTCAGCCTCTGACCTTCGGGTAAGCATTCTCCAAGGCGACCTTCACGACACACGACAGCGCAGAGTCGCTGAGCAGAGACTGATAAGCCAAGTTCCGGACACATGAGAACGGTCTCAACAAGGATCTTGGGTTCATGTCGCACTATCTGTAACCCCCGTGACTTGCCTGGGTTTGAAAAACCTCACCTACTGTACTGTCTGGAGTCAATACACATCTCTTTAACCTGTGATCAGTGCTCCTTCCACTCACATTGTCAGCCACTTTAAGACTCGAACAGCAGGTTAGGTGTAAAGATTCGCATTCTAATCAGTAATCTGTAAACTGTCTGTGCTTTATACGCTCTGTCTGAGGCCAGAACTCTCCATTCACCTGACGAAGGGGCTAACCCGAAAGCTAGTGAGTGTACTATCAAATAAATCGGTTGGACTTAAACCTGGTGTTGTCAGACTTTTTACTGAGATATATATAAGACATTGGTGAGGCTGAATTTAGAGTATTGTGTGCAGTTTTGGTCACCTAATTACAGGAAGGGTATTATTAAGGTTGAAAGAGTGCAAAGAAGGCTTACAAGAATGTTGCCGGGACTTGGGAAACTGAGTTAAGAGAAAGGTTGAATAGGTTAGGATTTTATTCGCTGGAGTGTAGAAGAAGGGAGATTTGATAAAGGTATATAAGATTTTGATGGGTATAGATAGAGTGAATGCAAGCAGGCTTTTTCCACTGATGCTAGGGAAGAAAAAGACTAGAGGACATGGGTTAAGGTGAAGGGGGAAAAGTTTAAAAGAGAATATTGAGGCAGGGGGGTGTTCTTCACACAGAGAGTGGTGGGAGTGCGGAATGAGCAGCCAGATGAAGTGGTGAAAGCGAGCTCACTTTTAACACTTAAGAAAAACTTGGACAGGTACATGGATGAGAGGGGTGTGGGGGGGGATATGGTCCAAGTGCAGGTCAGTGGGGCTAGGCAGAAAAATGGTTCGGCATAGCCAAGAAGGGCCAAAAGGCCTGTTTCTGTGCTATAATGTCCTATGGTTCTAATTAACTCATTAACATTTTGATTTAACTAAGTGAATAGGAAATTCTTTTGGATAAACGGCCAGTGGTGAGAAACACCGGTGAACAGAAGGCTCCAAATTCAAACCTTGTTCTGCATTGAGTTAACTGGCCTCAGTTAGAGCTCTGCAGTCAATTTCTGCACAGGGCTAGGAAGGAACAAAAGAACTGACCGAAGATCTCATTCCTGACCACTAGTTGATGACCCTTTGCTGGATAAGGCAGGTGGAGGAAGACCAGCGAGATAGGATTAGATTCGCACTGTCCAGCCTCACCTGGATGAGTACAGAAGAGCACTTGCACCTGCACAATTATATCATTCCATTCAGGGAAACCAAAAATGGATGCTTATTGTGCAAATCATTTCATCTTAGAAATATTGATATCCTACTACTAACATCAGGGTCAATGGTACAAGTGAATACTCCCATCATTTGTTCAGAATAAAACACAGATTTTACCAGTAAAAGGTAAAATGAGTCTAACTAAGAAAAAAAGAGAAAGAAAAGAAAAAAAATTCTACCATCCACCAAAGTATAAGGTTCTTATTTTCATTGATTACATAACACGAGCCAGCTGGAAGTAACAATTCGATGTGACAGGAGAATTGGAAATGTGCAGAGAGAAAAGTAACTCCAGAACGCTGAGCAGACTCCATGTCATGGTCAAACTGGGAAAGGACATGCAGAGATAGGATTAAGAACACCCGAGTAAATAAAAACAGAAGCATTCACATTTAGCAAGTGAAGTAGACTGAAGTAGCAAGCTGCTTGTTACCACACACACACTGCTAGGTGAAAGTTTGACTAAGAAACCCATGATTTAATTTATTATTGTCACATATATTGCGATAGAGTGAAGATATTGATTATTGCGCTATAAAGACAAAGCAAACCCTTCATAGAGTATGTAGGGGAGAAAGAAAGGAAAGAGTGCTATAGTAAGGGTCAAAAAAGATCAACTTAATATAAGGTAGGTCCATTCAATGGTCTGATGGCAACATGGAAGAAGCTGTCCTTGAGTCGCAATCACAGACTTTTATATCTTTTTCCTGATAGAAGGCGGAGGAAGAGAGAATGTCCAGGGTCTGTGAGGCCCTTAATTATGCTGGCTGCTTTCGAAAGGCAGCAGGAAGTGCAGATGGAGTGGAGGCCAGTTTGAGTGATGGACTGGGCTACATTCACAACCATTTATGGTTTCTTGCAGTCTTGTTCAGAGCAGGAGCCAAGCCAAGCTGTGATACAACAAGAAAGAATGCTTTCTATGGAGCATCTGTAAAAGTTGGAGAAAGTTGCAGTGGGCATGCCAAATTTCCTTAGCCTCCTGAGAAAGTAGAGGCATTGGTGAATTTTTTTAACTATAGTGCCGGCATGGGGGGAATCAGGACTGGTTGTCAGTGATCTGGACACCTTAAAATTTGAAGCTCTGAACCATTTTGACTTCGTCCCCGTTGATGTAGGCATGGGCATGTTCTCCCCTATGCTTCCTGAAGTCAATGACCATCTCCTTCGTTTTACTGACATTGAGGGAGAGGTTGTTGTCGTTGTACTATTTCACCAGATTCTCTACCTCATTCCTTATACTCCATTTTGTTATTGTTTGAGATTCGACCCATTACGGTGGTGTCATCAGCAAACTTGAAAATAGAGTTGGAGGGGAATTTGGTCATAGATGTATAAAGAGTATAGTAGGGGGCTGAGTGTGAGAATGATCGTGGAGGAGGTGTCTTTGCCTAACCTTACTGATCGCATATGGTCAATGCAGCAATGATACAGCGAGGTAACTGTTAATTATAATCACACTCCCTCCAATGCCACTCACCATGGATAAGCAGCAATCTGTTCACCTGATACACTGTGTAAATGGCCCTACACTATTTTGTCATTTTGTTTCCATCAGACCACAAATCGAGCTTCAGGCCCTGGGGCAGAGTTGTCCTGTTGGATTGCTGTGACAGTCACCAATAATATTCCAACAACAACTATCAGACTTCCAGATCCAGGACTCTGTCTAGGTTCAGTGCTGGACCCCAGCACTGTGTTAGTCTGGAATCATATTGTGCTTCACTGCTATAAAGGTTATCAATTACTCTTGGATGTTGGATATATTCACATATCCCATGATTTATTACCTAAAGCACAAATGAACTGATCTGATCCAGTGTCTTTTGATGAACTCAGATAATTCAACTCCACCTGTTAGAATATTCACACAGAATCCCCACGCCCTAATACGAACAAAGAACAATACAGCACAGGAACAGGCCTTTCAACCCACTAAGCTGCATCAATTCCTAATCCTAATAAAGACCCACTACTTATTGCCCATATGCTCCTATCCTTCTGTTCGCCTCTCATTCACAAGTCTATCAAGAAATGCCTACAATGTTGTTAACATGCCTGCTTCCACCACTCCACTGGCAGTGCATACCAGGCACCCACCATACTCTATGAAAAACTTTGCCTGCACGATTCCCCAAAACTTTCCCCCTCTCATTTTGTACCCTGGATCCCACGAGGCTTCACGTGTATCATCCAGCATTGAAGGATCTCGTCAAAGGCTTTACTAAAATCCATGTAGGCAACATCCACTACCTTAAATGAAAATGAGATGCCAACAAAACATCAAAACTCAAAGTATGAATTCTCTGAGGTTCAACCTGATCTGATCCACAGTTATGGAATTTTCTGATTTTATTTTTATTTCTGCTCAAACAAACTGGTTTGATTTTTGTTAAAAAAACCGCTGTCACTAACATATCATCAATATTGATTTTTTTTACACTATTCCGCCTGAATAACATACCTTATTTAGACCAGGTATGCAACATGCCAGGAAGTCCACACAGAAACCACACTGATTGATTATATTCCCAACGCAAGCACAGGACTGAGTAAACGCCAACAAAAATGCAAGGCATGCTATACTCCAAAATAAGCACAGGACAGAATATTCTCCAATAAAAACATGACAGACTGTTCTCCAACAAAAACATAGGATAGAAAAGAAATAGGAGCAGAGGTTATGAGCGGAAATTCCGCTTTAGTATACAGTATTCACTGCTCATAGAAATGTAGAAGATAGGAGCAGGAAGAGGCCATCTGGCCCTTCGAGTCTGCTCTGCGATTTATTACCTTCTTGACTGATTATTCAACTCAATTGCCTAATCCTGCTTTTTCCCCATAACCTTTGATCCCATTTGCCCCAAGTACTATATCTAGCCACTTCTTGAATACATTCAATGTTTTGACATCAACTACTTCCTGTGGTGATAAATTCCACAGGCTCACCATTCTCTGGGTGAAGAAATGTCTCCTCACCTCCATCCTAAATGGTCTACCCCGAATCCTCAGACTGTGACCTCTGGTTCTGGACTTCCCCACTACCAGGAATATCCTCCCTGCATCTACCCTACCTAGTTTGTATCTACCCTGTCCAGTCATGACGTGACCTCCTCCACACTGGGGAGACCAAACGTTGACTGGGTGGTTGCTTTGCAGTATACTTCAGTTCAGTCCACAAGGATGACCCTGAGTTTCTGGATGCCTATCATTTTAATTCTTTATTTCACTCTGACCGACCTTAGCTGCCTGCTACCGCTACAAAATGCAACATTAAGTTTGAGGAACAGCACCTCATCGTTTGACTAAAACACCTTCTGGAATCAACACTGAGTTCAAAATTTCAAAACATGGATTTTGTTTCAGATGGCAGCTGATGATACTGACTCTGCTTTCCATATTTACATCTCCTGTAGACACTTTTATCTGTTTATTTATCCCATTACCTTTTTGCCTAGCACCATCATCCCTTTTGTCTTTTAAGCTCTTCTGCTTTCTACTCTATCACAGGCCTTCCCTTGTGTTCTTTCCTCCCCAGCCTGCTTCAAAAACATTATTGCTCTCAGTAATTTCAGTTCTGAAGAAGTATCATTGACCTAAAACATCAAATCTTTCTCTCTGCGCAGCTGCTTAGTATTTCCAGAATTTTCTGTTTTTATATTGAAAATTATATTCAGAACATCTGCAATGTTTTTGCCTAAAATTTTGATTAAAATTTCTGAGTTGGACACATCTGATCCTGGAGATTTGTCACTTACTAGTGTATGAGACTTTGCTTACATTAATTTTGTTGAGATCTTGACCCTGATAATTTTCTTGGAACATCCAACATGCTAACCACTTTCTCTGCTATAAATATTGGCTCAATGCATCAGCTATTCCCTTATTTTAACTGGAAATTTCACGAATATCAGTTTCCAAGTGCTCAGGTTGCCCACAAATGCTCGGTCAAACTTCATTTTTAAGGAGTATCTTAAAAGAAGGAACAAAGGTAGAGAGCTAAAGATGTTTAGTGAGGGAAAATATAGACTCAACACACTTTGACTTAAAGGTCAACGGCCACAAATGGGGGAGCAATTAACGGTGAGGATGCTCAAGAATTAGACCAGAATTAGAAAAGTGCAAATATCTGACAAAGGGGGTAGGATTTTACTGCCTCACTTCTCCCAAAACTGTAAAATCCCACCCTAGGTCAACAGACCTTCCCATTGTCTGCCTCTCACCTGTTCCAACTGTGTGGCAGGTGGAGCAGTAAGATTCCAGTGAGGGTCATCCAGACTCAAAACATTGGCTCTACTCTCTCTCCACAAATGCTGTTAGACTGGCTGAGGTTTTCCAGCATTTTCTGTTTTTCAGATTCTAGCATCACAGTAATTTGCTTTTATCTAAGTATTTCTTAGTCATCCGTTGCTGTTGTTTTTGGCAAGTAGGACCCTTGCCCCTTAAAGTTATAAGCATCTTATCATAACAATTGTCTTTTGGACCACCTCACACTGATCTTCTGTCATTTTATCCATTAATAAATATACCTAACTTACTGTGGACAGTCCCTGTCCCACCGCATTTAGGTTAATTTTATCTAAGTCTGAGATTTTAGTGGTTGTTTCGAGATTCTACTTTTCAAACTTTATATTGAGCTTGAACGTATTAGGGTTGCTATTACACAAATGTTCACACAATTAATTAAATCTTGTTTATTACTCAACACTCAATCTAATATGCTATGCCATCGTGGACGGCATGGTGGCACAGTGGTTAGCATGCTGTCTCACTGTTCCAGGGACCCAGATTCAATTCCAGCCTTGGGTCACTGTCTGTGTGGAGTTTGCAGATTCTCCCCGTGTCTGCGTGTGTTTCCTCCGGGTGCTCTGGTTTCCTCCCACAGTTCAAAGATGTGCAGGTTACGTTGATTGGTCATGTTAAATTGTCCCTTAGTGTCCCAAGATGTGCAGGTAGGCCATGGGAAAATGCGTGGGTTTACAGGGATAGGGCCTGGGTAAAAAGTTTATTTATTATCAATTAGGCTTACATTCTGCAGTGAAGTTACTGTGAAAATCCCCCAGTTGCCGCACCTGTTCAGGTACTCTGAAGGAGAATTGAGCATGCCCAAGCTGGGAATTGAACCCAGGTCTCTGGCACTGTGAGACAGCAGTGCTAACCACTGTACCACCAGGCCGCCCTATCAAGATACTCTGCCGGAGAGCTGGTGCAGACTCAATGGGCCAATAGCTTCTTCTGCACTGAAGAGGATTCTATGATAATTCTAGGACATGTTGTTGGAGAAAGTTATCCTGCACACACTAAAGAAATCCTTTCTTGACATGCCAGTTTGCTGATCCCAATCTATATGGAAGTTTAAATTCCCCACTAAAATAACTCTGCTGTTGCTACGTTTGACTAATCTCTATTTACACAATCTACCAATTCACAACTAGTTGGGACATAATTTCTTCATTTCTGTAATCTTTTATCTGTTTGTTAATTTGCACGTTATTCAGGTAATAGAAGAGATTATAATCCTTTGCCTGAGTGCTGCTTTTAAATTTAGCTCCCAGTTTCTTGTATTTGGACCTCTTGCCTACTCTTCTGTATGTTGCTGGTCGCAACAAAGATCGTAATGATTGGATCTTTCCCCTACTCTCTCCAATATCCTTTCAAATCAGCCAGAATCAGACAGACAAGGAGAGGCATCAACTCAGGGAAAGATGCTCTTTGGTCTGCCCGGACTTTGCCGGTCTGCCGTCACAACCAGGTCTTGCAGACTGGAATATTCCAAGGTTCAGGACTATGTGCTAAAGGATACATAGAGGTTGGTGCAGCCGCTGCAGAGACACAATGGGAAAAGGTTGCTGTCTAAGGCTTTTCAGCCATAGTGCATCAAGGGGCTGGAAATTGTACAGAACTCCTTGGGCCGTATGATTCACTTTGAATGTATACAGTGATACATGTAATATACACAACTATATTGAAGCATCTCAGAGCGCAACATGATTTGTAGAAAATCTGAATATCACTGCACTGTTTATCATTTTGGAATGTTTTGTAATGCTCTTTTAAATATTTTATCAATAAAGTATATTTTTGCAAAGAAAAACATAACTCTAGACCCTGCTTATGAAGGCCACTAGCTAGCTGCCCCCTTAATTACTGAATCCCTACGTTACGTTTGCACAGTATCCAGCTTCCAGCTATGGTTATGTTCTAACTGCCCCTCTTTGACAGTCTTTATTCTTATCTTCATAGGCAGTAAGCACATTTTACGTGTTGGAAATGATTAGTTTCTGGGATCCTCACTTGGGTTCTCTTTACACTGCACGTTTTTGCTCACACCAACTCCATTCTGATCCTGCATCTCCACAAGGCCTGACGAGGCTGTAACAAACTATCTGGGTGCTTCTACTGTTCCTTTATCTGTCTGAGTGCCTCCAATTCTCATTCATTTCAATTACTCTGGAGCTGAAGAGGTGTGGATTGGAGACATCTAATGCAGATGTGTTCAGTTTGAAGTCTTATCATCCAAAAATTTCCACATACTACATTCCAGACACGTCACCACAAAACCCACAAGAGAGGGTGTGCACTGCCAGCGGGACCGGAGAATCCCACTTGCGTAAACAGCCAGAGGATTCCCCGCATAACCTCTTCTGCTACATCTCAGTCTAGATTATTTATACGCTTCAGTTAGTTTGTTACAAGCTTCTTGCTTTTTCTAACTAAATAACATTAAGTGTTAAAACAATCAACAAAATTTTAAATACTTACTGACTCACATGAACCACCACAAGTGTTGGAGGCAAAAGCAGCACCTTCACCTCTCCCTGCGCTAATTCCATACTCACCAAATTATCAACTTTGATCCTGTTTATGATGCACTCGGTTCAGTATGTCAGATACTGCTTACTCACACACATCTTTAAGGCCACATTTAACGTCAAATGCTGACTCCGCCTCTGCTCACAGCAGTTAGCACAAATGAAGGCAATCACCAATAGCTGTTCAACTGGTAACTGTGCACACCCACTGACAGAATGTTTCTGTTAACTATCCAGCAGTTTCTGTTACAGTTTTAAAAGTTCTACACTAACTGCAAACCTATATTTGAAATTTCTTCAACAACCAATTACCAGAGAACACCAAATTCCAGAACAGACTAGGCTCCTGACACACAAACAGGACAGACTAAACTCCGATACACAAACAGGACAGACTAAACTCCGACACACCAAGAGGACAGACTAGACTCCGACACACAAACAGGACAGACTAGACTCCGACACACAAACAGGACAGACTAGACTCCGACACACAAACAGGACAGACTAGACTCCGACACACAAACAGGACAGACTAGACTCCGACACACAAACAGGACAGACTAGACTCCGACACACAAACAGGACAGACTAGACTCCGACACACAAACAGGACAGACTAGACTCCGACACACAAACAGGACAGACTTGACTCCGACACACAAACAGGACTGACTAGACTCCGACACACAAACAGGACTGACTAGACTCCGACACACAAACAGGACTGACTAGACTCCGACACACGAACAGGACTGACTAGACTCCGACACACAAACAGGACAGACTAGACTGACACACAAATAGGACAGACTAGACTCCGACACACAAACAGGACAGACTAGACTGACACACAAACAGGACAGACTAGACTGACACACAAACAGGACAGACTAGACTGACACACAAACAGGACAGACTAGACTGACACACAAACAGGACAGACTAGACTGACACACAAACAGGACAGACGAGACTGACACACAAACAGGACAGACGAGACTGACACACAAACAGGATAGACTAGACTGACACACAAACAGGACAGACGAGACTGACACACAAACAGGACAGACGAGACTGACACACAAACAGGATAGACTAGACTGACACACAAACAGGACTAGACTCCGACACACAAACAGGGCAGACGAGACTGACACACAAACAGGACAGACTAGACTGACACACAAACAGGATAGACTAAACTCCAACACACCAAGAGGACAGACTGAACTCTGATACTTTTACTTACTGCTGAACAATCGGACAGTCACAACGACCGGCGATGAAGTAAAAACCCTATGGCTGTGGACCTCTTTTCACAGGGGGCCATTTGGCTTATCGAGTCTGCATCAATTCTCCGACAGAGCATCTTACCTAGGCCCCCACATTTTTTTGATTGATTTATTGTCACATGTATTAGTATACAGTGAAAAGTATTGTTTCTTGCGTGTTATACAGAGAAAGCATACCGTTCATAGAGAAGGAGAGAGTGCAGAATGTAGTGTTACAGTTATAGCTAGCGTGTAGAGAAAGATCAACTTAACACGAGGTAGGTCTATTCAAAAGTCTGACAGCAGCAGGGAAGAAGCTGTTC